>NC_140583.1:490266371-490896371 GCF_964204655.1 Triturus cristatus | reverse complement strand
AGTAGGTAATGTGTGTGTATATATATATATATATATATATGTGTGTGTGTGTATATATATATATATGTGTGTGTGTGTATATATATATATATATATGTGTGTGTGTATATATGTGTATATATATGTCTCATTTTCAGTTTTTATTATTCCTACAGAAATGACAGTTGGTTACATGAGTATGATTTCTAGATGCCAGTTCTCCCTCAGGTTGCTGTATTCTACAGTGACTAAAGGAGACTTCCTTCTAAAGTGACAACAAAAAGCCGATTTTTAAATGGTAGGCCAGTTTCACTCTGGTTATTCACAAATTTATATGCTATGTTTAATATTATTTTTGCATGAAACATGCACATGGCCTGTACAGTCCTTTACATGTTTACATGTCTCCTTCATCTCTGCATTCATGCGATGCAACAAGCATTCTACTCAAGCGTTTTACTTGTCATTGATGAAGGCAGAGTTTTTCTATCACAGACACTGTATGCGAATGCGGCTGCTATGTGTGGTTGTTCAACAACAGGATTACATACACTTCATTATAGATTTTAAAAAAAGAGCCTACAGCAGCAGGAGTAAAGGACTTTTAGCCCAAGGTCCATAGTCTGCAGGGAAGGGCAGCAGCGTTGAAAAGTCTTCTGGTCTGACCTCACTGCTGGTTAAGTCATCTGACAGGAAGCTGGAGAGCAAATGCACAACTCCTACCTCTAACCCGCTCAAGGAGAGAAGAGGAACTTGTGCAGAAACACCGACTGCAGCTTTCGTTGTGCCGACAATGATTTATTTGACTGTACCAACTTCAGACGGGAGCCTGATTCCTGATGATAAGGTGATATATTAATTTTGCGTTACATTGTCTATTTGGGAGGGTTATTGCATTGATTGCCCTGTTAATCTATAACAGTTCATACTATTTGCTGTGCATTTGCCCTTGAGCACCCCTTGTCTTTCTTCCATTTTCTCTACATTATTGCAGTGTTCTCTTAGCAGGATGTGCACGTTTCTAGTCTTGTGTGTGCATGTTCATGGGCAGTTGGCTCAGTTTGAGGTCCTACAGTGCCAGATGATGTCTACTTACTTCTTTTCATGTATGTTGTAGTGATGGTGGTTTCCATAAAACAAAATGTGCTACTGCTTCGAGGGGCACGTTAACAACTCTTGCAGGATTTGTGCCATTTCAACATGAAAACGTATGTTCTCGTGTTTTATTTTGTCTGTGTACTTTTTTAATTTGGAAAATAGTAACATTCTTGGGCTAGACGGATCTGGAGCCTCTAGTAAATTCCATTTCAAGACTCAAAGCTGAACTGACTATTGAAAGTGTTCTTTCTGAGATTTTAGAAATTTGCTTTCAGAGTTTGTGGTTTTTCTGTTTACTTGAAAATGCCCTAATATTTATACCGACTTCCGGCATACTTTCTGTTACCTAATCTACGTCTAAGCTGCTTTTGTGCAAGATTTATTGTGTTTGTAATAACGATACCCGTTTTTCAAGGGCATACTTATCATTTGTGCCGTTCGAGTTAGACTATGACTTGTAAACAACCTGTTTAAAACATATTTATAATCTCTCGGGTCCTTGTTTGTCTGTAAAAGCCATACAATATGATGTTAATACCTAGATTTACAATGAGGTACTTCCAGATGAAAGCTGTTTTTTTCATTCAATTGTATTAAAGTTAAGAGACTATTGTTGCCAAATCAATCTACTCCGTTACTAAACCTGGAGAAAGAAAAGGATCTAACTAACAATCTGCTTTAGTATGGCTACATACGTTTTGAAAATGGGAACGTTTTTACAGTTTTTTCGTCTCTTGACGGAACAGGTTCTAGAAGAGAGGTGGGATTTTGTCAATTAAAGGACTGAACTGCAAATAGTCAATCACAGCAAACCTGATTTGGGACAGGACTGACCAAAGGGTCCTGTACCCATCGAAGTACATGGCTTTACTGTGGAGTCATGGAGCCGGGGGTAGCAATAGGCATTTGAAGGTCAGCTGTAGCATTTTGATTGTTAATCCAACCCACAATAGGAAGCAGTGGGTGCTTCTCGGATTGCATTTACTGGGTCAGAACTCTTAAAGACAGCAGTAGGGTGGGTAAAAGAGTTTTGGACATTTCTGTACGTCTCTTTTTATCTGCGAGACCCAAGGAGAGTGCCTTAGAATACTCCAAGTTTGAGCTAATTAGAGATGCTACAATATTGACTTGGAGTGGGCATAAATAGCGGATTATTCTATAAAGCTGATGAACCATGTCTTGGGAGTTTATTCCTAGATTATTGTCAAGCCCAGAACCCCATTATTAAAAAAAAAAAAAAAAAGTGGCTTTGTGTAATGTAACTTGTGCTTGTGTATAGCGCTCCAATACCTGCAGGTTGAGTTTGCGCTATATAAACTGCAAAAAGGAAAATAAATAATGAGTGGAAGTAACATTATGTCTGAAGAACAAGGACGTGTATTTGAGGAAGCTGAGGAGGAGGTTGAAAAATAGTGATGAACCTAATCCTGTAAAGTTAGTCGTGGGTGCTTTCAGCATGGGCGATTCTTAATCATTCACTGTATTAACACTCTGAAATCTTTGCAGCTCCTTTCTGGACATAGTTGTTTTAAGCATAGCCACTGTGTTTAAAACAATCCACCTAGGGAGTATTTTGGTGTTGAGATTCTTAGATTAGCACTTTGTGTGTCTTGAAATTATGTGTTCCTTAAATATTCGCCAAGCAGAAGTGCTGGCTCTGTAGGGCAGTTTATGTCCAGTTAGTGACCTCTGTTTTGCAGTGAGGTTTGGGCTATATCTTACTAGTACTTTGTATTAATGAGGCATGTGGAATTGTTTTCTGATGGTAATAATGCCAAAACATTGTTTCTTTAGATTTGGGTGCCGCTCGCAGACGGAGGCGCATTTGGAAAACTTCACCGGACTTTGCCTGTTTCCTGAAAGCCGGGTGGGACTGGGAGGACCAGCATTCCGCAGGTCACCTGCTGGTTCCTCTTCCCGCCCCGCCCTTTGCTTCATATAGCGGCTCGCGGCCCCCGCTTCGCGGGAGCCGCTCGCAGCCGGAGGCGCATTTGGAAAACTTCACCGGACTTTGCCTGTTTCCTGAAAGCCGGGTGGGACTGCGAGGACCAGCATTCCACAGGTCACCTGCTGGTTCCTCTTCCCGCCCCGCCCTTTGCTCCATATAGCGGCCCCCGCTTCGCGGGAGCCGCTCGCAGCCGGAGGCGCATTTGGAAAACTTCACCGGACTTTGCCTGTTTCCTGAAAGCCGGGTGGGACTGCGAGGACCAGCATTCCGCAGGTCGCCTGCTGGTTCCTCTTCCCGCCCCGCCCTTTGCTCCATATAGCAGCTCGCGGCCCCCGCTTCGCGGGAGCCGCTCGCAGCCGGAGGCGCATTTGGAAAACTTCACCGGACTTTGCCTGTTTCCTGAAAGCCGGATGGGACTGCGAGGACCAGCATTCCGCAGGTCGCCTGCTGGTTCCTCTTCCCGCCCCGCCCTTTGCTCCATATAGCGGCTCGCGGCCCCCGCTTCGCGGGAGCCGCTCGCAGCCGGAGGCGCATTTGGAAAACTTCACCGGACTTTGCCTGTTTCCTGAAAGCCGGGTGGGACTGCGAGGACCAGCATTCCGCAGGTCACCTGCTGGTTCCTCTTCCCGCCCTGCCCTTTGCTCCATATAGCGGCTCGCGTCGCGGGGGCCGCTCGCAGCCGGAGGCGCATTTGGAAAACTTCAGCGGACTTTGCCTGTTTCCTGAAAGCCGGGTGGGACTGCGAGGACCAGCATTCCGCAGGTCACCTGCTGGTTCCTCTTCCCGCCCCGCCTTCTTCTTTTCTTCATTGCTTCCGACACCTCCCGCTGCGCGGGACGCGCGCGGGCAGCGCCGGGCAAAGCCCGGGCCAAGGGCGGGCCCGTTTGTGCCCGTTCGGGACCGAAGGAGACCGGGCCGGGCCACCCCTCTGACATTAGCGCCCTGAAAACGAGGATCGACGGACCAGACCAGCAAGTATCTGTTCTCAAATCCAAGTTTAAAGTACACTTGTTGACCATTTTGTATAAATAATAATGTCTACCACAATGACACGAAGCAAGGCACTCATACCTGGTGGGCTCATTACCGGGACTCTGGAAAACTTTATTGTTAGAGCTAATTCCCTGCTGGGTCATGAGATATCGATTCTAGAACGCCACCTTTCGTCAGGCATTGAAGCGGTCAAGAGATCTTCACTAGGGCATATAGCAAATGCAAAATCACCTGTTACTTGTCAAGGCCCACTTAGCTTAATTCCGGGTAGTCCTGGGGAAGGGTCACACGTAGACTTAGATATTATAGATTTGCCATCAGCACCACACCCGATTGGCAAAGGGAGTTCCCCGTGCATATTAGACACTACCAGGCCGCCTGGGGAGGGGGATACATTAGATTCAGATCAGCCCTCCAGGCTCGCAGTTCGGCTGACACGGGGGGCCACGGAGGGTGCTGTCCCTAAAAGAAAACGAGGACCTGTTAGGGGGGTTGGCAGACAACCAAAAGTCCCTAAATACTCTAATAAAAATTATAAGTCCGATGGTAGCAAGAGGGAGACTGTAACTGCGACATTGGATGTGGATACTGATCACCTTTTACCATCAACCGGCGTTAGAACAGGGGCCTATTTAGGTGACTTAAATTCCAGGGAAGCGTCTCTAAGCCAACATCTGGGAGATTTACTCAAGTCCATCCTCTCCCCCTTTGCGGAGAGTTTGCTTCAGATCGAAACTAGACTTGGTAAAATCGAAAAAGTAATCTGCTCGATAAGTAATCAAACAAAAAATACATCTCCAGCTGGTCCGGGTACTACTAACTATCTTACACGAGGGAAATTATCAACCCCTGCACCCCTAATTGATACCCTTCTCCCCCAGTCGCTCCCAGTAGAGAAGGCGACTCGTGATCCGCCCCCAGATATATCTAAAAAGGGCGAGACCTCGACTATAAAGGGAACTCCTGTGCCTTTGAATATAGCCTCTAGAGGCCAGGAAGTTCAATCACACCCTAGAATTGACCTGCCCCCCGAATCTAGCACCTATACAGTGGTCCTCACAGGGGTGCCAGAGTTGACCATTACCCAAAGAGAATCTTACCAATCCCTCAAAAATAAAACCTTGGACTGGCTCAATAAGCACAGGCCACTCCCAACCCATGCAACAAGCAAAATAATTATGGTTAGGAGGGTCTCATGGGTGGGACAAGGCCCGAAGCGCATTGGGGGAGACTGTGTGGTGGTCAATTTTAGGGACCCTCGCACGGTCTCCTACATATGCGATTGGGAAGAAAGGGATCAAGGAATAAGCATACGGACACTTCCTCTGTCATTCTTTTATCCCCCAGTTTTCCCGTATAGTAGCATAGGGCGAGACGCAGAGTGGACCAGAGTGGGTAACAGAGGGAGGATATAGCATGACCTAGGAAGGCCCACTCACCCTCCCTATACGCACCACAACTTCACGACCTATAATCGTTACAGTTGTCTGGAGGACGTTGATTGACTCCTATTTGACCTTGGAGCAAATGGCGCTGTAGATGATGCGGCCCAGGGCTTAAGTTTCCTGAACATGCCGAGGGGTTCACTGGCACCGGACATTCCCTTGTCGCATCGTGGAGAATGTCTATCCCCGAAACTTGGGTTGCCCCCACAATTGTCCATGGCTGTCCAGGACAAAGGGATACATAAAGCCCCCATATCGTGCAACCAGTACATGGAAAGGGCTAGCGAGCCCATATCCGCCAAGTGTCCTGGAGCGGGGGCACTTAGTGTGCCCCCAAGGGAGGTAATAGAGCGCCCCCTGCTTAAAATACTTGCCTGGAATGTGGCGGGTTTGTCCAACAAACTGGCGTGTCCTGATTGGGGATCATTCATTGATGAGTGTGATGTATGCCTCTTGCAGGAGACATGGGCCTGCGAAGAAACCCTACGTAGGGGATTTGACTCATTCAGTATTCCGGCGAGCTGGGGCGGAAGGGGCCGTCCATCAGGGGGGTTGACCATATGCGTTGGGTCACACTTGGGGTGCAGCGCAACTGCGATGGGCACTAGCTCCCAAGATGTCCAATGTGTGGTCCTTGAATGGCCAAATTCAAGTAAACTCGCATTGGTCAATGTATATGCCCGCCCGGTTGGCTTAAATAAAGAATCAACAACAATCACGGAACTGGCTGCTTTCTTGCAAACCATACCGAGTGGTGTATATCTCGTGGTTGGCGGGGATCTGAACTGCCACTACGAGCCTCTCAATGGTTTGAGAGACGGCATTTCGCTGACAGAGGACGAAGCCTGGGCAATTCCTCCCGTGATGGGAATAAAATCGGGGTCGTGGTCCCCCCTGGCCATTCAAATAACCTCCCTAATCCTAAAATTTTCAATTCGGGCCTGTAATGGCCGATTCCCTTCGGACATACCTGCGAAACAAACATTTAATAGACCAGGATCAGAATCTCACCTGGATTATATTATGGCAGAAACCAGGTTATGGCCTAGGGTTATCGACTTCGTAGTGGTGCCAAGACCGGAGAGTGACCACAACGCTCTAATCCTGGAGCTCAGTATGGCCGGGTTCTCTTTCATTAAGGAACCAAGCCCTGGGGACCCCGATCTGAGATTGACGGTGACTAATAATAGGCGCAGGGTGAGGTGGAACAAACTAGTTGATCATCTGGAAGATCTACAAAAACTGTACTCTAGAGCAGTCCCCGTTTTTGAAAAGTTGAATGCTGTAATTGTCCACCCGAGCCCCAAAGGATCTGACGCCAAACTTTTGGCCTTGCATGAGGAGTTGGTCGGCTCCCTGGCTGAAGTACTGAACCCAGAGAAACCTGCTCGCCCCTTGAAAATTCGATCGCCCTCATGGTATAATGCTGCCTGTAGGCAAGCAAAGACCAGATTAATACAGGCACTAAAAATGAACAACAAACAGCTAGTCAAGGCAAGGAGGGTTGAGTATAGGAGAATGCTCGACCTTGCCAAAACGGAGTGGGACCACGACAAATGGTCCAAGTTGACCTCTGCCCTGACATCCAAGAACCATCGCGAGTTTTGGGCAATTGTCAATACCGGATCTGGGGAGGCGATGACAGCTATCGAGCCTAATATTGCGGCGGAGGTATGGGAGGAGTACTTTCGCAATTTGTACAGCTCAGTTACTGACCCAGCCAGCTCCCCTATTGTGTGGTCTGTGAAACAAGACCAGCTGGAGTTCACTCACGAGGAGGTATGTGCAGCGATTGCGAAGGTTACGCCAGGAAAGGCGCCGGGTTTGGACAAACTGCCGGGAGACCTTTTTAGGCATGAGCCAAAGATTTGGGCCCCGTACTTGACCATCCTGTATAACGCAATCTTAAGAGGGATGGGGCTGCCCAGTGCTTGGCTGGGAGCAGAGATAGTCCCTATCTTCAAAAAGGGTTCTGCTCTTCTCCCAGCCAACTACAGGCCAATCAGCCTGATAGATGTTCCTCAGAAAATATTTGCCAGGCTGATATTAGATCATCTTCAGGACTGGTTGGAGGAGCACTCAGTGCTGAGCCCCTTCCAAGCGGGGTTCAGGAAAAATACATCAGCTGTTGACCAGATCTTCCGCTTATGCCTTATATACTGGAAGACAGTCACCATAGAGGGTGGACGTCTCTATACAGTGTTCGTGGACCTCCGTGCGGCCTTCGACCTGGTTCCACGACACAAGTTATGGAGTGTGTTGGATGAATTGGGCCTGCCACACCACCTGTTGCACATCCTGGCCAGGCTCCATGACTCGAACTATGCTCAGGTTAGGTTTGGGAAGCATGGGGCTCTAACGAAGCAATTCCCCGTTGGTAGGGGGGTAAGACAGGTCTGTGTTTTGGCTCCGACCCTGTTTTTCCTCTATATCAACGGGATGATTGAATATCTGAATAAGGTCAAGGACACGGATGCCCTTAGGCTTGGGGGGAGGAGAGTGCCGGCAATTATGTTTGCTGACGACACTCTTCTCCTCTCAAAATCACCTATGGGCATTCAGCGTGTTCTCTCCGGCTTCGAGTCCTTTTGTATTAGTCCAGGGTTGGAGATCAATGCACTGAAAACCAAGTTCATGATCTTCAACCCTCCGAAGACCACTCGCCCAAATCCCTGCATAGGCTCTACCACACTTGAGAGAGTCCACACCTTTGACTATCTAGGGGTAACCCTGGGTGAGGACTTGGCGTGGTATCCCCAGCAAATCAAGTCTCAGGTAAGATTGGTGCAGATGACCGGGGGAGTCTTGAAACTCGCGAACAAGTCAACCATTAGGCCGATTGGACCACCCCTTGAAATCTATAAATCCCAAGCCAGGGGAGCAGTAATGTATGGGGGAGAATTATGGGGCCACGCTTGCCATGCGAAAATCACACTAGCTGAAAACAAGTTTTTAAGACAAATGCTGGCCCTTCCCCCTAGCACACCATTACTCCCACTGAGATTAGACCTAGGCTTGCGACCAATTGCCCAGGAACTGGGTATTAAACCCATTAGATTCTGGAGAAGGCTTTGAGTAACCCGAGAACTAATCAATTATAGGCAGGAGTTGATCGAGATTCTAGACTCTCAAATGATCAAGAAGATACCCTGGCTCATGTACGTCAAGTCCGAAAGCAGGCGGATAGGACTGCCGGGCATTTGGGATGATCCTGCCACGCACTGCATTGCAATTTCTAAAAACCAACTTTCCACAATGTTCTATGAGAGCAAGCTTGAGCAGACCATACTCAAAGTAGAGGCGGGTTCCCTAATAGATGTTTTTCTCTCTAGCAAGTGTGTTTATTTTCAAGAACCTTTCCTGGACGATATATTTACGGTGCTTGCCAGGAAACTGTTCTTGCAATGGAGATACAGTACATTACCACTAAGGGCATTCACATGTGGTTGGTCAACCAACTCCATTCTAAAATGCCCTGGCTGCTCCTGCAATCTAGAGAATGACTTGCACGTTCTATTCTTCTGCCCGGCTTATCGCAATATCCGGAGATATTGGCTTGTCCCACTGTGTAGGAACCTGGGGTTTGTAGGTTGTTTGCCGGAATATAGGATACTCAAAACTGATGTGAATAGACCAATTGTATTCGCTGTTGCAAAATTCCTGCTAGCAATGTGGACCAAGAGAAGGAAATTGCTAACGATTGAGTCGCCTTCAGTATAGATGTACCTCTCTTCCTGCTCAGTCTACGATGTTTTTTTAACAATACTAATTCATTAAGTGATTTTTAGACTGACTAACCAGGTTCTAATGGTTCCAATTTTTGTCGTTTTATTCTACATATTTATGGTTGATTGCAGAACATAGGAACAATGAATTCTAGATGTCTTACCTTTTTTTTAGATATTTTTTATATGCGTTTTAAATAGAGTGACGCACCCTTTTACAAGAGGTAGGAGCGATGGGAATTGTACCAAAGGAAAATAGTCATCTGATTATTTGGGACTATTCAAAGAATTTTATAATCCTATGAAATGAATTGACTGTCTCTGTAATTGATGTTTTGTATTGTACCTGTATTTTATCTATTTTTTTTCTTTTCTTCTTTTATGGCACATATGCCGAAATAAAGACAAGATTGATTGATTGAGATATGATAAAACTGTGGTAAAATGCTGTTGCATTATCCTAGGTTAGAACCTTGCTTAATATTTTGTTGAAGACGTCCAGACCCATTACGTTGCACAGTACAAGCATCCGCAAATTAAGCTATTTGCATGCATCAAGGATCCCCTAGTTAGATCAATGGATCTTAAATGTTTGACTACCTGGGACCACCACTTAATCATTACTGGAATCCCGCAACCTCCACTAAATTAATATTGGAATCCGGGGACCCCACTGAGTCATTACGGGACCTCGGCTTTAGCAATTTCGATGGTTTGAACCTCAAAACAATACAGAAATAAGCATTCATCAAACAAATAAACAGATGATAAAGTATTTTATTTAATGCACAAACACAGAAAAAATTAAAAAAATTATTTCAATGGGAATGTAGGGCTTTTGTCTTTTCTTAATTAACCTGTCTACCGATCATCCATGCATTATTCTGTTTGATGCATTTGTTCTGCTGAAAGAAATTAATAAGAGTACACACAAGTTTTTTTACCCTCCAATTTCAAATTCCTTCACATTTACGGGGCGTTTTAAAAGGTTCTATTCTACATTTAGCTTCTTTTATTTATATATAGTTTATTGATCTGTTAATGCTTTTTAATTTGCTATGCAGTCACAAACCCCCTGAGAAGGCGTTGCAGACCCCCATGGGTCCCTGGACCACAGGTTAGGAGCCGCTGCTGTAGATATTTCATGACCCTCATATTACCTGTTCTATTACTTAATTCAGTAAATACTCATCTGAATGCACATGTATTTACGTATGCGGTTTAAAAAAAATTACATTGGAGAGTGGGACAGCTTATAAAAAAGGTTTTGCGAAGTTCCAAAAATCATGGGCAGTTGTTTGAGTCTATGAAATATAAGAAGTATTGGCAAAGCCTAGGCCCCTAGATGGTGCAAGGGTTATTATTATTATGCTTTTATTGCAAGCACATAAACAAACATAGAAAGAAAAAGAAAACATGTTGTCTCCTAAACATGGCAACTTTATACTTGCAGTAAAAAAACATTTAATTTAAAACACTATTGCCCAATGTACCTATTTTAGTAGTGATGTTTTTCAAACAAGAAGCTTTTCAGTTGTGCCATGCATTTTATTAGCATAAGGCACAAAGGAAACAAGAACAAAGATCACCACCCTAACCAAGCGCTCAAATCGTAGGCAGGTACAATGTCGCATGAATGCTTTATAACGTAAGCTTGATAAAGGAGTGCAGGCAAAATAAATAGTAACTATTTGAATGTTTTTCTAGAAAAAATAACACAATAAAAAAACACATTTTGAGTCAATTTAGGAGACAGGAACTATTTTTAGGCGGATGTGAACAATGCTCACAGACTGTGTGCAGTCACTCAGAGTAAATGCAGCCATTAGGTCAAGTGTTCTGACCCCTGGCCCATCCTGTATGCTCTTGTGGGCAGAAGGTAAATGTGAAAGACGGTTTAACAGACCAATGGATGAAGCGCACTGTCCGAAAGCCGGTCGGTGTATGTATTATATGTGTGGTTTTTTTTTTAGAGGGGGGGCGAACCAATAGTCTAGTGAGACTGCTAAAGCTGTCTAAAAGACCAGAATTCGGCAATGCATACTCGAGTTGTTTTTGATATTATAAATGAACACAGACGCCTTGTCCTTTTAAAACTGCTCCTACTTTTTGAATAATCAACCAGGAACCAACCTCAAAATCACGAACAGGGCTGGAATTCTCAATAGATCTTGTGCTCCAGGTAGAATCTTGGACACGTCACCACTCCCATCCATTTTGACAACAATGTAATCATTCTATCTGTGGCTTTTCTGAACCTCTGAGACTGAGGAGGTTACACTATAGAGTATCACAAAAGACACGGTTTGAGTTATCTTGTCAACATACTCTATTGTTAGGGGAAATAATAATAATAAGTATTAAAGTTTAGGAATTATTCTTGTGACGTGTATGCATTTGCATATGTATATCACTTTAAAAAAATACTAAGAGTAGTGGTAAGATTTAAAAAGCGCCATTTAATTTAAATGTGGACAGTAAAATATGTTTCTTACCAGTGAGTAAAAGTAAGCTGCTTTCTCTTACCTTTGATTTTCATGCTGACATGTTTTCCTCACAGCCTCCTGGGCGCCAGATCGTCGTGGGGATATGTTCTATGACTAAGAAGTCTAAATCTAAGCCCATGACACAGATCCTCGAGCGGCTGTGCAAATTTGACTATATTACAGTGGTCATTATGTCTGAAGATGTCATCTTGAACGATCCTGTGGAGAACTGGCCGATGTGCGACTGCCTCATCTCCTTTCACTCCAAAGGTGAGTACTATACCTCTCCATATGTGTCATAGGGTGTCACATACTTTTAGAAGTATGCTAAACACATGTATTTCTCATTATTTTCTGCATTGATTTACGTTTATTTTAAATAATTGCACCTTTCTTTGCAAGTTACTTGATCTTACATGGCTTTGGTTTGTGAAAATGCATTCTAATTTTACCAGTGGATTCTTTTTATTTAAACTGGAAAATAGATCATTGATACAGAGTTGAAATTAAACCAGAGTAGACATCTTAAATGCTTTTGTTATTTGTCGGGTTTCATGACTGATTTATTCTGCAGATGTGCACTCTGACAACAGTTCTCGTTTGTGATGTGCTAACTGCTTTTTAGGTTGTGTTTGCTGTTGTGAGGTATAGTGTAGCTTAAGAAGAACACAGAGGAGATTGGAGCCTGTCTAGTGCGTACCATTGTTTTTGTTTCCTTGTCATTCTCATTGACCTGTATCTTATTCATGTCAATCTTGTGTTTGTCCCTCCCTTTGGAAATGTTCCTCTTTACAATCTCTTTTATTGGCTGACATCACTTCTTCCACTGTCTGCTTTTCAATCACTAAATTTTTCATTTGTATGAAGCACTCCATTAGAGTGCATTTGTTTTCATGCAGTCTCCCTTGTGTATGTCTCTTCCCCTGCACCCCTGTTCCAGACAGCTTCTTTCTGCCTTCTTCCCTCTTGCGCTTGCCAGTGTGCTTCTTCCCATTGCCTTCCCCCAACTGCGCCCTCCGTGTTGCTTTCTCCCAACCCTGTGTTTGCTTTCGCTTCTGCACCCCCCCCCCTGCTTTTACAACCCATCCGACCCCTATTGCTTTCGTGTCCCCTCCATGTTGCTTTAAGTGATACCTCACCTGAACTTCATTAGGGGATTCCCCTGGCAGCTAGTCAGCTCGATGCAAGCGCACAATTGATGCTTATAGTGTATCAAGTTTGTTTTCAATCCATAAAGTTCAGGTGAGGTAGCACCTGTAGGCATTTTTTAAATTTTCTGTAGAGATTCCTGCTTTGTGTGTGTTGCTGTCAATACACACCAAGTGACCGGCTTTTGAATATGCAAATGCTCCCTTCAGAATAGGTGTTGAGCCCACCCTGGTTAGCAGCTATGGTGGGTGTGGGCATGATGATGAAGCATGCCGCATGGCTAGTGTGTTGGTGAGAGCCCAAAAAAATTAAAAACAAGAGTTTTTTCCTGAATTTCGCTGTTGCAAGTAAGGATACTACATACTTTCTCTCTAGGGTAGATCTCTCCATTTTATAATTAATGAAATACATGAACCTATTTGTTTGCCTAAAATGTTTAAATATACATTTCTATATATGTGCATGTATGTAACATATATTCACTGAAAAAACAAAGGTGACTTTATAGTAGGTGATAAGACCTTAACTTACATTAAGAAAAACAAACCTACACATTCAATAAGAATAACCAAGGTTAAAGTAGTGTTAAAGTTAAGTGTTCAAATGAAACAAGAACTAACATTTAATAACCCCAAAACCTCTGAAATACTCCAAACATGGTTTAGACAATTAACTATAACTTGCGGCCCCAACGTGCACTGTTTATGACCTCATATTTTACAATACTCATGATTTGGTTGAACACAGACTTGCTCACCCGGTGTTAGCGAGTCTGTGTTCAGCTGAAACTCTTTCGATGGTAGCCAGACATCAATAAACTGGAACAACAAACACACAGCGTTGTCATCCTTTGGGCACAAAGGAGTTGGGGCAATTGTTCAGACTTTGCTGAGTCCGTTGATGCGACGTGCCCTTTGGTCTGGTGTGCGGCGGCAATCAGCAAACATATCAGAGAATATATATATCTATGTATATATCTATGTGTATATTCACTGAAAAAACCATAGGTTTCACACATGTTATAGTTAGCTGGACATTTTACTGATAAAAAACCAATGAAATTCCCCCGTTATAGTTACTGTAGGCAACTATAACTCACACAACCGTAATCCTCTGCTGATGCTAATACTGTATTTAGACACTTATTTGCCCATGTCTTCTTCCATTAAATTTTAGCTATACATATATTACAAATATTTTTTTTTCATAAAGACACATATGTCATCAGCAGAGGATTACGGTCGCGTGAGTTATAGTTGCCTACAGTAACTATAACGGGGGAATTTCATTGGTTTTTTATCAGTAAAATGTCCAGCTAACTATAACATGTGTGAAACCTATGGTTTTTTCAGTGAATATGCAAGGTTTGTTAAATGCTAATTCCTAACTATAACGTGTGTGAAACCTATGGTTTTTTCAGTGAATTTGTACGTTTTTTTAAATGCTAAGTTACTTTACGCCATTTGTGGCGTGCGCGCCCTCTTAACACAGTTCGTTCCGTGCGCGCACAGTGAGCACGCGGTGCGCTTCGCGCACCGCGTGCCCATGTTACGCTAGATGGGCCATGAACGCACGATGCGCTTCGCGCACCGTGCGCACATGGAGGACATATGATGAGCATCGTTGTGACAGGTAAAATATATGTTTTGTTTTGCTGTAATAAGCCATGCACAAATGGTGGCCTTCGGGCACCATTTGCAATCGAAAAAATTAAAATTGCCTTTTTTCACTTGGGGGATCGTTGGGGACTCCCTCGACATGGCTAGGTGCTTGGGAGCTGTCTAAACAGCCCCTTTACATGTTTTTGCACTTTGTTTTTCAACCCCCTGTCAGAGTGCGAGAGAGAAAATGGCGGCCGCCGCTTCCTGGTTTCGACCGATTCGAATTTTTACTAAGATCTAACGGCCAATCAGAATCGCGCTCGCGCACGTCACCGTACGCGTACGGTAAGCGCACCGTAAGCGCACCGTAAGCTGGCTCAGATATATATATTGATTTAAAGGCTATTTTCTCAGAATCTACTGAACAGATTTACACCAAACCTACAAAAGGCACTTCCTTGACCTGAGGACTACCTCTCTGCCAAATTTCATTAAATTCTGTTCAGCCGTTCGGGCTGTAGCTCTGTCTAAAGGTCCTATGGAAAAATGCATGGGAAAAACGCGTTTTGGGACCCCCCTTTTATCTCAGCCCCCGCTTGACGAATCCCCCCGAGACTTTCAGGGTAGGAGCGGAGCTCAACGCCCCACCTATTTTGAAAATTTTGCGAGGATTCGTCGACCGGCGCCAAAGTTATTCAAAATAGAATGTTGCGGATTTCCTATGGTAAGAGGGTCCTAACTATAACTATCTACTGGCGACCGCCAGTAGATAATATATATATGTATATATATATATGTATATATTATCTACTGGCGGTCGCCAGTAGATAGTTATAGTTAGGACCGTGTTTCCATAGGAAATCCGCAACATTCTATTTGGAATAACTTTGGCGCCGGTTGACGAATCCTCGCGAAATTTTCAAAATAGGTGGGGCGCTCCGCTCCGCTCCGCTCCTACCCTGAAGGTCTCGGGGGGGATTCGTCAAGCGGGGGCTGAGAAAAAAGGGGGGTCCCAAAACGTGTTTTCCCCATGCAATTTTCCATAGGGACCTTTAGTCCAAGGCTATGAGTGATTACCAAGACTCTTTTGGAGACTACTCCCCTGGACACTTCCTCAGGCACTACCACTGGTCAATGTAATGAACTGGCGGGTTATTTCCAAGGAAAAATACAATCCATTTATAGTACTCTCCCAGCCTCCCCAAGGTCCAGCTATCTCGTCACACCTCTGACTGAAGTGACCGGTCAGGATGGGGCCATTCTAATGAGTAATTCCCACTTTTGGATTTGGAGACTCTATCTGATATCTTCTCCCAAATAAAATCAAGCTTGCCTTTAGACCCCACCCCTCCTCATATTGTATCCAAGGTAAAAGATGTGGTATTACCAGCCATTCAGGAGGTGCTAAACCTCTCCATTTCCAAGGGACTTATGCCTCCGGCTTGGAAGCACGCCATGGTAAAAGCACTGCTGAAAAAACCAAGCTTGGACCCCGAAATAGTGAGCAACTACCGTCCTATATCCCTGCTACCCATGCTTAGTAAGATCTTGGAAAAACATATAAATTCCACTCTGTCATCCTTTCTAGAATCTCATGAGCTTTTACATCACTCTCAGATGGGCTTTTGCCAACAACACGGTACATAATCCGCTTGGACGGCTGTGATGGAGGAAGCTAGGAGGATAGTAGATCAGGGAGGAGTAGCGGCCATTATCCTCCTAGACCTCAGCGCGGCCTTTGACACAATCAACTTCAATGTTCTCATTGAAAGGCTTAGAAGAGCTGGGGTAGCAGGAGGAGCCATCTCTTGAATTCAATCTTTCCTTAATGGCAGGACCTTCCAGGTCTTCGCGGGGGAATGTACCTCCTGGCCCCTACCTCTTAACTATGGAGTGCCCCAGGGATCCGCTCTAAGTCCCACGCTTTTCATCGTATATATGAGGCCACTGGCTGAGGTCATGCAGCCGTTTGGGATTAAAGTAGTCACCTACGCGGATGACACTCAGCTGGTGGTATTGCTAAACCATCTGCGGTCTGATCCTTCAAATCTGGAACCCTGCCTGGAAAAGGTTGCGACTTGGATGCAACATTCTTTCCTTAAACTCAACAGGGACAAAACTGAAATCCTGTACTTGGGCAACTTAGCCATGTCAGTCCCCACACTGTCCTGGCCTCCCTGCCTGGCCGCCCCTCCAGTCCCGAAGGCCAAGATAAAGAGCCTTGGTGTGTGGCTGGACAATTCTCTCAAACTTGACCAGCAAGCAGTGTCAGTTCAGGGGCGTGTCCCGGCAGCCTCAGAATGCTTCGGAAAGTCCTCCCCCTACTGTCCATAGAGGCAAGGAAAGTCGTGGTCCAGGCCCCGATTCTTTCGTGCCTAGACAACTGTAACTCACTGTATTTGGGAGCTCCAAAATCTACTCTAAGGAAGCTTCAGGTGGCCCAGAACTGTGCGGCGCGACACTTGACTGGCTGTTGTAGAACGCAGTCGGCTAGGCCCAGTCTGAAAACCTTACACTGGTTGCCGATCGAGGAGAGGATCTCCTTCAAGGCCTTATGCACTGCTCACAAGACTCTTATAGGCACAGGAATCCACATCAACCGGTCTCTGATCACCGTGTACCTTTGTAACCGGGAACCCCGAGGGAACCAGCGCTCTCACCTCGAGACCGAAACGGACCCCGTAGACTGGTGGATACCAACAGCTGACCGTGTTGAACTATCTTCCCTCTTCCAGGCTGGTCCGCATCAAAAGGAAAGATCTGACTGGAGGACGGAGGACGAGGAAAGGGACAGCGTCTCCTTTAACTGGAACCGACCCGTGGACGAGGACGGCCCCTCCAGTGACGACGAAGAAGCCGGGCCAATGAGAGAGCGTGATGTCAGCAGAAAAGAGGAGGGCGCCCATGGAGAGCCGGGAAACCCGGAAGAGACCGAGAGAGCAGCGAGCGCGGAGAGAGGAAGAGAAGCCGAGAAAGCCGTTCAACAGACTCGAACATGCAGAACACAACCGGAGGAAGGAGAGCCAGGAGGCCAACGTTACGGCGACTCGCCCAGCCACCCCTCAGAAGAGGTGTGGCTCTCCCAGGTACGGAGCCGCGTAGCGGGCTGGGTCGGGCGGTCACAGTGGGGCGCAAAAGCCAAGCGGTAACCGCGTAGTCGCTCGTATCCCCCGCACACTCCACCTACGGCACGTTTAATTAGGTTGTTGTATCCACTCATCACTAGAGCACACGGGTGATTCCCCACCCCCTCACTTCCTACCCTGGGTCCCTGATTTCGTCCCGATATACCCTGCCTGACACTTTCCCTCTCGTTCCCTTGCATGCTCCGGAGGAGAACAGCCTCATCAGAGCCAGCCCGGGAGAAGACGCCCACAGACATCGAAGGGAACCCGAGAGAAAAGGCTACCGATCCCTCCTAGGATAGAAGAAGAGGAAACCTCCCGACCATCGGATCATCAGAACAGGGAGAATCGGACCCCTTGAGACTTCACGTAGAATATGCTGTAACGATAACGAATAAAAAAACCTGCCTAGACGTTATCTCAGTCTCGTTTCTAAGCCACAGCAGGCGCCCGTTTAGACCTACCAGGTGAAAAAGTGGTGCCGAAACCCGGGATCTCTCGCATTGATACAAATGGATGCTCTGATTCAACACATAGTGCAGGCCCAGGACAAGCTGGGATGGGCCCTGGAACGGCAGCTCACATCAGCACAGGCCGATCGCGAGGTCTTTTCGAACTCCATGTCTGCCCAGCTAGAGGGGCTACATAAGATTGTGGCAGAACAAGCGACTGGTCCTCATCCCGTACCCCGGGCCTCCCACCATGGTCCAGCAGGGGTGGCCCTCCAGAAGTTCGCACAAGGGGACTACCCGGACGCCTACCTCACTAACTTTAAAAGGGCAGCTAGAGCCTGCGGCTGGCCCCCGGAAAAATGGCCGTTTTTTTCTCGCCCCTTTGTTAACTGGAGAAGCCCAAGCCGCCTATCAGGTAGCCAATCCAACAGGCACCACACCGTACGGAGAAATAAAGAAGATCATCCTGGATCACCTAGGAATGGATGAGGAGGCCTATAGGCTACGCTTTAGGAAGGACAAAGGACCGCCAGGAGAAAAACCAAAGACCTTGTTTTATCGCCTAAAGTTCGCGGCCGACAAGTGGCTTAAACCAGAAGAATGCTCTAAAGAAGAGATCTTGGACAAGATATATCTTGAGCAGTTCTTAGACGATCTGCCGTACCCCACCCAAAGATGGTTGCGTCAACACGCGAGCTTAAGCACAAAGGAGGCCATGGAGATGGCTACCACGTTCGCCAGAGCACAACCAAAAACTGGCACCGGAGAGGCAGAAAAGGGGTATCGACCACTGCCCGGAAAGTTCGTTAGACCTATAAACCGACGGCCCCTGGAACCTCCCAGGGGTTGACCCAAACCCGCAGAAGTCTTTCACCCCAAAAGGGCCCCAATGTTTTGATTGCGGGGGTTGGGGCCATATCGCAAGATCGTGCCCTCACCACAAACCAGCAGACAAACCCATGGACATCGGGTACGCGCCCCGAGCCGTACTCTACACCGCCGAGATGGGGCCAGCCTTTTATGTAAGCACTTGCATCAACGGACACCACATAAAAGCATTGTTGGACTCTGGTTGTAAGCAGTCAGTCGTTCTGAGGGACTTAGTACGACCCCAAGACATCCTTCCAGGGGCGGTGGTACACATAAGATGCGTACATGGGGACGTCAAGACATACCCAGTAGCTTTAGTGTCCATAACCGTAGAGGGAGGGAACCCGTATACGCTGCGAGTTGGGGTTATGAGTAATGTCCCAGAAGACCTAATTATAGGAACAGACAACTCCCAATTCCTACCATGGTTCCAAAGCATAACAAAACGCTGTGCCCAGCCTCCTTCGTCGCATTCAGAGACCGCTACAACAGTCGCCCCGGCCTTGGCCAATTCAGAACCCTGGGTCATAGATAAGAGTTTCAGGTTTTCACAGGAGAATGATGACACCCTTAGACATGCATGGGACACCGGGGTCACCAGCCAGCAGACCCCACCACGACCCCCTTACTTCTTGGTCAAGGACGGTTTGTTGTATCGAGTGAAGGATCAAACCTCCGAACACCAACTTTTAGTCCCCCGTGAGTTCCGAGACCAGATACTGTTCTATGCACATTCCCACCTAACGGCAGGACACCAGGGGGCCGAGAAGGCAACACAGGCGGTCCTGCTACACTTCTATTGGCCGGGAGTATATCACGATTTGCAGAGCTATTGTCAACAGTGCGAGACCTGTCAACGACAGAGCACGTACAAACCCCCGGCGGTACCATTGCAACCATTACCCATAATTGGAACCCCGTTCACACGAATCGGGATGGATTTGATCGGGCCCCTTCCCCGAACAAAGAAAGGGCATGTATATGCCCTAGTAATCGTGGACTACTCCACGAGATACCCCGAGGCCTTTCCTTTGAGAACAACAACCTCCGCGGCTATAGCTACCTGTTTAATCGAACTGTTTTCCCGAGTGGGTTTCCCCAAGGAGATCCTAACGGATCAGGGCTCCCCCTTTATCTCGAAACTAATGAAAGAGGTGTGTAAGACCCTCAACATTAAACACCTAAAGACCTCCGTGTACCACCCCCAGACGGACGGATTAGTGGAGAGATACAACGGGTCCCTAAAACGCATGCTACGAAAAATGCTAACAGTAGAGGGGAGAGAGTGGGACCGCCTGCTCCCGTTGGCCCTCTATGTCCTCCGGAGTCAGGTCCAGAGTAGCCTGGGGTGTTCGTCTTTCCAGATGTTATACGGAAGACAGCCCCGGTCTCTCTTGGAGATGACAAAGGAGGCCTGGGAAAGACAGGAGAGGGAGGAAACCACCCACTTCCTGGAATACACCCGTAATCTCCGCGCAAAGCTAGGGAAACTCAGGGACCTAGCATACTCGAACCTCGAAAAAAACCAGAGGAAACAGAAGACGTTTTATGATAAGGGAAAGAAGTGGAGATATCTACAGCAGGGAGACTGGGTATTGGTAAAAACTCCCTCCAGCCTAGGGAAAGCCAAGTCAGAGTGGGCAGGCCCTTTTTACATCGTAGAAACAATTGGGCAAACCACGTACCGCCTACAAATGAACAGAAGGAAAACACAGTGTTTTCACATTAACTTACTAAAAAAATGGATAGGTCCACCCCCCCCCTCCATTCGTTTTGCCTCAGCAATCACCGAGGAACCGTCCACAATGCAACAGCTCGTGATAAGTCCTACCCTATCGGGTACACAAAAGAGTGAATTGGATACGGTGTGTAGAGAGTTCGCGTCCACCTTCTCAGATACACCCGGCAAGACCTCTCTCGCTGAACATGCCATAGAGACAGAGCAGGGAAAAATTGTAAAACAGCGTCCTTATCATGTACCAGCAGCCAGACGGGATACCATCCGGAGGGAGTTGCTAGCCATGCTAAAAATGGGAGTCATAAGGGAGTCCCGAAGCGAGTGGTGTTCTCCCATTGTACTGGTGCCCAAGCCGGATGGATCCGCGAGGTTTTGTATGGATTTTCGCGCCCTCAACAACATATTCACTTTTGACGCGTACCCCATCCCTCGGGTGGATGACCTGATAGAGCGGTTAGGGGACGCTAGGTTTATCAGTACCCTTGACTTGACAAAAGGGTACTGGCAGGTCCCACTGCGAGAGGAGGACCGTAAAAAAAACGCCTTTGCCACACCAGACGGCCTATACGAGTTTACGGTGTTGCCCTTTGGCCTTCACGGGGCACCCGCAACTTTCCAACGACTCATGAACACAGTCCTGCAAAACCATCAGTCATGTGCGGCCGCTTACCTAGACGATATAGTGGTGTATAGCGGCTCGTGGAAACAACACCTCCATGACCTGAGACAGATTTTAGGGTGCCTCGCAGGAGCAGGACTGCATGTTAATGCACGCAAGTCCAAAATCGGGTTTGACAGGGTGAAATACCTGGGATAAATACTCGGCCATGGGGTAATTGAACCACAGGCAGAAAAGGTGAAAGCCATCACAAACACTCCGGTCCCCACGACACCGAAAGAGATCCGAGCTTTCCTCGGACTAGTAGGGTACTACAGGAGGTTCATTCCACGTTTTTCGGACGTGGCTGCCCCCTTGACCGATTTGCTGAAGAAAAGAAAGACTGGCACGTCCTTCTCCAACCCCTCCGAAGCTGCCATTGAGGCGTTCCAAACACTAAAGGACATCATCACATCCGCCCGGTGTTGGTGTCACCTAACTTCGCTCTCCCCTTCATCCTTCAAACGGATGCCTCTGATAGGGGGATAGGAGCGGTCCTCTCCCAAGTATCACCTGAGGGAGCAGAACACCCAATCCTATTCATCAGCCGGAAGCTGTTTCCCCGTGAAGCTCGCTACGCCACTATTGAAAAGGAATGCCTGGCCATAAAGTGGGCGGTTGACAAACTGCGGTACTACCTGGAGGGTACAACATTCACCCTCTACACAGACCACGAACCCCTGACATGGATGTGTCGAAACATGGGGAACAATCCGAGAATAATGCGCTGGTTCTTGACCCTACAGCCCTACAAATTTACAGTCAAACATCGTAAGGGTAGCTCCAACGGTAACGCAGATTTTCTGTCCCGTGTCCTGCCTCTCCCCGAACGGGAGCAGCGTAGGGGGGAGGTGTGTAACCGGGAACCCCGAGGGAACCAGCGCTCTCACCTCGAGACCGAAACGGACCCCGTAGACTGGTGGATACCAACAGCTGACCGTGTTGAACTATCTTCCCTCTCCCAGGCTGGTCCGCATCAAAAGGAAAGATCTGACTGGAGGACGGAGGACGAGGAAAGGGACAGCGTCTCCTTTAACTGGAACCGACCCGTGGACGAGGACGGCCCCTCCAGTGACGACGAAGAAGCCGGGCCAATGAGAGAGCGTGATGTCAGCAGAAAAGAGGAGGGCGCCCATGGAGAGCCGGGAAACCCGGAAGAGACCGAGAGAGCAGCGAGCGCGGAGAGAGGAAGAGAAGCCGAGAAAGCCGTTCAACAGACTCGAACCTGCAGAACACAACCGGAGGAAGGAGAGCCAGGAGGCCAACGTTACGGCGACTCGCCCAGCCACCCCTCAGGAGAGGTGTGGCTCTCCCAGGTACGGAGCCGCGTAGCGGGCTGGGTCGGGCGGTCACAGTGGGGCGCAAAAGCCAAGCGGTAACCGCGTAGTCGCTCGTATCCCCCGCACACTCCACCTACGGCACGTTTAATTAGGTTGTTGTATCCACTCATCACTAGAGCACACGGGTGATTCCCCACCCCCTCACTTCCTACCCTGGGTCCCTGATTTCGTCCAGATATACCCTGCCTGACACTTTCCCTCTCGTTCCCTTGCACGCTCCGGAGGAGAACAGCCTCATCAGAGCCAGCCCGGGAGAAGACGCCCACAGACATCGAAGGGAACCCGAGAGAAAAGGCTACCGATCCCTCCTAGGATAGAAGAAGAGGAAACCTCCCGACCATCGGATCATCAGAACAGGGAGAATCGGACCCCTTGAGACTTCACGTAGAATATGCTGTAACGATAACGAATAAAAAAACCTGCCTAGACGTTATCTCAGTCTCGTTTCTAAGCCACAGCAGGCGCCCGTTTAGACCTACCAGGTGACAACCTTCCTAAGAAGTCACTCCGCTTGGCGAAGCTAAATTTAGCCAGCATCCCTAAAATTAATAGTATGCATAGCGGAGGTCGCTCCTTCTCATACAACATAGCCAGACTGTGGAATACTCTCCCTCTTAATCTGCGGCTTGAAACCTCCCACCTTACCTTCCGGAAATGCCTTAAAACTTGGCTATTCCGGAAAAGTAATTGCTAGCCATCTACCTCGATCTGTTTTTGCCTTTAGCGCTGGGATGCCTTAGGGAAGCCATGCGCTCAATGAATGCTAATTAATAATAATAATAATACCCCAGGGCTGTTGGAAAAATAAAAAGGGGTATAGGGCCGCCCGGCATCCCTCCCCGAGCCTGGATAGGCCCCGTGGATCCCTTCTTCTAGGGCCACTAATGAAAATTAAAGGGGGGCCCCTCTCCCTGGGCTGATTTCAGCCCCGGGGTTGCCATCCCCCAGAGCCCGGTGCATTTTTAGGTCTCGCCTACGCAGTGCGCATGCGCTACATAGGAGGGGACCTTTTGGAATTGATCGGCATTTTGGCCAAAAACGTGCACGTTTTGCATTGCTTTCTATTGCAACGCGTGCACGTTTGGCGTTTCCCTTGCGGGAGTGAGCAGCAGCGCCATGTGTTAGCAATTATTGCGCTCGCTCCTGCAAGGTAAACGCTGCGTGTCCCTGCTCTCGGCCGCAATCCCCCCCCCCCCACCACTCACTGTTTTCTGCACAGGAGAGGGTCTCTTGGGATTCCAGAGGCTAGCAGTGGGGCTGTGTGGATACTAAGCAGTCAGAAGACTTCCTCCTGACCACTAGATGGCAGCAGTACATTGCCCGTCACTATTTGGTTTTCGAAACCATTCATTAACATGTGCCCTGCGTTCCAGCTAATCATTTTTTACTTGGGTTCGATTCCCCTTATGGGAATTTGCGTCGGGAAGCAGAGCCGATTGGCTGATTGCCAAGCTATGAAGCGGTCGTGCCTCGGTGTACAGTCCTTTCACACTGCGTTGCAGCTGCTTATAAACAGCAAGGAAAGGATAGTAAACGATGTGCAGTGAAGCCGAAATGTTTGCTGTACACTCGGTTCTAAAAATGTCCTTGTGACTCTAGGTACCAGCAGGGTAAAAGGCTGATGTGAACAAGTAGATTACAGCGTTCCTGGAAAGCTCAATAATGTGTCTTCAAGTCTGTGATCCGGAGGGAGGATATACAATAATTTTTTAGGTGTGACTTTCTGAAGGTTGATCGTGGCATTGAAGTACATTTTATATCTGCAGAGAAATCTCAACTTATTGTTAAGTACGCGAACTAAGTAGAATAAAAATAGTTCTTCTTCGAAAGCAGAAAAATGCAAATAAGTGAAACTGTCCACATTGTGACCAACAAATGTATGTTTTGTGTCTACACCATCATCCTCTTTTTCAGCAATTGTGAATGCGATATTAACTAAAGGTGCACAAATGTTGCCACAAGTCACTATCTCTTGTTTTGAGACAAGCGAGGCAGTTGCGCAAGGGTTAAGACTGCCGGCTTTGGAGTCTGCGGTCATTCGGGTTCGATTCCTCCAAGCTATGAAGGGGTGCGTGCCTCGGTGTGCACGCCCATGGGGGCTTCGTTTTTATGGTGCAGTTCTTTCTTTTAGCGCACATCAAGTTAGGGCAGCTGGGTCCGTGTCGAGAAGCGGTTTGGATTTGGGGAATACTGCGATATGGTGGAAGCACGCCCGTCGATGGTGGGGGCGTTGCTCCAGTGACGGAACATCGTCTTTGACCCGGTCTGGGGGTTAACTTCTGTCTGTATGTGATGTCTGTATGAGGATATACATCCTGACACATAACATGTGGGAGGCAGTTGCGCAATGGCAGTAGCAACAGTCATAGGGTTCGGATTCGTCCACGCTAAGAAGGGGTGTGTGCCTCAGTGTGCACCTCCATGGGGGCTTTGTTTTCATGGTGCAGTTGATTCTTTTAGGGCACATCAAGTTAGGGCAACCCAGGTCCGTGGCGAGAAGCGGCTTGGATCTGGAGGTTGCCGCGATATGGGGAAAGCGCAGAAGTTACAAGCTGCAGCAGGGGAGCGGTTTCCCATCGGAACGGGGTTTATAGCCCCTAACAGGAGAGAGCGCAGAGGTGTTTACAGGCTCAGGCAGCAGAGCTATCCCTTGCATTACACAGATTGCACAGGCTCCTGCAGCAAATATATCCCACGCATTACATGGATTGCACTTAACAGGACTGCGGAGCTATCCCTCGCGTTACATGGAATGCAAAGGTTAAGGCAACAGAGCTATCCACTCGATACTAGGGATTGTACAAACTCAGGCAGCAGAGCTATCCCCCAAGTTAGATGGATTACACAGGTTTATGCAGCAGATCTATCCCTCGAATTACATGGATTGCACAGGCTTAGGCAGCAGAACTGTCCCTCGCATTACACAGATTCTATCTATTATAATAATAATCTATAATGATGAACTCCAACTCTCCCTTGTTCAGAATTCCGATCAAGCTACTTTCGAATACATCGGAGCTGAACTTAAAGTTCAGGGTTCCCCTCCTATTCGGCTACATAATATCTACCATCCCCCTGGTGACCCTTTGCCCTTTGTGGAGGAATTGTCTGACCTGCTTTCCCAAGCATAGATTTCCAACTCCAAAAACCTCTTCCTTTAATATTCACTGGAACAATAAGGATGATCCCTCGGTTAACATCCTCAATGACCTACTCGACATTACTGACTTGAATCAACTCTGCCATTTGCCAACACATTCCAAAGGGGCTACTCTTAACCCTATCATTACTAGCAAATATCTGGCTTCCCTTTCCCACATTGTCCCCATTGACTGGTAGGACCATCACTTTATCCTCTTCACGATTAACAGCGCCGTACCTCCCCCTACCCCTAAAAACATCAAACATAGGAAATTAACCAGAAATCATCTTCACCTTATTCCTCCAGGCGATCTGGAGACTAAGATTAAAGCAAAACTTCAACTTTCACCTCCCTCACAAAATGCTAATGACCTTACCGAACACTACAACAAATCCATCATCGAGGTCCTTGACCACATTGCCCCAGCCAAATTAAAACCACAAAAAAACAACCCCGCCAAATCCTGGTTTAATGCTGATCTCAACAATGAGAGACTCTCGCTTAGGCTGACCGAACATACGTGGAGACAACACCCCTCCACCCCCAAATCTTGCTCTCCTCAGAACCGCAAGGTCTAATTACAAAAAACACATCCTCAATGAAAAGGCCTCCTTCTTCCTCGCACAACTCGACCGGGCTAAAAATAGACCCAGGGAACTATTCAGCATTATCAAAAATCAAACCGCTTCTGCCCCCCCCCCCCCCCCCCCCCCCCAATTGAGGGCCTCTATCGAAAGATGTGAAGAAATTGTGAACTTTTTTTCCGAAAAAATCGCCAAGATTGATCAATCCCTTGCCATAACCGTCCCACCACATTGACCTCCCATCCAAGTCTCCTATAACACCTTCGCCCCCTCCTGACTCTGTTCATCTACCTCCCGCTGTCGCCCCTCCGTAACATTTTCTCACCAGCCCACAGCTAAAAAAGAATGCATCTTGGCTTAACTTCAGCCCAGTTACAGAGCGGAGAGTCCTCAACATCATCACCAAGCTTAAACCCTCCTCTCATACCTTGGACCCTCTCCCCACTAACCTTGCTCAAGATTTAAAGCCTATCATTGCACCTTATTGGACCACCATCATCAGCTCCTCCTTGGCCACAAGGTGTGTCCCCGTTTCCCTCCAGCTTGACCAAATCACTCCCACCCTCAAAAATGCTACTGCCGACCCCACCGACCTTAACAATCTGCATCCTATCTCTAATCTTCCTCTTCTATCCAAGGCCCTTGAAAAATGAGCCTTGCTACAACTGGACAAGCACATTGACTCTTTCAGCCTTTTGGACACATTAGAGTCAGGCTTTAGAAAGGGCTGCAGTACTGAAACTGCTATGCTTAACATTGTTGATGACATCCATCACTCCCTCGACAAGGGGGAGACCTCCCTTCTCATTCTTCTTGACCTCTCTGCTGCTTTTGATACTGTTAACCACTCCGCCTTACTCAACACCCTCAAAGATCGTTTCGGCTTCAATGGTCCAGTCCTCAAATGGTTCACCTCCTTCTTTCAGCACAGAACCTAACAAATTAAAATCAGCAATTGCATCTCTAAACCTATTCCTGTCTCCCTAGGTGTTACCCAGGGTTCTATTCTCTCTTCCTCTCTATTAAACCTCTTCATGTAACCCCTCACCCTCATTCTTAAGCAAGCAGGAACCATCTACCACCTCTATGCCGACGATACCCAGCTTTACTATTAGATCAAATCCCAAGCTGACATTCTGCACCTCAATGATGCCCTGACTAAAATTCAACACTGGTTCCATCACAATCACCTTAAACTCAACCCTAAAAAAACGGAAGGCATTCTCTTCGCTCCTAAAAACAATCGGCTCTCCATTCAACACTGGATCTGTGAACTTAAAGCTCTCAACTGCTCTTTGTCCACTTCTAACTATGTTAAATCCCTCAGAATAAGCATTGACCAGAACCTCAGCCTTTCGCCCCACATAAAAAACGCGGCCAAAGGCGCTCTCTTCACTCTACATCACCTCAAGAAAATTAAACCCTTCATTCCTGCTGATGACTTTAAATTAGTTGTTCAATCACTAGTACTTTCTAGATTGGACTATGGTAATGCCATTCTCTCTGGAACACCAAAAGTCCACTTAGCCCCAATCAAATCAGTCTTTAACCTCGTGGCCAGGCTTATTTCTGATTGTTAGCAGTTTGACCACATCTCCCCCATCCTCAAAGATCTCAAATGGCTTCCCATTGAAGGTAGATCCACCTACAAGAATGCTTGCATTATGCATAAAGCATTGTATCATCACACCCTATTGTATCTCTCAGACAAACTCCACAAAGTGGGCTGCTCTAGAGAAATGAGGAGCACAAATACTCTCATGCTAGTACCTCCCTTGGTAAACAAGAAATCTACCCAGTCATGCTCTTTCTCTGGAAATGCACCTACTATCTGGAACTCACTCCCCAAAGATCTACGTTGCAACCCCTCCTATCTCAGCTTCAAAAAAGATCTCAAGCGGCACCTTCTCAACAAATACTGGGGTCCTTAATCCTGCCACCTAACAGGGTTTCACAACCTGCCCACGGTGCTGTGTTCTCGCCACATTATACCTGACTTACTACCCCCCCTCTTCTCATTCTTACATATACTTCCACCCTCCCCCTACTAGTTCTCTTATAATCACTGCCTACTTCAGCATGCTATCACCTCTTCCATCACCCTCCTCAGTTCTTCCATACTTCCTGCCCCCCCCCCATCCCTGACCACCCATGCTAGCTTAACTATCCAATACTGGTTATGGCCTAATTGTACTTCTTATTTCCTTGTCCATATAATTACTGTTCTTTGCATATTGTTCTTATTGTCTTGCATTTTACCTTTTTGTTCAAATGTTATATTGCAATTTGTTCCTCTCCCAACCCTTGTAAAGCGCTCTGATAGCTTTGGGTCTAGCCAGCGCTATATAAAACCATTTAAATAAATAAAATTAATAAACAGATTGCTCAGGCAGCAGAGCTATCCCTCGCATTACATAGTATACATGGATTGCACAGGCTCAGACAGCGGAGCTATCCCTCGCAATTTTTCCATTCTCTGTGTCGCAATCTCATTTAATTAAAGCCCTTTTTAGGTCAATATGCTTGCATATCTATTTATTTGAAGTTATTTTTACAACTGCATATTATATCTCCCGCCATTGATTTACCACAAACTTTGATTGATAATGTAATAGGTAATGTACTGCATAGCTAAACACATAAAAGGGCTCAAAAGCGAGACCTATTGGCTATGCCAATGCTTGTTTAGGAGGAGGGAGCACTTGTTGCAACCCCCTCCCTGGGTTGCTTTTGACCCCCGGGGCCCATCCCTTGGGGCCCAGCAAATGTTTTGGGGCAGAAGAGCACATGGCCCCCCTGCCCAGGCTGATTGTGGACCAGAGGACACCATCACCCGGGGCCCGGCACCATATTCACAGGGAGGGAGGCCTGTGATCCACCCCTTCTTGGGTTGATTTCAGCCCTAGGGACCCCATACCTCGGGGCCTAGCCAACAAAGGGTGGGTGCCCTGGTGCCCATCCGGGGCACCTACCACACTATTATTGTGGGCCGCGGGGGGAGTCCCGAGGCCCACGTGACTCCAACCAGTTCCCCGCTTCCAGCGGGAGCTGGCATTGCTCCTACCCACAGGGAGCAGTTAATAATATTGCAACCTGCGGCCAGGAGCAGTATTTAGATATTTTTCCATGCCCGCATCACTGAGGGCAGGGAAACATATCTGAAGTCCGCTTACAACAGACAAGAGCTCCCTCTTGCTGGCGCGGTCCTAATGTTTTCTCCCACTTGGCGGGAGATTTAAAATTGCTCACGCCAAGCAAGAGCAAACACAGGTTCACCTGCCTGTGCTATTGCGGACAGGGAAACCGCTATGTCCAAGGGATGGCCTCCCCTTGACAGCCTGAGCTGGCCCTGGATCCCCTAGGCCATTAATGGCTCGGGGAGGGGGACTGTGCTGACGCCCTCCCCTTTACAGATGTGTCTGGGCCCTGGGGAATGGGGTCTCCAGGACTGAAATTATTTCGAGGGAAACTAACTGGCCCCCCTCACCCTACACATATATGGCTGTGTTCCGGGGGAGGGGTCCCCTGGGGGACGAAAACGGTGCAGGGAGGTGAGCCATTGGCCTGGGGACCTGGCCCACCCAGGAGGCTTTAAAACAAACAAGCATGGGAGACCACACTTGTTTTTAAAAAAATAAAAGAAAATTGCCACTGATTTGTGTATCCTCTGCAAATTTGCAGCAGAGTTTTAAATAAAAATGTTTTTGGTCCCAGCCCTATGGGGACTGGGTATTCCTATTCTGCTCCCTTGTCTCTTTGTTTCCGGACCTAGTCCAGAGTCCTAAGACGGCTACCCCCACTTCCTGCCTGAGGTGATTGCAGCCCGTCAAATCTCAGTTTGAGATCTGTAATCTGTTGGGATCCGCAGAGCCGCCTTATTACAAGATATACTACGTTTTTGAGCATTAATTGCTCAAAATCTACTAAATGGATTTACAGCAAAACTCAAAAAGCTCCCTTTCTGGACCTAGATCTAGGTTCCTGCCTAATTTTGTGTAAATACGTTCAACGGTTTAGGCATTATCTGTGTCTAAAGTTCCTATGGGAAAATGGAGAAAATGCATTTTGGGACACCCCTATCCCCCCCCCCCCCACTGCTTGACGGGTCACCCAGAAATTTTCCATGTGCAAATTGGGAAAAAAGAGCACTTTTTTTGGAATGTTTCTTGGAGATTCTTCAAATGGTGCCTAGGAGACAACACAAAAAGTGCATTTCCTATGGAAAAACGATCCTAACTATAACTACCCAGTAAACTACTGGGTATTATTTTACGTTAAAAAAAAAAAACGCCTAGAAATTCATGAATAAAAGAAGGGTAAAGCAACTTTATAGTTAGGTGTGATCAAAAGATCTGGTTTTGTTTTAAAAAAACAAAACAAAAAAGAACAAAAGCAGTTTAGAAATTCACTGAAAAAACAAAGGTTAAAGTAACGTTGTAGTTAGGTGAATATGTAAATGACAACATCAACGTTCTGAACTAAAATAAAAAGCTTAGAAATTCACCAATTATGGTTAGCAGCCCTAACTATAACTTGCACCGCCTCCATGCACTGTTTATAACTTCACATATGACATCACTAATGACATGTTCTATGACATCAATTATGACATGTTCTATGACATCACTGATGACATCTCAAACGACATAATTGATGACAACACTGATGAAATCACTGATGACATCAAATGAGCGTGCTAGTTTGTTTTATACTTTAGATAGTGGTGGGTAAGTACCTTATTATTTGTCTACCTACTTTTGTACAGCATGCATCTAGCTAATGGGTGTAAGTGTTAACAAAACATATCTGCCCCTAATGCATCATAGGTGTGTAGAAGTATTGAAAATTTTATAAATCATTGTATTCAAGAGTAACTCTGTGTGCAGGTGACAGTTGACGACTTGTGTTCATTATGTTCCACACAAGTTTTTTGGTACTACAGAAAACGTTTACAACACAAGTTAGAGTCTACCTAGTAGATACTAACTTTTGATAGCAGCCTTGAGTTGCTAGACAGAATTGTGTCAGCATGGCAATTTCTACATAACTTAGAAACCTGTGTGTACCAGGTACTAACCTATATACCTGTACTTATTTAACGTGAGAAGATGTGCTATCTGTAAATGTTTCACAACATTATAAAGGGTGCAGGTAGTAGGATGTTTAGCACCTTCAGATCTTGATTGTTTTTAGCAAATAGTGTCTCTTTTGACAACTGTTACATAAAGTGCACACTGTTCTTAGTCTTTTAATACTCTGTGATTTGTTTCCAATGAACGTTTCACTGTTTGCAAACAGTATGGTATAAAGTGAACACTCTCCATAGAGTAAGCACTGTTTACAGTGCCCAGTTCTCTACTAATACATTTCTCAATGTCGGTTTGGTGAGTTTTAGGTGTTCAATACAGATAAAAGCTGTTCGTAGTAGGTCATTTGTTTTGCAAATTACGTTCACTATTTTTAAGAAGTTTGCTTTTTCTGAACAGTTGTATACAGATTGAACACCATACTCAATAAGGCTTTCCTATATATCTGTGGTTGACTGTTAATGTGAACTATGCTGACATGAACTATGCTAGCTTGAAAGTGTATGCTATACGCTCAGTGTTGCACATAATGCATGCTTTAAACATCTAAGGGAGTTGTGTCAGTGATGGCAGTAACGATGGCTGATATTTTCCTGAGCTATTGTGTACTTGATGTCATTTGAGATGCCATTAGTGATGTCATAAATGATGTTATAGAACATATCATGAGTGACGTCATATGTATCCAGATGTTGTTTGTAGACCTTGAATAGTGTTACACCCAGTATTAAAAAGTTAAATCATGTGAATTCATTCATGATTAGTGATGAAACTTACTATAGTTATGTGATGAACAATGATAAGGATTACAGTATGTCAGATGTTCAAATAATATTGTTTTTAATCAATCTCTAATGGTGTGGTTACCCAGATTTGAATGCTCATTTGTCCATTTCAGCTTCCTCCTTGATGCATAGCAATTTCTCAACCTCAGTTGTTGTACTAAAGAATAGGAGTATGACTTGGTAGAGCAGCTTCAGACACGACAGCCCCTCATATCAGAAATTGTTTCTTTCCAGTACTCTCCTTACAAGCAGCAGTCTGCTCCACCTTTTCGTTTACATTGGCCTTGCCGTTTAAGATTAGGAATCTTAATCGCTGATTGTAGAATTATGACTGAGTATTGATATCACTGTGGTTTAATAATGAGAGCTTTTGTATGTTTTACTTCTTTTGCAACTTTAGTTGGTACTCTGTGCACCCTTTCAACCTCAAAGCTTTTGTCAAAAGAAATATTGAGCAAAGATGCAATCCATTTCTTCGCAAACTTCTCACTGGTGGCAGCACGTTTCTTAGTGTCTTCTTAAAGACCCAAAACATGTCATTGCCACTCATTTTCTTTTTAAACAAAGTTTATCGAATTTTGCCGGCCTACACAATTATATTCTACGAAAAGTACATATTAAAGATACATACAGTGGGATGAGCAATAACGCTTACGTGAATGACACATTTATATTACCTAACTCATATACAATAATGCCCTCCCCCACCTGCCGCCCAAGAGTCTCACATTGCATTATAATTGTTTAGGACCCACTTCGATACTGCTACATGTTTTAAATCAATTCTATCCCCCCACAACTACCCTCCAGCTAGCCCTCCCCCCAGGCATGTCACATATAAACAACATTGTAAGCTGCAGCGTGGGTCTACTGTAGATTAGTTTTACAAATGCATCACGAGTAATACTTTGATTGCTATTCCATCTGGTTATGTTAGGACCCCTCTGCGCTTTCCAATTCATGGTGATTTCTCGGTTAGCCAGCAGGAGACCCAAGTCTAGGAATTTACTTGTAATCTTATTTTTGGCCGTGTGGGGGAACCAATGCAGGAGACAGGACCCTATGGCCAGTTCTAACTCCCTATCAGTGATTTCGGTTAGTGAGGCCACCACGTCAGCCTAATAGGTATCTAAGTGCCAACAATCCAAAAACATATGGCGGAAGTCTGCCCCCTCCTTATTACAGCGTGGTCATGCTGCTGTGTGGGTGTCAAAGTATTTATTAATTTTCGCTTGGGGTGAGGTAGGCTCTGTGCAATATGTAAAAATGCACTAATTGAAATTGGGCATTCCTGGAGCTCTTCCACGCCCCCTCCACAAGATCGGCCCAGATCATTTCTGAGATCTCCAACCCCACATCTTCCTCCCATTTGAGTTTCAGCACATTTAGGGGCACCAACATTTCCTGCGTCATTCGCCTATATAGGCATGTGACTGCTTTAAAGGTTCCTGCTGCCGTCACTATGTATTGACAACCCATTGATGTCTGCAGTTCAATGAGCCCCCCCTTCCAATGTTTACGGATAGCCGCAGTGAGTGTAGAGTGTAGTAAAATGTCCCTCCTGAGCAAGTCATAACGGTCCTGCAGGTCGTTAAAGGGGAGCATAGTGCCATTTTCTTATAAATCCCCCACAGTGGTCAGGCCCTTCTCTCTCCAACTCGCCAGTCCCCTCCAGGTACCCCTGTGAGGTAGTGTCTCACACATGGACAGAGGGTGGTCAGGCGCATATGGAATTTAAATCCGTACCCGTTTCAGACTCCTATTCCAACACTGCATCGCTACTTTGAGGTCCCCTAGGAGATCAAGGGTTCTAACAGGCAGCTTCAAGACAATTTGGAAGAGAACTCGCAGCGTCGGGGCTCTATCTCTCACCTCTACCGTCCCTCTAAGCCTAGCCGCAACCACCTGCGGGAGCCATTGTAACTGAGCTGCCAGGTAATAGGCCTTGAAATCAGGGACTGCCAGACCCCCCTCTGACCGTGATCTCATTTGGACTCCCAGCGCTACCCTCCTTCTACCGGTGCCCCATAGGAATCCCGTGATCATGGTCTTAAGTTGAATAAAAAATCGTGCCGGTATCCGAACCGGTAGGATCCCGAAATAGTACAACAGTCGCGGGAGGGTCACCATTTTAAGTAAGGCCACTAGACCAGCTACTGACAGAGGGAGCGCCCCCCAAAAGTCAGATTTGCTCTTTATTCCTCTTATTGCTCTGCCTGTATTGCCCTCCAACAGATCTCCTTGAGCATGATATATTTGCGTCCCTAAATATGTCATACACCTATACTCCCATTTCACCCTGGCAGTCTCTTGCGGGCCGTCTTTATCACCTATGGTTGGGAATAGGCAGGATTTTGTCCAGCTGACCCTAAGCCCCGCCACCCTGCCAAGGTCACGGAGCAAGTCCTTCGCTCCACGGAGCGCTACACGTGAATTCACCAGGAACATTAGCAAGTCGTCGGCATACAGGGCAATATGGTGAATCTGTCCGTGTACCTTGAGTGGCTCCACAGCCAAAGCAAACAGAAAGGGGGACAGTGGACATACCGGTCTCTTTCCTCACCTTATGTCACAAGTAGCAGATATTAGATCACCTGTTTTAACCCTTGCCGTAGAGTTTTTGTATAATAGGGCCATCCATTCTATAAATTTATCCCCAAGTCCAAATGTATGCATTACCTGGAACAAGTAAGGCCATTCAAGACTATCGAATGCTTTTTTAATGTCCACTGCAAATAGAGTGGCCCTGTCCTTCGAGTAGGAATCAGCCTCCAGGATTCGCAATAAATGTAGAACATTAGTAGCCGTATTCCTGGTCGGCATGAACCCAGATTGGTCTCTATGTACTAGTGTCGTCATATAGGGAACGAGACGGGTGGCTAAGATACGGCTCAGGTTCTTGTAATCCATATTAAGCTTAGAGAGTGATCGATATGGAGATCTGACCCAGGACAGTTTTCCAGGCTTTGACAGTGGGATAATAACAGCCTCCCGAGTCGTTGCGGGGAGCTGTCCTATCTGTTTCGCATCATTATATAGCGTTACTAATCTAGGGGCCAACTGTTCAGTGTCTTTAAGATACAATTCAATCGGTAGGCCATCAGTCCCTACCATCTTGTTCCTAGCCATGTGTTTAATAGCTCCCCTCACTGCTCCGAGTTAAATATCCCAACCCAATGTGTCCGCTTGGTCTATATCCAGACGTGGGAGTTCGACTGCGCGTACAGACCTATCCATGTCGTCCTCTATCAGGGTCATTTTACTTTCATACAAGTCTGCACAATACGTGAGGAATAACTCATTAATACCCTGTTGAGTATAGCAAGCTACTCCATGTTAGTCTCTGAGCTCTAAAATCGTCATACCCCTTCGAGCCGGGTTAGCTAGCTCCAGACTTCTCTTTCTGCATGGGCACGTTTGATGTATTTTTTGTAATCAAAGCAGCGTAGTCGTTCTATTTGCGCCGCTAAAGCCTCCTTCGCTTCTAGAAGCTCTCCTTGCTTATCAGGCCTCTAAGGGCGTTCCCGCTCTACCGCCCGGAGATGCTGGTCTGCCTCCTGCACGCCCCTTAAGAGCACTTTACGCACTCCTACTACCTCCGAGATGCAGCGACCCCTAATGACTGCTTTAAAAGCGTCCCATTCCACTGAGGAAGACGTCTCTGTGACTTGATCTTCTAAAGCTTCAGGACGTAGGTGCCAGGTAGGTATCTTAGGCCTTGTACGAGATCACTGTATTCGCAGTAGGATTGGATTATGATCTGATAGTGTTCTAGTGAGGTATTCACTACTCCGCTCCCCAGCATGCACATCCGGTGAACATAAAATCGCATCTAGGCGAACATGGAGATCATGCAGAGAAGAGAAAAATGAATAGTCCCGGACCCCAGGATATTGAGCCCTCCAAGAGTCTACCAACCCCCATCGTTCCTGCCAGTTGTGCCTCGCTTCCGCTAATTTATGAATGGGTGTATTGGGGAGCGAAGGGTGAGAACGATCCAGAACAACATCAGAGATGCAATTAAAATCCCCTCCAAGCAGAACCGACCCCGTGAGAATGGGCGCCAACTTTCCAGAGAGTTGTGACTAAAAGGCAGGTTGCTCTCTATTAGGAACGTACATGTTTCCCAAAACTATGTCTTTGCCATCTAGTTTCCCAGTGACCACCACATATCTACCTTCTGGGTCTATAATTTGATTCGTGCATTGAAAAGGCACACCCGCCTGTATTCAAATCGGTGCCCCCCGGCGAATGCTGAATAATTAGTATAAAACGCTTGACCTCGCCATCAGCGCTGTAAGGCCGCTCCTTCCTGTGCCTTTATGTGAGTCTCCTGAAGTAGTGCAATCTGAACCCCCCTGCGGACTAAGTATGCATGTACTTTATGGCGCCGCAACATTGTATGCGTTACCCACACACTCCATGAGATGCATTTTAAGTCACTTGAGGTACCCATCTCGGCAAGCCAAACAGTCTTCCTGTTAGATCTTCTCTAGTGACATGCCTGTTCCAAACAAACAATTTAAGTAAACTAAACCCCCATCTCCCACTCCCCAGGACTGTTACTATAAAACTAGCACCCGTCCAAACTATAGTAAGATGCACAAAATCCTCTGGCAGTTACAGAGGTACAAGGGAGCGCTGGTGTTTCAAGGTGTTTTCACCAACCATAGCGCATCAGCCTCAAATGGAAACAGATAGCCCAAGGTCTATAACCGATACTGAAAATCCAGCACCCTTCTAAGCATCACAGCAACCCTAGCTTACCGCGTTAGTTCACATAATATCATCCGCAGTATTAGGAGTCACCACTGGCATCCTGACACTATCGCTATGGGAAGTGTCCGTTTCATTGTCTGCTGACACTCTGGAAGAGCTGGCCTCCTCTTCCGGAGTGGGGCTCCGAACCTGTACCTAGGCCGCTACTGCCTGCAAAGCCTCGGCCATCTCCTTCTCCGTCTGAGATGAAGACGGTTTCTTTGGGGGCCTCCTGTGAGGTCGTTGCCATGGACGTTTCCCAGGGTCCGTGGACCGACGCCCGGAGGCTCCAAGAGCCTTTTCCCACAGTGTCTCACCCCTATAGGCCTCCAACCAGTCCCATGCATCTCTGGGAGAGTCAAAGTAGTGAGTGTTCCCTTCCAGAGTTATATGCAGGCGAGCCGGGAACATCAGAGAGTATTGGAGTCCCTCTTCTCTCAATGCTTTCTTGACCTCAAAGTAGGAGGCCCTCTTCCTCTGTACCTCTAAAGTGTAATCCGGAAAAAGGGTGACCTTGCTATTGTCCACAGTGAAGGAGCCCACAGCTCTCGCTATCTGCAGGAGTAAGTCTCTATCACTGACGTGAAGTAGGCGGGCAACCACAGGCCTCGGAGGCCTCCCGGGCTCCAGCGGTTTGGCAGGTACCCTATGAGCTCTCTCCAGTGTATAGAAGGTGGACAGCCCTTGGGTGCTACCACAGTCCTGTACCAGTTTTTCAAGAAAGTCATCATATCGCTCCCTTCCATTCCCTCCGGTAGGCCCATGACCTTGACATTGTTTCTTCGATTGCGCCCTTCGGCATCTTCAGCCCTTCATTCCAGGAAACACACTCTGTCCGTTAAAGCCTCCATCCGCTGCTCAAAACCCTTTTGCGCCGACATCAAGTCTACAATGCTAGTCTCAGTCTCTTTGACCCTCTCCGATAGTTTTTTGTGTTCTTCCCGCAGCAGGCCGAGCCCAACCGTGACCATACTGATGTCCTGATGGAGGGTAGCCTTTGTGTCTGCTACGGCCTCTAGTATTCCACTAAGTTTTTGCTGCACCGGATCTTCCGGGGTAGTTTACAACTATTCCTGGGCACTTTCTTCTGGATCCTGGAGGGCTCCTGCCTGGTGTCCCCTAGGTTTGCCCATGACGACGAAATTTCACTAGGCCAAAACAGTGCAGACCCAACACAGCCTCTGCCAGTTTGCAGCCCAGCTCCACCATGGGTGTGGAATTTAATAAAATATATACTTGTCCATGGGGCAGGTTGCTTCATAAATCTAGTTGTCCTGTAAATACATTCACTTGTCCCTTTGGTGCCATGTAGTGCAGCGACAAATTATGGCAGCAATCTAATTACATAGAAGCTCCGATATAGCCTCTCTGATTATGCCAGGGCTCATACCATAGTAGTGTTTGAAAACTTGCAATCCCCTTATGTTGACACGTTTCCGCCGTTCTACATCCTGGGTCTGAAGGTATTGGTAAGAAATAGTTCCAGGATTAGAATGCCCTTTTGAGTCTGTCTGTGCAAAACTAATAAGTTGCCTGTTTTAAGGGTTTTCAACAAATCTTTTCTAATTTTTTCCCATACTGAGAAATGCTGGAAATTTACTCCTGACAATGGCAGACGTAAACCTTCTTCCAGAGTTGGGAAAAAAGTGGTGGGAGGGTAAGTGAACTTGAAAACCCTCAGATTTTTGCATGAGCAAATCTGCACATACACATTTGCTCATAGTAAAATGCAGTTCACAAATATTTTCTAGGAGTACTATTTCTTGTCCTACTTCTGTAAATTCTTTGGAATTCACGAAAGCCGGATAGCTGCATTTAATGCAAGGACATATAACATAGGTGTACTTTTGAGCATTTCTTTATTTATTAGGCCCCTAATTTGGTCTGGTGTGGACCATGACCTTTTGCGTTACTAAAGTTCTGTCTCTCTCTCTCTCTGTATCGGCGGGCTACACTGTGAGCGACTGTATTCTGCTCTTTCACAAGGAGCATATCGGCACACAAAGTAGTTTTGTTCAGTGCCAGTAACTACTGTGGCAGTGTGTGCTTTGTGAGACCAAAAACTATTTTTGCTTTTGCCAATGTTTGTTATAATGGGGAGGGCCCGCAGCTCCCACACCAATAATGTTTTACAAAAACCATGCCAAAACAAGTCACACATTGGCAAAACTAAAAAGCTGACCACCAATTTCAGACCTTCTGGCTTAGCCAATGCTTGTTTATTTTTGTTTCCCATAATCTTATTGAAACTTGTTACACTGATTTTCCATTATGAATATTTTTGGGAAATACTATCATGCATCAACACATGTTACTAAATGATGCTGCAAAGAAATGGTACCTGAAATTTTACATTAGTTTAGCTAAATGATTTTTTCCCTGGTATCATTTTTTTATCAAGATTTTTTTTTAAAAGCAAAGAATCATCAATCTTGCTTTCAAGCTTTTGCAAATATTTGCATTAAATCAGAGAGCATTCTGGTAGCATTATACTTAGCCTCATATTGCTAAACTATGAAAAAGTGTGTACACATTTTTATCCTGATCCACTGTCAGTAGTGCAGTCAGAGCTCACAACATTTAGAGTGCTCACTCTAATAATAAAGGCGTTCAATTAATGAACCATAATTACAAATTTGAACAGCATTAACATATGGACAAAAATATTACCTTAACTGCAGACAGTGGCCTTCCCTGATCCATAATGTGGTACTGCAAACTGGCAGCCAAAGGGTTTGTGCTGCATAGGGTTGGGCCTATTAACATATGGACAAAAATATTACCTTAACTGCAGACAGTGGCCTTCCCTGATCCATAATGTGGTACTGCAAACTGGCAGCCAAAGGGTTTGTGCTGCATAGGGTTGGGCCTATTAACATATGGACAAAAATATTACCTTAACTGCAGACAGTGGCCTTCCCTGATCCATAATGTGGTACTGCAAACTGGCAGCCAAAGGGCTTGTGCTGCACAGGGTTGGGCCTACTTGTCCCAAGGACGAAATACACATGAAAACTTGTTGCCCTTGACCCCAAACAATATGTCCTGGGCGTCCGGCTATAGAAATTCCACATCCCTGTCCACCTAGATAGCACTTCACAGTATCCAGACGCTCCTCCAGGCAGGCACTAATTTCCCTCTCTGGTTGTTCTACTCCGTCGAGAAGCGCCCCCACAACTCTCCACTGGGAGCTAGGCGTGCCACCTGTCCTGGCACGCCTAGCTCCCTGCTCAGCTCGTGGGGGGCGCTTCCATTCCTCTCCCTGATGGTCCGTCAGTCATTCCACAGGTGGTGCAGCGGCCGCCACCCGCCTCAGCTCAGTCACTTTGATCATGCAGCAACCTTGGGCCTTTCTGTAAATCACCGGCAACAATTAGTCCCTCCAGTGGTTAAACCACTTCTGTCCAAGGGCTCCAGGCCCAGCAGTCGCCGTCCGTCGCCAAACTTCTCCCGCTGTACAGCCGCAGGCAGCCACTATCAGGCCCCTCTCATTTCTGAGTCATCGCGAAGGCTGTTACTCCAGATAAGGGCCAAGGAGGTGTCGCTACGTCCGTTGGGTCACACAGGTCCACTCCGGCGGTGCACCTCTCGTCACAGGGCCCAGCCGCGCACTTCGGGCAACACCAGACTACCTCCAGGCAGAGGCCCGTGTATGGCCGCCCTACCTCTCGGCCAGCAGCACGAGCCAGGGGACCCCTCCAGTCTCAGGTGAGCTCATCAGCACTGCCGTTCAACCAGGGGACACTGGAGGGCTCCTCACGGCACTCCCCGGCTACACCCTTCAGTTAGAGGAGGGATCCCGCATAGTGCACTCTACTCACTCGCTCCCAGTCATGGTTTCAGCGTCGCAGGTGCCTTCTGTGGGGGTCCTCACCGCTTCTCGCGCCTCCTCACCACCCAGCACTCTGCGGACCGCAGAAGCCGTCGCCCTCCCAGCGTTCATCCCCATTGGTGGACCGGGTCTCAGGCTTCGCGAAGATCGTCCTGGCCGCCATTGTTGCGGCCTCTGTTACACACTCCACACCACAGGTCACAGCTCCCAGCCTTCGCCACCAGCAGTATTCAAATTGCACCTGGGCACACTCCGCAGCACAAGGGCTCCTCTGAGGATTCCGATAGTGTGCATATCGGCCCCGGCTGCACGATTTCAGATGATAAATTGTGGGCTGATGCGGAGTTCTCGGCTCACGCGTCCGCCATTATCCTCAGCCAAGCGACGCCCCTCATGTCATTGCCACTGATATTATTTTCCAAATCCAGGGAAGATGTTTCCACAGCACCCAATTTCCTTTTTGCAGCGATTTTGAGCTTTTGTTTGTGCTCAAGAAGTATTTTGCTTGGAGTAGATATGTGGTAGACTTAGTAGACTGCATCAGTTTGCTTGTGGTGGGGAAGTCCTTCATTATAAGGTCCATGTTGATTCTTGCAGATAGACCAGTTTTCTATTTTATTGGGGTTTTTAATGGCTATTTTCATGCTTAATATTTTTCCATTTTTGGTTTGGTCTTCTTTCATGATCTCCACAGCATGTGAATTGATGAGTGTAGTGCCAGATAATTAGTTATGTCCCGTACTTAGGAGCTTAGGGCGCCAATGTGAGACCTCGTCAGAGATACACCTGTTGCTCTGAATATGTTATCTGAGCAGAATAGAAATTATTTTATCATACTGAAAGGAATGTCCCTGATCACTGGTCACTGACCACTACAATTGAGTTTGGAGACAATAAATGTTGATATGATATGATGACATTTATGAGTCATTAGCAGGTATTTATATCTTCTTTGGCCTTGTGTGACTGATATATGGAAGAAAATTGTATTTTTCTGGAAATAATATATCTAAATGTGTAAATCTAGAGTGGTCTCGCTGCTGGTGTAAAAACGCTGACATTGAAAAACCTTTTCAGGGACAGTAAACAGGGCAAATTATGCAAGCGAGAAAGATTTACAAAAAGATCTGCTGCACCGCTTCCATTATTCTCCCCATTCGAGAATGCCTGTCATCTTTTCTGCTTTTGTGTTGTAAACTGGTTGCTTTGTATCACAGATGCTTGCTGTAGCTGCATGGATTTCAATTAAATCCGGTGTTTGATGACTGAACTAGATCAGAGAATTGGGTTTCCTAGCAAAGGGCTTCTTCCTACTGGCAGTGGTCCAGGCTAGATGTTTTGCTTACTGCAGCCCATACTCTTCAACTCTGTGTCTTTTTTCAGACCGTTTTTCCAAGCTTGTCACTTGCATTGGGGGCTGACTATCAGTAAATAAGTTGGGTGCCCTGTGACCACTTGCTCACCGGAGCCTGTGGTGGTCCTGGCAGATGCTTAAACTTCTGGCCACACACAGATCTGGGTTTGATCCTGTAAAGCTGTAAGATTTATTTTTTGTCTGGTTTTATTAAAACAAATTCATCTGGAGAGCACAGGACGTCTTTCCTCTCTTGAGAAGAATAGCTGGGAGTAACGAGACAGTAACCTAGAAAAAGTCTGTGACACACTGTGTCAAAAGCAGCTGATAGGTTAGGATTCCTAGATTTTAAGACTGTCCATAGTGCTGGAATAATATAAAATAATTCAATAAATTAAGACAATTTCTTTAGTATATGAGTGAGAATCAAGAATGGACGAAATATTGATGGTGACTAAAGTGCTATAGGAGTAGAAGACACAAAGGACGAGGTCTGTATGCTGAAAATTGGCAGAAAGGCGTTGGTGAATTGAAGAGTTTTCATAGAAGGTTACAATTAAAGGATCTTACAAAAGATAAGTATTAATCTAAAGAGGAGACAAATGAGGTAAGTGAAAAGATGTGAGTAAACAGAATAGCAGTCAGAGATTTAGAAGAGACAACACAAGTTAACGTCCACTCAAAAAGAAGAGAGTTTGTTTCTAGAGTTTGAGGTGGCTGATACAGTTTGCAGAACTTGGAGCTAAACAATTAAAGAATAGACAGAATGTCAAAGGCAGATGTAGCAATGCGCAAATTGAAGTCAGTGCATACTCAACAATTAGATGGATCAATCGGAAGAATGTGAGCTCATGGTTTATAAAAGAGTACTAGTAAGAACAAGAATTATGGAGCGAGGGTGTGTTAGTTCTTGGAACAGCATTTCATTAGCAAAGTAAAGTAAATCTGAATATGAGGCATGGGAGTGGGTTTCTTCCAGAAAAACACAGCTCTAAAACGTTTCTGAATTATCTGGGGACTCTAGAAAACAACTGTTAAGAAGGCTTTTATGAGTGATGATCGATAAACAAAAGGTTTTGGAAGCAAAGTTTGATGACTGAAGGTTTTTAATGTGAAAAAGAAGGTTGAATAGCATGAGTCAAACTGGTATCAATATTGGTACCAGGAGCCTACTATGATTTGTACACACAATAGAGGATGATATATAGTTGCTCATTTTTTCCTCTCTTTTTTGTATACAGGATTTCCACTTGACAAAGCAGTTGCTTATTCCAAGTTACGTAACCCTTTTTTGATCAATGACCTGAATATGCAGTATTTCATCCAAGACAGGTACGTTTAGACATTCCTTTTGGCATTCATTTTATTTTCCTCCGCGCTCATCAGAGTGTTCTGTTTGTTTTCCATGTTCCTTTTCTCTTTCCTCCAGTAACTGCCCATGTTGTTACCGGTCTTCTCTGATAGTTTCTCCTTTGCCTTATTGTCACAACCCTCTTTCAGAAATATCGAATTAGGGAATATGGAGCCATAGAAGAACTACAATACCTATCTAGTTTGACCAAGTTTACAGCACTACACAGTAGCATGGTGAAGAAGGTCTTGAGAGTCCCTTCCATGTCCTTCCTCAGGATAAGGCTGATGGCTGGGGCTTTGCTAGGGGCTAAGAGCAGCCATCACTACCTCCTGCTTCTCCTAGCTATACCTATTTTCCCAATCTTGGTAATTTGTGGTGAGGTGAGAAGAAAGGTGAAAGGACCTAGCGCACCACAGTACCTCCTTGACAACTTGGAAAGGGGATTTAGTTAATGGAAGAGATGAGAGCGAAGGTGGGAGGAGCTGATTCAGCGCTGTACCCCTGCTTCCACAGAAATAAGTAATGCTATGAACGGAAGTTGTGAGAGGGGCTGCTAAACTACTGTACCTCTGCTAAGGAAAGGGTAATTGATGAACGGAAGAGGTAGAACAGACTGTGGCAGTATTGTATTTCTACCATCACAACAAGAAAGTCAAGCTTATTGGATGTGTGCCCTTACCATGTGTGTTGCTTATCTAAAGGAGCAGCTGCTAGAAACAAGTCAGCTTTGTAACAGACTGAAATGTATTTATGTTAATTGTGCTTTGAAGAATGACATCGTCAAGGAAACTGACATCAGTGTGGCAGGGGAGTACTGCTCATCCTTCATGTTGGAGTGTTGAAGGATACTGTCTAGAGATTCCCTGCCCACTGACACACCCAAAGCCAGTAGAGAAACTTACAAGATATAGCCTTGGAGTAGTATGCCCTTCTTATGCTTTGTCCCCTGCCCTTCATCTCCACCCTGTTGTGATTGTACATGATAACATGTTATACATGGCAAGGAGGATTAGCTGTGTCCCTGCCTGGCAGTATGTAAGAGGCAGGCCAGGAAACGTTGCTGTAAATATAGAGAAGCTATTCTCTTGGTTCGGACTGCAGATCATAAGCCAAAGCATTGGAAGTGTTAGGTTGTCAGAGGCTGCAGTGTCCTTCTTAGGCAAAAATCTGGGGTTTGCAGAGTAGAAATGCATTTCATTCATGTTCTTCCTTAGCATATAACTTCCTTTTAATAATATCCCACCAATACTCCAACTGCAGGGGACACAGGATCTGCATTCATTTTGAGGGAATGCTATAAGAGTCACATCCTCTGCTGGTCCTAGATTCATGCTGGGTATTCTACAGCAGCAGCCTTGTAGGAGCCTGGTGCTGCTGATAATGTGCAACCTAAACCAAAGTCCCTGGCTTGTTTGTTCTGTTGCCTATGATGGGGCATAGCAAATAATTGCACATATTGTATAACTCATGTATTACTTGCGTAATACTGGTACAAACTGCTTTGATAGCGAAGGGGAACGAAGCATAGTGTGTCTCCAGTCTCAGCCTGGGAACAAACGAGAAGTGCTCATGTATGTGTATGTCTTTATGGTTTGAATTTATTTATTATAGTTTTATTTATAACATACAATGTTCGCTTGGTGACCTGTAAATGCAGGTTGCATTAATACAACTACGTAATATCCCCCGAACTCCCCCCACCCTACCCAACCCTGACACGTGCACCAGTTCAAAATAAGTAGCATAGGTGTCCCTGTTTCTCATGTCTCGACTCGGTATAGTGTCTTAGGTGGTTGCTACGTTGAGTTCCGAAGAAGGCATAAATATTTAGGGCATGTGAGCTTGTGAAAATCTATTGTCAGGAGGTTTAAGAAGGGTTTTCAGAGCTTGGGAAATGCAAAGCCTTGGTTCATTAGTGTGAGGGTGATTCCCTCCAGCTCCATTTTATACCACAGTCTGTGTAGCCAAGCTTGGTGGGTAGGGATATCCCCGAGCCCCAATGTGCTAGTAAGTTCTGAAGGGCTGCCAATAGCGCCATCTGTCTGCCTCTACAGGCCTTTAATGGGAAGGTGAGTGCGTTGGGGAGACCTAGGAGAATATACACCAGGAATCTGGGGATTTCTGCTTCTAGGTGTGTATCTGTCCTTAAGTACTTGCACCCAGTAGTCCGCTCATTTCGGGCATTCCCATTGTATGTGCAATAGCGTTCCAGGGGATCCACATTGGAGCCAACATTCAGGTGATCTAGATGGTGTAATTCTATGTAGTCCGGAGGGGGTGAGGTACCAGTAAATTATCATCTTGGTTGCTGTTTCAATGCCGGTTATGTTACGGGCCGTGTGTCTAGCTCGATAGTGTATGTCATCCCATTCCTTCTGAGACAGTTTACGGCCAATTTCCAATTCCCACCGCGTCTGGCCAGGGGATTTAGTGGAAGCTCTATCAGGTCTTAGGAGTTTGTATAAATGTGTGATGAGGCACATGTTTGCTGTAGATGAGAGCAACCAACGCTCGTACAGAGTAAGGCAAAGCTGGGCCCGGGCCGTCACCCAATGGCAGATCTTCGTATAGTGCCATCTCTCACTCTCAGAGAGTCCGTGCTCAGAGCGGAGGGAATCAAACGGAGTGGGGCCCTCTGTGTCGAACATGTGTCCCACCGATCTGCATCCAGGTTGATTCCAGCGGTTGAAGGCTGGGTCAGAGAAGGCCGGAGTAAATTTGGGGTTCCCCACCATGGGAGTCAAGGGGGAAGGAAGTGTGGTTCCTTCTGGTCGCTACTTTGTCCCATACCGTTATAACTGGCTTTGCGAGGAGAGGGAGGTATAAGTTGGGGGGGTCGCACGGTTTTAGGGAGGAGGGGAATCCTCCACAGGGGTGGCCAGGCAAGGATCCTTTTCATAAAGAACCAATGTTTTTCCGATTCGGCCCTCGACCATTCCACCAGGACTCGCAGTTGGTTGGCCTGAAAATACCGGGCAAGGTCCGGGACTCCCAAGCCACCCTCCAGGGGGGATCTGTAAGCTATGTCTCTGCGGAGTCGAGGGCGCCTATCTGCCCAAACAAATCTGTTCACGTCATCCTGGAGTGTGCGAAGTGAGCCCGATGGTGGGTCAGTTAGGAGAACTTGGAATAAATACAGAATCTGGGGAAGAATTGACATTTTCACTGCCGCTATCCTCCCAAGTCAGGAGAGGGAGTGTTTCCACCAGCGACTGTACCCGACTTATCAGGGTGCAGTTGTTGCGGCCTGTAGTTTCAGACATCGTGGAGGCGATTTGGAGTCCCAGGTACGGAATATGGGACTTAGCCCAATGAAGAGGGAATGATCGTTGGAGGAGGGTTTGTCTGTGCTGCTGCAGTGTTAAATTAAGGGCTTGTGATTTGTGGATATACATTTTGAACCCTACCACCTTACCGAATGTTGCAAGGTCCTCTAGAAATGCCAGTTCAGAGGCGGATGGGGCTTCTAAGGTTGCCAAAATGTCATCGGCATATAAGCTAATTGTGTGGTGGTCGCCACTGAATTTGATCCCCTTTATGGTGGGTTTGGATCTAACTCTATGCACCATGGGCTCCATATATAAAGCGAAGAATAATGGCGATAAGGGGCTTCCCTGCCTGGTGCCTCTGGTTTATTGTGAATGGGGTGGAAGAGAAGCCGTTTAAGTGTATTGTTGCTTTGGGGCTATCGTAAGTGCAGGAGATCCACTTTCTGAATCTGTTGCCAATATCAAAATGTTCCATGGTAGCTTCAAGATTGGGCCAGTGTAGCCTGTCGAACGCTTTCTCAGGATCTACCGATAGGAGCATCCGTTCTTGGTCATGTCTCTGCGCTTTGTGTATTAGATGGAGGTCCCTGCGTGTGTTGTCGCTGTATTGTTGCTGTGGGATAAAGCCTGCTTGATCCGGGTCGATAAAACCTGGCATTAGGGGATTAAGTTGGGCTGCTAGGATTCCTCTGAAGATTTTAAGGTCGACGTTTAAAAGAGAGGTAAGTCTATAAGAAGAGCATTGGGTTTTGTCCTTCCCTGGTTAGGGAATCACTGCGTTGGAAGGGGGAAGGGCCATTGAATCCCCTAGGGCATTAAAGAGTCGGGTAACGAGAGGTGTTAAAGTTTGGCAGAAGGTTTTGTAGAAGATGGCAGGGAAACGGTCCGGTCCTGGAGATTTGGAGAGCTTTAGGTGGGCTATCCATGAGATAACCTTCTCCGTTTTGATGGGGCTATCCAGGCTGTCTCTATGGTCTGGGTTTAGGGTGGAAGTGTGTGCTTCTCGGAGGTACGACGATATATCCCCGATGAGAGATTCTGAGCCAAGTACAGTGATTGATAGTTTTTTTGAAATATTTCTGCTATGTGGGGATCGTCAGTCTTTACCTGGCCCTCGGGATCGAGCACTTCCTGGTTCCAGTGTTCTTGCCTCTGGAGCCTCAGCCTGTTGGCTAGGAGCGCCCAGCTCTGTCTTCTCCAATATAAAAGCGCTGTTTAGGCGGAGTGCAGCTTACTCCGTCCTATCAGTGTCGAGTCCAGCTAATTGGATTCTGGCAGCTTCTAACTGCCTCCAAACTCTTGCAGCCCCAGTCCATTTGTGGATGCGTTCAAGTTCTGCAACTTGGAGGGAACGGCGCTCTCTTTTGTTCCTACACTTTTTATTTTCGGCCGATGACAGGGTGCTCATTTCCCTTCTAATCACTGCATTCAGTGCGACCCACGTCGTGGAGATTGCCATGTCCAGTCTGTCATTAATGACTAAATAGTTTTCAATGGCTCTATTAATTTGGGCTACATTCTCCAGTCTGTGCAAGAGACTGTCTCGCAATCGGCAAGTTCTGAGGTTGGGACTGTGGTTAAGAAGGTCTCTCATAGCAATAACTGCCCCGTGATCCGATAGAGATTGAGGTTCAATAACATCTTCTTGTACTCTGGAGGATATTTGCGAAAACACTGAAGATAATCTAGTCTAGCGTAGGTTTTATGTGCAAATTAATAATATGTGTAGTCTAGGTTGTGTGTATTGATGGACCTCCAGAGGTCAGCTAGGCCCATGTCTTTTAACCAGTCCAGACCTTCTTTGGACAGGGCACCTCTCTGGCCATGTCTCTGGGCAGACCTGTTTAGTTCGTTGTTCCAGACGTGTTTTTTTATTCTCCCCACACCCCCACCAGGAGCGAGCGTTTTGAAGTCCCAATGATCTCCGTCACAGCCTGTCTCAGGAATGGTTCTTGACCCTCGCTAGGTGAGTATATGGTAGCTATCGTGTGTTCTATGGCCTACTTGTATCGAAAAGGCTAGCATACTCCCTTTTACTTCAGCCTCTTTGGCTAGTACCTTACCCCTAAGGTGTTGAGATATTAGGATGGCCACTCCCGCTTTCTTGTTCGTGAGTGATGAAAAGTATTGGTGGGGGAAGTGTTTGGATCGAAGCCTGTGTTGGTCACGGGGAAGGAGATGCATTTCCTGCAATAGGCAAATATGTGATCCGTAGTTTTCCAAGTACGATAAGATAGCCCTTCTTTTCAGGGAATGATTGAGGCCTTTACCGTTCAACGTGAGGACTCTCAATTTGTCTGCCATTGTGAGGGGGATAAGGTTCTCTGTTGAGGCTATTGAGGTGTGTCCGGGAGGTCTGATTTGTGAGGTGTGTACTGTGTTGTGCTCTAGAAAGAGGGAGTTTCGCACTGTTTATTTTTATTTATTTTTTGTAGAAACAAAAGAATACAAGCCATACAAAAAAATATAATTAATAACTTAAGGTGCATTACAGATTTCATCTTATTCATCAAACTCAGTGCAGAGGTACAGCTATTATCACAACAATCCTTGGGATCAACAATGCAGTCACGTGTTATGGACATTATATCGTAAGTGACAGTTTAATCATCTTCCCGGTCGGCTGACAATGGGGAAGCATCGCTGAAAGGTGTACAGATCATCCCTCTACTCACATTCCATTGACCCCAGATCCTAGTCCGTTTTTGTGGGCAGCCTCTGCCTTCGTATATGACCCTCTCTGCTTGCATGCACAAGTTCATATCTGACTCCCAATCCCTGAACCGTAACTTTGCCACCCCTTCCATGTCCTCGCTATGTTTCGCTTCACAACCATGCATCCCAGGGAGACCCAGATTCTCTCTGTCCTGGACAAATCGGTGGCCTCCCAGATATTAAGAAGACATAGGCTGGGTGAGACCTCCAGAGTTTTATGACAAATTGATGACATCGCTGATGTGACCTTTCCCCAGTATGTCTGGAGGGATGGGCAATCCCACCACTGGTGTAGATAGGTGCCAGGTTGACCGCACCCTCTGGGACAGGTTGAGGAGCTCCAAATACCCATTTTAACAAGCACCGAACTGGTGTATTAGGCTCTGTGTAGCAGTTAAAGTTGGATACATTTAAAACTGGACCGAATCGCCACCTCTCGGGTGGAAGCCAAAGCCTCCTGCCAGTCTTCATCACTAATGTCCCCAAAATCATCCACCCATTTTGCACCTGTCTTCCCCAGAGTGTCTGGTGTGTTATTTAATATTTTACGATATGTTAATGAAATGGCCTTTTCGTGGATATAATCATCTAACAATCTGTCCTCTAGGGGCGAGGAGACCGGGAGGTCTGTATCTTTAGGTATAGCTTTTTGTAGTGCCATGCGTGCTTGAAAGAATCTAAATGTTTCTCCACTATGTAGTTGGTAGTCCCGCTGGAGATCACTGAACAGGATCACCCTTCCTCCCGCCCACAAATCGCCCACCCTCGTGAGGCCAATCAAGTCCCATTTATCGAATCCAGGTTGTAACGATAACATTCCCAACTGACATGAATCAAGCAACAGGGTGACCTGTGAGTTTTTGGCCTTCCACCCCAAGGCGGTGTTTGCAGAGTGCCAGAGAGAAACTGTGGTGGAGGTAGGAGTGTTTTTCGGGACCAGTTTCTTCCCTCCATAAAGTGCCCTGAGATAATTGCCGGGTATCATATTGTGTCTGTCCATTCTATATGTGGGTTCCGTCCCTGGTCGATGCACCCAATGATTGAGAACTATTAGTTGGGAGGCCCAATAATAACTTTTGATTGCTGGCAGGACGATCCCACAGTCATACCAACTTTTCATAAGTTTGGCCAAGGCTATTCGAGGGGTGCCATTATTCCAAAGCAGGGAATGTACCTCCGATTCAATAGCGTTAAAATATTGCGGCGGGACCAAATAGGGTGTGCTTGGTAGGGCATAAAGGAAACGGGGGAGGGCCATCATCTTATAGAGGGCGGCCCCGCCCAGTAAAGTAAGGGGCAGTGTTTTCCAGTGCTGCATGTCAGCTTGGAACTGATGCAGAGGAGGAGCCAGGTTGCGATTGTAGAATTCTGTCGGGTTCACCGTAACGTACATACCCAGGTACACAAAACCGTCTGCAACTATCTTAGCTTTGCAGCCTGAGGGGATGATCGGGCGTTCCCCACTCAGAACACACACCAGGGATTTATCCCAGTTAATGGTATAGCCCAAGTATTTCTGAAAAAGGGCGAAGATATGTAGGACACATAGAAAAGCGAGGCCTGGCCAGATAGAGCAGAATGTCATCGGCATAGAGGAATATCTTGTCCGTCCAGTCCGCCGACCATTTGAGGGGGTCATCCCTGATACATATCGCCAGGGGATCCAGCGCCAGGGCAAAAAGCAAGGGGGACAGGGGGCACCCCTGCCTCATTCCCTTGTGTAAAGCAAACAATGCTGATCGCTCCCCATTTATTGTAATTCGGGCCAATGGTTCCAAGTAGAGAAGACGCACCCAGGATATGAACTTACCCCGAATCCGTATCTCTAGAGTGCGGCCAAGAAGAAGGACCAGTCGATCATATCATATGCCATCTTGGCGTCCAAAGACATAATTACCGAGTCTTCCTGGATTGTGGCCACCCTACCGAGGGCTCCATAAAGGCATCTAAGGTTCAGAGCAGTATTTCTGGTTGGCATAAAGTCGGATTGGTCCGGATGAATCAATTTAAGGAGGAACGGGGAGAGACGACGAGCCAGAATTTTGGCCAGTATTTTGACTTCCGGGTCTAGTAGGGAAATAGGCCAGTAAGAACTGGATTGCTCCGGGGGTTCACCCTTTTTGTGTATGACAACAATAATGGCCAATCTCTGCGTCTCAGGCAGAACACCCTTGTGTACACTTTCTTCGTACATCCATATGAGGAATGGGGCAATCGTGGAAGCATTTGACTTGTAAAAGTTTGGTCAGAAGACCTCTGGGGCCCATAGCTTTTCCGTACTGCAAGGCATCAATTGCCTTGGTCACTTACTTGACAGTCAAGTCGGAATCCAGGTCTTCAATCTCTTGGGCCTCTAAAACGTGTAGTTTCAGGGTAGCTGGTAATTCTATTGAATCGTTATGATTGGAGGTCTGATTGGAGGTATAGACCTGCTCAAAGTGGACCGTAAATGCATTCGCAATCCCGGATTTGTCCTGCCGTTTTATGCCATCCTGGTCTACAACCTCCGCCACCCATCTGTTGGGTATTTCCCGTTTGTCCAACCAGGCTAACAATTTGATACCCTCATCACCAATATCATAAACCCGGTGTTCAGTGGCCCGATGCTGGGCCCTGGCTGCATCTTCAGCGATGTTTCTATATTCAGTCAGTTTGTTTCATGAGTAGTTTGGGTGTATTGTCTGGAGTATCCGACGCAACGAGATCACGTTCCAGTAGGGTAATCTCTTGTTCTATCTCCTCTAACTGCCTCCTCGTCTGCTTCCTGTAACCCGTTATTGCTGCCACCCCACTCCCCAAACAACAGTTTTGTACGCTTCCCATAGTATAACATGTGAATCCATCAAGCCCTCATTCTCGGTGAAATAACTGTTGGTGGCATCCGTGAGTTTATCTCGAACAGCCGGCAGCTTGAGGAATTCAGGGTTAATAACTATTTTGTGGTGTGTGGGGGGTCGTCTCCATAGTATACTACCAGTGGGGAATGATAAGAGATGCCCCTGGGAAGAAAAGAGATTTCTCCAAACCTAGGGAGCTCGATGGCTTTACAAAAGATGTAATCTATTCGGGACATGCTGCCATGGACCCCAGAAAGGAAAAAGTGTATTGTCTGGCTGAGGGGTTGCATACTCTCCAGACCCCTATCTAGCCCAGAGCTTCGAGAAAATCTGTCAACAGTTTCCCAGAAGTCTCCCCCCGTCTAGGCGGGTGCTGGTCCATTTCGCCATTAAGCGCCGCATTACAATCGCCGCCCAACAGTAGGTCACCCTCAGGCAGCTTTAATATATGTGAACCAAAGTCAGTTAGTGTCGTGGAGTGAAGTCTGGGTGGCACATGTAGAGATGTCACATTAAGAGACCTACCCTCCCATTGGCCCGAAACTGTGACAAATCTTCCATGCGGATCATGCGCAACCGTATGAACCTAGAAGGGGAAGGAGTTACGCACTAGAATACCCACCCCTCTAAACGCTCTTGTTTAGCCCGAGTGGGCCACCAGTTTATACCCCCATCTATTAAGTGCACAGTATGTGGATCCTTGTATATGAGTTTCTTGTAACAGCACCACATCCGGTGTCTGTCGTTTCAGATATTGCAGGACTATATCGTATAGAGGGGCAACTCCTCCCTCCCCTCCCCCCAGTTGCCTCAGGGAGGCCAAGTCGAGGGTCGACAGTACCACTCCCATCCATAGATCACATTGTAAAGTCACTGAGAATGGATCTTAGCAAACGATCTCCAGCATTGCTGTCAATCATCAACGCACCAAAACGAGCACCACATGCGAGACTGCACCAGAAAAACAAAATCAAAATACACACAAACCCCTTAGAACATCCCGCATCCTCCCCACCCTGCCTCCCTGCAACGTGGACGTAGAACTGCATACCCCCCAATTTTGCAGAGTGCCTGTGTACTCTGAACCAGTAAACTGTGTGAAGGGGAACGCTACACAGCCGGAACTTCCCTAACTCAAGAGCCCAGACCCCCTTTATTCCTAGCTATACGAGCCAGTTATATAACAAGCTGCAATTTAAAGTACATATCGGTTAAATATCATAAGAACCCTCCATTGATAGTCTTGTTTTTAACCATCGCAAGTAGGAGAAGGCCGTGCGACCTAATCACCACTGACCCGTCTCCACAGATTATACATAGTTAGTGTAGCTAACTTAAGACCAGACTTTCACATATAATAATAACCCAGTCTACACTGAGGCCGGGTATCTCACAGTGCCCCTCATGCATACGATACCAGTTCGCAGTCCATGGAAGGGCGGCTGGCCAGCCATGGGGCGCGGATGGAATAACTGTTTAAACGCCTTCTTCATGTTTGGATCTTTCGTGGCTGCTATCATGTCGTTGCAAACGGCTGGGAGAATTGTGTCCCTGAGCGCCGGAGGTCCTCCAACTTTCCTGCCAGTTCCAGGCTTCCTCTGGGGTCTGAAAAATCCACGACTTCCCCTCCACCAGCACCCTCAGCTTGGCCAGAAAAAGCATTGCATTGCTCTCTTCACTTCCAGAAAGGATTGGCGCATCTTTTGCACTTTCAAAGTGAATGTAACAGTAGAGTTTTCAAGCTTGAGCGGTGGGGCGGTGTGCGCCGTTTGAAGGATAATGTCTCTGTCACGGAAATTAAATATCCGCGCCAGGATAGGACGTGGAGTGGCGCCCAGCTTCGGGGGGCCTCCAGGCACCCTATATAGGAGCACGTTCAACTGAGAAATATTGTGACAGGGTCCGGGACCACAGATGTTTCTGAATCAAATCTTCTACAGAGAGGTCAGTGTCTTGCCCCTGCGACCTCTAGGGAACCCCCAAAATGCACACATTGTTTCTGCATGCTTGCCCCTCGTATTCTTCCAGCTTCGCTTCAAGGTCCGTAGTTTACGCCTGGAGCCATTTTACAGTCCATTCCAGCGATTTTGAGGATTTTTGAACCGTTGCCACAGAGTCTTCGGTCATTTTAACCCTGTCTCCTAAGTTGTGCAGATCGGCACATATGAGAGAGTGACCTCGGATGCCACCGTGTCGATCTTGTGTTCCAGTACTGAGTGGACCCCCGTATGGCTGCCATAACATCCACTAGGGTCGGAGCTCCCTCCTCCACCTGTTCCTTTCCATCTTGTGCTGCAACTTTCTCCTCTGTGGTCTCCATCCTGGAGTGAACAAATTTTGGCAGTTTCAACAGATGGGTCTGTTTGGTCCCCCTCGCGGTGGCCATGTCGGTGGGGTCGCCACCCCAGCGGAGCTCCAGCGGCCCTTGGAGTATTGAGGTTGCAGGCGTGGGGGTCAAGCATGACCAAAAGACCGGAAAATAGCGTCAATGGTGCCGACAGTCGAACACCACCTCCGACGCCGCAAAAATAGGGCCACTACTTGTTGGTAAAGCCTCCAGTCGCAGTTTAAATCGTATCAGCACCCTGGCTCGCTGGTAGCCGAGCTGTTACGCCAGGCCACAGGCACAGAAAAAGGACTTTTTGGAGAAAGACAGTCTCAAGGTTCCCGGGCCCGGGGTGCACTGTTAAAATTAGCTGGATCTGTGCTAGCGGTGATGCCAAATGGGGGCTGTATTTTGATAGTGCTCCTGAATCTGAACACAGGCTCTCCAGCCCCAGTTGGGCCATCCTGGCGCACACCGTCTGTGGGGGAGGGGAGAGGAGTAATGTCCCAAGATCTGGCCTCTGGGGGAGGGAGGGTGTGGAGGGGGGGGAGAATTGTGGCGGGGGCCTTGAAAATCCGGCGCTATGCAGGGTTGATTCATGGGAGGGGAGAGAAGGTCTCTGCACTCCTCCCCCCCCCTCCGTGGAGTGCCGAACCTCGATCAAAGCGTGTGAGGTCTTTCGCTGCCCAGCCCACGAATCGGAGCTCCTCCGGAGGCCCTGGGGAAAACTGGGTCGCAAAGTTTTTCCCAGGGCCACCGCAGGGCTCCAGCGATGTCAGCACGGGCAGGGCTGCGGTTGACAGCGCGGTGAAGGTGCGCAAGGCCAGTCAGGGAAGACGCGCTCCAGGGCCCACAGGTCCTACCTCCCAGCTCGAATCAGCACAGGGTGTCGGTTTGTGCCGGCGCCGCCGGGGCCTCCCCCGCCCTCCAGCCTGTCCTGAGGCATGCAGCGATATCTCCTCGCTGAGTTGACAGAAGCGCTCCGTTTTTGGATCGGCTGGGTGGGCAAATGCGGATATTTTGGCAGATGTGGGGGAAGTTAGAAGGTCGGTGAATGGAGCTCTACTCCTTAGTGGCCATCCTGTGTCCCGGCTGGCCACGCCCCCCTAGTATCACACTGTTGCCTAAATGGTGCCCGGGTCAAACTCAAAAACAAAACAGTAAAGCGCCAAAACTCATGGCAAAAAAAACGCAAATAATCAAACTAAGAAGTATCGATCAAAGTCTATTTCAGAAAGTCAATAGAGTGTTCCTGAGTTAGGGTTTGTGGTTGCGACCCTCCTCCCCGCCCAGGCCACTTCCACCCAGATAATAAGGCAATATAGTAAGGCTAAGGCCGAGAGAAGGAGGGATAGTGAGAAAGGAAGAGAGGAGGCACAGCAGTATAAGAAACCAGAGTCCCCTGGAGATCCGCATTCTGCAAATCAGGGTGATGCCAGTCTCGAGGCCATTCTAGAAAGTGAGTCGATGACTGCCTGTTTTTCCCTGGCAGTTGTCTCAGGATCTGGGCTGTGCAAGTTAATGGGGGGGGAGGATTTACCTTTCTGGAGCGTCGTAGCTGCGAGGTCTTGATATATAGGACCAGTTGAAAGCCTTGATATTGGAAGTGGTGCTTGTCTCTTGCTCGCTGGAAAATGAGTTCTTTCAGGGAAAAGTCTTGCACACATGTGAGATTATACAAAAAACCAACAGAAGGTGCACAGTCCGTTCAGAACAGAATAGCTAACCAATAGTTATTGTGGAGAAAAGCATGAGATCCTACGAGTAGTTGAGACACCCCCTCGCAGGAGGTAAGAGTCCATCAGCCCACCCTTATTGGCGGAGCATCGTCATTTGGAACTCTAAGGAATCACTGTCTGAGCCCGGGGTCACAGATCACCAAGGACTCTACCTGGTGCGCAGGCCAGTGATACCTAGAAAGAGAATAAACTCCTGCCAGGGTGTGTACCCAAGAAATCAAGGGCTCAAGTGATGTGCAGTGCTAGTGAGTGATGTGAATTTAAAAATGAATACTTGATCGAAAAATGTGTTTAATATGGATCAACCAAGTTTCATATCTAAAAGAACCTATAGTCTGATTTAGATTTTTACAGGCTAATTACTGGTTCGTATTAAAGTGTGGTCGACATGTTTCAGCCGGAATGGTCGCTTGACCCGGCTTTCTTCAGGACCAAAAAACAAAATGAAAATGCTACTGCCAAATTAATCACAAAGTGAAAAATCAAAACCCATGCAAACCAAATGTGAGTGTTGGGTACGATAGTGGCAATTGCCACCCTACCAGATAGAAAGGCTCGTGCTTGAGCGTAAGGACAATGTCTTCATTCCTGGAAAAAAGATTCAAACATGAACCATAGACAACGGACATCAGAACAAAACTACTAGTCGCTAATCGGCAGGGCTATTCCAGCATCGCCTTTAATACAAAAGAAACTCTTATTGATGTTTGCAAACACAATGGTATGTGAACTTAAAAAATTTTTTTTTTAAAGAAACTCACCCAGCTTTATGTGGGAGAACTGCCTCTCCTCACCCGGCTGACTGCTCGGAGAAGGAGGCACCGCTCTGTTTAAATGTGGAGAAAGAAGCCAGACAGATTGCGAATTGATACCCATCTGCTCAAAACTCAACACGCATACTTTTAAACATTTCAAAAAGAAACCTACACCATTAAAAAGTCCAAAACCTCGAGACTCCCTAGATGTATCTTATATTGTTTGATGATATCTATTTGCACACCCCTATCAATCATCTGGTGTAGCCAGATAACAAGTAAAACTATGAATAATTATTACCTGTGTGATTAGGGGAGATGTTGTAAATCAGTAAAAGGCTTACTATAGTGACTGAATGTGTCCACAAAAACTCAGTCTGGAGTGAAATTAAATCCTAAAGAAGCTTACAGGGATATTCAACTAGGGCCCAAAAACCTCCAGCCTTACCTGTCCGTCGATACCTCTGACTGACTCACGAGCTGTCTGGGAGGTACCGACAGGAAGGGGAGGACTCTATTTATAGCGCTCGCGATTGACGAGATCGCCTGCAATCAAAATCAGCTGTGAGTATTTGTTTAGAAAACACAGCGCGAGCGTGTGAGCAAAAAGGCGCATGCGCCTAATTGAGACGCATTACGTCGAAGACTCAACGAATGTCTGGTGCCCTAGTACGCATGCGTCAGCAGCGGACACTCTGGGGTAGCGCCGTGTTTTTTAGAAACACGTCTGTTGTTGGAAGAGTTGTAATAGGAATAGATGTACAAAGCCAGTTCCAGGTAGCCACGTGGTGAGCACAAAGGCAAAAAATACACAGCATATAAAACGCCTCAGGTAAACATATCGTGAACCTAACGCGCACGCGCTAATTAGCAGTGTAGTCGACCCACGCATGCGCGAAGCACCACAGCATTGTAATACGGAATAGACGGCTAGACCCATGATATGGGTCACCATACCAAGGTATAGTAATCGTGATTGGGCACTAAAGTTCAAAGTCAGAAAGTCAGGGGAGGATGAAGTAAAAATGCCAACTCCCAATTAAGTAATAATAGATAGCGCAGTCTTGTATTGATGAAAGCAGACTCGCTGTCGGAACTAGATCTAAAATGATCCAAGGACAAAACATCACAAAAAATGACCACACATGAAAGTAGGACAATCGAGAAACAGATAGTCCTAGCAGAATTCTCTGCTATGTCCATAACCCGAGATTGCAAAGACAGATGTCATTTTAGAAAAATATAGCAACCTCATCAGTATAGATAGTGGCCAGAATAGCTCGCTAAAAGAACTACTGAAAGATGTTTCGATTTATCCCCTCTAATGCAGATTTAGTACAAAATTGCCATTTCGGTTGTAACAGCGGGGGTAGAAGTAGTGGTAAAAAACATTGGTCGGCCCAGTGCCCAGATTCTGTGCTGGTCAGTTGTGTTCTCATTATGAGACGACCTATCGGGATCCAGAGATTATCTGAGGACAACAATAGGTCCAGTATAAAAGCGGATGAACATCGAGCCTAGTATATCAGCACAAAGGTGGGTGCTGTAATAATAACACCCAAGTTTACGTGTAAGGTGTACATTGGGAAAAATGCGACAACTAAACCCAGGGGTTCCCACTAGGGATTGAATATCTAATCACTCAAATTGAGAAATACATCTCATGATGATCAGAAGCAAAAGGAATAGGTCAAGTTTCAGGGTTCATTCAGATTCGACCGATCTTCAGGGAAGCAGTTTCGCTGACCTAGATCTAAACAGAAGCCCACGGTATGTTGTCATTCAGTCCTTTGGTGTCAGTCTTCAACTTGAAAATCCATTTTTGTTCTTTGGAAAATAAGAACTGGGAGACGTCCGTTATGTGCTGGGGAATAAACGGGCGTTCTAGTACAAGCCACCTGAGGTCCTCAGCCTTGTGTTTCTTGGCTAAAAAGTGCTCAGTCAGACAAGTGGATTGTTTCATGCAGCGGATGGTGCTTTTGTGCTCGCTGATGCGAAGCTTCACTTTGCGTGTAGTGTATCCTATATAATGTAGGGTACAAGGACATGTGATTCTGTAAATTACGCATTCCGAATTACAATTCGTGTGGTTGCGTAATATCCAGGGACGTTCTGTGCCTATGTCCACTGATGTAATCTTGGTGGTCTGAGGACAGACACTACACGTGCCACACGGAAAATGGCCTCGAACTGGAGGTAATGACCACAAGGTGTTAGTCTCACAAGGGGGACGTGACCGCGGTCTTGTGTGGACTAAGCTGTCGCGCAAGCTTGGGCCCCTCTTGAATGCAAATAAGGGAGGCAAAATGTTACCAGCCGCTATATTTAGAATCTGCCAATGCTTCCGTACTGTTTTTTGTATGTGATTAGACAAAGTACAGAAGGTGGTGACAAACGTGAGTCTCTCGTTAGTAGTCCTGGAAACGTTGGTGTCCAGTAAAGCATCACGGTTGTTATTTGATGCCCGTTTCCAGGCTTGTCGTACTAGACGTTTCGGATATTGTCGTGATTGTAACTGTGTGGCTAGTACTTGAGCATGTTTGTCAAATAACTGTCTGGTGGAACAGTTTCTGCGGATCCGCAGAAACTGGCCAACTGGGAGATTTTCCCGGAGTGCCTTTGGATGATGACTGTTGAAGGACAACAGGGAATTTTTGGACATAGGTTTTTTGTACAGTTCCGAGCATAATGAATTCTCATGAACGAAGATAGAGATATCTAGGAAGGCCAACCGGTGTTGATTGTGTTCAATGGTGAAACGCAGGTAAGCGTTCTGTTGGTTAAGCCAGGAATGGAAAGCATGAATTTCATCGCTTGTGCCTCGCCATACCACCAAGATGTCGTCTATGTATCTCTTCCACAGCAACAGTTGATGACGATATGGGTTGCTGTGGTTGAGTACACAGTTCTGTTCGAATAGATGGACATAGAGGTTGGCGAGGCTGGGCGCGAAAACACTGCCCATCGAGGTGCCAGACGTCTGGAGAAAGATCTGATCTTCAAATCTGAAGTAATTCTCCATCATGGCCAGTCTGGCGCACTCCATGATAAAGGAGACGGGGGTAATGCTGTCCAATGTACGTGCTTCCAAGAGTCCTCTGATGGCATCGAGCGTCTCTAACTGCGGAATGCACGTGTATAATGACTCAACGTCAAGGCTAGCCAAGAGATCAGTATCAGAGTTAAATTCAACCTCGGGCAAAATCCGTAAGACATCAGACGTGTCTTTGAGATATGTTGGCATCTCAGTGACCATAGGTCGTAAGAACACGTTTACAAACTTGGACAGAGGTTCCAATAATGAACCAATCCCAGAAATAATGGGACGTCCAGGAGGCGGTCGTTGCTGTTTATGAATTTTCGGGAGGCAGTAGAAGTAGGGCATCACTGGGTTGTTGGTCACCAGGAATTTGGCCTCATGTGGTGTTATCCATCCTTCTGCCTCCCCTTCCTCGACCAGCTGTTTGATCTCTAGAATGAGTCTAGAAGTAGGATCTGACTCTAAGACCCGATAAGAGTTGAGGTCCGATAACTGTCGAAGGCATTCAGCCCGGTAGACAACAGTGTCTTGTAGGACTGTCACCCCACCTTTGTCTGCCGGCTTTATAATGACTGACGTGTCTTTAGTGAGATTCTGAAGGGCAGACTTGTCCTTCTTCGAGAAGTTACAAAAGAAATGAGGCCGGGTGTCATACAGTGACATCAAGTCATGTGAGATTATCCTGTGGCGGGGCCCTGGGCAAGCACTTGGGACACACTCTGTGAGTTCTATCCAGTTTGATGTCCACCTCTAAGTCAGGCCCCAGGACGATCGGAAAGGAGGTGATATCAGCTCCTTCGGCCCCAGATGGAACCCCCCCTAAGCGGATGTTGTTCCTGCATGACTTATTCTACAGGTCCTCTGTGTGAGTTTGAAGGTCCAGATGCTGATCTTGGAGTCGAAGTATCTCCTGTTGGATTTGTTCTATTAACTCCTCCCTGCTTGCTTCGTGATCTGCCAACATGGAGATTCTCTCACCCAGCCCATCGAAGTCGCGTATGGTTTCCTTCAGTTTCTGAGATGGCTCTTTCTTAAAGGACTGAAGATACTCATGTAGCAAGGCAAACAGCAGCGACTTAAGATACGGGCGAGTAATCGACTCATCCTGGACCCCAGCGCCAGGGATCCCCACAGGGCCCACCGCCGAAGGTTTATCTCCTCCCGGACCACCCGGTGCTTTAAGTAGCATGTCTTTAAATTTGCGGTCTTTCTTCCCCCTCGAGGTCGCCATCTGAAGGTAGACCACAGTTGTGAGAGACTGTCAGGCAGGAGGTGCTGGGAAATGAAGGGTCTTGTTTGGGTACGACTGGTAGTCTGGGGCGGCAGGGTCGCCTCCCTTCTTAGTGTATTCTGGGTTCCCGCAGGCGACTCTCTCCTGATGCTGGCCTCTACATCTCTATCCACTTATTGCCTCGAGGTCCGTAGCATGTGTGACGAAGATCGCGCCCGGGGCCCGCAGGCACCATGCAGCTGCGGCCGGGTGGCTCCGAAGTCAAGTGGGGCCCCACGTCTGATATTCTGTCTGACACACACAGGAGATCCGGGCCTTGAGTTGCAGGTTAACAAAGTCTGCCCCAGCCCGCTGACCCAGCTCTCCGGCTTTCGATGCAGGTTAGTACTGCCACATGGTGGATGTATAGATGGGTTATGATGCTGGTCAGCTTGGCCTTGTTGTTTATTCACTGTGTCCGGGGCGAACATCTTATGCTTTCGTGTGGCACGTAGGGGCCCGCTATGTGCAGTGTCCAGCAAGATTGGATTGTTATGCACCCATGGGTGGGCGGGTCAGGGCCGGGATGCTTCGTCTCGGTCGTATCTTCCTTCGGGCTTTCTCCACAGCAAGTCGGGCCCAGTATTTCCAGTTTGTCGGAGTTCAAGTTATCCCTGTACTTCTGGACCATCCGCTAAGTGGGCCCGTGTGGTCACAGTGTTTTGGGCCGATCTCCCGCTCCGCGGCTGGAGGGTCGCCCTTTCGCCCTCGTTCAGTCCCCCGATTCCAGCCACTGCCAGCCGGCCGGCCCTCCAAGAAAGGGGAGTTGGGCCCAGAATTTCCCAGCCGTTTCTTCCCCATGTTCCCTCTTCTGCTGGCCGAGTGTGCTCTACGAGTTCTGACTTGCCTCGACCGAGGCATCTCCAAGGCTCTGAGCGAGCTCGAGCTTTCCTGTTAGGGCCGGCTGGTTCTCACAAATAACCGCAGCTTGTGCTGGTCAGCCAGCACCAGCTATGTGGCCGGGGGTCCAAAGTGCAGACCCGAGTCTACGTGGCCGTGTGAGGCCTGCTGTGCCCAGCGTTCAACTCCGACGGGGGGAGGAAAGGGCCAAGACGTGTCTGCTACTCGAGGCTTGTCCGCTGCTTCTTCCTCTGGTCCCCATTCCCAGCATGCCGCCCCTACCTCCGTGATTCTCGGTGGGGCTCTGTTGGGCGATCACCAGGCTCTAGTCCGTTTTGGGGCTGGAGTAAGTTGCCGCTTCCCCCGCCTCGTCACCTGGGGACTCAGAATACTTCGCCGTGCAGACCCCCTCACAGGGGCCGTTATACAATCTCTGTCTCCGGTCCAGCATCTCCTTAGATGAGCGAGCAGCCCTCCGTGCTGCAATCCCACGGTGCAAGTCTTCACTACTAGAAGGGGTAGCCCTGGGAGTGACGCACCTCGGGCCGGCGATCCATGGGCCGCAGAACGTCTCACCTGTTAGGGGTCGGGGGCAGTCCCCCCGATCCCATGTGACTTTGTTGCAGCCCGAGCCTCCACAGGCCAGCGGAGTGCCTCTGCTGAACCCGGCTCCGAGTGGTGCTATTCTAGGCGGTTGAGCCCGGCTGCAGGGATCGGTGAGACTCAAAAACACGTCTTAACCGGCTGCCATCTTGGCCACGCCCTCTTATGTGTAGGTCTTTAAAAGGCACTCAGATAGGTACCCCTGATACAAAGTACAAGGAAGGTGAATATGAGCAGTAGTGTGTGCAGTAACACTGGCTCTCATGCAGGACAACTTGATTTCCTACACTTAACTGTTGAAGTACTCGCCACAGGGGAGCACATGAAAGCCAATAACATGGGCGAAGATCAGTATTGGACGTTTCTTTTGGCCACAGATGTAAGCCTACTGTGTCCGTTTTCCTTTCTTATTTTATGTTGTTGTTTAAGTTAGTTCCAAACCCTCTTTCCCTCTCAGTAGTGGCCAAATTATCATGGTGGACCATTGGGTGTATGCTGCCTGATTGCCTTGGTGGAGGGAAGAATATTCTGATTCCAGGTTTGAAAGCTCCCTGTAATTCTATTGTTTAGGGTTGGAGTGAAGTCACAGGAGAGATTACATGCTGTGCTCCTAGAGGGATGACGTAATGAGACTCAAAAGTTATGGGGATTGAGGCAAGATATATGGGTTTGGGGGCTGAAGCAGAAGGGGTTGAAAATGAGGCAGCGAGAGTCCTGCAGGACTGAGGCAAGGGGATATAGAGTTAGGCACACAAGAGATCGGTGAGTAGGCCAAAAGATTGGTGTTTGGGGGACTGAGTCCTAGACAAAATGTAATAATCTGGGACAGGTCCCTCCAGTGCCGCAGAGGTTGGATTTCTACACTCCTGGTGCATGGACTTAGTTCAGTGCACCAACATGAATTAGAAATCCAGTTGGACTACAACTGATACACATCCACTGAACAGTACTGTGCAAGTGGTTCAGAGATGCATAAACAATTCAAACCCATTTTCATTAATGAATAGCACTAAGAAGCATGGGGTAAAACCTTAAAACGTTTATTTTCTAAAACCCAAGTGCATAAAATATGAATGGTTACCACTCAGAGAGAGAAAATAAAGGCAGCAATGCATGGCATGGTTAGCCAATACAATATGAATCGTCCTAGCATAGATAATATGTTGCTAGCATCCTTACATCCATTCACTACTTCTAAGCGCTGTGCTACAATTCAGCATAAGCAGAAACTAAAGAGTCTATAAATAGTTTCTTACAATGGATCACATAACAACCCTCCTTAGCTAGAAATTGCTGTTGAGCTATTTTCTATCATAGCCCTAGCCCAGAAATTTTGAGCAATGCCGAGCTGACTGCCATTTCTCTACACTGCTCTCTGTGCCCCAGCGCAACCCCTGACTGGGGATAAATTGCAGCAAACCAGCATGGCCTCTGGCCTAATAGTTTCATAGTTTCATCGTGAAGCCTCTCCAAGTTATGGGCAAAACGGGTGTTTTTATAGAAACTGATCGCCGATTTTTATCCTGTGCTTATAAATTTGGTGACACCAAAGTCCCAATAAGACAAAGACAAATAAGAATGGTGTTGAATGCTGCATCATTTCAATGCACATGTTGACATTTTAGCCTCCACTGCAAGTGTCTGTCTTAACATGGCAGCTACCAAAATATAAACAACGAAAATGTGTCAGCCTAGATAGGAGGCAGACATTTATGCTAACTCTTCTTCACGTCTAAAACTTCACACTCTGTAACAGAAAGAGGTAGAAGATTTAGAAAACAAGCGTAGGATAAAAATAGAAGAACTTAAAACGGGCTCTTTAATAATGTTCTTGACTAAACAATGGATGGGGGTTGGGAGAGACGCATGAAAAATGAGTGAGGAGACCGACACTAGGTGAATGCGGAGTGGACAGTGGCTCAAGAGAAAGGGCATTGCACTTAACATATGAGCGAGAGAGACCAAGGTACAAACTAGATAAGAAATCAGTTGCAATATGAGTAAGGGAACAGAAGTACAGAGTGGATGAGAAGGTAGTGATTTTGAAGATCATTAGGAGCAAGGAAATTTACAGAAGCGACAGGGACCCAAGGCGCAGAATAAAACAGAAAGAGGACTGAGGCAAAAGCAGATGAGAGAAGGGAGTGTGCCATGAGAGAGAGGAGTGTGGCTGAGACAGAGAACATACTCAGTGATTCTGTTATTTTTCCTCCAGCAGAAAGACAGACTGGTGCAGGCCAGAACACATATGCTGACCTGTCATGCCTCAAGTCCCTGCACGTAGGATACCCATCAGGATCAATATGTGGAGGTAACCAGCCCCAAGATTGGAAGGAAGGCTAAAAGAAATCATTGGAAAAGTCCAGGCAAGAAATAAAGGCAATACACATTTAGCATGATCTCCAGGCTATCCTGCCATGAAGATGGTTGATATGCACCCTCTGATGGTTTGTTTAGGGTGCACCCAATCAGACATATTCGGATTTGTTAGCCTACCCTATATTGCTGGATTTGTTCTGCAAAGTAATTGTCCAATCCTCTATTGGGAAATGCTTATTCTGTTGTATCCTTCTAAATGCAGATTCCTTACCTTTTGAATGTTCCCAAGCACCAGGCTTGATAACAGAAACGTTTTCAGCAGTAGCTCCTATGAACCAATAGCTTTTGCCATGAGGTGGTGTCATTGTACTCCAAGGCAGCTGTCTCACCATCAGAATTGACAATTCTGAGCCACATATAGGCAAAATGCTATATAGCTGACATCAGTTCCTCTTCTATTGCACTCTTTGAGGCAGATCCAGAGCTCTCCCAAGATTTCTGTGTCTTTTTTTGCAGATTACGCTAAACAAAATTACTTTTACAGTGTGCGGATGTCTGTGCCCAAAATTACTGGATTTATGCCATGCCACACCTGTAGGAAACAGTTGTCGGTTAGGGAACCGTACGACACTTGCCTTTGGTGCCCTGGCTCAAAAAGCATGACTTGAAAGCCTGTGACATACTCTCTGATGCAGCTGAAGACCATAAGAGAGCATGAATCTAAGCTCTCTGTTGGCCGAGCATAAGAAGCGGGACCACCTGTTTGAGATCTCAAGCCTGTTCCTACTACCTGCTATGTTTGCCGGCCTTGGGTAAATCTTGACGCAAGCATATGAAGGATAAGTGGGACTCCACCCCCTTCTTGCCTTCTCACAGTACTGAAAATTCTTTGTGAGCCCAATGGGCTTTGCTCAGCCATTTGTGCCTTAATGTTTCCTTCTCAACCCTGTTTTAGAAAGCGCAATCCACCTAAAGCGGGACTATGGCCTCCTTTATGCATTCCTGCCACTGATTCCACAATGCCTGAAGAAGTTTAGGAGGGACCGGGCCAAACTCCTCATTATATTCCCAAATTGGGCTTAGTGAGTCTGCTACCCCAACCTGCTAGATCCCAGAATCTGCCCTACACCTTTACTGCCACATTGGGATGGCAGTCCTGCACCCTAACTTTCACAGTCTTCACCTCCTTGCATGGAGATTGAACAGGATCAACTGTGTGATATTGACCTCCTGCTGGAGGTGGTGAATGTGATTTTGGTGGCTCCCCACCCCTCCACAAAATCTGTCTACTTCGACCTCTGGACTAAGTTCCTCACCTGGTGCAAGGGCACACGGGTTTAGCTTCTCAAACCAATTTGTCTGATGTTCTTTTGTTTGTTTTGTCTCTGGCCTGGCAAGGCTTTGCAGTGGGCATGATTGGAGTTATCTATTGACCTTTCTTCTATTGGCTGATCCCACTTTGTTCAAGTCACTTGTCTTGATGTGTTTCCTGTATGTTTCCCCTTGCTCCGTTTATCATGCAGTAATAGGACCTTATTTTGGTCCTTAGCTTTCTGATGTGGATTACTATTTGTACTGTTCCACCTTTCAGACTTTTCGACCCTCAAAATGGTTATTTTGATTGCTCTCACTTCTGCGCATCGTATCCATGAATTGGAGATATTGCTTCTAAAATCACTGTATTCTACCTTTTTTCCGTTACAATTTGTGCTTCGGACTTGAACGTCCGTTGTTCTAATTGTAATGTGACTTTTCATGTGGGGCAGTGCAGTGTGCTATCTGTGTTCTTCTCTGTGTCGCATGCCTCTACAGCTGAGGAGAGGTTATACTATGGGTGCCTTTCATTGATCAAGTGACAGGACTAAGGAGCATCAGAGGGACGGTTAACTCTTTTTTTTATTCACAGATACAGAGAAAGGAAAGCAGTCCTGAAATGGACCTCATTGAGGTGGCTTGTCCTATTCATTAAGCTCTGCTACGCATTTACCAAAAAGGACCCTCCTGGCAGCCTTCAAACCTATTCCACCCAGGCCAAAGGTGTGACTGTAGCCCTGACTAGAGCTGTTCCGATGTTGGACGTATGCTAAGCTGTTAGCATGGACGTCTGTCCATACCGTCACCAGGCAGTACTGTATTGACTCTAAGGTCTGCATGTAATAGGGGGGTGGAGTGGGGCATTTAGCCCGCTCAGTTATGTAGACCTTCCTGGTGTAAAGCCCATTCCTCTCACTCCACACCTTTGGGAGGGTATTGTTATAGATGTCTATTCAGATGAGGAATTTGTGGTTGGAGGTATCCAATAAGTTACTTACCTTTAGTAACACTCTTTCCAGTGGATGCACTTTATAACCAAACTACTCACTACTCCTTTTTCTGGAGTGATCTTTTGTATACGTTATAACGTTCTAGCATAGAGAACACACACTGCCTACATTGCTATTTGTCAATTGTTCTGCGTTTGAGGTCTCCGAATTAATTGGTTAATAAACTGACACCAGCACACATGGTTGGTGCTGCCGCCACAAGACACTGTGCTGCCACAAAGTCAGATGGTGCTGCCTGTGTTCACTAGCTAAAACTAAATTGTAGTGCTGTGCGCTTGGACTTTTTCTCTAAGGAGAGAGGGCTGTGTCCTGAAAAGCTTTCTAGACTCCTGGGGTAAGGCTTGTTCTGTGTGGGAAGAAGCTAGGGTACTGATCTATACTTATGCATGTTGAATATCCTGACACAAGAAATTCAGGAGAAAGAAAATGCGCAGCCGCTAAACCAATGGTGTGAATGAGGCCAAACAGAAACATTTTCATTGCAGACATTTCTGGGCAAATAACACTGGAACACCTAATTTAGCTCAGCGAAGGCTGCAGCACAACAATAGTATCCTTCAGTCATGAAAATGTAGAAAATTTTAATTATAGCATGTTTCCCTTTGTGTTTGGGACTCTTCTCTAATGAAATGGGGCTACAGCCTACAGAGCTCCAAGGGGACTCTGGAAGTTGGCTTCATATGTATACATCGGAGACCAAGATCCCTACACGGAACTTTGTGTCAGGTAGGTAGCTAGACAAGGTATCTAGACACTCAAGGTAAATAGGACATAGATGAACACTCACTCGCTATATAGGAATTATTGTCAAAAAACATAGAAACTATTTATTTAAAGTGGTCTCTCAGGCAGCAAGTTAAGGTATGGGAGTTCTGCCACTCAATGATAGAAACGTTTGATTGTGTAGAGGTTAAAAATATGTGATTGAGATACATTTTCATACAACATAGAGTTGCTATCTGACAGGTGCCCCCAGACTCGCATTTTGCCTCTAGTTATGTTCAAAGTTGTCTGTCTGTACTGTGCCCGATTTATCATTGTTAGAAAGTGCCCTCTTTTTGCATGGTTGCCCCCACTTTTTGCTGAACTGCTGATGTGCTTTAAACGGGTGTGCCCTGGGCTCCATCCAAACAGGTACCCAGGGCCTATGTTCTTTCCCTAAAACTACATTAAAAACAAAACCCAATTGGCACTCTCTGGCCACAGGTCAGCCCCTGGTAAATGGTATCACAGGTACCCAGGGCACTGTGACCAGAGAAGACCTCTAAGGGCTTCATCACTTATTGTACCACCCTTGGAGACCCTGTACCTTTATACACACACACACACACACACACACACACACACACTGCCTTTGCAGGCTGCGTGTTTTGGTGCAGAAAAAAGTGAAGAGTCGACATGGCACACATCCCTGTGTGCCATGCCTACAACCCACTGCCTTGGTATAGATCAGCCACCCCTCTAGCTGGGTGCACTATATCATTGGTGAGGGTACAGGTGCATGAGCCCTGTACCCCTACAGTATCTAAGCCAATTCTTAGACATTGTAAGTGCAGTAATGCCATTAAGAGTATATGGTGCTGGGAGGTTGTCATTACGAACTCCACAGTACCATAATGGCTTTACTGAAAACTGGGAAGTTTGGTATCAAACTTCTCAGCACATTAAACCCTCACTGATGCCGGTATGGGATTTAATTAATCATGCACACAGAGATGTCCCCTAAAAAAGGACCTAACCCTAGTGTCCAGGCTGAGTGGTTGCTCGCCAGCTACCACCACCAGACATGTTTCTGGACCCCTGGGTCGAGAGTCTGATGCTCTCGGGGGTCTTAAACAATGCACCTCCTGGGACGAGGTGCCAAATCTCCTCCCCCAGGATACGCAGGGTCCACGAAGGGGAAGCTTCAAAGGCTTGCCACTTTTGTGAGCTTCCCCAGGCCTTTTGCTGCTTCCAGCAGCTGGTCCCCACCAGTTCTGACCCCCACTTTGGGCGGAAGAACCGGCGGGAAAGCCAAGTGAGGAAGGGAGGTGTGGCCACCTTTGCCAACCCCACCCCTCAGGTGGGGTAAGCGAGGTGAAACACAACTCTCAGTCCCCGCCATCTTGCAGATGAGGGGACCCAGCCAACCAGAGTGAGGCATATTCCCACCTCCCACTGGAGAGTGGCATAATTGGGGGTGTACCCACCCCAAGGAAGGGACCCATTGGTCCCAACCTTTACTCACCGTTAACGCCTCTTAATCTAGTTTTTAGGGGCACCCCTGAACTTTGCCTGCTCAGACAAGCAACGACCAAGAAGAAAAGAAGAAGAAGGCCTGGTGTGCCAAAGCTAAGAAGAGGAGGACACCCACTGACTGGGCCCCAGCCATACTGGCTAGTCCCCATCTCGAACCAGCAGAAGCGAAACTCCGGTGTGTACTGCAGCCAGCAACCTCCAGAACCCCGAGGACCTGCCCTGCCTTCCAAAGAAAAGTCTTTGTCTCCGGTGAACACCAGATTTGTTCACCAACAGGCTTTGGCCAAATCCGCAAGTCTGCACCTGTCGCCCACGGCCCGAGTTCGAGTGGCCCAACACCACGAGGAGGTCTCCCTGGCGATTCTGACTTGAGATCTGGTGATCTTTGACCTGCCTCGAATTTCCCAGTGAAGCCTGCAGCCTCTTTCTGAAGGATCCCCCCCGACCGCGACCAGAGCTGGTAAGAGAAACCCGATGCCTAAAGACACCCCTGCACCTGAAGCCCCACGGCCTTGGGTGGCCCATCCAACGGTGTCCCAGCATCCCCAGGCATCCCAACTCACCTCTCCAACTGGTGGTCACCTCCAGAAGCTCTTCATCCCGCGCTTGCAGTCTTTGTTGAAACCGGAGAATCCCCATTGAAATCAACAGGGCACCTGATGCCAAACCAGCACCCTGCACCCAGCCGCCCCAGCAGGTGCACGTTTAGTGCTAAACAGGATCCCCCTTTGCCCTAAGCCTAACACCAGGAGCTTTGTTCCCACAACCCAGTGGCCTGCTCATAAGCAGCCACCAACTGGAGTCTCTCTATCCCCCACTGGATAAAATTGGGCCTCAGCACTCTGCACCCTGCCACCCTAGTGCCGCTGAGGGTGTACCAAGAGTGCATCCTTGGCCCTGGGGGAACCCTTGTTCTAACCCCAGAAACTCCACCGCAAAGACCGAGTACTTACCTGGTAACCATTAACTTCATTTCTCTCTATAGGAATCCATTGACTGTTTTTCTCTGAAAAATATTCTATGTGTGAAGTTGATTTGTATCGAAAGCTGAAAAATTACAATTGTGCAAAACTGATTTTACTTACCTTTTCTCTAGGAAATGTCCCAGTGTGATATCTAGGCATATCACACCGAGTAGAAAAAGTAATTAAAAAAAATAATCTAAAAAGTAATCTGTGCAGTAATTTCAATACCTTGATTTACATGTATTTCGAACAACTGCATTTGAACTTGCATTAACTTGTAAACACTGCATAATATTTTGCAAAGCATTTATTTCACTTACCTGTGCCAGGCTTGGCTTTTTTCTAGAAATAAATGAACCTAATAATATTTTTATACAAACAAAGTTGGTCTGAGCTCAGTCTTTGAGTGTGTGACATAATTTGCTGATTGAGTGGGTACAACAAATGCTTAACACTACCCTCTGATAAAGCCTTACTGTTCGCCCACACTACCACAAGTAGAGAGTAAGGTGCTATCTACTTTTACCTCTGCCTACTTTTGGGGTTCCACTGGGCTCTGTGCACACTATACCTCATTTTGGTATAGTATATACTGAGCCAGCTTCCTACAAACACCTGTGGGCTCCCCACACCCACTGAAAACAGACAGGTCTGATTTCCAGTCACTTAGTAGGCCTACAGAAACAGAGGGGTAGCTCAGGCCTTGGAGGGATATGTTTTGCTTTAGGGAGACTTCAGTAGAACAACATATTTTGTTAAAATAAAGAAACAAAATAAAGAAAGAAAATTGCTGAAAATCTGACAAATATCCTATTCAGGGCACCCTCCCAGCTAACCAATCAGTACAAAGAAGGCAAGTTTTCTAGTGATAGAAACCATAGGAAATGCACATATTGAAAATCTATGGCTGTGGTATATTGCCAAACAGCCCAGTGGTGAGACCAGGGTCCAAAAGGCCCTTGCCCTGTAAATCGTATGTCTCGTGCTGTTGCTTTAGAAATTTCATGACTAAACTGCACCCACCCAATGTAAACACATTAAAAACCCATAAATCTGGTCCCCTTACACTTCAAAGACACAGGAGATCACATGTGTGGGTTGTGCCTTAGCAAGGATATGTTCCTGTGAGGGGAAATTTAATGAAATTACCAGGTTTAAAAAAGGTTGCTGGCAATCATCATACACTGTGCATTCTCCAAGCCAGCCAATCCAGGTGAAGAATATCCGTCACCTAGAGATAGAAACCTCACAAAGTGTTTTTTCTGAAAGTATCTGGTTGTGGTATGTCTCTATATGGCTGAGGGTTTATACCTTTGTACAAAAACAGACAAACCAAACCAGCATTTTTGCATGATTTGCAATGTCACAGGTTTAACACCTGTTGGTCTCCAACCGATTTGAAAATTTTACCTTGTTTGGTACCCCACATTCTGGAGACTCTTGACACTCTACAGATGGGCTCCTTCCCCACTGGCATGTTCTGTGTGAAAGAACAGCAATAGAAATGGCTCTGGTTTTACAATATAATGTTCCATTTGCTTTCCATACTCACCAGTGAGGATGAGGAAGATTTAGTTAGCACCAATAGTTTCCCTAGGTTGAACAGAACTAGTGAATATATATGACCTGATTTAGAGTTTGGCAAACAGGGTTTTCCTCTGGAAACATGATGGGGTACCTTGTCTGCCAAAAATTCTGTCCTTCTACCTCCTTTAGAGACAACTGAAAACGTCCTGCGACGGCATAAGGTGAGAGACAGAAACAAAGTGCCTCTCACACCCTTAGAAAAAACTTCTATGGTGTGTGGGTCATTAGTTTTTTTGTTTTTATGAAACAAACTCCTGCTTCTGGATTTTGTTATTGAAAAACAAAAATAATGTTAAAAGTTTGGTGAACAGCAATGAAAGTCAATGTGTTGCTGTCCACTATACATTTTATACATTACAAGGAACCGAACAACAATCACTTGGTTAGCGTACCAGGATGTATGTTGGTTTATTGAATTCAACAAAATATAGAGCAATGTTTTTAAAATAAAATAAGTCCTATTTCCCATTGTATCTTAATGAAGAAATGGGATGTTAAGATACCAAAAACACCACTACATAGCCCAAAATGGGCTTGTAAAAACATTTGTTTTGTAGGGTTGCACAGCACAACAAAAGAGATTCCTAACCCCAAATTTTTCAAAAGACGCTAGTAATTGTGCTCAACCACCCAGCAGTGTAGGGGTTAAGACATATGGAACAACAAGTAAAATGCGAACCACGATGACCACAGTAGATCTAGAGACAGCAAATCAGTCTAGTAGAAATAATCTTCTTTTGGTGGGGGTGGGGAAATGGCGCAAGCAATTAACTTAAGCATAGAGTTGGACACAAAGAGTTATCAAAGCAAGGTAATGTTTAGTGATTCACTAATAATAGCCGCGTCAGATGCATTGTTTCATAAGGTGGAATGTAGCTGCAGATGAAATGAGTGGCAAGCGAGCAGCCCTGTTGCAATGTCTGGGGAGCTAAAAAAAAAAGAAATTCTAAAAAATTGAAACAGACTTATAAAAGGATAAAATAAGAAACTAAGGGCCCGATTTAGATTTTGGCGGAGGGGAATACTCCATCACAAACGTGACAGATATCCCAACCGCCATATTACGATCCCATTAGATCCTATGGAGATAGTAACACAGCGGACAGGAATGCTTTACTTTTGTGATGGACTATTTCATCCTCCAAAGTCTAAATAAAGCCATGAGAGACTGGCCTAGCAGCCATGGCACTGAAGCACAATCATTTTCAGACAGATGTGTATATGCGATCAGGTGAAATGCCATCACGTACAGGGCAATAGGGTCAATGGACGGAGCAGACTGGCCCTTGTAAATGACACTTGAATATACAATAGTTGAACTGGGCTGACCCAAAGCCCCTTTATGTTTGTATATATGTTTATTTTCTATGGTTGTTTTTAATTATTATAGTCTTGCAGAGAACTAAACCTGTCGGAGATTTACTTTAATAATATACTTACACTGCTAAATACTACAGGAACAGTTACAAATATGTACATATTTACAGTTGGCAAAACAAGAAACAAGGATTATCATTCGGCAAATCATATACAGGATTTTTTTCAGCGACAGCAACTAAAACCAAAATTCTTGCCTAACGTGGTAATCTGACATTCTGCATAGCAAAATATATTTCCCTACAAGCTCTTAATCAGTGTAAAAATAATTTATCCATAAAGGACTATTGACTTTTCACAATAGGTAAGTCAAACCTATGCCTCTGTCATAACATGTTACAATAAACAAATCAGATCTATAGTATCTGACATAACTATTCCCACACAGAGAATCAGCCTTTTAAATCACGTAGCCTTATCATAGGCTTGTTACCATAACCAACCCAGGTCCACTGTATTGAGCGTCCGCTTCATCACAAGACAACCATCAGGTATTCAGTCACTCAAAAAAGCATAAACCAGATACCCAAAGACTGAAGCTGAGGCATGACCTAAAGTATCCATGTTCCAAAAGAAGACCGACCAGAACCAACCAGGCCCAACAAGCATACCAAACCCAGACAAAGACATGGCGCCAGCTGCAGTAGTGAAGTGGGAACAAGAACCCTCTAACACATGGGAAATGGCCATAAGATATAAGTGCACCTAGCAGAATGGCTGGAGCACCAGAGCAAAGGCAGCAAGGAGTCACATGAGATACAGTCCATAGGACATGCCAGAGAACACAAGCAACCTGCAATGAGCCTAGGAGCAGATTTCACTGTAAGTCCGAAGAACCCAACCACAAATTGTAACCCAAAGCAGCAAACCGTGGATTCAAATAGCCATCAGCAGAAGTATACAATGTGTGCATGCCTGAACAGATTCAAGAGGCGACCCTGAACCCAGGGTCACTCAAGAACCCACAAGATAGAGACAGAGAGGAATGAAGCAAAGACTCCCAAGTAGATTGGTAGGAAAGGTAAAGCACGAAGCCCTGGAACCCTTATAACAGCGGACAACGGAGAGACAGTGCAAGCCACATAAGAGGGAACTGCCTAGCAGGACCGAAGCCCCACAGTAGCTAAAGGGCCAACTTGAGGTCCCCAAAGTAGGGAGGCATTGGACAGCAGAAGTGCTTGGCTACTACACCAAAGCCACAGCAAGAGCCAAAAATGGTAACACCTCTCAAGGACACAACCATCATCACCCTAGCGATGGACAGGAGGCCGAATAGTTCTGCCTGGTACACTGAAATGCACTGACCAAATTAGGGTGAGACCAGTAAGGCAGCAGACCCTCAGGCAAGGACCAACTCGCAGTTCATTCTGCATACATTCATATGAGTTTCTAATCAGATTTCAAGTTTTCACAGTCACTCTTATATACAGAAATTGAACCATGAGCAGTAAAGTGATGGAAGGAAGAAACAATAAATGGAATTAAACACAAGTAAAGTACATTGTGTATTTGCTGAATTATAAAATTGTAAATATTTTTAGAACCTCATGGGCCAGAATCCATCACATGGGTACATGTAAATGAGTACATGATTGTGGGTAGCACAGTATACAGTGACACTAAAGAAGGACTACTCAATGCCATGCACAAGCCTCTGAGTGTGAAATGTCTACAGGTATTTTCAACTCTTGGCTCAATAATTAAACTGGGAAGCCGGTAGAGTGCTGCCTATTTCATATATATATATATTCCCCAGGGAGGGACGAAACGCGTAATGGCTGCCGTTCCTGTTTGTGAGATGCGTCAAATAAACTGAGCGGAATTTTAAAAGGATTTTGTGGTCCGTGCTCTTTGTATCCAGTGTCCGAGAAAAAGGAGAAGTGGTGGAAGAGTATTGAAGTGACATATATATATATATATATACATATATATATACATATATATGTATGATGCACACTCATAAGCTGTTTTTCAATTCATTCTTTGCTTGCAACAAAATTGACAAACGCGTTTCAGCCTCTTGGCCTTCCTCAATGTCAGTTAACATCTCTCCATTCCACATTTTATTACGTGTAGATTTCATTGGGCAGCTCCCTAAACATAAATAATGGACTACCAATGCCTCCTCACACCAAACCATGATTAACATCGCAGCCATTTTGTAGTGTCTCTATTACCTTTTCATCTTAATAGAATTTATACTTTAAGATCACAAACAATGAATACATTCCTTCTGTACAGGGCTCATTGTATCAGGAACAACATCCTATTAGGAGGGGCTCTCACGGCATGTCTGGAGAGAGTGGCTAGCTGGATGGAGGCCTCCTACTTGAAGCTTAATGGAGCAAAAACTGAGGTTATGCTTCTCGGTAAAGCAACGTCTATAACCATTGATTCCTGGTGGCCGGTCAACCTTGGACCCCCACCCACCTCAAAAAAATCTATAAAAAGTCTAGGAATCGTGTTAGACACCAACCTTGACTTTAAGGAACAGGAGAGAAAAGTTGCAGGTACCTGTTACGGTCTTCTTCAGATGATTAGGAGGATTCTTCCCCTGCTCCCTTTTTTGGCTAGAAGACTGCTGGTACAGGCGCTTATCCTGTCTAGGTTGGACTACGCAAATGCCATATATCTTGGAGCCCTGATGTCTATCACTAAAGTTTTGCAGACTGTACAAAACTGCGCAGCTCGACTCCTGCTGAATATTCCGAAACGCCTATCAGCCAGATTGGCATTAGCCTCACTACATTGGCTCCCCATTCAGGAGAGGATCCAATTTAAATCGATGTGTATTATACAAAAATCTCTGACTGGGAAAGGATCCATGCTGATTCAGGCTATGATGCACCCTTATCAACCACAAAGAACTTTAAGAGGGCAAATACTTGTTAACAGTTCCTAAAGTTAAACGCACCAGATGTGGAGGCCGCATGTTCTCCTACTGTGTTGCGAAACTCTGGAATACGGCCCCCTTGCATATCCGGTCCCAAACTAACCACGGCCACTTCCGTAAACAGCTTAAAACTTTACTTTTCCCATTAACTATTACGAGTGAGTAGAGTGTCTGTTAGCACGGGGATGCCTTTGGGTAACCAGGCGCTTTATAAATGATCATTCATTCATTCATTATGGGCTAAAACCCGCAATGTTAATCATGGTTTGGTGTGAGGTCGCATCATTAGTTCATTATTTATGTTTAGGCAGTTGCCCAATGAAATCTGCACGTAATAAAATGAGATAAATCTAAGTATAACTACTGAATTGCTATGGTTTTTTGTGCGTGAATTCTGAATCTAACTACAACATCCCTCTAATCTTTGTTTTTTGTGTGAATTTCTAAGGTTTTTAAAATTCTGTTTCCTAATTATAAATTTCCTGTAACCTTTTGTACTTTAGTGAATATGTATATATAGTTTAAAAAAAGAAATGCTTTAAATCTTATGGCAGAAAACTATATTCATACCCGTCTATCCATCCCTCATTGCAGCACGTAGTCACTCATTTTACCCTGACTGTTCCTAGAGCTTTGCTACCCTGTTTGAGATGAATTATTTATTTATTTATTTTTACAGGGTATTTCCTACAGCCGTTGATGAATGTTACATTATGTGTTTCTTGCTTTTTACTTACCTTATCCATTATCGATGCCCTCTCTTGCAGAAGGGAAGTGTACCGAATCCTGCAACAGGAGGGAATAGATTTACCACGCTATGCAGTGTTGAATAGAGATCCCGACAAACCAGATGGTAAGTGTAACTAATTGTGGTTGTGGATTACTTTCATCCTTCTAAAAGAAGCAGAAATCAGTCTTAAAAGATTTGGCACAGTCAGTAGGTCAAGCCAGTGATACTGGGCGCAGACCTATTAACTCTGGCAACACTTTCTTTGAATGTGTTTTGTTTTTATTAAAAGCCATTCCTAAATGTCCTCCATTCATGGGCCTGCACCGTGACTCGTATAATGTATACTGTTTTGTGTTTTTTAAAGTAATTGTTACAAAAAGGCCAAGTTCTCCTGTCCAACGATTTTGTAATGATCAATCAATCGATTGATCAATCAATCAGGGGAATTATAAGCGCACTACTCACGCGTGAGGGTCTCAAGGCGCTGGGGGGGCGGGGTCAGCATCTCCGTATCAGTCGAAGAGCCAGGTTTTCAGAGCCTTCCTGAAGGTGTACAGGGAAGGGGCATGTCTGTTGGTGGGGAGCTCGTTCCAGGTCTTGGCTGCGATGTAGGAGAAGGATCTTCCCCCTGTTCTGGCTCTGAGGATGCGCGGGGTTTCGGCGATGAGGAGGTTGGCAGAGTGGAGGTTTCGTTTGGGTACGTGGAGGGTGATTCTGTCGTTGAGATTTTGGGGTCCCGTGTTGTGTAGGCATTTGTAGGCGTAGATGAGTATTTTGTAGGTGACTCTTTTCTCGACGAGGACTCAGTGGAGCTTGCGTAGGTGTTGGCTGATGTGTTTGTATTGGGGGACTGTTCTGCTTGGGTTTTCGGATCGGGTGGAACCCGCTCTACAGAGCCCTTCTGACCCAAAACAGAACGTTACCCCCTCCCTAGGGTCTTTTTACACCCAAATAACCACATATATACGTACCACCTAAGGACAGGGAATTCCTATTATATATATATATATATATCAAGACCTCACAGCCTCGCAATCTCAGCAACCACAGTCTCGCGGCCTTAGGCAGACCCAGAATCTCCTACCCATTCGGCAGCGACACACACACGATCTCGCGACCTCAGTCAGGTCCAGAATCTCCTACCCATTCGGCAGCGACACACACGATCTCGCGACCTCAGTCAGGTCCAGAATCTCCTACCCATTCGGCAGCGACACACAAAGTCTCGCGACCTGGGTCAGGTCCAGAATCTCCTACCCATTCGGCAGCGACACACTCACGATCTCGCGGCCTCAGTCAGACCCAGAATCTCCTACCCATCCGGTAGCAACACACAAAGTCTCGCGACCTGGGTCAGGTCCAGAATCTCCTACCCATTCGGTAGCAACACACAAAGTCTCGCGACCTGGGTCAGGTCCAGAATCTCCTACCCATTCGGCAGCGACACACTCACGATCTCGCGGCCTCAGTCAGACCCAGAATCTCCTACCCATTCGGCAGCGACACACACACGATCTCGCGGCCTCAGTCAGACCCAGAATCTCCTACCTACACGGCAGCCTTAGCACGAGCTCATCCTATTAGTACACGACAGGGGAATTGGGACTATATATCAGATCACACAAAGACTATTAGTTGAGCACAACCTGTTCTCTAGTTCGAGGGGCTTGTTTTCCCCCTCATCCAGTTACCACTTACCTGACCAGGATTAATCTCTGTTCATTTTAAGGCAACTCTGACTAAAGAATAGGCTATCCTCCTATACAAAAGTACACAACACATGCTAACGTACAACAAGCTAAATACTTTATTTAAATGCCACATGCACATTCGCAGAATACATTATAAATATATACAACCTGCAAGGAAAGTGAAAGGTTAAGTTGTATACTCTAAAGAAAAAGGGGTCGACTTCACCTTTATGGTACGTAGCCCGTGCTCAATGGTCATCTAGGTTCCCTTCTCGTCTATGCCTCGGTTTAGCCTGGAAGTCACCCCTCTGCAGTTGTGGGTCTGCTCCCTTCTCCCTCTCCGAGTCACTGGAACCTCGTCCTTATCGGCTACTCTCTTCTCTTTGGATTCAAGTTCATCATCAGTCTTCCCTGGAATAAGTAATAGCTCTTCTGCTAACGGCCAGATGCCGCCTATGGTCTAGAAGCAAGTGCCCTTATCTCACTCAGACTTTCACTAATATAGAAGTGCATTCCCTCATGGAAATTTCCAGCTCGAAACCTGCCGCCCACCAAATTCCTGTACCTCCCCGTACCAAGGACACTTTCCCAGCCGGCCGGCCTGATGTAGTGTCTTCGGCATGAAGAAAAATACAATCCTTCGATAAGGGCCGGCCTGAACCGGTTCTCTCCGAGCGAATAACACCTCATAACTAAAACATCCCCCTCCCTCTGGAAAGGTCCCGGGCTGCCGGAGCAGAAAGAAAGATGGAGTCTCTCCCGTTTGAGGCCTACCAGGCCTGAATTCAACACAGCTCCATGAAACAACCTCACTATAGAGCAAATTATCCTCAAGGCTAACGAATCTATCCCCTAGGCTATGTGTGTAGGCCCTGAGCTAAGGGTAGGAGCACGGGATGGTGTCACAAGTGTCTAATAGATAGGCCCTACTCACTACTCCAGTCCTTAGACTCGGATGGAAAGAGACTGAAGTCATATGGATTGCTCTGCAACACCGGAAGGCCGGGAAAATCGAGCAGTACATTCCACCCTTGACTTCAGTCTATTATATATATACTAAACGGAACTAACATCTGTGGAAGAATAATATGAAACAAAACTAACTGATCTATGTCTAGTACCAGATGTGCAGAATTGAAGCAGTGAAGGGATACACTGAATAAAACAACAGATAGAAATTAAAACAACAAGAGCAATCAAAATGCCACCTAATGTGTGGCGTAGCATATTCATGTCTGGCAACCAGTTAAAGAGCCAGTCAAACCAGCCCTGATCAATGTGTTTCCTAACTTCATTAGTTAGGTCATGCAATTTATCTATGTGTGCACGAATGGATTGTGTATGATCAGATAAGTTAAAACAGCAGAGGCCTTCAAAGTCCGAGCAGCCATGTCCATGTTTAAGCAGAAGATAATCAATGGCTGCTCTATTTTGCAAGATGGCTCTACGTTCACCCTGGGCGTCTAATAGCAAGTCAGATAAGACTGTAGAAGTATGATTAATAGATTTGACCATCCAGCAAGCCATTTTCCCAATGGATTTGGCATTATAAACCGCCAAAGCAGGGACACCAATAATTGAAACAGCTAGACTAAGGTATTCAGACTTGGAATATAAATGCAAAGATGAGTCACAATCCTCCTGTAACGTAGTTGTATCTCGGAGCACACGAGAGTTGGCATTTGGATGTGATGAGAACATAAGTAAACTGAGTCTAGTAATGGCACACGGGCCTCCGGAAATGTTCGCAGGGACATAGGGCCAGGAAGTATTACCACATGAGAAAAGCCATCCGGCAGGTAGCAATATTGCACGATAGTGACTGGGAGTAACTACCAAACTATTGCAAGTCATATTGTTCTGGACCGAAACACATGTGGTCGGTGTCCTCTGGAAACACAGAGTTCGTTCATGAGATGTGAGAACAGTGGCACCTCTTAACTTGAGACGTAGACATTCAGAAATTGCAGTAGGATTACATGTGAGGAAAAAGCATAGATCACCTTGTGTAATGTTATACGTAGTTATTTGGGATTGGATGGGAAGTTGCTCATTCGGCAGTTCAGTACATAAAGGACAATATGCATGGGTAGCAAAATCACCCAGAATAATATTCGGACGAGCCTTTGAAACGTTAAAGATGCTTATTAACGTCTCCAGCGAGGCGGGGACAGCAACTAGGCACGTCGCTAAGATATCGTGCACAGATCTCATCGGTGTCAAACAGAAGTGAGGGGCATCAGTTACTCTTTTCGCCAGCAGTGTCCAAAAGTTCGATGACGAGTCCCACGCATTGAAGGAACGCAACACTCTGGTTCCCAATTCATCCCGGGTTAATGGGATCCCTTCTCTCTCTCCGAAGTAGACCGAGCGGTGTCCAGTACCGACACATCCTGCAGCAACAATCCAAAGAATGATCTGAAAAAGAACCAAACACAGGCATTAATCATTCTCGTAAATAACATTTATTAGCTGGGACAGCTTCCCAGCTATCTTTCCCTGGCCTCATAACCAAAATGGTGTTATCCTGACCGGTGGCAATAACCTCTGCTTGTTCAGGGGGATCCTTAGGCGATTGCACCCAAATCTTGGCTCCAGGGTTATCCGTAGAGCCAAAGCCTTTCTGGCCTCGTACAGTTAGCAAAGTTGGGGCAGTGCCTTTCATTATTTCACCACTGAAAACAGGCATAATGAGTAATTGAGCCACTCGGTCGGTGCGGTGTATCAGCAAGTCATTCTCACTGCTATTTAGCAGAAGTACCTTAATCTCTCCCTGATAGTCGCTGTCAATTACCCCTCCAAGTACCTGGATGCCTTTTACAGCCAGCCCCGATCTAGGGGCGATCAATCCAAAATTCCCCGGTGGTATATGAATACCAACACCGGTAGCAATGATGACCCGATTTTTGCTTTTTAGAACGGTGTCATCCATGGCATGCAAATCTAAGCCTGCCGACCCTGGGGTCGCTCTGCATGGAGCCAGAGCTCCGGAAGTAATTTCCCAATACATCACAGTTTCATTAATTACATTAGGCATAGTCTCAACCTTTGGGGGGAACAAACGCATAAGTGGAGATTCAGCATTTAAAAAAGGACGATTATTCAGGATTAATAGTGCTTGGGGTAAAAAGTCTCGCCAATTTTTATACTTGTCATCTGTTAATTTACGTAGCTGATCCTTTAACAGGCCATTCAATCTCTCCACCAGGCCCGAGGCCTGCGGGTAGTAAGGTATATGAAAGATCCATTCAATATGGTTTTCCACACAGAATTCCTGTACCAATCTTCCACGAAAATGGGATGCATTATCAGATTGAATTTGGAATGGCACACCATAATACATCATAATCAATTCTAATGTTTTAATGGTATTCAATTGGGTGGCTTGCTTACATGGAAAAGCTACCAGCAAACCACTATATGTATCGACAATTGTGCAAACATATTGACAATTTCTGCTCATGGGAAGGGGTCCGATGTAATCAATCTGCCAGATTTGAGCGGGCAATTTCCCGCGATGTAAATGACCTCTAACAATTTGGGGTACTTTACGCTGTCTGATATGCTGACAGACGGGACAATGTAGAATAACATTTTTGATTAGGTCCAGGGGAATATAAATTCCTCTATCAGCAGCCCACCTGCTAGTGGCCTTCTCTCCAAAGTGTCCTGCCTTCTGGTGTGCCCATTTCGCCAATCCCGCAATATCAGGATCTTGTCTGTCCACCACTGCCTCAGCAATTTTAGATTTCTCATCTGCAATGTTATGAAAAAATTTGTCAAGAGAATCTATGGGGGTGTGAGCATCCACATGGAAGATGGTAACAGTACTCTGTGGGAGCATTTCCCAAATCTCTTGCCATAACTCTTTTCCCCATAACTCTTTGGAGTGTAACCTCCAATTATGGGAATGCCAGGTCGGTAACCAAACGGCCAGTCCATTGGCAGTGGACCAGGAGTCGGTGAAAATATGGCATACACCAGGTAACTCCTGTTTCAAAACTTGATAAACGGCATAGAGCTCTGCGAACTGACTACTTTTCCCTTCACCAGTTGTGCTCAACAGTTTCTGTGTGATCGGATTATAAGACACCGCCTTCCAGTGCCGTGTAGTTCCAATAAATTTTGCTGACCCATCTGTGAACCACACATGGTTCCTGTCCTCGACGGACAACTCATCAAAAGGTTTACCCCACTTGACAGGAGACTCCTGTTCTAAAGGTACAGAACACTCACTCTCAGTCTCAGTTGATGGTGCTTGCGCCACTTGCTCATGTAAAGACGCAACTCCTTTCGGACCCACACGTGCCCTGTCTTGTATGTACCATTTCCATTTAATCACACTCGCCTCCTGAGCATGCCCAATTCGATGAGTTTTTGGTGAACTCAAAACCCACTGCATAATAGGAATTTCAGGACGCAAGAATATGTCATGTCCCAATGTTAATTGCTCGGTATCCACCAAAGCCCAATAACAAGCAAGTAGCTGTTTCTCAAAGGGTGTATAACGCTCACCAGCATCAGGTAGCTTTTTGGTCCAAAACCCTAATGGTACTTTGCACCTGCCTTGTTTCTGCCACAGACTCCAGTTTGCATAAGGGCCTTGCACAGACACATTCAAATCCACATCACCATCACGTACAGGCCAAAGATCCATAGCATGTTGAATTGCCTCTTTCGCTAGACTAAATGCATCTTGTTGTTGCTTACCCCATTCAAATGCATTCTTTTTACGTGTAACACGGTACAACGGGGCCAATATTTGACTCAAATGAGGAATATGCTGGCGCCAAAAACCAAATAAACCAATGAAGCTCTGGGCTTCCTTCCTATTCCTCGGAACCGAAAAATCAAGAATCTTCTGTTTAACTTGAGGGATCACCTCGCGGTGTCCCTCATGCCAATTAATACCTAAAAATTTTACAGCTTGGGACGGACCTTGTAATTTGTCCGGATTGATCTCCCAACCTTTCCCACGCAGACACTCAATGACTCTATCTAATTGTGTCTGAACATCCTCTTGTGTTTCGCCTTGGATCAAAACATCATCAATATAATGACATATCTGAATTTTGGGATGAACTGGTACCTCAGTCAAGTGTTCTGCCACCAGCCGGTGACAGATCGTAGGGCTATGCACATAGCCCTGAGGAAGACTTCTGAACGTCATCTGACGCCCGTTCCACGTAAAACTGAACTGTTCCTGACACTCAGAGGCAATTGGAATAGAAAAGAAAGCATTAGCAATATCGATGGACGCATACCATGTACCTGGATGTGTTTGGATTCTTTCAATCAGGGTGATAACATCCGGTACTGCAGCAGTCAAAGAGGGCGTGTGTTTGTTCAATTCTCGATAATCAACAGTCATGCGCCAAGAATTATCACTTTTACGCACCGGCCAAACAGGATTATTCCAAGCAGAAGTAACTGGAGTTATAACGCCTGCATCAACCAACTCCTGAATGGTGGTACTAATCTCTTCATGACCACCCGGAATACGATACTGCTTCTGACAAACCACTTTGGTCGCCTGGGGAACTTGTATGGGGGGGCATCCTTAAACGACCAACCCGTATAGGTCTGGACGAGATATAATGCGTCGTTCCAAATTGGTAACACCCATCATCAAGATGCAATGTCATTCCCTTCAAAATATCAATTCCAATTATGAATTCTAGAAGTGGCACCACTAATACAGAATATTCCTTTCTAGGGATTCTACCTATTCTCATTTCAAGCAAAGTTTGAACTGCAGGGGTTTCCTTTCCTCCTAATCCGGTAATAGTGAAAGGCTGCCCTGTAAATTTCTTTGATTTTCCATGAATAAGAGTGGCCTCCGCTCCTGTATCAACTAATGCTCGGGCCCTTTGGATATTACGATGTCTCCAAAAAATATCAATATCTACATAGGGTCTATTATCTCTGTGAGCCCATCTGTGTACCGGAGCTTGACCTATTTCCTAGTCATTCTTACTGCATTCTGTGTACCAGGACAAATCAGGATAAAGACTCTCACGTTTCTTAGGTATCGGTACCTCCTGTTCATATCCATCTCTATTACGAAATGGATTCCTGTCCTCTACATTGCACTGCGAGTTTCGATCGGCCAAACTGTATCGATCCTCCCTCCTTCTCAATTCAGGGGATTGATCCCTATCATCTCTACGTCTACTGTAAGCATGATCATTTCTCCCCCTTTCCTTTTCCCCCTCTCTCTCCCTGTCCCGCTCTCGACGAGGGGACAGATCACGTACAGGACGCCGATCATCACGACGATCAAAGCGCCCACGGCGATCATCATCACCGCTACCATCAGAACAACCACGATCACACTCAGTCGTCCGAACACGCCGGGCACCCTCCTTCCGGTCCAAGCCCCGTTTGCGAAACATTTCCCACAAACGAGCAGTAGTCTCACCATCAATATCCTCCCGACGCACACCATCAGCCAAAAGACCAGTAAAGATATCACGTCTAGTAAATTTATATTCACCAGGAGTACGAGTGTCAGACCGGGACTGACGTTCAGGTTTAAACCACTCACCCAACTCACCGAGTTGGCGTACCGACTCCAACACCGTAGATAGTACATTACCAGTCTGGTTAATCAACAAAGTCATCATGACCTGCTTGTAGGCAACAGGAGAAGAGCGAATGATACGATTCCGCACCGAAGAAGTCAACAACCCATCAAGCAACCTGTCAGCAGTGCCCAGAAAAATAGCCGTTTTCATCACTTCCTCCTTAAGACGTTGCGCAGCATCACGCAAGGTATACCATGGCTTGTCATTGACAGGCCAGTCAGATTCAGTAGGATACTTCAAATTGCAACCTTCAGTCGCCAATTGGAGCAAAGAAATTTGACCACCACCATTATAGTTACGAAAATGATCTTGCACAGTAGAATCCAAACTCAAAGAACAAAACTTCAAACAATCGCCAGTATCCAACATAATACCAGCAGCGCCTAGTTCATAAAGGCGCACCATCCACGTGAGCAAAGCCTCACCAGTCCGCTGCCGAAAGCGTTGCAAAATATCACTAATTTCTTGCTGGGTAAAATCTTCCAAACAGTCCAAAGAAACACCCTGCGGAGCATTGGGAGACTGCTGCAACTTCCGACGAAAAACCGGGTGCGCAGAAACAACGGGACGAGCATCACAAGGAGCCCGAGCAGTACGAGTAGAGGGACAGTCAGTGTGAAAAGTATCAATCCCGCCCGAAGAACGAGCGCAATCACGGGGTGCACCATCAGAGGTGCGAGAAGTAGACTTACTGTCAGGACGGGAACGAGAAAGCTCATGCATAGCACATTCCTCACCCGAGGAACAAGACGTAGTCGAGTCCCAGATATTACCATCCCATTCATCAGGATTCCAATCCAGTCCAGCTTTCGCCACGACCAGACGCACTTTACGCGACGAAACACGACCACGCCTGTTCTTGTACTTATAACGAGCAATCCGCACAGCCGCCCTTTCAGCAACCGTTTGGTAAGTGTCAAGTTTGTCGGAAAGCAACTTGTTTTGACAGCGCAATAAAGTATTGGAATTCTGAACCTCAACAAAGTGCGATTCCGCATCCTTAAGAGAGATCTGCAATTTCAGCAACCTCTCATGCAAAATCCGATACGCAGACAGAATAACCCAACCTCTGCGCCCCAAAGCGGGAACCTCCTCACCCTTCAAGACAGGTGCCGTCTGCAAACAAGTAATCACGTCAGCCGGTTCCGCCGACTCCAAAGAAGAATTCCAATTTTCACTCAGACCAGTAGAATCAGCCCACTCTCGGGCCAAGGCACCATAAGGCGTTGAATCCCATCCGGGAATATCAACGGACAATTTAAGAGTAGATTTCGATTTCCTAGAAAACATCGCGAAAAAGAAAGAAAAAGAAACGCAGAGAAAAGAAAGGAAGAGAGAAAGAAAGAGAAAGAAAAAGTATACACGCAAATATACAAAAAAAGAAAATCACGCACACGCTGAAAGCAAACACAAGACAACCACAACGCACACAGGTTACGTAAACAGTTCGTGACGCCAAATGTTCTGCTTGGGTTTTCGGATCGGGTGGAACACGCTCTACAGAGCCCTTCTGACCCAAAACAGAACGTTACCCCCTCCCTAGGGTCTTTTTACACCCAAATAACCACATATATACGTACCACCTAAGGACAGGGAATTCCTATTATATATATATATATATATCAAGACCTCACAGCCTCGCAATCTCAGCAACCACAGTCTCGCGGCCTTAGGCAGACCCAGAATCTCCTACCCATTCGGCAGCGACACACACACGATCTCGCGACCTCAGTCAGGTCCAGAATCTCCTACCCATTCGGCAGCGACACACACGATCTCGCGACCTCAGTCAGGTCCAGAATCTCCTACCCATTCGGCAGCGACACACAAAGTCTCGCGACCTGGGTCAGGTCCAGAATCTCCTACCCATTCGGCAGCGACACACTCACGATCTCGCGGCCTCAGTCAGACCCAGAATCTCCTACCCATCCGGTAGCAACACACAAAGTCTCGCGACCTGGGTCAGGTCCAGAATCTCCTACCCATTCGGTAGCAACACACAAAGTCTCGCGACCTGGGTCAGGTCCAGAATCTCCTACCCATTCGGCAGCGACACACTCACGATCTCGCGGCCTCAGTCAGACCCAGAATCTCCTACCCATCCGGTAGCAACACACAAAGTCTCGCGACCTGGGTCAGGTCCAGAATCTCCTACCCATTCGGCAGCGACACACACACGATCTCGCGGCCTCAGTCAGACCCAGAATCTCCTACCTACACGGCAGCCTTAGCACGAGCTCATCCTATTAGTACACGACAGGGGAATTGGGACTATATATCAGATCACACAAAGACTATTAGTTGAGCACAACCTGTTCTCTAGTTCGAGGGGCTTGTTTTCCCCCTCATCCAGTTACCACTTACCTGACCAGGATTAATCTCTGTTCATTTTAAGGCAACTCTGACTAAAGAATAGGCTATCCTCCTATACAAAAGTACACAACACATGCTAACGTACAACAAGCTAAATACTTTATTTAAATGCCACATGCACATTCGCAGAATACATTATATATATATACAACCTGCAAGGAAAGTGAAAGGTTAAGTTGTATACTCTAAAGAAAAAGGGGTCGACTTCACCTTTATGGTACGTAGCCCGTGCTCAATGGTCATCTAGGTTCCCTTCTCGTCTATGCCTCGGTTTAGCCTGGAAGTCACCCCTCTGCAGTTGTGGGTCTGCTCCCTTCTCCCTCTCCGAGTCACTGGAACCTCGTCCTTATCGGCTACTCTCTTCTCTTTGGATTCAAGTTCATCATCAGTCTTCCCTGGAATAAGTAATAGCTCTTCTGCTAACGGCCAGATGCCGCCTATGGTCTAGAAGCAAGTGCCCTTATCTCACTCAGACTTTCACTAATATAGAAGTGCATTCCCTCATGGAAATTTCCAGCTCGAAACCTGCCGCCCACCAAATTCCTGTACCTCCCCGTACCAAGGACACTTTCCCAGCCGGCCGGCCTGATGTAGTGTCTTCGGCATGAAGAAAAATACAATCCTTCGATAAGGGCCGGCCTGAACCGGTTCTCTCCGAGCGAATAACACCTCATAACTAAAACATCCCCCTCCCTCTGGAAAGGTCCCGGGCTGCCGGAGCAGAAAGAAAGATGGAGTCTCTCCCGTTTGAGGCCTACCAGGCCTGAATTCAACACAGCTCCATGAAACAACCTCACTATAGAGCAAATTATCCTCAAGGCTAACGAATCTATCCCCTAGGCTATGTGTGTAGGCCCTGAGCTAAGGGTAGGAGCACGGGATGGTGTCACAAGTGTCTAATAGATAGGCCCTACTCACTACTCCAGTCCTTAGACTCGGATGGAAAGAGACTGAAGTCATATGGATTGCTCTGCAACACCGGAAGGCCGGGAAAATCGAGCAGTACAGGGACCTCGAGGACAAGTCTAGCGGCGGTGTTCTGTATTGTCTTGAGCTTGCGGAGTAGAGACTTGTTGATGGCGGCGTAGAGGGCATTTCCGTAGTCCAGCCTGCTGGTGATGAGTGCGTGGGTGACGGCGTTGACCTGTCGATTCATGGAGATGGAGAAGTTGCATATGATGCCGAGGTTCTTGGCATGGTCCATGGGGATGGGGGGGGGGGGGTGCAGAAGGCGGTTGGCCACCAGGAGTTGTTCCATGCTGAAGGGGTGGTTCTGAGGATGAGGACTTCCGTCTTGTCTGAGTTGGGTTTTAGGCAGCTGTTGTTCATCCAGGCTGCAACGTCCTGCATTCCTTCCTGGAAGTTGATTTTGGTGGTGGTGGGGTCTTTGGTGGGGGAGAGGATGAGCTGGATGTCGTCGGCATAGGAGACTATGCTGAGGCCGTATTGTCGGACGATGGCTGCGAGGGGAGCCATGTAGATGTTGAAAAGGGTTGAGCTGAGTGATGATTCCTGTGGGACTCCGCAGTTGATTTCCGTGGGTTCGGAGAAGAAGGTGACAGTCTGATCCTTTGGCTCCTGCAGGTGAGGAATGATCTGATCCAGTTGAGGGCGGCGCCTTGTATGCCGCCGTCGTGTAGTCTAGCTGCTAGTGTGCGGTGGGAGACTGTGTCGAAAGCTGCTGATAGGTCAAGTAGAATCAGAGCTGCGGTGTGGCCCTGGTTGAGGAAAGTGTGGATGTCATCGGTGGCAGCGAGTAGGGCGGTCTTGGTGCTGTGGTTGCTTCGGAATATGGAATGGGAAGAGTCGAGGATGGCGTTGTCTTCGATGAACCTTGTCAGTTCTGCATTGACTGTCTTCCTGGCGACTTTAGCTGCAAAAGGGAGTAACAAGATGGGCTGGTAGTTCTTGAGGTCATTCGGGTCTGCTGAGGGCTTCTTGAGCAGGAGCCTGACTTCTGCGCGTTTCCAGTCGTCGGGGAAGGAGCCGGTCTCGAAGGTGGTGTTGATGGTGTGTTGCAACACAGGTGTGATGGTGGTGGCGACTCTGTGGTATATGTGGGGTGGGCAGGGGTCTGTGGGGGCCCCGGAGTGGATGACTTTCATGGTCTCAGCTGTCTCCTCTGTCGTGATCAGTGTCCGGGTGGAAATGATGTCTGGCTCGCATTGTCGACGGGCGAGCTGACTGCAGGGGCAGTCGTGAGGTCTTTGAAGTTGTCGTAGAGGTTCTTTATCTTCAGGTGGAAGTAGGATCCGAGTTTGTCGCAGAGGTCCTGGGAAGGGGTGATGTCCATGGATTCGCAGGGGGGTTTGGTGAATTCCTGGATGTTGCTGAAAAGTTCTTTGGAATTGCTGGAGTTGGTGAGGATTCTGTTGTGGATGAAGGTGGTTCTGATGCGTTGATGGTATTCCGTCATAGCATCCTTGAAGGTGATGTAGTTTTCGGGTGTCTTGCTGTTTCTCCAGTCCTTCTCCAGGTGTCTGCAGGTGTGTCTGGCTTCTTGGAGGTCGGTGGTGAACCAGGCGGCTTTCTTGGGGCTTTGCTTGTCGGGGTTTCGCAGCGGGTGAGCTTGACTGCGCAGTTGGCAATCCAAGTGTAGAATTCCCTGGCTGCGAGGTTGGCTTCAGTTGCAGCAGAGGCAGTGTTGCAGTTGAGGGTGGAGCTGAGTTGTTCCTCAGTGACTCTGCTCCAGTTCCTACGCGGGGCGCTGGGCGCGGGGTGAGTTGGGGTGGCTTGGGTTTGTTGACAAGGAAATGTATGCAGTGGTGGTCGGTCCATGGGGGCTGTGTGGTGTGGCTGAAGTGGACGCTGTTGCCTCCAGCAAAGATGGGGTCGAGAGTGTGTTCTGCCCTGTGGGTCGGTGTGGTGATGAGTTGTTTCATCCGATGTTGGTGAGGTTGTCGCGGTGGGCGGTGGTGTGGAGGTGGAAGTTCAGGTCTTCAATGAAAATGTAGTCCATGAGGGTGATGAGGTCGGCGATGGTGTCGGCGAAGTGTGATCGGGGACGTGGGTGCTGTAGGCGAGGGTGCTGCAGAGTGTGGAGTTAGGGCTGGTCTGGAGCTGAAAGTGCAGGTGCTCGGCGGTGCGGAAGTTTTCGTTGGAGGTGGTGATGCAGAGGAAGTTTTTGTGCGCTATGGCGATGCCTCCTCACGGGTGGTTGGGGAGGTCCTTCCTCTAGATCTTGTACCCGACCAGGATGGCGATGTCGGGGGCCGAGGAGGTGCTGATCCAGGTTTCCATGAAGAAGGCGACCTTGGGTGAGAGCGATTTCAGAAGGTTCCAGATTTCCACGGTGTGTCGGTGCAAGGAGCGCACGTTGAAGAGGCGACGGGGGTGTTGGCGGCCGGAGCGGTGGTAAAGGTCTGGCGGCAGTAGCGGCATGAGAACAGGCTGTTGGTCTTGTTGGGCGTGGCCTGCTGGCAGTTGTTTCTTCCGGGGTTGAGTGCGAGGAGACTGGCTGGTTCGTAGCAGTGTATGAAGGGAGAACCAGGGTCCCTGGCGCTGGTCACGGTTGGCTTGTGGACGGGCGCAGACGGGCTTGCCTTCGGCGTGCCAGTGGCGTGACCGCACAGTGGCCGCCATTAAATAGGGAAGGGGGGAGGGACGAGAGGCTGGGAGGTGGGAGCGGGGGCGGTCCGGGGTGGAGGGGCAGCAGCGGCGGGAAAACCAGCAAGGAAAGTTAAATTAAGTGAGGTAAAACGGAGAATTTAAGGAAAAATACGCAGGGGCAATTGAATATTTAACAATATAAGTGGGACAAAGTGGCGAAGGCTCAGGGGGTGAGGCAGTCAGGATCTGGGCAGCGGAGTGGGCAACAGGCACGAACCTCACCAGGAGGATGAGGTTGAAGTGTTGCGGCGTGGCGACGGCACAGCAGAGCTGCTGGGCATAGAGTTTGACACAGGCCAATACAGCCATCTGCAACATAACATGGACATGAATCAAAGGACTCCAGGCAGGTGGACACCAATGGTATGGATGGGATCTGCTTTTCAACAAGAAAATAGGAAGCGAAAGCTGGGACATTATAGCAGTGGGGAAGATAAAACAGTCCCTCATGCACTTGAATGTATACAACTCATCTGGTCAAAACACAGGTAGCACGAAATGCTGTGTGGGTGGGAGAAGCAGAGAAAAGCTATTGATCCAGGAGCTACAAACTGCGATAGATAAGAAAGCACTTGAATCATATGTAAAAGGCGAACTCAAAGCTTGTATTCAATACAGTAGGTTTTTGCCAACAGATGCCTAAAGCTTTGGCTAGACAAAGCCAATACGTTTGATATTTCTATGGTGATGTAGCAAAGCTCAAAATAATTTTCTGCAGCAATCTCTGGGGAGCCACTGGGAGAGAGACTGAAGATGAGATAGCAGAGGTGAGAAGAGGAGGAGCAGCAGCAGGAGGTAGCGGCAAGGGACAGGGAGCAACATTGGCGATGGAAGGAGGTGCTTGCGGAACCTCAAGGGAAAGGCAGAGGCCCCAGAAATGGAGGCAGAGGCCGGCGTGCACTTTTCGGGTAGGAGGTGCTGGGCTGGTGTGGGCAGCACTGCAAAACTACTGATAGGGAGGAGATCGGTAGGGAGGTATCGCAAGTGTCTTACCCCTACTACTGGTCGCCTCGCACCGAACAGTTGGTTGTGGAGTTCTTTGGTGCAGTGTATGGCAGGAGACCCATTATGAACCAGCCATGGGCAAGACACTTGAGCCTCTGATTGAGGCTTCAACAAAATTAATCTGCCATCTTGGAATGGTGTTTGTTGAGAAACTAGGGAGAAAAAGAGGATGCCTACCTTGAAAGTCTTGCATGAGTAATACTATCTTAGGGTCAGGCATTCCTGAATAGTACTAATGAAGTCCAATAAGGCAAGCATGTTAAGGTCAGACTTTCACTTGTGCGCTTATAAAAGGTAAACATTAAATTCCTGCTGTTGTGCAAAACAATGAAAAATAAGCATTGACAATGGCCAATCACTTTGGCTTTTGTAGGATGAAAAAGGGTTTTACTAAGCTTCACTAGCATGCAACACAGATAAAGCATCTGTAGTCGAGAAGAAGGCAAGCTTTCCGCCACAGGAAGATACCATTAAAGAGGTAACTGCAAGAAGCTATAACTTGAGCCTGGAAGCTCGGGTCCACATTCCTGAGTACCACCTGTCTGTATGCAATGCCTCTGACTCACTGGACAAGTAGTAATGAGAATATGCATTGAAGCTTTAATGCACCCCCGATACCGAAACAAATACTACCACTGCACCAACCCACGCTTCACAGTCAGACTTTTCATCTGCATCCACTGCCACTTCACCTGCCACAGCACAAACACCAGCCCACTTACTAGCCCTACCCTAAACACAACACAGACACCACCTGAACAAAAACAACAACTTGTATGCACCCTTCTTAACATACGCTCATTATGCAAACACATCACCAAGATTTGGGACCTCATCTCCACCTTCACACACAACATCCTCTTCCTTACTGGATCCTGGCTCAACCCCACGCCCGTGCCTGACATAACCACTGCAATACCTGAAGGATACATAATCACCCACCACAACAGCATCAAAAAGCCTGGAAGAGGGTTTGCGCTCATACACAAGGAATCCATCCAATGCACCACCACAAATGACGACATCACCCCAGCCATGGAACACCTCAACTTCCATCTCCAAACAGACAGCAAAACCACCATCTGTGGCACACTCACCTACCGTTCTCCAGGACCACATCCAAACTTCTGGAACTTTATTCTCCCCTCGCCATAGACTCCAACATCTGCATTTTCCTCTGTGACTTCAACTTCCATCTCAACAACTACAAAGACATCAACTCTAGTATTATGGTAGTCGAGATGGAAGTTAAGGTCGAGGTTGACAGCATGAACAATATTAGACTCACCCAACTCGTCCACGACCCCATGTACACTGCAGGCCACACACTAGACCCAATCTTCACCTCCAGCGACCACATCGGGTATAGCCACACCCCTGACCTCACCTGGACTGACCACTCTATCAGTCTGCCCAGTGCCTCCTACCATAACTGGAGCAAATTCTCAAAGGACGCATGAATCAACACCACCCATCCCATTACCTCCAACAACCTAGACCAGAACATCAGAAACTTCAGTATTTAGATCCCCAACTGCGGCAACAGCGTCGCTTCCATAGGCAAGAAGATCTTCTGACAAGAAGACCTACAAGACACCCCTCAACCTCTACTACAGACAACTGAGCGAATCAAAGAAAAAGGCCTTAGCCTCATCCATCGAATCAAGCTCCAATAACCGCAAAGTACTCTTCAACATCGTTAAAGAATTCTCAAGCCCCTCAACTCCAACAAAACACATTACCCCCTGATAGGAGCTCTGCGACAACCCTGCAAACTTTTTCCACGACAAGATCTCCAATATCTATAGAAACATCAAACCCCAGCCCAAGGACACTGACTTCTTCAAGCAACACAATGACCCTGCTACCACCACTGACATCTGGCTAAGTAAATGGAGCCAGCGCACCCACAGGACACTGCCTCTATCATGAACTCTGTCCACTCATGAGCCCCAACCGACCCATGCCTCACCACATTTTCAACCTAGGCAAAGCCAGAATCAGTCATGTACTCACCACCTTGTTCAACACCTCAATTGCCACAGCCACTTTGCCCGAGGACTGGAAACACCCAGAAGTCCACACCCTACAAAAAAAACAATTGGCAGTCCCCAGTGAACTCAACAACTACCGACCGATCTCCCTGCTCTCGTTCCCAGACAAAGTATTGAAAAAAGACAACAACAAACAACTCTCCTCACATCTCCTGCTAGACTCCTTCCTATCTGGATTCTGTAGCAAACACAGCACTGAGACAGCCCTCATCATGGCTACTGAGGACATCCGAGCTGTACTCGACCGAGGAGAGACTGTGACTCTGATCCTCCTAGACCTCTAGGCAGCCTTCCACATGGTCTCCCACCACACACTCATCACAAGGCTGAACAACATAGGCATCCAAGGATCTGCTCTCAAATGGATCGCCTCTTTCCTCACCGGAAGGTCGCAAATCATCCAACTTCCCCCCCTTCACCTCCAAGGAAATCAGCTGTGTAGTACCCCAAGGATCCTCGCTCAGCCCCACCCTATAGAACACTTATATGACACCTCTGGCCAGCATCGCCTAAACCCACTGACTCAACATTATATCCTACTCCACGACACACAACATCCACTGCCTCACCAAAGACACCACCAACACCAACTTCTGCAAATGCATGACAGACGTCACCAACTCTATAAAGGAAAACTGCCTGAAGCTCAATACTGACAAGAGAGAGGTACTAATTTTCAGAAACAAAAGCTCCCATGGGGCACATTCTGGTGGCCCTCAGAACTCAGGCCTACTCCTACCCCAACTGACCACACTAAGAACCTAGGCGTCATTCTGGACATCAAGCTAATCATGACAACTCAGGTCAACTCTATCTCCTTCTCCTGCTTCTTCATCCTCCACATGCTTTGAAAGACGTTCTAATTGCTACCCCAAAGCCTCAAGTTTTACCATCACCCAGGCCATCTCCAGTCGACTGGACTACAGCAATGCTCACTATGCAGGGATTGCAGATCACCTCTTCTGACGACTACAGACCATACAGAACACCGAAGCCAGACTCGTCCTAGATGTCCCTAGATGAACCGACATCGCCCCCTACGTCCGGGAACTCCACTGGCTCCCTGTACAGAAAAGATGCCAGTTCAAATTCCTGACCTGTGCATACAAAGCCCTACACAATTGCAGACCCATCTACTTAAACCACTGCCTGAACATCCACCAGCTCACCAGACACCTCTGCTCCGCGTCCCTTTCTCTAACCCTCACCTCCTGCATCTGACGTAGCAGGTGTGGAGGTGACTCCTTCTCCTACCCAGCAGAGAAGATATGGAACAAACTACCATTTCATCTACACACCTCCTCATCTCTTCCAAAGTTCCAAAATTCCCTGAAGACCTGGCTATTCAACTAATTAACTAGACTGTACCAGCGCTTGGATACCTTCACTGGTGACAAGTAGTGCTCTAGAGTAGTCAAGACAGGAAGTACATGGCATGCTTAGGGATGTGTAAGCTGCCAAAACAAGAATGGAAATTCCGAGACTGAATAATCTGAAGTCATTTTTATTCTTTAGGAGCAGAATGCAGTGCTTAATGATCTTTTCGACAATTAAAGTAGAAAAGGTATGACAATAATTAAAAGGTATTGGCCTCATTTGCCATATTCAGTCCTTTGCTTTGTAGCATGTGCTGTGCAATGAGGTTGTTACATTTTGAAGACTCTGGTGTCTTCAAGTTGTTCTACACGCATGTCTAATACTCAGATATTTTCAGCATGCTTCATTCTTGGAACGAAAACATTGACTGCCTTCTGTACTTGTCCTTTGCCATGAGTGGTTACTTTAGTACCTGTTTTATTATAACTACTTATGTCAAAAGAACTTGAAAATGCATGCTCTTATGTTCCTCCAAATACTTTGCAGAATCCAGCTCCAGTGAAAAGAGCTTCTAGTGGCACAACCTGAGCTTGTTAGAGCCACATATATTGGTACCTTCAGTGCACAGATGAGAGCCAGAGGCAGGCCTGAGAGGAGAGTACATGAGCAGAAAAGAAAGAGAGTAACACAGAGAAGAGTGGACTGAGCAGTAGTGAAACTAGGGGATAGAAGAGGAGGAGAAAGTAATGACAGAGGCTCAAGGAATGTCTGAAATGTGACAAGTAAACATAGACTGGGAGGGTGAGCTGTTGGCAAAGGGATAGTAGGGAGAGGTGACATTGAGTGAAATTCCAAGTGTGAAACAGAAGGTGACATGGGATAGCACATAGATGCAGATGGCAAGACAACATCTGGTCATTGGAGGGAGAAGAAAAAGAAGAAACTGCATGTTACTTGCAGAAAGGAAAGCGCATTAGGTTCAATAGGGATAGTGGAAAAGGAAGTGCAATGGAGCCTAGTCATTCCCTAGCTGCCAGCCAAGTCATGTTGACCATCTACATCGCTTTACTGTCTTTTGGTTATGTCTGCGCTATACAAATCAAAACAAAAAGAAGAGGGAGGCTAGGAGCAGATAAAGGTCTAGTACGCAGGCTCTGAAAGCAATTGTTATTTCAACCAAGAAAGTACTGTTCCCGTCAAGATGTAGGAGGGAATCGAATAGAAGGAAGGACGAATCTCAGAAATGAAAGAACCAAACGGAATCCTACAGATGATTTCTTGTTACCCTCACACACCCCTAAGGATGTCATACTTCATCACTGAGGCATTGCTTCTCGTCAGGCCCGCACTGCAAATCCCTGTTGGCCCTACGAAGGGTCGCTTTGGCAGAGATCTTTTGTTGTTTATTCTGTATGATGGAGGTTGTTAGTGTGAGGGTGTTATGAAAGTGTGGGGTGGTAGTATGTAAGGGAGTGAGGAACACAAGTGTCTAGGAGATACCTAGTAGATAGTAATGTGGAGATTCTGCTAGCAGGATTAAAAAGACCAAAGACTGTGAATAAATCAAAATAGTGTAATCAGGTCAACATGTTTCGCGCCTGATGGTCCTGAGCGGATCCACGGCGCTTTGTCACGACCAATAGTAGTGGTTGTAGGAAAGTGCCCCTTTTTGCATGGTTACCTCCTACTTTTTGCCTGAAGTTGATGCTCGTTGACTAAGTGTGCCCTTGGGTCCTGCCAACCAGGTAAGCAGGGCCTATGTTCTTTCCCCTAAAACTGTACTAGTGCAAACCCAGTTGGCAACTTTCTGGTCACATGTAAGTCCCTTGTGAAAGGTACCATGAATACCAAGGGCACTGTGACCAGGGAAGGCCTCTAAGGACTGCAGCACAAATTGTGCCACCCTTAGGGGCCCTGTACCTCAACATACACACACTGCCATTGCAGGCTGTGTGTTTTGGTGCAGAGCAAAATGAAGGGTGACATGGCACACATCCCTGTGTAACTCTCACACGAGGTCAACAGGAAGAATATGCTACAACATAGAATAATCTATCCTATACTACTGCCAGACAAATGTTACTCACACAAGATATAGGGTAGCAAGGTGCAACTAGGTGCAACTTTTTGACATAGTCTGTTGCTCAGTTTTTTTTTTATCATCCCTCAGTATATTCAGGTCAATGGCCAAGGTATAGACTTTAGCCTCTGGTGCTACTCGAAACTCTCCAATCGCTGTTAAAATTGGTATATCAGAGGGCATCAGTGCTGGCATGGACTCATCTGAGTATGCCATTCCCATTGTGGGACACCTTGGTCGGCAGGGGTTTGTCGCAGCTCACCTTTTCCCCATGTTTGGGTGCCCAGGCAGTACCGCTCCCCACCCCAGAGAGAGAGAGAGGAGGAGAACCACCAGCATGTTCCTGGTTCGTTCTTCTGGCCCGCCTGACCCCTGAAGAGTAGCATTCACCTTCCTCCAGGATGGAACGAGCAGCCCCAGCAGAGCAAACACCTCCCGGTTTGCATTTGCGGCTCACCGACTATGGGTGAGATTTTAGAGGGGGGACGAAGATTGGAGTAGGGCACTCCCTCCACTGTCCGATCAAGGCCTGCCAGTACCCCTAAATTCCGGGTAGGCACGAGCAGCCTACGTGGTTCCTCAGGTCCCCAATTTACTCCTGTTTTTCTTGCCTTATTCCCCTGGGGTCTCCCGGTGCCATTCCCACCCTCCCAGTCCATCTGCCCCCACTTCCTGATACCTTGTAATGAGGTTGGCCATAGGCCCCGCAAACTTGTTCTCCCTCCTGCAGTCGGTCAGCAGTTGTTGGCCCACTCTGCATTTCCCTTGCTCTCCTCCAAGCCCTCACACTCCGGCCAGCAGTCACACCGTGTGTCCTTAGGAGCCAGCACCACCGCGACCGGGCTTTCTCCACCCTCCTGCCTCTTCTCAAAGTGGCAAGGAGGGGGCAGCACCCACATCAGGTCCCAAATTCCTCACTGTGCCTCCGCCAGGTACCAATTGGCCTCCGTGGGGCACACAGTGCTCCACGCAGTCAGCTGCTTCTCCGCTCTTTGAGCCCACGCCACCTGGTCTTGTCTCCTCTGCAGGGCTCCCCCCACAGAGCGGTCACCTCAGCAGTCCTGGCACTCAGCTGCAGTTAACAGCACAAATTGCGACTGATTCAGTGGGCTGCATTTGGAGCTTGCTCACCTCTCGTCCGCCATATTGGATTGTTGGCTACATCCTCCGGCATCAGCTTACCTTGCTGCAAAGACTAAGTTGACTATTTGGGGCATAATATGGATGGTCAGTTGGTGAACACTGTTCAAGATACACCTCGTCCAAACAACGCTGGTCTGAAATCCTTTCCTTGGCTTGTGTGAATTTTATTCTTCATTTATGCTGAATTATGGTTCACACATCAAATGTCTTACTTAATTGCAAAAAAGAATTATTGAGTTTGAGTGGAGAAAAGAATGCCAAGAAGTGTTTGAGTGGATCACAGTAGAGCTATTGAGTTGTTTTAGTGGATGAAAGAACAACTTTGAGTTTTTTTTATTATTCTTTGCTGTGTCATGTGACTGCCAGCAGTGTGGTAAAGGAAAGAGACAGAATATCTGATTGTGGGGTATGTTTCATGATTAAGTGCCTGAACAGCACCATTAGCTGATTGAAATAGAGTTCTTAGCATGTTGGTTATCTGTAGAAAAATTCCAGACGTATATGTGGGGAAAGAGGTTCACAATATTTAGACGTTTACGCCGTGCATTGCAAGGCTATTTATCGATTATTAGTTTGAAATTGAACACATCCCATGGGGAAAAATGGTATAGCAGATTATTTGTAGCACTTTCCCATTGCTGATGATGTGAATGAGGAAGAGAAAGAAGAATTAGTAAGTGGCTTTGACTCATGTTTGATTGCGGCAGTAGACGCAGAGAGGTCAAATGTCATCTTAGAAAATACGTGGAGAGAAGCGTATAAGCAGGGTCAACTGCTGAAGTTGATCCAACAGTTGGTAATTTATGACTAGCCAAAAGAAAGCGTAGTTTTGTCAAGGTAACTGATAAGTTGTGTGTGGAAGATGGTGTTTTGATGAAGGAAACTGATATATCCCACCTGGGCAGTCAAGAGTTTAGATTACATCTAATGCTCATGTGGGGCACTTACAAATGACTATGATGAAACGGCAGCTGCGTGCCACATTTAGGTGCTAGGATCAGACAGTCAAGTGAAAGTGTTAGTGAAAACAGTGTGATTTGTAGAAATTGTGAGGTAGGGGTTAACTTAGTCGTTTCATTTAATGCTTCGCAAGAACAGCAGTGCTTCACTGTAGTGTTAATCAAATATTACTGTAAATGGTCAGGAGGGACATTTTTGTCAGAATCAAATACCAAAGGAATTAATTGAGTTTATGAAAAAATCCTTTGCCGTGGAAGGTCTACTACAATTTCTGTTTTTGGATAATGGAGTACAAATTGTGACCTACAAGATGGGGAATTTCCTAGCATCTGTTGGTATTAAACATTTGAGAAGGTCTCTATATCACCTCCAGACTAGTGGTCAGGTAGAACGAATTAGTAGAGTTCAGGGGGAATGCATTCTGAGGGCCTCGGTGAAAAAATGTGAGATCCTGGGTCCAGTCGCTCAGTGCTGTGTTGACCTAATTCGGTCGTCAAGTGCTCTCTGTTTGAGCTTCTGCGAGGAGTGCAACAGTGTTCAAAAGTGTTTCTTTGTAGGGAAGGACCTCTTTTTGGCATGGTCAACCCCACGTTTTGCATGGTATTGAATACAATTTTGACAGGAGGTGCACTGGGTTCCTGCTAATCGGGCCCTCCAGTGCAAAATCTCTTTACCAAAAACTGTACAATTGTTCTCCCAATTGACAATACCTTTAACACCCATGTAAACGGTACCCCAGGTACCTTGGACAAGGGTACTAAAGAGGGTCCCAAAGGGCTGCAGCATGTATTCTGCCATCCTAAGGGACCCCTCACCCAACTTATGCAGACTGCCATTGCAGGCTGCTTGTCTTGATACAGACAAAAGTGACATCGCACATAGCTCTTTGTGTCATGCCTGCAGATACTGCATTCAATATATATGTCACCCCTACAGCGGGCCTTACAGCCCAAGGCAGGGTGCACTGTACTGCATGTGTGGACATAGCTGCATGAGCAGATATGTCCCTGTGCTGGCCAGTCCAATTACTGCAAGTACAAGTGACTAGGGAAGACATTTTAAGGACTTGTGCTGGACCCTGGTGAAAACAAGTTCTCCAGCTACATGATGGCTTCACTGAAACCAAAGATGTTTGGTATAAAACATCTTGTATTAGTAAACCCAATCTGATTTATTAGTACATGGCACCCAGAGGGCACCTTAGAGGGCCCCCCTGAAAACCTACCAACTACTAGTCCTGACCAGCCTGCCAACACAGACGAGTTTCTACCCCCAGGGGTGAGGGCCAGCGCTCTCAGGAGGTCAGGAACAAAGTCTGCTCTGGCAGAGGGTGTTTTACACACACTTCCAGCAGAATGACCTGTAAATTTGCATTCCAAAGCAGGGGGCTTCAGTGAGCCTGCCGCCTTTGGTTTGCAGATCTGGCTTCCCTCAGAGGGATGCCACCCCCCTTGACCAGGGCTCATTTAGCACCTGGACAAGCGGGAAAATTATTTGTCAGAGAGGCGTGTTCTCCCTCAGGCTAGTCCCACCCCCAAGGTGGGCTACTTGATGTGGACACGAAATTTCAGATTCTGCTATCTTTATGATGTTAGAATTAGGAACTCTGGGACAGAGTTATGCCCACTTCCCACAGGAAGTGGTTGTGTACGGTGTGTAGTGACCCCAGGGGTAAGTAGCCCATTGGCTACTACTCCAGACTCCCCTAACGCCCCTAAATTTGGTATATAGGGGAGCCCCTGGCAACAGAAAATCAGATCCTATGACCTGAAAGAAGAAGACAGACACTGAAGAGTCGCAATAACAGAAGACCAGCAGGGCCGGACTGGCCATAGTGCACACCAGGCATTTCCCTCTTAGGCCGCTAGGGTGGGCCGGTTTTGGGCCCCTGGGGGGCCGTTTTTAATACCGGGTGCCAGCACTATCTGCCCCCTGTAACAAAATCACCCGCTACACGCCCTCTAAAAAAAACTGCTCATCTGCACTCCCCCTCATCCCAGGGGGGAATGGCTGAGCAGTTTGCCAGGGCCGGTTTCTGTTCCCAGTCCGGCCCTGAAGACCCGCACTGACTTGTCGTCAACCCTGCTGGCCTGTCTGCTGTCCTTGACATTTGCGCCAAAGACGAATCCTCCTGCAGCTGCCAGTGCCTTCAAAAGCCTGGGAGGACTTTCAGCCTTCAACTAAGACCCAGGAACTCCAGTGGAATAGCTGAGCTACTCCCCTGCAGGCCCCCCAGAAGAGCTACGAGGACTCCGTACTGCCAAAAACCCGACACCAGAAAGTACCACTGCACCTGTGCACCTGTGCCCCCTTGCCTGTGTTGAAGTGGGTGAACAGTGCCAGGGTAGTCCCCAGATCCCACAGCCTCGAAGCCAACTTGGGTTTCCTAGCTGTGTACCTCTCGATACCACCTGCAGTCTCTTTGTGAAGGCCCCCTCTAATGCTAGTGTCTCCAGTGACAGAAACCTGACGCCTCAGGACACTTCTGCAACCGACCGTCCCGGCCAGAGGAGAAGAGGACCAAAGATGTCCCCACATTCCCGAGCATCGTGAGACCTGAGCTCCCTGTAGGTTCAGCCGAACTGGTTCCCTAGTCCCAACTTGCAGCCTCTTTGTGACCGACAGGATCTCCATTGACTTCAACGGGGCACCCAATGCTGTACTGCACCTCTGCACCCGGCTGCCCCAGTGCTGCCTGAGGTGACCTGTTGGTGCTGCCTTGGATTTTGCTCCATACTCACCAGAAGTCCAGGAAATTTGTCTCGTAAGTCACTGTAAAGAACGGTATGCACGATTTTGCTTTTCCTCAATAGGATAGCATTGCCGCCTCTAAAAATTGCACTATGTTGACTTTTGAAAACTATAAGTATTTCTGTCTCGGAACGTACTTACCTGATCGTAATGATTTTGGTGCCAAATTTATAAAGATACAGATATTGGTGTGGGTCTCCTTATTGAGTTGTGTGCATCATTTATTGATTGTGTGTGTGCTGTAGTTAACACTCTCTTTGATACGCCTAAGGCTGCTCGGCCACACTATCCCCTAAGAGAGCACCTTGGGATTGCTAGAGCAAGCCCCTGTCCATGTACAAGGGATACCTGGACTCTTTGCACAGCATACCTCTTTTTGGTGTACTATATTAAGAGCCAGCTCCCTACAATGTTTCAATTAATAAAAGAAGATGTGGCTGCTGGTGAATTAGATAACATGGTAAAAGTCAATGACACTGAACCTCATGTCAAAACCAAGTCTACTTGGATTTCAACAAAAGCACAAAGGATGTAACGGTTCAAATAGGGAATGTAGTCCGAATTAATAATGTCAGGAAATATGAATGCTAATTCAGAGACCTAGTTGTGATGTAGATAGTTTGTCAAAATTAAAGGATGTTAAGGTGGAATCGGGAGAGTTGGTTAAAGTGTCTCATAAACAACAAAACGTATCAGGTCATCAACATAGTAGGAGTGAAGGAGAGCATGATAATGGTAGTGATGACAGTGGAGCTAGACCAGCTCCTCTTTGCAGAACTTCTGAGTACGTCGTCTAGCCAATAAATTGCAAGGGGTTCAGTTATATAACTATGTTCAGACTAGCTTTCTCATTTTTTTCCTGATTTAGTATTAAGATTTATATTAGTGTTATATGACTCTTTATGATGTTTTATCCATTATGTGTATGATTATATGGGATTCGGATGTTCGATTTGTGTTATTTTTAATATTTATTGAGATCATTGTGTAATTTGTGGAAGAAAAAGATGTACGTTGGGTGTGCTTCATTTATTTATGTGTACTTTGCAGCGTTACATGAACACGGCGTTCACATGGTCCTCGGGTTCTGATGAAATGTGTTTTGAATGCTGGAGGGAAAGAACAGGGTTCAGCAGAGGGTGACATTCCTGTGCAGTTTCAATATAGTATGTTTGGGAAATAGTTACTATGACATTCATGAATATTCAAGACTCTAACAGCTCACTTTGAATTTATTGCTCCTGTTGCATGTTTACTTTTTGACAGCATATACAAGTGCTGCTTCAGTTAAGCCTACCAATTGTCCATACTGGATTCCATTTGTTGTAGTTGCGCTACTCCTACAAATCAAGATAAGGATACTTAATGTTTAACTTTCAATTTCAAATTCCTTAACATTTCCAGAATGTTTTAAAACTTTCAATGTACCTTTTTTATGTATGTGTACTTTTTTTTAATATTGTTTCATTTCCCAAACAGTTGGGGACCCCATGAGTAGGTGTTGCAGACCCCCAAGTGTCTGCGGACCACAGGTTAAGAACCACTGGACTAAGGCAACACTTCAGTAGCTGTCTCTGGCCAAATGGGCTAGTGCAAATTGTTCCTCTAACCATCGAAAATGCATCTTCCACAGCTGAAACTTTAATTGCAGTGTATTTGCTATCACAAAAAAGAATATGTCCCTCAATAATGTGACATATGTCAGTCATTCTCTGTTAAGGCATAATTGGGCAGTGAAAACAGATTACTGTTGCTACAATAAAAGAACTGAAACATTTGTTCTTGGAATTATTGTCAGCAGTCTCATCGAATGTAATAAGAAAAATGAAATCCTTGTCAAGCAGTCTTTTGTCAAAGTGCTGCCTTTTGGCCTCAAGTTAGTGGCACGTATTTCTTTAAAAAACATAGCACTGTAATAAATGTAATATTTTATTATATGTGTGTTCTTTAATGCCGATGAATTAATATTTTTTCAAACGCCACTGGTATAATTATAGTATGTGAATCTATGAAAGATGCAAACGCTAGTGGCATACGGATAAACAACTTTTTTTTTTAAGGGTATTACCTCCAGGATTACCATTGACCACGTAATGAGGGACCTTGTGGCAGTTGATGTTGTTTTTTTATTTTATACTAATCCTGTTGTACATCTGTCCTCAGAGTGCAATCTTGTGGAAGGAGAAGACCAAGTGGAGGTGAATGGAGAAATTTTTCCTAAGCCATTTGTAGAAAAGCCTGTCAGTGCAGAAGACCACAATGTCTACATTTACTACCCAACCTCAGCTGGTGGAGGCAGCCAGCGACTCTTTAGGAAGGTAAAGTGATGGCGAGTCAAATCCCATGGCAATGCTGCTCCAGTATGGTTTTATTTCTGCCCTCTTTAATACACTTCAGAACAGTTGCTGAATTCACACAAGCATTTTCCCATGTATCTGTTGTTGGTATACAATTCACATTTTACATTAATTTGTATTCTTTGTCTTTTTAGCACAGATTAAGACTAAACGAGATGGTCATATTGGTGTGTATAGTTATTTCTTGAGGTATGTAGTTTTAGAAGTGCTTAATTTGCTCAATCGAATTAAGGAACTAGATTCTTGGTGGAGTTTTCAGTTTCCATTTCCTTCTGCATACATTTTGGATTGCACATGCTAGTAATTGTTTTGCTTTCAGGCAGAATTTGTTAAATGTTTTTAAGGTTCTTTTCTACTCTTGTATTTAAGTCATGTTTTGGACCGTGAAGTCTTCATATTTTCTCTTTGCCATGTTACACTGAGTTCCCTTGGTCTATTCATCTTTACTCATGAGTCTGCCCATAATTTTCCCTACCCAATTATTCACTTTTATCTCGACTCACAGCTCTTTCAGGCCTGAAATGTAGCTTATGTTGTTGTGTAGTTCCTATAAACCTATATTGGATCTGTGCGTTTAGACAACATACACTGTGAGACTGGTGTCTAGACTGATTCCAGACATCCCCACCGGGTATGTTCGCCTGTATACCAGCTAGCTCGCAGTGCCACTGTAAACTCCTCTTACCAAGGAGAGAATAGTTCTTGGCAACTATCGAACATGACCACTCTGTCCCATCAGAGATCATGGAAACAGTACAGTACTTTTCGCTTAGTCACTCGTGCTCACTTTGTCTCAGAGAGATACACAGATTTAACGGTGGGGACGTTTTCAATAAGCATTTATTGAACTTGCGTCATTCTAATGTAAAATAGGTGTGCTGAAACAACCTTAGGACAGAAACAGATATAAATGATTATAAGCACCAACAGATTAAAAGGATGGTAGATTCCTACTGTAGTGTGAAAACAATGAATACTGGCAGGTATAAAAATACATGACAATAAAATGTGTACTCTTACGATGCAACCCTAACTAGATGTACCTAAATGTACCTAGCATGTATGTAGGTGTAGAGCCAAGAATTCCTCTTGGATAAAGCCAACCCTATTACCTGAAGTGAGAGACCGTGAGGGATGTCAGACCACTGCGAGCTGGAGTGTCTGCGTGCAGGAACCTCAGCGCCTCACGTCAGTGTGTCAGCATGGAAGACTTTCTCGTTCTCTTCCTGCCTCAGCAAAGATATGGTGTTTATATACCCAAAGTGGTACCCTTAGGGGATCTACCTTGATTGTCATATCGGACTAGGATGACGGAAGGAATTACCCTTATACATAGTTATTATGCAGGAGATGGTAGTCCTGCTAAGATTCCAAGAATCCTCATGCATAATGAATGAGGCTAGTTTTTGGAGAAAACCCCACGTCATTTAAGCAGTACTGTAACTAGGTAAAAGGTCAGTACCAAGAGCCATTATGTAGTGTAATGGCAGGGGAAATATAGGTGAAAGGTCTGGTTACTACCTGAGCCTATATCAGGGTACCTGTAGGAAATATAACAATGTTGTCTCACAGGTGCACCCCTTTCTCACAAACTGCCTCTATTTGTGACACTGATGTGCACCATCTGCGCCATCCCTCAAGGTTAATTCCTCAGCCCCACCCTCTTCAACACCTACATGACACCTCTAGCCGGCATCGTCAGAACCCACAATATCAACATCATATCCTACGCTTACAACACCCAGCTATTCCTCTCACTCTCAGCAGACATCACCACTACCAACTTCCACAACTGCATGAAGAACTTCGCAGCCTGGATGAAGGACAACTGTCTAAAGCTCAACACGGACAAGACCGAAGTGCTGATCTTTGGCAACCATATGCCCCTGTGGAACGACACCTGGTGTCCCGCTGAACTTGGACCCACCCCAACACCTAAAAAGCACGTCCGATACCTCAGCATAATCCTGGAGAGCAAACTCGGCATAAAACAAAAGATCAACACAGTCTCCTCTGCCTGCTTCCACACTCTGCACATTCTCAGAAGAATCTTCAAATGGCTCCCGATAAGCTCGAGAAAAACAGTCACACAAGCCCTAATCACCAGCCACCTGGACTACAGCAACGCACTGTACACATGAACCACCACCGAACTCATGAGAAGGCTCCAGACGATATAGAACGCAGAGGCCAGACTTATCCTCAACCTGCTTCACTTGCACTGACACCGTGCATCCGCCATAGCCACAGCGGGAGCTGCTCCTTCTTCTCCTAACTTGCCGCCAAGTCCTGGAACGCCCTGCATCCCCACCTTTGAACATGACGTTCGCTGAAGGACTTCAGGAAGAGTCTCAAGACCTGGCTTTTCTACTGAGCCCAGCACTTGGATACCCTCACGGGTGATACCCCATGCTCTACAAAGACGGTTTTCTTTTAGGTCAGTCCTAGAGACGTCTTTAGATGTCTCACTTGCTTGGTAAAATCAAAAAATTGTAAATAAAAAAATTCATACAAGTATTTATACATAGAAGAGCTTTGGGTCAGCCCTTTTCATCCATTGGTTTGTTCACCTGTCTTTTATATTTACTTTCACCCAGAAGAGAATACGACGTGGGGCACCAGCTCATCCCACTGCATAGGAGGTGAGGCGGACTGGCCATTATCCTGAAGAATAAGTTTACCATCTTATGCTCATCAGTTACATCACAAAGAATCAATCCTTTAATGGGCTGCTGGTGTACCGCCCACCAGGAACAAAATGTACCTTCTCTTAAGAAATGAATGCTATACTAGAAACAAGTACCCTAAAACAAGATTTCACCAGTTTAGGTGATTTTAACTATCACTTGGATACGATCTTTGACAAAGACACTGAGGAACGTTCAGAGACTATGGGGCACAAGCATCAAGCATTTTACTGGTTGCAAACAGGCTGATTTGCGGAATCGGCCCGTTTTCGACTTGAAAAATGCCTTTTCTGATGCATGTACCTTTTTGCATTTGCAAAATAGGTCATCGTAATTTTTTGCGATTACCTAAATTGCAACTGCATTTAGGGAATCGCAATTTGTGATTCCCTATTTGAGATGTATGTAGCATTTCCTAAATGTGAGTGTGCATTTAGGAAATGCTAATTACCATGAACTTGAAGTTGATAGTAATTTGTGCGTGCATTGGAAAATGCAAACAAAATGCGTTTTCAATGCGCTATGTAGCGCACACATGCTCTTTGGGCATGTGTGTGCTACACATTAGCATACTTGCCTTTTTTTGGGGGGTGCCTCAGGGGGCCCTTAAGCCCCCAGTCACCCTTGGATTTGCATTCGCAAATTGCGATTACCAATTTGATAATCGCTAATCGCGAATGCATTCCCATTCATTCCTATGGGCCTGTATGGGAATGTTAAGGATTCGCAAGATTAATTGCGAATCCTTCATGCATAGGCATTTGCGATTACCAAATAGTGAATCCTTAAAATGTGCTATTTGGTAATCGCAAATGATTACCTTGATGCATGTGCGCCTATGTCTTGTTATCTCCTACAGCAGATCCTGGAGGGACCAGCTCACTTAGCTGGCCACTCTCTCTCTATGGTATTTTCACCATCAACATCATTGAAACTCTTAATCTGGTCAGATCATAAAGCTGTAGTGTTTACCGTTTCAATCCTTCCGAAGAGTTCCTCTAATAGTTAGTAGTAATATTAAAACTAGTCATCCATGGCATAAATTACTTGAATCTGATTTAGGGTCTTTGCTATCTGAATCAAGGTTAACATTGACGGCTGACACTGAAACCGCTTCAAAAGACTATGAACAATGGTTGCAATCCGCAATCAACTCTCTAGTGCCTGTTAGATCCAAAGTACCCAAGATATCAACTCTATCAGCCTCTTGGTATAATGAAAGTCTTTGAGTTGGTAAACAGCTTTCCCAAAGACAAGAAAGGGTATGGAGGAAAGAATATAGTTTAGTTGATAAAGAAAAATATAAAGAATGTCTAACAAAATACTTATTACGAGGGCCAAATCAGATTATTTTACAAACAAAATTGAATTTGCGAAAAACTCCACTAAGGAGCTTTACTGCATGGTTTTAAACCTTACCTCGACACCAGCTACAAAATCTACGGAACACAATCGGGCTTTCTGTAACTCGCTAGCCACTTTTTTTCATAATAAGGTCCAGAACATCTACAAGGGATTCACAGCTCAGACCCTAAATAGTTACTAATTGCTAGGTACCGAGGTCTCAAGTGAGAAAGCCTATCCAGAGTTTAAGGAATTTCTGTCTTTAACAGTGGAACAAGTAGAACAGCTAATTCTTACTTCAAAATCTGGATCGCCAGTTGATTCATGTCCACCATGTATTATGCAGCTGATCCCAGACATTACTGCTCAACAGCTCACTAAAATTTTCAATAATATATTTTTAGCAGGTGTATTTCCAACACTTTGGAAAAAGGCCTCAGTCCTACCACTCTTAAAAAAAATCCAGCCTAGATACACAAGACACTACCAATTATTGCCCTATATCCGAGCTTCCATTTCTATCCAAATTGGCCGACAAAGCCATGAATAAGCAATTTAGCAAAACCAAAGGGGATGATGGACGGAGTGTTGAACATTGCAAGCACTCACCCCCAGTCAACTGATCAACTGATCCATCTTCATTCTTTAGCTCACTCCGCCACTCCAGTTCAGACATGGCCATATGCAAATCAGTCTGACCCTGTGCTTCATGAATAAGCAATTGACACCATTTTTCGAGTTAAACAATCTTCTAGATGTGACTCAGTTTGGGTTTAGAAATGGTCACAGTACGCAAACAGCCCTTATTGTGGCCACTGAAGAAATTAGATCTACACAAGATAGGGGCAGCAGAGCGGCCCTTATCCTATTGGACCTATCTGCAGACCTTTGATACGATCGATCATCCTTGTTTGATCGACCTGCTGAGGAAGATGGGGATTAAGAATACTGCCTTGGCCATGTTTCATTCTTTTTTGGCCAACAGGCCACAATCTGTTGCTCTTGGCAAATTCGAATCTGAGCCATATACGTTGCCCTGTGGTGTTCCACTGGGCACATCTTTAAATCCTACACTTTTTAATTTGTACATTACTCCTCTGGCTGCTTTAATCAAATCATTTGGTTTTTCCTTGGTATCTAACGCTGATAATAAACATATAGTAGTATAATTTTCCAATTAAGATTGCAAACTAGATGATACCTTTTGAGATTGCATGTTTGCTGTCAGTAATTGGATTGGCAATCATTGCCTTAAATTAAACTCTTCGAAAACAGAGGTGATACTGTTCGGGCATGACACCTCCTTTTGGTCCCCATCTTGGTGACCACAAGAGTTTGGGACTCTGCCGGTTTCCCCAAAAAGTAAAAAAATTGGGCCTCACTCTGGACAATAGAGTCACTTATAGAGAATCAGATGTCCGCAGTCATCTCCTCCTCCTATTTTATCTAAAAATCATAAAAAATATTTTATTCCATTTGAGCTATTAAAGACGGTGGTCATTGCATTAATTCTCTCCCGTATTTACTATTGTAATGACCTGTACTTAAATCTACAAAAGGGCCTTTTTAGTAAACTACATGTGTTGCAAAACAGCTGCAAAATGTTGCTGAACCTCTGTAAATTCCACTCTGTGACTCTGGTCGCAATGAATTACATTGGCTCCCTGTGAAAAAAAATTATTTTTATAAAGTCTTATGCATACATTCAAATCCTTCAGTGGAACTGGTTCCATCTACCTATAGGAGATTTTTATGTATTGTACTCCAAGAAGAGCTCTTTGATCAAGTACCACCAGAAACCTAGTGGTTTCCTTGCACAAATTAGTCTCTTGGAGAGGCGGCAGTTTCATTGTAATACACTTCCCCTCAGAATTCAATCTACATTGACTCCTATGACTTTTAGGAAATCTCTAAAGACAGTGCTTTACAGCAGTTAATCAGGGCTCGAAGCCAGCGCCAAGACGACTCCGTGCAAATGAGCGCTTTACAAAATATCAAATCAAATATAGTAATTCAAAGCTAGTAGTGCCTTTCTCATGTGCCAATAAGAATCATATTTTCCTATGATGTGCATTAATGTCACAAAGGCTTTCAACAGCTGTTGCAAGTACACCTGCATGCTAGTAATCATTTATACTGTTCTATTAATATATATATTTTTTATTGATAATATTAGGCCACCACATTTGAGCAGTGACCTTTTTCTTTTTCCCTTTTTTGTTTTTTTTCTATTTAATTTTGTGGCATGCTCTCAATAAGAAGTATAAAGAAAAAAAAGCATTCACCCACTTACCAAGGGCAGACCTAATAGCTTTGTCAATGTTTAAATTGCAGCTTCTTCTTAGCCTTTATTGTTACCCTTGCCTTGTGGTACTACTACTCTTCACTATCTGTAAATGAAATATTTCATGGCAAAAATGTTCTTGCATCACGGCTAAATCTTCCTTTTAATATTGGATATTATGGAAGTGGTCATTTTTCTAACACAGGTTTTCAGATTTTCTGGAGAGCTCACTTATTTCTTTCTCCTTTATCTGAGATGTAACCTGACACTACCTTTACTCTTTATTTGGAAACATGGTCAGCTAAAAGGTTCTTTGCTGCGAGCCAAGTAGCAGATGAATGGCTTTGAAAGAGCACCATTTAACTGTTTTGTAAACTTATTTATCTATATAATCTATCTGAAGAGTAGCTTTATTTCAGAGACTGTAGAGATAACTGATCTATTGTACGTGTGTTTGAGCACTGATTTAATAGCCCATGTTTCTGTTATATAAGGTAATATTTTACCCAGGACATCACACTAATCTTGCAACATGTTTGCAGTCTGTGCTGTAGTAAATCACACTCTTCTGTACACTCTTGTCATCAATGTTGCAAGTTTTTGTTTCTTGGAAGTAGAGGTTTTGGTTTTAGCTGTCTCTTGATCCTTCCCCTGAAACCCACAATGTACCAGGACACAGTATCTACCCCAAATTGGGATTTTTTCGACATTGAGTTTCTATGTAGGTTTCGGAGCTCTGGGGCCCTCACACTCCATAAGGGAAATCTTTGACATCGACGTACTGGAATTCACACTCTTATCTCAAGAACCAAATTTGACAACATTTTGAGGGAAGGTCATATAAGATGACTCATGGAAGTAGTAGGTTATGTAGCATAAACCCTTTTAGTTATATCCTAAATGTAATAACAAGTTCCATTGGTCAGGCCAGCAGAGGGTCCACAACCTCTGTCTTCTGATAGACCATGAGAAATCTTCCTGTTTGGATCACCAGCCTTCAAATGCAAAATGAAGTTAGCAACTGTGAGCAAACTATGGAATTAAATACAATAGCTTTCTTGATCCATCCACCACGTACGGCATCAAAAACTTTGAAGTAACTTATTCAGATGGAGAAAAAGGAGGCCCCTTCAGTATTTCGGGTGTCAGGAGGAGCGTAACCCAGCATATGTTTTCTCAAATGACTGACATAAGAGAACATTCTTCTCTTCACCATACACCTAGGACAAACAATACATCTGTTTCACCAAGCCAGCACCTTTCGGGGAGGCTCCCCCCGGGTACAACCTCAAGTGGAGCATATCCATGAGAGCAGGAATGGCCTCAACATCAAGAAACTTCATCTGTGTTACAGGAATCAAAACTGCCTGCTTTGGAGCCGAAGTCGACACTGAAGTTGACCTCAAACCTTGATGCCTAGTGATGTCTCAACCACAAGCAGAGCAGAGGGAGTACAGTGTCAGGCAGAGGGAAATCTACATAGACCCTGTCACCGGACATATTTTAGCTCATCCACTCCAACCTACAACACCAAGCTAGTCCCATGCCAAAAACAGGCCACTGCTCTTCAAAGAGTTAATCTCTGAAGAGCTGAGAGCCTTTCCAATTCCTAAAGAATCTGGGCCTAGGGAACGAAGCCCACCACAAGCACAGTCACCTGCACAGTTTCAGTATCCTTCCCACTCTATACAAACAGAGTCAGAGCTTAATCCTGCAATGTATCCACCAGACAGTGAGTCCTTCCCTACCAATTATGGAGACGACTTTTGCCATGATTACTGTGTTGAACCCCAAGATGCCATTCCTTAGTCCGCCCCTGGGTGTCACTTTACTTGGACTTTCAAAAAAATATCCAGCAAAGACTTTTATCCTCATTACATTAGATGCAATTATATACTTGCGCTCATGTGAAGAAGCTGGCAATGACATCTAGACGTACGTCAGTTCCTTCCTCTTAACCACTATCATCTTCATTTGGCACTTCAACATCGTCAATCAATGGCTCTTCTTGGTCTTCTTCATTTGCAATGTATTGGTTGTTCCGTTGCAGGGTAATGTTGTGTAACATGCAGCATGCCATGGTGATTTTACACACCTTATCTGGTGAGAAGAGGGCTCCACTGGTCTTGTACAGACTTTGAAATCTGGCCCTAAGGAGCCCGCTCCACTTAACTCCGCGTTCTTCCATGGGCCGCATTGAAGTGGATTTCCTCTGGCGTTTTTTGATTACTCAACAGTACTAACAACCATGGTCGGTTAGGATAAGCTGAGTCTCCTATATAGGATAAAAAAAAATATTAGCAAAAAATTGTAACACAATTTTAGATAATTATGTTTTACAATAACCAAACAATATAATGGCAGATAGTTCTTACCAACGCGCCAGGCCCTCTCAGGTCCAAATTAGTACATTTGCAGGGGTATGCTGCTGTACCTTAGTACAATGGAATCATGGGATCATCTAGGAAAACGCCCACACACTCTGATGTACAAATCTGGTAAGAAGACAACTTGTGCATTGATTGAATGGAAATTTCTTTCGATTGCTTTACACTTGTTCACTGGTGTGTGTTGGCACTAAGGCAATATGTGTGCCATCATTTGCTCCATGCTCACGTGGATGGCGGCCCAACGCAAACAAATCCCCCTTCACATCACAAAATCCTGGTTTATAGGACACTGAATTAAGCTGTTGATGTGTCTCATCATTAAAGAAAGCACTTCTTGTAGCACACCACTGAAAGTTGGTTGTGACATTCCACCAGATACTGTCACAGTGTATTGGAATGATCCTGTGGCCACGAAATGGAATACTGCCCTTATTTTGACTATTGGTGGTATTGATGTAAGATTCATATTGTGAGGCAGATGATCTGGCTGCAGCTGCTAATATTAATAAACAAGAATTGGTTGCGTATTCAATCTGACTTTTTTGATAATATCACGTTCTTCCATGGTGGCAAGGTCTCGAAATGAACTGAACAATTGAGGCTGTTCATTGAGGCTGTTGTCTCCTCACTCTCCCTGGGTTCATATGTCTGCGTTGAAAAAGAAATGTTGTAAATGTTTGCTAACATATTTTCAATTAAAACCACACTATACATCTCGTTTTCAATACATATACATTTTTCATTCATAATTAGATAGAACATTATTGTGTTTAGTATAATTTTTTTTAAATTCACATTACATGTATAAATTATTAATTTTTTAATGTGTAAATAATACCCTCAATATATTATTTACACGTTTTTTGTATTTCTTATTTTACAGTAAAAATACTGTCTGGTTTACAAACACCACCGCGTGAATCTTGCTTCGAACCACATTAAGGCACTACTTTACCCATTTTTTTTATAACAACAAGTGAATGAAATTAGCATTTTCAACATGTAAACAAAGTAACCCCCATTTTGAGTGGTGGTGATGTACTCAACAGCCACTAACACACTATTCCACAATCTAAAATGGTGGCCACCTGACAACGCTGGCAGGACATTTGGAATTAGTCTAGCGCGGTGTAAGTTACTACCTAGTGATTTTGAAACTCCACCACCGATCCAGCTATAGGCTAACGTGTGTGAAAGCAATGTCGTACAGCCAATGGATGTGTCCGTCGCCGTTGATGATCGTGTACTTCGTGTACATGTACGCTGCATTTTAAAAAAGCTCACTTACCTCCTAACACCGCAACCAGCCAGACCTCCTAAACTTTTGCTGCTGTTTCCGACCTCTGAGGGCCGCGATACCAGGAAGAGCAGGTTACAGGGCCCCAGCCTTTGGACCAGAGAAGCTGGAGTAGCTGGCAACTGAGGTTCTGTCCCTGTACATCTAGCTGTTCGCTCACCAGAGGCACAGGTACATGTTTAAAATGTATTTGTAAATTTGTTTACTGTTTTTTTAATGCACAGGCTAGAATGTCCCTTAAGTTCCTGAATGAAGTGTAGTGATTGAAGTGAAGTGTCATTTAGGTTTTACATTACATAAAACAATGATGGTGTGAATTTTAAAGCACTTTATGATTAGAGAAAACTACAACATTAGTATGTGTTGTGTTTGGAGCGCTACATTGTATTTATTGTGTATATTGAGATATATTTATTTTTATTTGAAATGTAGAAATTTCATATCATGTAATGATAGAAAACACATTACATCTTATTTACTACTGTACATAGATAATAATTTGCAATCTAAGGATGGAGTCGATGCCCATGCGCACTATCGTCCAAAGGAGGAGTCACCTATCTGGTGACTAAAAAGACTTCTTCCAAGACAACAACAAAGTGCAAACATCCGAGCCCAACACCAGATGGCGATCTATGCACAAGTATGTGATTCTGCAGCTCTGCATGCCAAGAACAGATGCATACTGGAAAGTAGCATTTTCCTTGTGATGTGTATTATCCCACATATCACTCAGCCTACATCAGGTGTCTCCAACCTGTTGTTTGGGAGCTACCAGTAGCTCCCAGACACATTCAGAGTAGCTCACAGCCTTAAGTTATTTTCCAAATGAGCACAAGGTCAGATTTTCATTTCAGAGTTAAGGGAAGGCCATATTTATGTTACATCATGGTAATCAGGCTGCCGGTATCAGGGCTTCACACTGAGCACTGCTCTTTCAGATTTGTTGGCTAGGCCGGTGGGGGGGGGGGGGGGGCTGAGTCACAGAGGTGACCAACTGAAGCACTGAGGTATTTGACTCTTCAAAAAATTCTTTGTTAGCTCAAAATTGGAGTTGTGAACAAAATGATGCTTCTAAATGATTTTAAGTGGAAGAAAAATGAAATGGAGAGTTATTAATTACACAAACATTTTAAATTTCACTGGCTCTCAGTCACCCATACAAATAGATCCCCTTCATACGCAACATGTTCATACATTCCCTAAAGAGCACGCTCTCACTGACACACATGGCAGCCCTTTCATAGTGCCCTTGGTATTTAGATCAAACCATAGTATCTGGCTGTATGGACATTAGGCTTCAAGTCAATGTTTCTGCGCGTTCGGGTATCTGGTTCTAATGTGCAATTTGTTTAGCCTTCAGTATTTCACAATGATATTCACTGATGAGAAGTAGCTTGTGATTGATGTAGTAAAATGTTATTACATCAATACGGACAAACAACAAGTTACAAAACAAAACCTTTTTTTCATTAATTTCTTGTATCCATAGAGGTCAAGCCCATCAGAAAAGGAAATATGGAAGGCCATCTCTAAGAATGTGTGGACCCTGGGGGACTACAAGTGGCGCAACATTCACTGCTGGAAGAGGTGTGAGTATCTGCGATGCTGGACCAAGAAGTCATCAGAAGTCCAGCTCGGCAAATCCTCCCAACGTGGAAAACGTGTGAGCCACACCCTTTCCAGACCTTGATGGGCACTTGAGAGCCCAATAGCAATAATCAAGGAGGTACGTTTTAGTGTGAGTTCTACATGTTAAAAAACTACTTTTTTTACAACAATTAATTTTGCCATCAACATTAAGACTGGCACGTGTCCAAAGCAGAAGTAGAGTTCTTGAAGGTGTAAGTTTTGCACAAGGTGTATGATGTGTTTTGCATATGAATTTGTGGGAAAGGATACCACCTGATTTCTGTTCTCTACCAAAGGACTGGCTTCAGCAGACACATGCCTGTCTAAGCAGCAAATATACATGAGTTTGTTTAATGTTATAAGGGACAGTTGTACCAAACAGGCCACAAGTCTTTATTGTGTCAAGTGTGATGCGTCCCCACTATTGTGAATGATGTAAGGTGCGCCCTATTACAGGTGACATAGCATAAAATGCACTCATGGTACAGTGGATGTTCCAAACATCACATTGGTAAGTTGGCTTCATACACAAACAAGAGTGAGCAAGTGAGCCAAAATGTCTAGTAGCATCAGATAAAATGGCTACATTTTAGATTCAAAACCTATCCCAAATGTGTTTTGATTACAAAATCCTATTTCATTCATGTTAAAATTGACAGATTTGCTTGCTGTCTTACTCCTTCACAAGTGTGAATGTAAGCCAGTTTGTTTTTTGAAAATATTTGTCAGAGGCATACAATTTGTGGGATGACACAGAGAGGAATTTGTACACATTGGTAACAGAGTAACACATACCCAAAACCATTTTTCAATGTCCTTTGTTATGTCCAGATTATTAATCAATCATAGAGAAAAATGTAATACTTAAAGGGACTTTTGCAGATAGAATGTTCCATCACAATCAGGACTCATTAGGCAAATGTAGAAATTAATCAAGGTGTCATATGTTGCTTACTGTGATTTACATTTGAATCTTTGAAGTAAAGGTTATATACGAAGCAGTGTATGTAATATTTATTGTGATGTTGTACCAATTTTCACCTAAAGTGAGAGCCAGCATATTTTGTAAAACAATTTCACAATGGTAAAACAACTTTCAAATAACTAGAGATATTTAGGAGTCAAATGTGAAAATGTTTTTGCTATGTCCTGAAGTGGATTAGAAGTGTATCAAGGCTTATGTATTTACTTATTGTAGGAAGCTGTTTTTTTATGCTGTATATCAGAAATCTTATATATTGCGTAAAGAGTCCTGGGTTTCCCTTATGAGTGGACAGGGGCTTCCCTGCATTGGACGTGTATTGGCGGGTAGTGCACGAAACGTTGAGCATCTGCACGGGTCGGCTCGCGCCACTGGAGTGGTTGGTCTGCCTACTACACCTGTTTCGCAGAACCCCTCTCACAAAGGTCACCTCTCGTTTTTTCGACCTAGGCCTAGTGGTGGGGAAGAGGCTGCTTTCCAAACGTTGGAAAGCGGAGGAACCCCCCCGAGCAGTGCTGGTGTGGGCGGGAGCGGAAGGCGTGGCCCTCTTGAGGGAAGAAACAGTGGGCCTCAGGCGTACACCCATAGCGGACCAATGGAACACACTCTTACAGACCCTGACACAACTAGACGGGGACACCTTGGGTTCCCATGAGACACACGCTGGGGATACTCTTATTGTGGAGGAGGGAGATGTAGGTCAGTCGGGGAGTCGGGCATGAAAGGTGTTTCAAAGGCCTTAGATGACTAGGTGTGGTATCGGAGTGTGGAAGGATGCGTTCAATGTAGCTGTCTGCACGAAGGGATGTGAGAATGGAGGGAGGGGGGTCCGGGCTGGGGGGCGGAACACGGGGATGTTAGAGAATGCTGTAATTACTGCTGTTGTTCTATAGAAGCACTTGTTGTTTTGCCCTCCTTTCTTCTTGTTTAAGGGAACTGTTTAAAGAAATGCAATAGGGAAGTACGGGTGCATCTCGAGTGGCTCCTCTAGGAGTAGCAACCCAGCGACGTGGGAACAGAGGGGGTTCCTGAGCTAATGGGGCTGGTTGGGAGGCCCATGACGCTAATTTTCCCTAATAAGTGCGTGTAGCACCTGATCCTGTTTGTCACCATGCTCATGCCCATCGATGTATCATTGGGTTTTTTTCAATTATCAGCTATCAGGCTGCTCAAATGTACTGGGCACTGTGCTTATATCTACAAAATGCCAATAAACAGATTTCATAATAATAATGAGTGGACAGGGGCTTGCTATGCAATCCCAAAGTTCTCTGTTGGCGGGTTGTGTGGTCGAGCAGCCTTAGGCCTAACACAGAGGAGTGCAAGACATCTGCAGATACACACAATGATCAGTAAATGACACACAGGACTCAAGAAGATCTACACCAATTTATAAAAATAGCAAGTATCTTTAGGCATCAGAAAAAAATCATTCTGGTAAGTAAGTTTTTAAAAAAACGTTATTTATACATTTTACTTCAAACATGTGATACAGTATGACATATAGATGTAGGTATGGCTGCAAATACAATTATACATCATTCAAGAACAAAGCTAGAACAGCATAATTTACAAACAGAACAAACAAAACTCAATCGAAGAGTACCTTGTTATACAAAACAACATAATCCCAGAAACATCAATACTGCACCCCAAGTGCCTACCGCCACTCCCCGGATCTTCCATCATACAGCAACAAACGTTTTCCTACAAGTTTTCCTAAATGTACATTTAAATACGCAAAGACATTTCAGGGTCCTGGGTCCCATTACATATCAGGGAGGAGTAACCCAGTTTTGCTCAACTGTCACCATCTGCTTTTAACTCCGCAGTATCTTGCTCCGTCTCCGCTTCCTCCACTCCGGCCAAGTAGGCCTGATAATGGCCCCAAATGTCCCTAGAACGGCTCCTTAGAGGAAGAGCTACTGATAGGTGTCAGACTGCATGTTGCAATAAACCATATCTGCATGCCATTTTCTTAACACCAGTAAATGGCCATGGGCCCAGCCATAGCTACCCGACATCATGCCAGTAACAAGGCAATGGACACCAGTCGCCTAACACTGCTTTGCATCCCCTTGTTGTATCCCTGCAGCGCCAAAAGTGGGTAGGGATCCAGCATCATCCCAACGATAGACTCGAGCTCCCCAAACACAGCTCGCCAAAATTCCTATAAACCCGCACAATACCAGGCAAGCTGTGCAAAGCCCGCCTCTCCCACGCCGCAGTGCGAGCATTCTGCTCTATCACACAAACCAATAGCTGTGTAATATGGCTAGTGCATAGTATGCACTAACCTAAGTCTACTGTTAAGGAAGACTCGCTTGTAAGGGTACAGCAACACTGCCACTGCTGGTCGCTTATAACTATCCCTAAATCACTCTGCCACTCAAGCCTGGCATTGGATACAACAGGCCGGCGCGCTTCCTGTGCTCAAGCATATAACCTCGCCACTAGTCTGCAGGGAGTGGCAGTCTAGAGAAGCAAAGTCAACGCCAGGATTTCTTGGGGTTCCAGGATCTCCTTCCCCGCAATTCTCGCAATATGTGTTATGCCGTATAATAATGGAACTGTGCCAGGTCAGTAGGCTTATCCTCTCGTGCCCGCGCTACATCCCAACCATTCATGACACCATCTCCAAAGAAATCTCCCACAGTGTGTATACCAAATGCCTTCAAAACAGTCACTGCGCTCCCGGCCCATAGGAAACCACGGGCACCAGGCTATAGGCACATTTGGGGAATATAATACGGACCCAGCTTGTCGCTCTAGTAGCCTTCACCACAAGTACACCATTGCGTTTAGGAATCAAATACGCCATGACCACATACCGGCGTTCTGAACAACGTTTGAGGTAGCGTATATGTCACCGCAGCAAAATGCTCAAGCCATAAGTGCGGCAAATCCTATGGGCTAGGAGTCCAGTAATGAGCGAACATACACTGGGCGGCCCTATAATGGGCTTCTAAATTAATGACGATCAGCCCCCCAAGTGATATGGCAAAGTGAGGATCTCTCAATGCACCCTTTGTTGTTTCCTGACCAGCACCAGGCGAATCATGAGTGCCAGGAGGTGATCAAACGTCACCCGGGACAGTAGCATCGGAATATTCACGAAAAGGAATAAGAACGTGGGCAGAACCACCATTTTAATGATTGCTGTGCTTCCCTTGAGTGACAACGGCAACTGAATCCAACGTTTTATCGCATCTCAGAGTTTCTGTACTGCTTTGCTGTAATTCTCTAGCATAAAAACCTTTGGGTCCCTGTGTATCTATATCCCCAGATAGCGCCCTGAATCTGTCGCCCACTGTAGCGGGTATTCCAGCTGCACTGGTATCATAGCTGGAGTAAGAGGAAAAATGGTGGACTTATTCCAATTGAACTATAGCCTGGAATGCTCACCAAACTGCACCACCTCATTCAGCACTGATGTAAGATTATACTCCGGATCACGTACATAGAGTAACGTATTGTCAGCATTGGCTGAGTTAATTAACTTCACCTCAGGCCCCGGTGTACATCATATTCGCGCAGCGCACATTGCCAATGCATCCGCTACTAGGGCGTACAACAGAGTCGATAGGGGGCAGCCGTGTCTGGTGCCTCTCTTGATCACCATGGGGCAGAAACTGTACCATTAATCCTGAGTCGCGCTGCCAGTTGGGTGTAGAGTACCATCACCAACTGGAGAAATACATCCCGACCCCTATACGTTGCTAAACAGCCATCATGAAGCCCCACTCAAACAAATCAAATGCTCACTGCGGCAAGAAAAACTGCTGATGCACGCACCTCAGGAGCTAGTCGCTGAATAGAGCCAAACAGGGTCCAGAGGTTAAATGTCAAACTTCGTCCTGGGACATAACCAGCTTGTTTGGGACCTACCATCCCCAGCAGTAACTGGGTCAAACGATTAGCTAATATCTTCGCAAATATTTTGGTGTCAACATTCAATAGGAACAGCGGGCGGTAGTATGAGCAATCATACGCTGGCTTACCTGGCATCATTATAGTTACTAGTAGGGCCTTGCGCATTGTTTGGGGACATGCAGCCATCTGCAGTCATCTCCTCATATATGGAGATCAGCTGTGGGATAAGTAGCACCTGGTAGGCCTTATAGAAGGCCGTTGTGTGCCCGTCAGTACCAGGGGCCTTGCCAGTGGGAATGTTAAGTGCAGCACCTATCTCGCCAGGGCTAAGAGGGCCATAAGATGTTCTCTGTGTTCAACAGTAAGCCTTTGCATAGCATGGCAGTGTTGTCATTGTAAGGTAGCTATGACTGATATAGCTCAGTATAATATCTGCGGACCCGGTCTTATATTTGCTCAACTGCACAGAGTCTCTTCTCCCGCACATCCCGTACCTCAAGAATCATGTTCTTGTCATGGCGGGGGACACATCAATGCCATTAGTGTTGCACCAGATCGTTCCCCTTCGCCGTATGAACAGAGCTACTGCGTATTTACCCAAGTGATCACCTCACTTTGTGTAGTTTCGTTATATTCCTCCATCTTAGTTTTTTTTTTTTTGGGAAAATCTGTTTATTAAATTTAAACAAATACAAATCACGTGTGTAATCAAGAAGCAATTGGCATATTTCAGCATGCAGAACAGTGCACTGTGTAAAATCTGGAGCGTATTCAGGGGACTTCCCGTGATCGGTTTGATCGTTGCAATTCTAGTTTCACTGTAGGGGACACACATATTTCACCTTGATACGCATTCCATTTGCCCCACTTTTTGTCCCATTTTTTAGGGCATCCTCTCACCTTGAACACCTCCCTCTCCGCAATCATGCATTTGCCATATTCCTTGGACCACATCAGAAGCGAGGGTCTATCTGCCACCCCCCCAGTTCCTTGCTATCTCCCTCTTGACCAGTGTGTAACCCAATGTCATGAATTGTTGTTCAGCATGGTCAGTCGGCTCCCAGATATTTAGGAGACCCAGCCGAGGCGTGTTCTTTACCCAGGGCTTCAAGGATACTTTTTGTGGCACCCTCCCATAGGGGTCTCACCTCCCATCATGTGGAAAAAGGATGTGTCTTGCTGACACCCTATAAGGCATAATGCATTAGGTCTGGAGCCTATTTTTGCTTGGGTCACTTTAGCTGGATGAGTCTATACCGCTGTGTTATGGCCGCCTCCCGAGGTGACATCAATGCCGCCTGCCAGTCCTCATCATCTATTGCCCCTAAGTCTCCTCGCCATTTCTCTCGAAGTTTATTAAAAGTGTCCGGCAGGTTATTACACTGTTTTTTATATGTGAGTGATATAGCCTTCGTAAGCAGAGGACCATCAAGTAACCTGTCTTCCAGAGGGGACGAGTCAGGGATATCTGCCATGTCAGGGCTAGCTGTCGTGAGGGCGTGTCTTACCTGTAAGTATCGAAATACCTCCCCACCGGCCATAGCATACGTTCTCTGTAGGTCTTCAAACTTGAGTAGCGCCCCCCGTTTTATCAAGTCTCCTATTGTGGATATTCTGATTGTGTCCCACTTATCGAACCCAGGTTGAATGCCTAGGAGTCCCAGTTTCCGCGTGCACCACAGGGGCGCAGCCTTGGTGAGGATTGCGGCCCAACCCAGATGAGAGTTCGCCAAATGCATATCGTTACCGTGTGCGCCGTGGGGCCAATATATCGACCTTTTCTGACCTTGGAGTAAAACTCCTCCAGAATACCCAATCTGCCCATCTGGTACCTGTCTAGCATGTATGCTGGATCCGCCGGGTTCTATAAATGCAGTGGTTAATCACCACTAGCTGCGTCGCCCAATAGTACAGACGGAGGTCGGGGAGGGCAATTCCCCTATCATACCACCCTTTAGTCAGCTTGTGCATGGCTATTCGGGGGGATCCACCATCCCACAGCAGCGTGCGAATCTCACTCTCTACTCCGGTGAAGTAGGCGTCTGGAATCTTGTGGGGGCAGTTCTGAATAATGTACAAGAACCGAGGAAGGGCTCAAATTTTAAAGAGGGCTGCCCTCCCCACCAGGGACAGAGGCAGAGAGCGCCAGTGTTTGACGTCCTCTCAAAGCCGGGTCAGGGGGGCTGCCAGATTGCGATCGTAAAAAAGTTGGGGGTCCGGGGTTACAAAGATCCCTAGGTATCGGAAGCCTATCGATGTGATTTCCACATTGCATCCCGACGGCAGTCTCGGGGCCTCACCCTTAAAGATAAAAAGCACTGATTTGCTCCAGTTAATGGCATACCCCGAGTACTTCCCAAAGTTCGTGAATATGTCCAAAACCCCACATAAGGATTTATAGGGGGACGCCAGGTAGAGCAAAATATCATCTGCATAGAGTGATATCCTGTCGTCGTGACCCTCTGCCTATCTCAGACCTCTCACCATAGCGTCCTGCCTAACCCAGGCCGCAAACGGTTCTAGCATTAAAGCAAACAGCAGGGGGGAGAGAGGGCAACCCTGTCTGGTACCCCTCCCGAGGGGGAAGGACCTGGATGTATGGTTGTTTACCCGCACTTGTCCCCGTATTTCTGTGTATAAGAGTCTCACACACCCCATGAATTTAGGATCAAATTCCATACGCTTCAAGACCTCGATCAGGTAGGGCCATTCGATGGAATCAAATGCCATCGAGGCGTCCAGGGAGAGGATCACAGCATCTTCTTCGATAAACTCCCGACGGGCAGTGACATTATGTAGGCGTCTGATGTTCAACGCTGTGTTCCTTCCAGGCATGAAGCCCGACTGATCCGGGTGGACCAGTGATGGAAGGACCGCTATTAGGCGCAGGGCGAGGACTTTAGCTAAGATTTTTGCCTCCACATTGATCAGGGAAATCGGGCGGTATGAGCCACACTCCCGGGTTTCCTGATTACTGCAATGGATGCTAGCCATAGGTCCGCCGGCAGAAGACCCCTCTCATAGCTTTCTTCAAACATTTCTCGCAGCTGAGGCGTCACCTGCATGGCAGCTACTTTCAGGAATTCTATGGGGATACAATTGGGGCCCATCGCTTTGCCTGATTGGATCTTGCTCATAGCCTGTTGAATCTCCACATCAGTCAAATCCCCCTCCTATGCTTCCCTGTCTTTGTCCGATAAAAGTGGCCTCCATCTTAGTTTTGATCTCACCCAGGAAGCTTCACTCAGCTGTTTCCTTGTGTTGCCTCTCTAGCTCGGTGATCTATTTTTCAATTCAGACTAAACTGCCCGTATCAATCTGAGAAAGCCCGCTTGTTTAGACAGCATAATGCCACGTATATATACTTTGAACACTTCCCACACCTTTGCAAATGTACCTACCAAGCCCGACATTGAGGTGGAAATACTCAGTGATCGCCTGTGCCAACTCCTCACAAAGACACAATCTAGTAGCGAGTATGGGAGGGGGGGGGAGCGCCACAAAAATGCTTGAAGTCGCAGTGTATGCAATTCGAGTTCCAAGAGAACCAGCGAGTGGTCTGAATACGGATGCAGGAGTTTTTTTCGTGTTTTTGGAGTTTTAAATGGCACGAACTAGACCCGAAAGTATCGGAGCGCTTAAGATGAGCACCAGTTGAGTTACAGACGGACACATGCATTTTTGTTAGGCATTGGGATATTAAGTGATTTACCCAGAATCACAGGATGTTGAGCGTCCCTGCCGAGACTCGAACCCGCCCTAGCCATTAGGCCACATCCAGAGTGGTTCGCGATGTTGTACTCTGATAGCCAATTTTTGCTACAACAACCAATAATGTCGGTATGTACATCATGCAGCGAAGAATGTGTGAATCCCTCCCCTGTGGGTGATCTATGACGCCAGATATCTAAGAGAGCCTCCCGTGTTGCTATTTCCCTGAGTGCACGAGCTGCCGCAGAAGACCTCTAGGGAGCCCCCTTAGATCGATTCAGTTCTGGGCTCAGGATACACTTAAAATATCCACCTCCACATACGAGGCAGGTCCTCCCATAGTGTCAGACTGTCATTCAGGGTGTGATAAAACTGTGGTTCATCATAGTTTGGGCCATAGATCCCAACCAAGAGGACCACTAAATCGTCCTTTTGACAATGTGCCACAACATATCTGCCTGCCGGACCCACACATATCTCCTCTAATTTGATGCCTGATCCTCTCCGTACCCAAGTCAAAACACCCCTGGCATGCGTGTTAAAGCCCGCTGCCAAACATTGACCCTGCATCCTTTGTTGTGTTAGTACTCCGCTTCCTGGCACCAGATGTGTTTGTTGCAGTTTTGCTACATCTACCCTGTAACTCTGAAGGTAGGCCACCACTTTACAAATTTTTCTACAATCGTTTAGCCCCCTGACATTCTACGTGAGAAATCGTATCAACAAGAGGCCAGAGGACCCCATCGCTGCACTCTATATGTCATCCCCCATTCCATGCATGTCCCACGACTCCTGTTACATCTGACCAAAAATCATTCTGTATCCGCAGTCATAATAAGCACATGTGAAACAACAACAGAAACCCCTTCCCACCCACCTCACATGCTGTGCGCACCCACATCAAGCACAACAAAACATCTACTCTCGCTATCCCTCCCATACTGTCCCTCCAAACTTCTCAAACATAACTGTGTCATGCACACATGGGGACAGATGTTGCCTGGCCTATAATCCCCTGAAGCTCAACGCCATCTGAGGTCCGTTTGTTCAACATAGTATATGCATAACATGGTAAAGTGGCACTACAAACGATTCAGTCTCTGCTACAGTCTTCAGTACATTGCGTTGTTCCATGCAGTGGTCAGCTACATCGAGTCCCAGTGACCCAGGCGAGCACAGCAAGTCCTCTGAAACCCTCTTACTATAGTGCATTATGTACATGTCCAGCACAAACTCGCATCAAGACATGCGATGCAAGGGAAAGGGGAAAACCTCCAACAGCAGTCCAAACTACTCCCAGCTGGAGCAGTGCTCCCCTTCGTCCCAAACAGATACCTCTAGAAGTGTCAACCAAGTGTCCCAGGGAATTTGGAGGGGAATCTAATTGTTCGTATCTTGATAGCTCCCCGCATCTCCGCCCTAGGGTAGCCACCTTGTGTTTCTGCACTCTCTTTGCGTTTGAGGAATTGCAACACCTGTTTTAGATCACTGAAAATCGTTGCCTTGCCATCCACCATTACTCGTAGCCTCTCTGGATACAGCATACTGTAATCCGGCTGCAACTCCCATAGCTGTTTTTTTAGCCGGGAATGATAGTCTACCCTCCTGAACTTGCTCTGTAAAGTCTGGATCTAAGGATATTTCGGAGCCCTAATGTCCCAGCACTTTCAATTCACAAGCCTTACACAGTACAGCATCTCTGTCTCTATAATTTAGAAGCTGTGCTATCATTGAATGCGGCTGCGCCCCCGGACTCTGGGCAAAAGAGCCATGGGCACGCTCCACAACAAAGATCTCAGAGAAAGTCTCCCGACCTAGTGAGGATCTGTTCGACATAGCGTTCTATGTTGAAAATGCCTGTGGACTCTGCAATGCCTACTCTTCTCAGGTTATTCCTGCGGGCCTCCAAGTCCTCAGTCAGGGCCGGACTGGCTGTAGCAGGCACGGGCATTTCACCGGTAGGCCCCCAGGGTGGGCCAATTTTTTTAACAGGGACCCCCTGTAACAATCGTCCTAGAAAACAGCTCGGCCGCACTCCTACCCACCCCCCATGAGGTGCCGGCCGATCAGTTTTCCATGGCCGGATTTGTCTCCCAGTCCGGCCCTGACTGTATGTCAAGAAGCTATGGGTTGACGAGCCCGGATCCCGCACCCGCGTGCCGTGAGAGGTACTAGACCTGATAATTTTTGGCAGTCTACAGCACCCCGCATACGTACCTGCTCCCTGCTGACGAGAGGCAATTACCTCGAAACACGTGTCCAGGGATGGCATTTTAAACTTTTTACTCGTGGCATAGGTGTACCCGCCGCTGTCACTACATCCTCCAGAATCCTATGGGGCTATTTGCTAGTATGACGAGCGGTGTGCGACCCACTTCGCATTTTGTATGTCAAGAAGCAGCTTGCCCATTTTCTTTTGGGTGACTAACATCGTCGTGTGTTCATTTTCGACCTCCGAGATTCGCCGTTCCACCATGTCTAGGCATTCAGCATTCTTATCAAGTTGCTCTGACATTCATCAGTGCGCCTATTTTACCATCTATATTTGTGAGACTGTGTTGCATAGTCATGTGGCTCTGCTTCAGGTCTGCGCTCTCTTCCATCTCAGTGTCTCCAGTCACAGATTTCCACGCAACCGCCCCACTTTCATGTGCCTTTGGTGTCTTCCTGAGGTCGAATTGAAGCTAAGGCTGCAACTTATTAAACTTGCCCATTCTGCCCGAGAACACCGACTTCGTGACGGCATCAAGCACCGCCATTGCAGAAGGTCACCCTGTCAATGACCGATCAGGGGTCTTCGCAAGGGTCATCCCCCTCCCCGCGGAAAGTAATTCAGATCACATGGGCACTACCAATTATCCAGTCGTCCACAACGCCAAGTCAACTAGGTGTCCTGCAGGAGCAAAGGTGCTCAAATTCACCTCCAACACTGGGTCCTACCGCAAACTTACGCAGCCCACAGTGACCGCCCCCCAAAGCCCTGAAGGGCACAGGAAAGCAGTGTCAGGCTTCCACCCTCGCTCAAAGGGCCACAGACGTTACAAGTGTGGGCTAATCCAATAATGCCAGTAGCCAAAGGAAATCGGGGCCCAGGGCAAGGAGCTGAAATATTCCATAGCACTTTGAGGGTGCACCCTGCCACAGCCGCCTCCCTCTCTGCGAAACAATGGGGGAAGGGCAACTGGCCCTGGCCAGTTTCAGGGCAGTTGAGCACTGACAGTATACCCGTGACCAGCAGCCAGGGAAATGCTCACCTCGTGGCATCTCTCCAATGTATTCACAGGCGGGGCTTACAGCGCCCGACAGTGCAGAACCACCCTTGCAGCGATCTCTCGTGGCCATCATGACACGTCCCACTGCTGCTGTCAGTCAGGGCCTTGCCCGTCCTCACCGCCATCGGCTTCATCTCGTGGGCTGGTTGAGGTTCCACATTCTCTCCTCCTCAGGAGTTAGCTCGCCTATTTAATCACTTCCTGTGGGAAGTGGGCATAAACCTTTCAGAGATTTACTAAGTTTGCAATCCCAAAGATGGCTACTTCTGAAAATTTGTGTCCAACTCAGTTTAGCCCGCCTTAGGAGTGGTACTAGTCTGGAGGTGACATGCCTACCTGACTAGCTAATTTTCACGCCTATCCAGGTGCCAAGGGACTCCTGGAAAAAGGGGGGCAGCTTATTCTCCTGTGAGGAGAGCCAGATTTGCATTCCAAAGGCGGCAGCTCTTTGACGCTTGCCAGCCTAGGAAAGCTAATCAGCAGGTCATCCTGTAGGAGGGGGTGTTGCACCCCCTTCCTGGACATGCTTTTTTTCTGGGCCTCCAGAGAGCAGAGGCGCTCACCCTAGAAGGTCAGAACAGCGTCTTGGGTGGCAGGCTGGCAGAAACTAGTCAGGGAGCACACCAGAGGCTGGTTTTCAGGGGGCACCTCTAAGGTACCCTCTGGGTGCATGTATTGGTAAATCCATCACTGGGATCAGTGTGGATTTATCAATATGAAATATTTGATACCAAACACCCCTATTTTCAGTGAAGCCATCATGTAGCTGGGGAACTCGTTTTCACCAGTGTCCAGCACGTTTTAAAATGGCTTCCCTGTCAACTTACACTACAAATAATAGGACTGACCAGCACAGGAGCATATCTGCTCATGCAAGTATGCCCTCACATGTAACATTTAACACCCTGCCATAGGGCTTTCAGGCCTGCTGTAAGAGTGACTTAAAAATACCACATACAGTGTTTGGGGACATGGCACACATGGATGTGTAACATGTCTTGTTTTCACTTCTGTCTGCACCAAGACACTCCGCCTGCAGTGGCAGCCTTGCATGTGCTTGGTGAGGGGTCCATTAGGGTGGCACAATTTGTGCTGCTACCCTTAGGGACCCCTCTTTAGTCCCTCATGTTTAGTGGAACCAGGGGTACCATTTACTAGGGACTTCTAGAGGGCTCTAAAGGTTTTGCTAATTGGGTAAAAAATTGTACAGTTTGGGGAAAGAGCTCTGGCACAGGGGATCTGGTTAGCAGTAACCCAGTGCACTTCCAGTTGAAACCACATCTGTTACGAGGCAAAAAGTGGGGGTGACCATGTCAAAAAGGGCTACTTTCCTACGCTTATGCTGTAGAGGTCATTTTCAATCCACCCCCAAAAATTTTTTTTTAATTCTTCTACAGCCTAGATATCGACATAGTGCATGATACATTGATAAGCTACTTCAGTACAGAATCCATATGATATTTTTTACATTTGAAATATACTTTAGTTGCTTGAAATAATTGTTACCATTGTGAAATGTTCTAACAAAGGAACCGGGCTTTCAGTTTATACAATTATAGTTACACCATTGTAGTATTTGTTGACACACATTGATTCATGTTTTACTTTTTGTATATGAAAATAATGCAGGTTTTCGGGTCTTGTAAACACGGTGTACAAAGTTATTTTTGGCATATATCCTTTTTAGTAAAGTTCCCTATCCATAACAACAAAGCTCAACCTTTCAGAGGTGTTAAACTGTTGCTTTAGAGAAATAAAAATAGATAAGAGACAAGATCATACATGATATAGGAGCTATCATGGGGAATTACAAACCTGTGACCAAATGGTTTCTGAAAATGTTGCCTACATGCATGAGCTTAAGCAAACGTAGAACCAAAATTTGAGAGCCTTGAAGCAGGTGAAATATGAAAATTTGGAAATTGTTTTGTGATCAAAGTTCATGATCAGTTCTGTTTACACAGATTCAATGAAACTATTGTATATGTCATTTCAGCATCATCAGGAGCAGGCGGAGGAGACATTGGCCACGTAGGCGGGGAAGCAGTTGGCCGCTGTGGTTCGGGCACTGAGACCGCCGACGCCAACGGACCCAGTGGCATGGAGGGTGGGAAGAGTGCAACGGAGGCCTCCAGCTATACAGCATCATTTTCGGAGGCCTCCACATGCGAGCACTCCCTACCGGTGGTGGACCCTACAGGAACTCTACCAACTGCATCATTGTCCACCACCCAGAGAACCATCTCCACCCTCCCTCTTGCTCCCACCAGTTAGCCAAACCACCCCCTAAAAGGGGTGGCATCTCCCTCGCTGCAGGCACCTCACCCCCAGAGTCTGTCCCCTCAGCTGTGCTGAGTGAGGAGGCTATTGACCTCCTACGGAACATCTCTGTAGGCCAAACTGCACTCCTGAATATCATCCAAGGGCCACATGTAATAAATGATAGCTTACATGGATGGCATTCATTGTGCTATGTCTGGCCTGCAGAGAGCATTTACAGGCCTAGCTTCCTCACGGACTGCAGCCTCCCAACTGGCCCAACCTTGTTCCTTAACTCAGACCCCTTCCCCATCCCAGTTCCCTATTCGGAGCCCTGTCCCAAGCACATTCACTCCTTTGCACTCCCCCTCTCCAAAACACACAAGCAGCTCACCCACAAATAAACACAGACACACCAAAAACACAGGCACACACCCAAACAACACCACATTTACACAACATGCAGACACCACACCAACACCCATCACTCCCACAGCACACCCCAACCACCACACCCCAACCCCCACCAGCACACCCACAACCACCACCAACACACCCACAACCACCACCAGCACACCCACAGACACTATCCGCACACCCGCAGACACCATCCGCACACCCGCAGACACCATCCGCACACCCGCAGACACCATCCGCACACCCGCAGACACCATCCGCACACCCGCAGACACCATCCGCACACCCGCAGACACCATCCGCACACCCGCAGACACCATCCGCACACCCGCAGACACCATCCGCACACCCGCAGACACCATCCGCACACCCGCAGACACCATCCGCACACCCGCAGACACCATCCGCACACCCGCAGACACCATCCGCACACCCGCAGACACCATCCGCACACCCGCAGACACCATCCGCACACCCGCAGACACCATCCGCACACCCGCAGACACCAGCTGCACACCCACAGACACCATCTGCACACCCACAGACACCATCCGCACACCCACAGACACCACCACCACACCCACAGCCAGCACCTCTGCAATAAGCACATCCACAGACACCACCCCCATGAAACACCACCACCAGCACAGACACCACACCCACCACCACACCCACATGCACCTCCCCAGCACAGACACCACACCCACTACCACACCTTCATGTACCACCACAGGCACCACACCCAGCAACTCAACAGCATACTCATCCACACACACACATTAGTAACACCACCCACAAAACACAAACCCCCACCCTCGCCCGAAAAACATACACCAAGAAAGAAACACACACCCAAACATACACAACATACACCAGACCCACATGCAACTGCAACATCAACAGATACACACACATCACCCACTGCCTTACCTCCCAAACTCAACCCGTTCTTGACCATCCTACTACCTCCCAAACCCAGCCCGCTCCCGACCAGTCTACCCATTTTCCCCGTAAAGATTATTTATTTGCCCTCGCCTTGAACCCTTCCAAACTCCAACCCATCCGCCCCAAGCGCCAAGCCACCCATTCCAAAACCCAAGCCACCCCTCCCAAACCCAAGACCCCCTCTCCACCTAAGAAAGATCATTGAGGTGCCTGCTCCATGCCCACTAGAGGCTCCTTTCTGAGGAGGTTCCCCTTTAGGAGGCAATCTTAGTGCTACAGTACTACATTGCACTGGACTTTATGCTATATTGGACTGCCATTTATTTCCATTTTTTATTTGAGAGACATATCTCTTTGGTGTAATAAACCATTATTTTGATTTCACCAAGTTTGACTTGACATTATTGTCCTTGTAAATTGTTTGATTCCTTTAAATGTTCATGACTACAATTTGAAGTATATATATATTTATATTTTACCATTATAGCAGGAAAAACAATTGTTTTTGTAATGTTTACATTGTTAAATGCATATACTGGTTAGAATAGTATGTGGTAAAATAGTTTATGGTAGTCATTTGTATTTAGGTGCAGCTATTCATCATGATAAAGGACACTTTCACGAACAAATCGATGTTTGAAAGTATCTTTTCAAGTGTTACTACAGGTGTGTTTATTTCACCTTGATTAATGTTAAGAATAAACACATATGCATGAGACCTTAAAAAATAATGTGACTATTTAATGTGGATACAATACAGGACTTGCACTAGACAAGGGGAAATGTTACTTGGATGAATATCTTGAATTATTCAAATTTGGGACTGACATGGATTTTACAGGTAATTAATAAGGTAAATGTTACACCTTGTCTAGTGCAATTTCTACATTGTTACATTGCACTTATCCCAATAATGCATATGTTTTTAATTTGACGATTTTTGAAATGTATTTAAACTCAGCTGTATGGTGACTTTTAGAGTTTTTGATTGATATCCTTTTTTGTTCAAGTCTCCATTTTTTCAAAGGCAGTTTGCATCAAATTTTGAAATACTACGTAATCCTACAGATGTGTTTCTTTAAATTTCGTAAGCATCAACATTACACACATATCCATTGCTCAGGTGTGGAGGTTTTACTGTCACAGTCACGTCGACAGGAAGGCACATATTGATTGGTATTGCCGGACAAACTGGCTGTACGCCCTCTGACAGCCGCTTTTGCCTATGGTGCTATTGACGTGGGTAAACCTACCTGGCGGAGTCGACGGCACTTTGACGGTCTTTCATCCGTCGAACTGCCAGTATCCAAATAGAGTGGGCGGATGACCTAGTCGGCGGTTAGGGTATTTGGCGAAAAAATTATGGTGTGACCATTACCACAAAGATCTATATCAGGCCCTATGTTGGCCTTCCTGTGCCTTTTGGACCAACCATCCCTGTTCAAGTCACCCATTATTTTGGTTTTTGCAAGGACTTGACAAATATGTATTCAAAGGTTGTGTGGCTGTAGATACACATGCTCTGCATACTCCTGTCATCCAGTGCTGGGCCCAGATGTTTGCAACTTGTTTTTCTTTAAAGAAGTCTTTTGAGTCACAAGATCTTGCGACTCCTCCTCTGGTAAGTAACGTACATGTTCATCGGCTCCATCTTCAGATTATTCTTCTCCGCCATTGGTATTGGACTTATGCATCAAAGCTCATACTAAATCTACTCTTTCTATGCCTTTTAGGCTTGGAGAAACACATGTGGTCGTTGAAGATTCAGCAATGTCAACTTCAAAGAATCGTCAATCACTCAACACTTTCCACCCGTGTCAAGAGTATGGTCCTTGAGGGGTGATGTAGCGGACCCTGTTCTGAAAGTGTCCTCGGTGTAACACCAAATACCCATCCGCATCAAGTGTGCAATTTGTGTCTATCCCCTGAAAACAGCAAACAAGACGGCGTGCCAACAATGTAAGTCAAAAAAGACTTTTAGGAACCAGCAAGCTCAACGCCTGGCCTACAGCCTGAAGACCACCCTATAGCTCGAGATATCAGTTGAGGAGGAGTTATCCGAGTGGAGAAAGAGAAAGAAAATGATGTAGCTTAGATGGCAGGTAGTCAGCACTACATGGGCTCCAGACATCAGGGACAGTGAAGATGAAGGTCAATCATCGTTCTACCAGCAGGAAATCAACATCGAACAGACAGACATCGGAACCGAAGATGAAGACAACTCCAAGGGTTGTGAGTACACATGCCCCTCAAGCCCCCAAACATAAGCTATGACTGGCGGTCTTGTCAGAGCCACGCCCTCATTTGGTTCGACCAAGAAGCCCAGTTCGACACCCAGGTGATGGTGCTCCACAACCAAGTGGTTCTGATCGACACGCATCAGCGCTTTGGAGTTGAGAAAGGTTGAGAAGTACCTCGATCCTGATTGGGCTCCTAGCCATAAAGACAAGTACTGTGCAAGCTGTCGACTACTTCCATTCTCCACATGCTACCCACCAAGCTGCTGGCACCAAAAGCCTCAAAAAGGAGTTGAAAGAGCTGTCGCTGAAAACTAAATCAACCTAGCCTCCCAAACCCCCCACCTGAAGATACCTTGGAGCCGTTAAAGATCCACAGGACAATACAGTTTAGAGCCAGTAAACCACCCCCACCAGATGACACAACTAATTACCATCCTGTCATCTACAGAAACACAGCACACCAGTCATTCCTGCTGTAAAATTTTTGGGTGGTAAGTTTATCCAAAACGGAAAGAAGCGTACAGTGTTCATCTTGAAAAAGTGAATGTTAAAACAGTTCCACAGAAATTTTCACGGTCTTGATGAATACCACAGTACTTACCCCTAGAGTAGAGAGGAAGTACAAACCATCGCCCTCTGATGCACTCTACAGGACATCCGCCCCCCGAATCTTTAGTAGTAGCTACTGCAAGGAAGAGAGATGCGACACAGGTGGCAGGAGATGCGACACAGGTGGCCGGAGATGCGCCTCCGCCTGATAAGGAAAGTAAAGAACTGATACTGCAGGATGAGGTTGGCAGTATGCAATGGCAATCACAGTCAGATTGGCAATGCAGTTGGACTGTTATTGGGGTATAACAGACACAGTGGGATAAGATGGTGGATCTCCTCCAACATCTCCCAGACCATTATAACAAGAGAGTAGAAAAATTAGTTAATAAGGGAAAACTCCAATCCAATGCAGCTATCAGGTGTGCGCTGGATGCAGCAGAAACTGCTGCCAGAAGCATAAAATTGTCAGTTATCTTACCAAGGCATGCGTGGCTATGCATTTCAGGTTTTAAATCAGAAGTGAAACAATATTTGCTTAATGTTCTTTTGACGGTAAATACTTCTTTGGCACACAAGTAGATGAAATGTTAATAAACAACAAAAGGGATACAAAAACAGCTAAAGCACTGGAGGCCCGACAGACTTTGTACACCGCACCAGTCCTTTCGTAAACAGCAAGGTAGAGGAAGGGATAAACCATTTCCCTCAGATCAGGGCCAAACTAACCAGCTGCTGCTAAAGCTGAGTACTTTGCCGAGATAATTTTGAAGGCTCCAAACAGCTCCAAGAGCATTTTTAATATACTGAATGATATTGCTAATCCGATATGCACAAAAAATAAGGTCCTTCCTACACAGGAACTCTGTGATAGCCTAGCTGACTTTTTTAACGATAAGATTAGAAAAATTATTGAAGGGTTGGAAGAAAATAATAGGTCTGCTAAGACCGATGGTCCCACACAGGATAAACAGGAGGAAACAAGAGCGCCAAGGAAGGCTCCGGCTGTCATTCCTGTTTTGTACCATTTTGATACTCTCTCCACGGAGGTATTTGAGCAACTTGCTGTGGGGGTTTCTTCCGGCTCACCCTTAGACCCTTTCTCACATAGGGTCTGGAAAGCGTTCAGATCTGAACTGCTTCCTCCACTTAGACAGCTCTGTAATCAATCCCTGCTCAATGGGACGGTCCTTTCCTGCTGGAAGCAAGCAGTTGTCTCCCCCCTCCTGAAGAAGCCTTCACTTGACCCGGAGTGTCTTAAGAACTACAGGCCCATCTCACTCCTCCCTTACCCAGTAAAAATCATCGAGCGCCATGTGAGTCGAGCACTTTCCCAGTCCCTTGAGGCGAACAACCTACTGGACGAGGTCCAGTTTGGTTTCCGCCCGGGACATGGGACAGAGACTGCCCTATTGACCGTGTTGGACGATCTTCATTTGCGTGGAGACAAGGGTCAACATGCCATCTTGATCCTATTAGATCTGTCTGCCGCATTCGACACGGTCAATCACAGGGTCCTCCTGGAGCGGTTGGAAGGAGTGGGAGTGACCGGTCTAGCACTGAAATGGTTCTACTCATATCTTTCGGATAGAAGCCAGGCCGTAGTTCTTCCCCCTTTTCAGTGTAAGTTCACCAAAATCCAGCATGGTGTACCGCAGGGGTCCGCAATAAGCCCCATCCTGTTTAATGTCTACATGCGTCCTCTGGTGGATATTATTAAATCTTATGGCATAGGCATGGTAAACTATGCAGATGACACCCAGTTGATTTTCTCACTGGAGGGAGAGCAGTCATCTTCCCTGGAGAATTTTCATGCATGTATGCAGAGTGTGGCTTGTTGGCTAAGAACTAATTCGCTGCAATTTAATGCAGATAAAACTGAAATCCTTCGCACTAAGGGTGGAAAAGTATCCTTTCCCCTCCCGGTCAACTTCTGGCCTCTTCCTGCAGACCCCCCATTATGACCTGCTGGGGCAGTCCACAATTTGGGAGTCCTATTTAATGAAAAATTGTCTTTGGAATCAAATGTCAATAAGACTTTGGGGACTTGTTTTTCTCTTGTAAGAATCTTGAGGAAGATTCTCCCCCAGCTCCCATCTCATGTGCGCCCCTTGGTAGTTAGGAGTGTGATCCTGAGCAGATTGGACTATTGTAACTCACTATTGCTGGAATCCCCTCGATTTGTGATCGGGAGATTGCAGAGAGTTGAGAATATGGCAGCCAAATTGGCACTGATGCGCCCCCGTCATTCTTCCTCCACTCAGGCCCTTGCGGAGCTGCATTGGCTTCCCATAGCACAGAGGATCTACTTTAAGTCCCTCTGTGTTGTGTTTAAGGCACTGCATGGTCTGGGTCCCATACCATTACAGAGTAAATTCTGCTGGTATGCACCTTCTCGTTGCCTTCAATCCTCCACAGCTTGCTGGGTGGGAGTACCTCGGATCAGAAGAGCTAAGCTTGGGAGTCAAGCTTTTAGTGTCGCAGCCGCGAGACTTTGGAATAAACTGCCCCCGGAGCTGCGACAGGTGAAAGACCTTTTGGTCTTCCGTAAACAACTTAAATCTGGCTCTTCCCTAGAACTTAATATCTTTCTATCTACATTTTTTAATTCCTTGCTTTTCCCTCTTTTAGCGCCAGGATGCTCGTTGAGTTGCAGTGCGCTTTATAAGTTACTATTACATTACATGAATGGGTTCTATCCATAATACAGCATGTTTACTGTCGCCAACTCATATCAGCCCCACCAAACATCACCTCCTCAGTCCCCATCATTTATCCTTCTAAAAGAAGAAGTAAAATTGTTTCTTGCAAAGGGGGCATTCAAACCAGTTTCAAAGCAGTATCAAGCAGAGGATTGTCTCCTCTACACTTCTTGTAGCCAAAGAAGTATGGGACTGTACAGCCTATACGAGGTCTCAGGCCTCTCGACAAACATTGTGTCGGAACAATTTCATATGGTTAACCTACAGGACGTGATCCCATGTAAGTTCATGATTGCCCTCGACCTCAATGATGCATGCTTCCACATTTTCCATTCTTCCTGTTCACCGCAAGTAACAGAGGTTCATCCTTATCACTTAAAAATGATACGCTTCGGTGTCACAACAGCACCAAGGGTATTCGCAAAATGCTTGGCGGTTGTGCGCACACACCTAGGAAGGCAGGGGATTTATTTCTTCCTCTACTTAGATGACTAGCTGATGTCAAAGAAACACAGGCCACTATCAATCTTCTAAGCAGGTTGGAATTCTCTGTCAATACTACTAAATCCTATTTGAAACCCCTGAAGATGCAGCCCTATCTGAACGATTCTCAATGCTGTCACACCCAAGGCTTACCCCAGTCCCCAGAGGGCTCTCAATTGCCAAAACCAACGGTCTCTTTTTTAGCCACATCGCCAACTGTCAGTCAGGACAGTAATGTGTCTCCTAGGCATGATGGCCTCTTGCATAGCCATTTTACCCCATGCAGACTACATATGTGCCCCTTACAGGAGTGTCTAGCGTCCTAGTGTTCACAAGCAGAGGGCAATCTAGAAGATCTAGTGTTGATTCAGGCCACAGTACATCATTCTCTCCAGTAGTGGAACAGCAATAATCTGCTGAATGGGAGGGCTGTCATTGACCGATTTACGCAAGTAACGATCACTACAGATGCATCTGTCACAGTTTCAGAGCCACACATGTTGAAGACGATAGTCCAAAGAATGTGAATTGCTTAATAGAAGTCACATCACACCAGTTTCTTGAAGTTCCTAACGGTAAAGCTGGTGCTCAGATCCTTCCTCGCGCACATTCGATACAAGGTGGTCCTCATAATTACAGACAATATGAGAACAATGCATTACATTCAGGGACAAGGAGGCACTCATTTTATTCAGCTAGCACTGAGCAGTAAATGGGCGATACAACATCACATACTCCGTGTAGGAGAGTAGGATCTGCTTCTTATAGTTACCCCCACTTTTTACTGATGTTTCACTGTTTTTCGACTTTAGTCTGGCTGGGGCCCTGCTAACAAGGACCCCAGCCTAGTTGCTTCCTCTCTAAAATGATTCCCAGTACTTTAGGTACACTCCAGATTGGATTCTGGGGTACCCTTATAAGTCCCTAGTATATCGTATACTATGTACCCAGGGCATAGGTACCCCAGAGGTCTGCCAGGGGCTGTATGTATTATGCCACCCCTGGGAAGCCTTCCAAAATGACACCACAGGACTGCTACTGCAGCCTGGGTAAGGTGGTGCATGCACCCCTTACTGAGATATGGGTTCACTATATCTCTCAATATCACTGCACATATAAACCTATCAGTCACCCCTATGGCAGGCCTTACTAATCCTGAAGGCAGGGTGCTGGGTTTTATGTGAGAGGGTGCCCATGCATGAGTAGGGCCCCTCTGCAGCCTTCGTAACCTTTATTCCGGGGTTGTTTGTGATGCAGCCAAACCACTTACTCTTAGGTGCATTATAACCAAACGGTAAATGCTAACTTTAGGATAGCTGCACGGAAACATGTCGTGTTGGTGTAAAACACCTTGGAATCATACTCCCACACCAGTAACTGGTGTGGGAGTATGATCCCACCCTTCTAGAGGGAGAGACATGACAGCACCGATATACCCGGTACCAGCTAACAGAGCCCTGACATCACAAAATGGATGCTGCCAGCCACAGACACAAGTCTGCCCTCTTGCTGCAGGACGAAACTCCGGCAGGGGCGGCTTGGACAATAGGTTTCCTGTCACAGGGAGGTGTCACCATCTCCCAGACAGGCTTTAGTGTATTGGGGCTGGGTGGATGCACTCCAAGAGTGCTTTGAAGTTCAGCACTGGGGGCACATTTGGTGTCCCTGTGCATAGTCCAGTTCAAACCGGTTGCAGGGGCTACCAGCCTCTGATCTGGCGCGAAACTGGACTAAGGAAATGGGTGTAGCCACCCCTCTTTCCTGACCCTCCCATAGGTGGGTCTCTGGAGTTTGTCCAACCCCTTTCTTGGGTATAAGAAAGGAACCCCTGGCTGCAGGACTTTAGATTACACCTGGATGAAACTCTGATACTGAATCCTTGAACTTCGATGATCTACACTGAACTAGATGACTGAAGACTCTTGGAGTAAAGGAGTTACTCCCCTGTTTGGCAGGCACCAAAGACGCATCTGTCCGGTTTGCATCTCCGAACCTCCCGCCGGACTCCGAGGAATTTTGCAACACAGGAGGTGGGTTTCCGTGGTCTCTGAGGTCGATCTGTCCACTCAGCAATTCTGAGGCCTGTATCCCTCATGGAAGACCGTGCAACCCGAACCCATGGACACTGTGAACATTTGCAGAAGCATCAGCTTTCCAATGACTCCTACAGCTGAGCTTTGGGTTACTTGTAGCCCTGACCCCGAGCAGCTTTGGCACCGAAGTTTGCCCGCCTATACTCTACGAGTGTTCTGTGAGCTGGCCCTTTGTGTTTTCTCTTGAGGTCCCTTCGCGATCCCTAGTCCGTCGACTGGTGGGTCCCTGTGAAGGCAACTTTACTTCTAATTGGGCTTACCTGGTTGCTCCAGACGTGCCCTGACTCTCCATCGCTTGGGGATTCCCCAGGACCTTGCTGGTCCGCACCAAAGCATCTTTTCTCTTCCTGCATAGGATGCTGTTGCCAAGGCTTGTTGGGTCCAATCCGGGCACCGACACCGCAGCACTCGACATCCTTCGTGGGCAGCTCGAATCCAGCTCCTGGTCATCGTCGATGCCTCCTGGTCTTCGTGGCTGCAGAGTCAAGCTTCACCTCTTTGCACCTGAAACACCCGACATCGGTGGGCATTCGTCTATCGTGCCCCTGGTCACTGACAAGTGACCCAGACTCTGTCCCCTCTGCTTTCAGGTTCTTCTGATCTTCGATCCAGGCTTGGATCACACCGGACACTTCTCTCCTTCCCGGCAGCAGCACTTTGCAGCAGATCGCGATTGAAATCAACGACGATTACCGACACCATTTGACACCTATGCACCCGGCTTCCCTGGGTGAGGTAACTCGAGTACTACGGTGCTCCCGTGGGTGCTGGCCCTAGAACCCCCTAAGTCTAAAGGGGTTTGCTCAAAGTCCTCTCCTAAGTGTCCGTAACTTCTACAATTCAAACCGCGACTTTCCCATAGAATAGTACGGGGCTCGCGGCTGTGTTCTCACACTGCACACGTCCCCGTGGGTCTCCTGTGTCACTACCTTGGGTGGTTCCTTGGGGTCCCAGCGATTCTACGTGCTCTAGGCACTGTCTAGTCAAGTCATGGTTCTTATACCACTCTGTTAATATATGGTTTGGTCCGTCCCTAGGGCCCATTGTATATTGTGCTATTTACTGTTGTTTTAGAACTGTATTATTGTGTGCCTGGCTCTCTAATCTCATAAAGGGATTAGTAGAGAGTGTTTGAAAATAAATACATATATTTTATATATATACCTTGTGTGGTTCTCCTTTCATTTAGTGATTCAGGAGGTTATAATCTGATAAACCAAGCTGTTTTACACTCCAAGAATTAGCCTGAAGGCTGCTCTCCATAGCTACCACTAGGATAGCTTTCAATAAAGGTTGTCTTTAAACCTATCATCAATAAGGGTTGTTTGGACTGGTGCTATGTGCCCACTATAACTAGTAGACAGCATATGCCAGGCCAACTTCTCACATACCTCCTGGCAGAATATCTCCCAGGGGTGGACAACAGTTTAGTGGCTTTCTTAAGCAGTATGCAGCAACAAGTCCACAAGTGTGAACTACACCCACAAATCATGTTGCCATACTTCCATGCATGGGAGGATGCCAGGCATAGAGCTCTTCTCCACAATAGAGAACGCAAAATGCCAAAACTTTGCTTCCAGGTTTCTTCAGTCACAGTCACAAAGAAATGCACTATGGATGAACAAGTCAGGGATTTTACTTGGGGTTTGCTGCAGCTCCTATTACTTTCGGATGTGGCGAGGAAATTCAAACAAACCTCTCTCATTAATTCTAATAGCTCCCACATAGGCAAAGCAATAATGGTACACCACCCTGCTCCACTTATAAGTAGTCCCCCACAAGAGGCTCCCCTACAGGTAGGACCTTCTCACACAGAATCAGTGGGTAATGAAGCATCCAGATCCTAGACAACTCAATCTAGCAATCTGGCTCCTGAAATCTTTGAATTTGGATATCGACCAACCCCCAGAACACGCTATGGTGCAAAGTGGAAAAGAACCAATTGACACAATCAAACCTATGGTCCAGAAATGTGTATGTTATCTAATACATTTACAAAGGACACACTTAGCTTATCCAGCGATATGCCCACATCTAGCATCCATTGCTTTATATCTACAAAACGGTGAACAACAATCACTTTTCAGACTCCAATGTGTTAAAGCATTTATGGAAGAGCTGAAAAGAGTAATCCTGTCAAAAACACCCCCTTCTCCAATGTGGAATCTTCTAATGGTATTGAGTAGACTCATGGGTCCTCCATTTGAGTTGTTACATTCATGTCCACTACAGTTCCTTTAATAGAGAGTTGCTTTTGTAGTGGCGATTACTTAATTAAGAAGAGTTAGTGACATACAAGCTCTCACCTCGCAAGAGCCCTTTTTGAAATACATCAGGACAGGTTAGTTCTTAGGAATAATCCAAACATTTTACAGAAGGCAGTGGCATCTTTTCACCTTAATCAAACAATTGAACTTCCAGTCTTCTTTCCAAATCCAGACTCGGTAACAGAAAGAGCACTTCACACACTGGATGGTGAAAAAAAGCATAATTATACCACATTAACGAAATTAAATCTTTTCATGGTGCACAACAGCTATTTGTATCTGATAGAGACTTCTAGCCGTAGATTTCTTACCTTAGAATTATCCCCAGTTATTAGACTGGCTCCAGAAATATTTCTTGAGCAGTACACCTGCCCGCTGGTAGGTGATGTTGTTCTGTTTTGCGTGGCATTGGCAGTGTTGTCTGCACAGGAAGTGACATGCATTTTGCCTATAAAGGTGCCACCCCAGCGTGCTGACGTCCGTTCTCTTCTTTCCGTGCCAGTCGGCACAGAAGAGCTACCTCTTAGTCAATTTTTGAATGACTTCTTTCAACGTTTTGTTTAAGTGTTTTGATTTTTTTCCCTCCTGGTGTGGCAGGAATGTCATCTAAGAAGGCCGACTTCAAGCCTTGCGGCACCTGTCACTGCTCCATGTAAGTGATGGACCCCCAACTTGTGTGCCTGTGGTGCCTTCAGTGCGACCACAACTCGAAGACCTGCTTGAAATTGCGGGCCATGCACCCGCAGGCCTTGAGGGATCAATCCGCCAAGCTCCCGGTGGCTCAACGTGCGACGTCGCAGTGATCCAGATCCCAGTTGAGAGGAAGGTCCCCGGAGCAGTCACGGAGTCTGAGATCCTTGTCACACTCAAAGTTATCGGGGCATTCAGGTAAGTCCAACCACAAGAAGAATAAGTGGAAGCAACTTGACCTCTTCTGTTGACCGATTAGATGAGGAAGCGTCACTCGAGGCCTGGCTACGTGGTTGAGCCAGCACCAGGGCTGTCTCCGTGCCTCCTTGAGGTTCCTGGAGCCGGATCGACCCCGCCCAATTGAGAGTATTTTATGATGTATGCACCTCATATTTGGGCGGCACCAGTGCTTAATTTTAGCTGGTGCTTTCTGGTGCTCGACACAGGCATTTAATTGCCAGCAATACCGGTACTTAATTGTTCGAACCTGCACTTATGACACTTGCCGCATGGTGGTGCTGTTTAATTTAAAGATGAGCAGAAAAACAGTTGTTTGTTATTTCGACAAACAATTAATGCATGCCTCCCAAGCCATTCTTATAGCTTTGGCGGCCTCGAACAACCTGAATCGTCACACATGTAGCTGTGCAAGTACAGTGACAATGCATGGTGCAAACTGCCTCCTGACGAGGGCCAGCACTTATTTTATTTGACAAATTAATCACTGAGTGGCCCATTCCCTCCAAGGCGCCTAGGGTCCTGTGGGTTCTAGAGGGGCCCCTATTGGATCCCTACACGGGCTCTGGCACCAGTCAGGCCCCAAGGATCCACAGATGGATACATATCGGGATGGGCAGGGCTTCCCTACAAACCTCGGAGTCGATTCTCCAGGTTTTGCAAGTGCTGTCACTAATTTTGATACGTAGGGTGGCCTTCTGTTATTACGTGGTGGCTAACTATATATTGCTTATACCGAACCTGGGTTTGGGATCAAACATGTTGGAATCTTACACCAACACCTTTACCGGTGCACTAGGGGGTAACAGTCTTTCAAGGTCTGCTAGCAAGCTAGTGTTGCTGCCGACCACAGAAACGATTCTGCCCTCCTACTCCTGAGCTGAGCTCGAGCAGGGGTAGGTAGAACAATAGGTTTTCTGTCACAGGGATGTGTGACCACCTCCCAGACAGGACGTAATGTATTGTGCTTCGTTGAAGGGCGCTTGCCAGCGCCACCAGACTGCTTTGAAGGGCACATTTTGGTGCCCTCCTGGCATACTCCTGTTTGAGCCATTTCAGGGAGCCTTTGACTCCTGCTCTGTCGCCAATCTGGACAAAGGACATGGGAGTATCCTCCCCTTTGTCCAGCCTCTCCTCTAGGAGGGTCCCTTGAGTCGTCCTAACCCCTTTCTTTGGGTATAAAAGAGCTTACCTATGGGTGGGTCCTCAGATTAGTCGTGGAACAAGACTCAAGCCTGAAACCATGACACTCTTTGACCGTCTGGACACTTTGGACTTCGCCGGACTTCACCTGGATGCCGACACTGCATCAAGGAAGACTCTTGCTGGTCCCAGTCTCGCTGTTCTGACAGTCTTTTTCGTCGTCTGTGTCTGTGCTTCTTCCAGGATCTTCAACAGACATGTGGGTAAGAAGGACACCCGAAGTATTCTTCCTTATAGTGAAGGAGTCATTCCCCTGCATCTGCAGGCACTGCAACATAGCTGACCCGTTGGCTACTCCTGGCGTCCCATGAACTTCGAAAGGCTCAGCAACACAGGTGGTGGTTCTGCAACTCCCCTGAGGCCTGACCTGTCCTCTCAGCAAGTTTGAGGCCAGTATCCCTCGTTGGAACTGCTGGGACCAAACCACTATGCACCGCATGTACTAGCCGATGCCAAGGCTTGTTGGCTCTTCACTCCAGAGATCTTCGGCCTACAAAATCTTCAACCTCCAGTATCTCTGCCTGTTAAGATCTTCGTCCTCGCTGCATCCTCTGCACCGTGGGCCTTCATCTTCGGTGAGCTGCTCGAGGTTCTTGCGCGGGTCCTGTGCCTTTGGCCTGTGGGTCCTCTCGAGGGTCTTCTCTTGCTTCAGTGGGCTCCCCTGCTTGCTTGAGGCCTGCTCTGACTCTCCTGCACTTGGTGAGTCCCTTGGACCTTGCTGGTCCCAACGTTACTCCTTCATTGTTTTCCACGCCTGTGGCAGCTGCCAAGGCTTATTGGTATTCCCGCCGGACACCGACCCCCTGATTCTGGACTTCTGATGTGGGACAGCTCATGCATGCTCATGGTCTTCCTCAACATCGCCTGGTCCTCACAGCTGCAGCGACAAAATCACCTTTGTCACTCCTGTTTCTTTTGACATTGGTGGGCATTGCTCTCCTCTGCCTCCTGGTCACCATCGAGTGGCATAGACTTGTCCCCAATGCTTGCAGTTTCTTCTCTTCAATAATCCACCCTTAGATTCCACCGGCCTATTGCACAGTCTTCGTCAGCGGCATCCTTACTGAAGTCCTGCATTGTGGTGTTTAGTGGTTTCCGACATCACTTCACACCTTTACACCCGGCTTCCCTGGTTTAGGTAGCCTGGTTCTTGGGGTATCTACTGGGGGTGCGGGGGGGGAGGTGACTCTCCAACCTTCTGTCCTCCACGGGGTCAAAACTGCAACCGTGACTTTCACTTTGACTTCTGTTGAGTACATGGCTCTGTTTCCACTCTGCACACAGTCTCCGTGGGGTTCTTGGGTACTTACCTTGGGTGGTTCCTTGTTTCCCCGGCTCTTTTGAGTCTCCTGGTCCAAGTCCCGACTTCGATCACAGTTCACATTCCACTTTCTTAGTATATGGTTTGGTCTCCCCCTAAAGACCTCAGTGTATTGTGCATACTTACCTCTTTCATTTGAAGTATTGTTGTGTATTTGTGTTTATATCTCTGGGTAGGAGATATACCAATGTGTTAGTGAGTGTTGTGTAATAAATAGACCTATTTTTATATATACACTGTGTGGTTCTTTTTCATTTAGCCTACACTACATGATTAGATTTGGTAAAACAAGCTGCTTAACACTCCTGGATAATCCTGAATGTTGCTCTCCACAGCTACCACTTAGAGAGCTTTCTAAGGTTGACTAAAACCACTAAAATCACATAAGGGTTGTCTGGATTAGTACAAGGTGCTTCTCTTAAATAAGTGTACACCATATACTAAGCAAGCCTCCTACACGCTCCCTTTAATAGGAGCCGTTCTGGACATGGTGCAGATTTGGGTCTATCCTCCTGAACGGCTAGTCCAGGATATTCAGGCTAGGATACAGATGTTTGAGCCTGTATCCTGGATTTTGGTGAGACTGACTCTGAGACTGCTGGGCCTCATGGCATCCTGCTTGTGACACATGCCTGCTGTCATATGCGGGCTCTGCAGTGGGACCTGAAGTTCCAGAGGCCGCAGCATCAAGGGAATCTCTCAGACATGGTCCAGATCTCTGAGGGAACTGCAAGAGATCTGCAGTAGTTGTTAGCGAGCCGCGATTGGATCAGCGGCAGACCCCTCTCCCTTCCCGAACCAGATCTGACAGTAGTGACAGATGCCTTACTCCTTGGCTGGGGCAGCAACATGAGCGAGGTGTGATCAGGTGTGATCAGAGGCCTCTGGTCTCCAGCTGAATCCGGACTCCACATTAACCTATTGCAGCTCTGGGCGATCCAGCTGGCATTGAAAACCTTTCTACCCTCCTTCCTCAGAAGGCTAGGGTAGATGTTCACAGACAACACCATCCCCATATGGTACATATGGTACTGCAACAAACAGGGTGGAGTAGGGTTGTTGACCCTTTATCAAGAGGTTCTGTGTCTCTGGACATGGCTGGACCATCAGGGCATATCCTGGTTCAACATCTGGCAGGCTCTCTGAATGCCAGGGCAGACAAACTCAGCCGATGGCATCTAGCGGATAATGAATGCAAAAAGAACAATTGATGGAAAGAATGCTGAACAATGTCATACATTCACCCCAGTATAGAGATCTGGGCGTAACCATTGTTTTTTTGCTCCCCTGCCATTCCAGATTAGACCCAGCCGTATGCAAATCAGTCTTGACCCTGTTCCCCAGGAGAACAGTCCAGCCCGAACTTTCATGCCAGGTCCTCCCTGGACTGGAAACAAGCATCCTAGTACTGGTTTCGAAGTTTCACCCCTCATCAGCCAGGCTAGCGTCACTCCAGTGGCATGGAGAGCACGGGACCCACGTCTGAGCTCTGCATTCCTTCAATCATCTGTGTCTTTTGCTCTTTCGCCCAGAGTGCGCCGGGTATTCCTAGACGTGGACCCTGGGCTCATTGTCGCCCTAGATTTAAGCTAGCCTGGCTGATGAGGGGTGATGATCCGAACCCGGTCCCAGGATGCTTGTTTCCAGTCCAGGGAGGTCCTGGCTTGGCAGTACATGCTGGACTGTTCCCATGAGGCACAGGGTCAAGACTGATTTGCATATGGCTGGGTCTAAATTGGGATGGCATTGTGAGCAAAAGCACAATGGATTTAACCCAGATCTATTGACTTCTCTGCATTCCGTTCATCATCTGTGTGTCTTTTGGCAGCGAATAACGAATGGTGTGTCTATCCGGAGGTGGTGCAAGGTCTTGTCCAGGAGTGGGGAGAGGCTTGGTTAGATTTGTTCGCCACTGACGAGAATGCACAATGTCAGAAGTTCTGCATGCTGGAGTTTCCAAGCTGGCTCTTGCTCGGAGATGCTTTTTATCTCCAGTGGAGCTCAGACCTCCTGTACGCCTTTCAGCCCATAACACTCCTGCCCAGAGTTATCAAGAAGGTACATCCGGGCCCAAGTCATTTTTGGGGCTCTGAACTGGGCATGGAGAGTCTGGTATCCCGAGCTGTTGAGCATGGCCATCTGTCCTCCGATCAGACTGCCCTTTCAGCAGGATCTTGTGTCGCAGCAGCAGGGGAAGGTTCTCCATCTGAACCTGTCAACGCTCCGCCTTCTTTGGTGGAGATTGAGTGGTGACAGTTGACAGCTTTCGACCTCCCAACTAAAGTCTGTAATGTTATTCTGGCAGCCTGGAATCCCTCCACTAAAATGGTATATGCCTGCCATTGGGGCAAGTTTGTTGCATTATGTGCAGAGAAACAAGTTAACCCTCTATCTGCTTCCCTTTCTCAGATTATTCTATTTGTTCTTTTCTTTGCCCAGAGGGCTCTGCTCTGGGCTCGGCCAAGGGACATCTTTCTGCTATCTCTGCATTTCTACTGTTGCCTGACCAACCTTCCCTCTTCCAATCTCCTTTTGTACATAGGTTCTTGAAAGGTTTGCAAGATATGTTTCCTCCTTCTCCTTTCATTATACCTCAGTGGGACCTTAATCTGGTTCTGATGTTCCTGATGTGTGCTCACAGTTTGAGCCCTCTCACATCTGTCCTCTTGGACTTCTAACCCTCAAGATGACCTCCTTAATGGCAATATTATCTGGCTAGAGGTTCAGTGAGCCTAAGGCTTTTTCATCCAAGCCTCCTTACCCTTACCTCTTCCCAGATAAACTATTGCTTTGTACGAGGGTTTCCTTTCTCCCAAAGGTGGTAATTCCCTTTCATGTATGCCAATTTATCACTCTGCCTACTTTTTACACTCCACCTCATCCCTCCAAGGAAGAGGAACAAGTTCGCTGTCTGGTCTCAAAAAGAGCATTGTCGTTCTGCCTGGACGGCGCACAAGAGTTCTGGGTGGACGACCAACTCTTCTTGGGGTATGTCTGAGAGAAGTAAGAATGGGCCATCTCACGATAGAGCATGATCTGTCTCAAAATCTGCTACGTATTGGCGAAGAAGCAACCCCCTGAGGGTTTGCATGCTCATTCCACAAAGCTAAAGCAGCAACCACTGCCTAAGCACACGTGGAGGTTCGGTCCTAGACATCTGCCAGGCTGCAACGTGGGCTTCTTTGCACATGTTTACCAAGTACTACTGCCTGGACAGTCAGGTTCATAGGAATGGGCATTTTGCCTATTCGGTCCTGCAGGACTTCCTCATGTGAAATTGGTTCACAGGCCCACCTCTGGGGAGATATTGCTTGGGTATGTATTCTAAGGTAAGGAATCTGCGACTAGAAGTCTCAATCAAATGAACAAGTTACTTACCATTGGTAAAGCCTTATCTGGTAGAGACACTATCTACCCGCAGATTCATTACCAACCCACGCATCCTCCACTTTATGTGAACAAATTGCTAGGGACAGGGCTTTACCCTTTCAGGGCCCTAGTATTCCATACCAGTGGTCAGTGTGCTTCGTGGCTCCGTGCTACTGGCATGCAAAATCGTGAAAAGTAACTGATGTCAGCCTGCTGGGGTGGCGCCTATATAGGCACCGCGCACAGCAATTCCAGTGTGGATGAAGCCGATGTCGCAATGTGGAACCAAGTGATGCCACCTACCGGCGCGCAGGGTACTGATCAATTCAAACGTCCGGGTCTAGTCTGATACCTGGGGATTTATTTATTTATTTATTTAGTTTGTAGAGCGCGCAGCTACCCCCGAAGGGGTGTCCCGGCGCTAGAACCTGAGCCTCAGGGGGAGAAAAAGAGGGAGGAAGTCAGCAGTGTGAGTATCAGAGTCCAGAAAATAGCCAGGTTTTGAGTCTAGCCCGAAAGATGGATTCAGAAGGGCAGAATCTAAGATCGATAGGAAGAGCGTTCCACAATTTGGCAGAGATAACACTGAACCCTCTGCCGCCCATTCTGGTGAGTCTAAAACGGGGAGAGATCAGAAGGCGGAGGTCGTTGGATCTCAAGGATCTGATGGAGTGAGATATTGACACTCGTTTTTTCAAGTAATTGGGTCCGAGGTCATTGACAGCTCGGTAAGCAAGGGTAAGGATCTTGAACTGGATGCGGCTGGCAACGGGAAGCCAGTGAAGCTTTGTGCGATAGACGGTGACTGACTGACGGTAGGGGATATTTCCAATCAGTCTGGCAGCCGCGTTCTGGACAATCTGAAGCCGGTCGATCAGATATTGAGGGGCACCAGCATAAAGGCTATTGGCGTAGTCCAGGTGAGACGTAATGAGAGCATGGGTTACTGTTCGGCGGGAGTCCAGGGGGAGATAGGGAAGTATCTTTTTGATCATGCGCAGCTTCAGGAAGCAGGCAGATGTAACTTTATTAACCTGAGTTTTGCATGAGAGAGAGTCGTCGAACTGAAATCCCAGGTTGCGGGCAGAGTGAACGGGGGAGGGAGCGGGATCAAGTGCCGTGGGCCACCACCGTGAGGAAGGTATGGGATTTTTCTGGTTAAAAAACAGCACCTCTGTCTTGTCTGCATTAAGCCTTAGATGGTTGTTAGTCATCCAGACACTGATGCTGTCGAGACACTGGCGGAAGTTGGCGAACGTGGAGTCCGAGTGGTCTCTGAAGGAAAACATCAGCTGAGTATCATCAGCATAAGAGACCACCCTGACTCCACAGGACTCCACAACGTCGGCCAGTGGGGCGAGATAGATGTTGAAAAATAGAGGGCTGAGGGCAGAGCCCTGTGGCACACCACATGACAAGGGTTTATCCTCAGATTTGAACGGCCTCAGCAAGACCCTCTGACTTCTACCTGTAAGGAAAGACTCGATCCAGCTGATGGCAGTGCCGCCAATGCCTATCTGTTTGAGTCGGTCAAGAAGGATGGGGTGGGAGACCGTATCAAAAGCAGCGGACAGGTCGAGGAGGACAAGCTTGGCCTCCTCGCCCCTGTCCACGCACTCCCGGACCGTCTCCGACACCTCCAACAGAGCCGTCTCTGTGCTGAATCCCGCTCGAAATCCGGATTGTGAGTCGTGTAGCAAAGAGTTGTTCTCCAAGTACTCCGTAAGTTGCAGCTGCACGGCTTTTTCCAGGACTTTAGCGGGTTTGGGGAGAAGGGAAATGGGGCGGTAGTTGGCAAAAATAGTAGGGTCGGCATCTGACTTTTTCAGGATGGGAATCACCAAAGCCTCCTTCCAAGTGGTTGGGAAAAAGCCATAGTGGAGGGAGGCATTCCAGATGGATAGGAAGGAGGTGGCTAGTGAAGGAGCTAGCTCGCCCATAAGTTTAGCAGGGACCGGGTCGGAGGGGGCACCAGATTTGCAGTGGGTGAGTAGCCTAATAGCAGTGTCCATGGTAAGTTTATTGAAGGATAGTAGGGACGAGGAAACTGGGGACCTAGTGAGGGGAGGCAGGGAAAATAGCCCATTAGGGAAAGAGATACAAAGGTTGTTTATTTTATCGAGGAAATAGTCAGAGAGTCCATCGCATAGGGCCTGACTAGCAGAGTTCTGTGTGGCCCTAGCGGGGGGGTTAATGAAGTCTTTGACAATGGTGAAAAGGATTTTAGACGAGTTTTTGGCATTTGCAATTTGAAGAGAGAAATGATCTCTCATAGTAGTTTTTTTTAGTTTGAGGAATTTTTTCAGAGCAGATTTATAGGTAAGTTTGGCTTCAGGGTCGTAATTCTGTCTCCACTTACGTTCCAGTGCCTTGCATCTGCTTTTTTCCTCACGGGATAATTCTAAGGTAAGGAATCAGCAGTTATATAATGTTTTTCCATCCTAATTAAGTAGTCCACAAAGCCCCTTTAACTGTGTTTCCCTGAAAGTAAGGAGCAGGATTGTGTGCCTCTGTGCTGGCTGTAAGAGGCTATGGTATTCCTCTTAAACATGGTATGCACAATAAGTAACCAGAGTCTTTCACTTGAGAAAGACAGCCTCATTTGTGACCTAATACATTGAGTTCTGTACAGTGTATTTTAGCTTGTAAAATTTCTCATCTGTAACTTGACAAGCTGAACTTGTGGACATCACCTGTTCTTAAATAAAGCAACACTGCCCCCACTGACTCGGTGTGTTTAAGGTGCCAAGACAGCAACATATACAATTAAAAATGTATTTGACTTAGTTGGCTGAGTAGTCATGTTGAGAAAAGCTGCATCAATTTTTCATTATTAATTTGCTCAGTCTCACATTATAACATCCTTCATATAAACATGCTCATCCAAATTGCACGTTGTTTATAAAACACGAAGGTCCAGATGTACGAAAGCATATTTTGGTTGCAAACACTGTGATTTTCAAATGTACTAAATCCATGTTACTGAATTGCTAAATGGGTTCAGGAAACCGTTCGTAATAGCTATTAAATAGTGATGCCTTATGGTATGTATTAATGTTTTGTGACTGAAAAGTAGGGATAACACATTTGCAAAGGGAACAGGGTCTCCAAGGGGCCCTTTTCCCTTTGTCAATGATCAGAAACCTTTTTGGAGTGGACAGTGGTCCTTGGGACCCCTGCCTACTCTTAAGAAATAGTTTTAGCGCATTCCATTTTCTTTTAGGGAAACATTGGCAACATAAAAAAAGCGATTCTTTATTTATAAGCAGTCACAGACATGGTGGTCTTCTGACCGCAGCAGGCCACCCTCTGATGGCAGTGAATCATAGCGGGTTGCAATTTTCACCCTACTTCAATACTATTCATTAGGTAGGTCAAATTTCTAATCACTGCGCTTCAGAATTTTTAAACCAAACTATTAGTACATGGTTCAGTTCAGCAAATGTCATAGGATTCACAAAAAGTCAGTTCTCAAATTGTGGCAACTTTTTGCATATTCTCTGTTAGTTTATCGGGCCATACATTTGACCCCAGGGAGCCTTATGAATATTGAAACAATTATTAAAAAACAAGTTCCCAAAGAAATTTGATGCAGATCTACAAGTTTCTAGCCAGGATGTTTAAGAATGCCTAACCCTTAATACTTCTGCGTTTGCAACTGTGCTTTGCTCCACACCTTCAGGCAAGTTTACATTGATGATACATGTCCATGATCAGCTTCTTTCCATGATGATACATGTCCATGATCAGCTTCTTTCCAGAAGTATAGCCTGGTGTGATTGCTCGATACACATTTTAATGTACAGTAGGTCAGACAGAAGTTCTTGTGTTTTGGAATTGAATTTCAGCATTAGCCTTAAATGACCCAGTCATTCAGCTCAAATATAGTTCCACCATTTGCAACTGAAGGGCCGTATGCCTTAGATGCATACCTCATACATATGGGGTCCCTAATGCGTTAGTAGCATTGAGAGCTGCTAACTCTTGTGCCAACAGTGCTTGCTTCATTACATTACATCAAAGTACTATGCCACTGACCTTTTTTTGCTTTCTTCCAGTTTTAAATTCCTTTTCATGTTGCAAGATATTCCTCCTCACACTCATATTTTAAGATTATCCCCAAAACAGTTTTGGTTATGAACATTTTAATTTGTAATTTATTTGTATTGTAAATTTATTGTAAGTGATTTCTCGTTCTTCCAGTTCAACTTTCAGTGTACTATTGTTAAATCGATTTCTGTGTCTTATTATTCCAGATTGGTAGCCGTAGCAGTGTTTACTCTCCTGAAAGCAGTGTGCGCAAAACTGGCTCCTACATTTATGAGGAATTCATGCCTACAGATGGCACTGATGTCAAGGTACTGCTTAAGAGAATGAGTGCAATAAAACTGTTTTTCTGAAAGGGATGCCACTCCAATTTTGCAGCATTATCCGTGTTAAGCGAATCACTTTAAGCATACTATGTACATGTTTTCGAATGTATTCAAATATTTGTTCTCTATCTATGACTGGTTCTGAGCAGATTACCTGCAGCAATCTTCAAAGAGCTAGTGTTTTTCTATTTCGTTATAAACAGTACACAACTCAAATGGTAAAATATAATTATATTACTATTCACGTTCTCCATTTACTATGTATGTTGTTGCATTTCAGAAACAATGCCTGCTCTGGCAGTAGGTGTTTGCAGCTCCTCCAAGCAGGATCACTGGTGATCTGCTTATCAAGGGTGGAGGCTTCAAAGGCCTCTGCCACCTTTGATATGCGATCCAAGGATTCCCCACACTGGGAAAATGCCACCCCCTATACTGGGTCCATCTGGCACCAGGGCAGCGGGGAAATAAGCTATTCAGGAGACATGTTGAACTGCCAGGCTGGACACACCTCTAGGGTGAACAGCCTGAAGTGAACATGAAGTTAAAAATTCTACCATCTTGTGTATAGTGAAATTAGGGATTCTGGGACAGGGTGCTGCCCACTCCCCAAAGCAGGTGGTTATCTGGAGGGTGTAGTAACCCCAAGGGTAAGTAGCCTATTGGCTACTACCACCCCTCTCCTTTATGCCTCTAAATTGATTATTTAGGGGGCCCATTATACCTGGACTTCAAATTTTGACTGACACAAAAGAAGTGGACAAAGTAGACTGCTGACCTGAAAACTGAAGAGCACAGCTGGCTTGGCACCAACCCTGCCAGACTGCCTGCTGCCACCCGACCGTGGAGCAACTGACTCATCCTGCGACTGTGCAGATTCCAAAGAAATCAGAAGTGCTGCCAGTGTTTCGCTAATTGTCAAAGCAACAGAGCTACTCTAATGCAGCCGCAAGCACCAAAAGAAGCAAGGTCCAGTTCACCGCCTTGCCGCTCACCGAGACTCCAACTACTGCAGCTGGAAGAGGTAGGCATGTTTTCACAGGTCAGGTCCATCCTCCCTCCGGGACACCAGGACTGACTGGAGCTGAACAATACTAATACCTGGGATACCGGACACCTTGCAGTAGGAAGCTTTTTGTGTCAAGTCTGGAAAACAACGCCGAGGAAAACAGACCTGCACGTCCAGGGACTTCAGGGACAGTATGACACATCATGAGGAGCGCAGCTGCCCTGTTTGCACCCTTCTGCACCCTTCTGCAGAAACCAATGATAAAGAGTAAGTCCCCGACTGCCGACACCTTAAAGCACCTGTGCACCTGCTCCCCACAGTTCAAATCCAGAGGAAGTGGCGATGCCCATAGAGACTGAGACCTACAAGAGCCAAGCTCATTCTTGAGTCTGGCCAGCCAGTTGGCAACTGGAGCCTCTTTCTGCAGGCCCCCTCCAACCGCGAGTGACTCCAGCACCGAACCCGATGCCAAAAGACACCACTCCTCCCTAGCCCCACAGCCCAAGAAGAAGTGGACCAATGGTGTCCCTACGTGGCCTATCATCTCAAGGGTCGAGCTCCCATGTGGGTTCCCGCAGACTGGCCCTCCAGTCCCAGCCTCTTTCTAACCAGACTGCTGTCCATTGAAGTGAATGGGACACCCAAGGCCGTAACACACCTCTGCACAAAGACGCCCCAGAGCCGCCATAGGTGACCTGTTAGTGAGGCCTTGGACCTTGCCCCATACTCATCTTAAGTCCAGAAGAACAGTCCCATAAGTCACTGTCAAGTGGTCAAATGCAGTACATGTTTTTCCCCAGTAGGATAACATTACCTCTCCCAAAAACAGCTTTTGAAAAATATAAAAATGTATAACTCGAAAAGTACTTACCTGATTCCAATGATCTTGGTATCTAAAGTCATATAAAAGTATGTGTACTTTTTATAAATTGGTGATGGATTTCGTTATTGAGGGTGTGTCTCACTTACTGCCTTTTTATGTGTGCAATAAATGCCTAACTGCTTCTCAAGGGCATTTCATAATCTTTTAGAAGTTTAAACACTTCCATGGAGCACAACATAAGGAAAATAAATGTGGTTGATGTCTCAGTATGATATACAGTCCAAACACAGTGGCTGTTTTTGGACTGTATATCATACTGAGACATCAACCCCATGTATGCAATGGGTATTGTATGTACTATGAAAATATTAATGTTCCACTGTTTTTCCCATTTGTGGATTTATTTTTGTAACACGTATCATATGAGTTGGGTAGATATATGTATGTTAATACATTTGTATAATAAAATCAAAGATTATAGATTCAAATAATTTCTTAAATTATTTTGCTTTTGCTGTGCTCCAGGCAATTGTATACTGTTCTGTACGATGTTGCTCTTGGTCTGTTTCCATGATCACACTTGCATGCAGCAGAAGTGATGTCTGTTATAGCACGTTTTGTCACCATAGATTGACCACTTCTTCTAAGTAATCTCTTAGAAGTCATTACCAACTTGCTTGATCATCAATCAGTCAATCAAGCGGGATTTGTATAGCGCAGTTAATCACCCGCGAGAGTATCCAGGCGATGAGTGATGGTGCGTCTGGTTGAGACTGGGAGCCATTTGAAGATCTTTAGGAGGATGTGCAGCGTGAGGAAGCAGGCGGAGGAGACTGCGTTGATCTGGTTCTTCATGGTAAGATTGCTGTTCAAGATGATGCCGAGGTTCTGGGCATGGTCAGTGGGGATGGGAAACGGTCCCAGTTCAGCAGGCCGACAGGAGTCGTTCCACGGGAAGGCGTTGTTCCCAAAGATCAGTACTTCATTCTTGTCTGTGTTGAGCTTGAGACAGTTATTTAGCATCCAGTCAGCGATGCTGGTAATGCACATGTGGAAGTTGACCCTCATGGTGGAAGAGTCTTCAGAAAGAGATAGGATGAGCTGGGCGTCGTATGCGTAGGAGATAATCTTCAGTCCATGGTTCCTGATGATGTTGGCCAGGGTGGTCATGTAGGAATTGAACAGAGTAGGACTGAGGGATCATAATGTCAGAGTGGTAATATCATTAATAGCAGAAACAAATAAAGATACAGAATTGTGGATCCTTAAGAAAAGATACAGGGGGATAACATATTTTACCCTTTGAATTCATCTAAACAATTCTAAATTAAATAACAACACAGCATTGTATCACACTTAGAGTACCCGCAAAGCGTGGGTGCGATAGGAATTGACCCAGAATAGAACCAAGATAGAAGTTAAAGATACTAAGTCTCATCCCATAGGATCCCACAATTGTACTGAGTAGAGGATCCCCTCATGCAGAGGTGCATTGGCATCCAGGAAAATAAAGGTACTAATCGCAAAGGATTCCCCATAAAATGACACCTTTACCATGTGTAATCCTAGGATGATAGATGCGGTAAGTTTATTTCTTACCCGTCATCAATATCAATCAACAAAAGATAACCCACTCATTCGTATCTAAAATAAAATGAATATATCCATCAAAATGCTTCCAAAAAGTGATAAACCGATGCCCTCAAATGGACAAAAAGTTTACATTACATGAAGTGCTGCTGGCATCAGCCGCTCCGTATGGAGATGCAGTCATGGTGTGGCTGCACTCGACCGTTTCCGCCATCTGTCACTCTGTATGGAGACATGGTGACGACACGGCTGCCCTCGCCTACGTTTAATTCGAAAGTGCACCACGTGGCGTACATCTGTACTACGAACTAGAAGGGTTCTGTCTTTTCCAGCAAAAACGGAAACACGCTGTTTTATAAAAAAGGGTACTGAAAGTTTAAAAAGTATCTGGTAAACTGATTTAAAAAAAAAAAAAGGATAATACACATTGTGCAGTAGTATAATTTCAAAGTCTGGGGAAGAAAACTACTGTAGAGAGAGAGTAAAGACTCTTCTACACCAAACACTAGACGGCCAAAGGCGGATGTCCAGATAACAACTTGTAAATCCTGTCAAAGTCGGACAAAGTAAAGCAAGACAGCTATAAAGAATATTCTCGAAACCTTCAACAATAAACATTCTAGGGAGGATCCTTTCAAAGCTCACAATATCACATTTGTACTCGGCAAACATAATTACAAGCTAATGCCAGATGGAAATAAAGTAGTCAACTTCACAATGTATGACACCACGTGGTGTAAAACAGGCAAGTCTTATAAAATAGATGATCAGTTCATACAATGCATCATTTTATGACATGTTGCACAGTGTGGTGCATAAACAAAAATATCTGTTAGCATAGAAGTTCATGAAGGATACAACCTAAAGAGTGGTTTGATAATCAAACAAATGTTGCTTGCCTCCAGTCCTCGAGGTTATTCAATCCCTTGATTATAGGGTCAACGTGGTCAATTCACATCAGTTCATTTTTCATCAGGACATGCATCAAGTTACCACCCCTGGATTCAGGTGTTGTGTTCAATTACGTGCCATCTGATGTCCTGTGGCGTATGCTGTAGTTCCTGAAAGTGTTCAACCAATGGTGCACCTGCAACGTTGCACCTAATGATACTTCTATGTTGTAATATACGCTTCTTCACTTTTTGGGTGGTATGCCCTATGTAAATCATATTGCATGGGCCCCAGATGACATAGACCACATTAGGGGAATTGCAAAGCTTTGGAGACAAATTTGATGTCACAATGTACACACTCTTTACTCCCTAGACAATACCTATAGAGTTCTGTTACGGGATGCAATCCCCATTGAGATGCAAGTGTATATGTAGGAGGTTTAGGAAGGACTGCCCTCAGCACTAAATCTTTGATAGTAGGTCCCCCTTTGAAGGAGAACATAGGTTTTTTCAGGTTGTGGCATAAGGGTTTTGATTAAAACCCAATGCTTATGAGCAAAGGTCTTAATTGTATTGCTGGCCATGCTAAAGGTGTTGACACAAATCAGATGATCACTTGTATAAATGTTTTCATGGTCTATTAGTAGTTGTTCTGTTGGTTTGTACCAAGCTTGCGGTAATGTTTGACAAGCCTCTTGGGATAACCTCTGTCTAGTAATCTTGTTATCAAAATGATAGATTCTTTAAAATAGTCCTTCTTTAAGGTGCAGTTGCGTCTAATCCTAAGAAATTAGTCAAACGGGAGATGTATAGTTTATTGTTTTCTGACAGAATTCTACAGTCTAAAAAGGCAATGTCTTTGTTATCATGTGACATCGTAAATTGGTGGTCAGTGGACCGAGTGTTGATCCAAGAATGGAAATCAGTCAATCTATTAATTGGACCCACCCTTAGGAGAAAAAAATCAAAGATGTACCTTGTCCATAGAATGATATCATCCTGTTAGAGATTGCTGTCAAAGATGTGATGCTCCTTATAGTCAGCCATGAAGAGATTTGCTAAATCAGATGTGAACCAGCCCCTATTGCAACATCCTTGGTTTGGAAAGAAAAAGGAGTGCAAATTAGTAATAGTTTTTGCTGACCTATCTCAGGGAGGACTACTGTGAATCAAGTTGGTACTTCGCAGGAATGTGTCCTTCGATCTAAAGTCTCTTGAACGCCCTCAAGGCTTCTTGCTGTGGGATGTTGGTATCTAAAGATTTGAATATCCATTGTCTCTAGCAAATCCATGGAGTTATCAAAATCCATTCCCACAATAGTTTTAATAAAATCCATGCTATCTCTGATGTATGCACTGGTTTCTAAGACTGGTGACTTAATGATGAAGTTTTACGTGTTTATAAAGTGGTTCCAAAATGAGCTGCAGCCTGAGACTGTGGGTCTGGCTGGGGGAGTCTGGCGGTTCTTGTGGATTATGGGAGGGTATACAACACAGCAATGCGTGGATTTGAGTTATTGAGGTAATCAAAATATTTTTGGCTGATAGATTGACGATCAGAACTTTTCTTGGTAATCTTTAGGATCAGGGTTTAAATGTTCCTGGTAGGGTTGTTGTCAATTCTTTGATAACATTCTTAGTTAACTAGTTGTCTGTGTATCTCCTCATAGTGGTCATTACTATTTAGAATGACAGTGCCACCTTTTTTATCTGCCGGTTTGACTACAATCTCATTGTTATTCCTTAGTGGTTTTACAGTCATGTTCTCTTCTTTAGAGATGTTATAGCGGACATGTTGCTGAGAGCATCTATGAATCTGAGTACCATTTTTTTCTAAGGTCACTTATTCCGCAGATAGTGTATGCATAGAGGGAAGGAATGCTGAAGTGGGTCTTAGTCTTGTGACATTAAGTTTGCGCTGGTAACTGTTGTTGCTGAAAAAGTGTCTGAGTCTTACTTTTCTACAGAATTTGTGCATTTCAAGTTGAATTTCAAAGTAGTTGGTCTGTGAGTGGGAACAAAAGAAAGACCTCTACTAAGAATTTCCGCTGGAGACAAAGTATGTTTGGAAAGGTTGAATATGGGGGGCCATAGTGGAGTGTGTAGTCATGAGTTGTCTCCGTGGTTCCAAAAAGTAATGCTATCTCCTAGTCTGTCACTCTCCGTGTGTCTTCTTGGGGTAGAAAATGTCACCCCTGCCTCCTTCTCTCCTCCCCCTCTGTGGGCCCCGAAAACCCTGGCCTGTCTCTTAAAACCAGGATGGTTCAGTGTGGGTGGGGCCTGGTGGAAGGAATGTTGAGCTAGTGCACAGGGTGCTGTCAGCGTCTGAAATATTTGAGGCAGATATGTCTGAAAATGTTACAAAGGGTTTGCCTCATAATTTTCCCTGGAATAAATTGCGTCCAGTCTCGTCCTGCTTGTTGTAATTATCCCCAAGAATGGAGTAAGTCTGAAATTTGTTATATTTCTTGATGTCTTTGGATAATTTATCTAGTTTTCGGTTTTGTGTGATGTTAAATGCAAAAGTGGCTTTCTCTAAGGCTTGTTCGGCTTTGGTCAGGGATTAGTTGTCAAGTATCTCTCGAGTCAACTCAGCTGTTTCTTTTTCTAGTTTCTTAATATGCTCAAGGGCTCTTTCGATACCGAACACCATCCATTGCCTCGAGCAGTTATTTGCAAACGAAACTAAAATTCTCTTGAAATCTGGGATCTTCAGTGAAAATTACTTGTTGGTTAGGTCTCGCCTAGCGTTGCAGCACATGCGCTACTCGCTTGGCGAGACATATTGTGAAAGAGGAGATTTCAGAAGGGGACTTGAAGCCCTGCCCATCGTTTTCATTGGGTCGCGCCAGCGTTTATGCTAAACACTGGCTTCTCATTGAAAATGATGCTTTTTGGCCAATGCCCTTTCTCCCTTTCCTCCGGCCCATCCGGACTGGCTTGTCTGTTCACGGCTGTCATGAAGCAATTTCTTATCTCCACATCAGCCTCGTGTTTATTTTTGCATCGCGCTTTCACTTAAAGTGAAAGTGAAAGTGGGATGCAAATATAAACAAGGGGCTGCCTTCCCGCAATGGCGAACGCTTGTTTTGTAAGGTAAATGGTATTAGGTTTATTTTATTTGTGTGGCTCACTTCTTTATAAGGGGATTATAAGCACTTCCTTCCTCACTGCAGGGTTTGTTTTGCACTGCTTGCTTTTGCATACAGTGCCATTCGTTGTTGGTCAGTCGGGGGCTTCTCTCTAACCTAATGCTGTTTGGGGGTAACCTTCAACCTTGCAATCCACAAGATTATTTTATTTCTGAAAATTCACCTTACAGCCACTGTAACCCGACTTCCCTCACCTCTATGTAAATGTAAATGTTGTAGACTTGTAAAGCGCACAGCTGCCCCAGCAACGGGGCGTCCCGGCGCTGTAGACCGCTGGGGAACCCGTCCTGGCTATCCCTGTGAGATGGTCCCTTTCTGGGTATCTCCAAGGTGAAACCAGGCATCCCCGGCGTCTGTGGGGGGCCGTTGTAGAGATGAGGCAAGCTTAATGCCCAGAGTTGCCGAGTGTGTTCCTGGTTAGAGTAGGTACCGAGGCGAGAATTATCGAGTCCGTTTTGACCCTGGTCCACGACCCTGCCGCGTCGGGAATTGAACCCTGGTCCCTGGCCGATTCTCTGCTTACGGGTCTGCCGCCTCTAACCAGTGAGCCACACCTCTCGATCACTCCTCTGCTGTCCTGCTCTGAACTCTTTACCTTTCCCCATCTCTCTCTGCTGCCGCCCCTCCCTCTATCTCCAATCTCTCCACAACAAACCTGATCTGGTCCTTTATCTTTCATTATCACTCACTGCACAGCCTGTCTTCTCCTCCGTAACCCTGCTCTCTCACTTGGCTCTTTCCCCATCTTATATCTCTTGCCCCTAGTTCCCTCAGTGCGCGTGTGACTGGCCTCGTGTCGGAAGCTCACTCCCACCTGAATGGAGCAGCGGGCCTGTGCAATCCTAGCCTGAGTAGCTGTGGCTCACACCTGTAGTGCTGGTGAAGACCTACGTGGGGTCAGCCTAAACGAGGCCTTCGGGTGGGTACCAAGGACCACAGAGGACACAGTTACTGCAGTGGCGGCTGGTGATATGTGAAAGTGTACCAAGGACCACAGAGGACAGAGTTACTGCAGTGACGGCTGGTGATATGTGAAAGTGGTGAGACGTAAATGTTCTGGATGAGTGCCCTCTTGCAAGCAAGGGTAGTGAGTGAGCACAACTATCATAAGAGGGGTTTGGAGGGGTCTTCACGGACACCGCGCTATGCAATGCAATAGGTGTTGCTTTTGGTTTTGTAAATAACAATGCCTTTTAAGTTTTTTTAAAGGCATTGCCATTTACAATGTCAATAGCTCAAAATAATGTAATTGCGAGACCTATTACATTGCAAATGCTAATTTATTTGTCGGCCAACGGGGATGATATTGGAAGCAAGGTATTGCTGCATAAAATGACCATGTAGTTGTGTACTAATTAACTTTTTCGTAATCTTTTCAAGTTTGTTTATTTAGACTAAAGAGCCACTTCAATTACAGGAGGTGTTGTACTCAGGATACAAGATCCTTTTACAAATCTGTCAATGTGATCTTCACTATAGGACAATGTTGTCTCTTTTGACATGTTATTGTGGAACAGAACCAATGTAAGAATTATTTGATATGGTGCCCTTGCAGTGTATCAACTGCGAAGTAATTAGTAAACAATAAATATCCTTAGCAACCAGGGTAGGTATATAATTCCCAAGAAAAGTAGTTTCCTCGGAGCAAGTAAACTGCCTTTGCTTTCTAGGCAACAATAATACATGATTAAATTGAAATAAAAACACAGTTTTTGGACCTCAATTGTTTAGTAAATATTCATATATTTTGGATGCACAAGCCTGTGTAATATTCAGGTATATAGCTTCCATGTAGACAATAACAATATTTTACTGACAAATTTTGCACAGAAAAGTTTTACAAAATAACAGGAGGTGCTACTTGTTAATGGCGCTGTGTTCAGTGAATGGTGCAAAATAGTAAGCGATAGTTTTTTTTTTTTGTCCTCATACATGGCATTAGGCCTAGATCTGAAGCTATGCACACTCTCACTGGGACGACCAAATCAGCAAACTTCTTCCAAGAGATCTATATGGCCTTTTTGTTCAACTATATATCTGGAGATGTAAGCGACCTGACCAATCTCCAACATAGTTTAATATGCCTTAGTCATTGGACTTTATTAAGTAACATCTCTATTATGTTCCCCGAGTGGTAAAAACCCCATTAGATATTTTCTGGCAACGTCGCCCATATTGGGCCCCACATCGTTATCCTTTTAACTGATCCCATAATACAGTCTGCCCGGCAGGTATTCCTTACATACAAAATTCATTCTCTTAGTGACGGAGCAGCCTGTGCTACCCACTTCATGCAAATTTCTCTATGTGCCATAATTATCAATACAAATAACAGATGTGCTTGGGGTTTATTTACCATATCATTTTTCGCCACCTCTAGGTAAAATTCCAAATTCAAGGCTTACCTGCATTTTAGCCCCAAGTGTTTTAGAAGCAAACTCACCCACTTTGTGCCAGAAGATATGGATTACCTGACATTGCCATAACAGGTGAACATCGTCGGCATTTTCTAGCATGCATTTGGGACATTTTCTTCTCTTACTTCCACCCATCTTGGACAGTTTCTTCGGAGACCTATAGGCTCTATATAGAGTAAAAAGATAGTTTCTTCTCAAAGGTGCGGGTCTGACAATAGACCAAAGTGCAGCATATGATACTTGTCAAAACTACAGAAGAGGGACCCTGATCAGATTAATTAAGTGAGGAAGTAGCTAGGGAAATAATAACTATCAGAGAACAACAAGACTTCCTTCACATGTATAATTCAGGCAATGAGTCCATAAAGTTACTCAAACCCACAGAACAAGAGTATGATAAAAACTCAGTTAATTTATTTCAAATAATGTCATGATCATAGCATTAAATTTTTTTCATTTTTATGTATAGTGCAAAATAGGTAACAAAGATAAAATACAGTACATCCTAGCCCAGCACACAACGTGATTACAAGATAAAGAATGGACAAAGCATGGCGGGACCAAAAGTCTACAGAGAAAAAACAATAACAATTTTACAAGACAATAAGTGGCAAAATATCATACATTGTACATAAATAGTTACACAGGAAACACAGAAAAAAGCGCTGACGCGCGTTTCGGAGATCCCATACGACTCAAAAGGCTCCTTCTTCAGGGCGCATCATATAAGTTTTCCTTGAAAAACATATCATATATTCAAATTCCAGTATCATTCGGTTATGATGCCGGGATTCAGTCAAATTTAAAAACTGTTGGTTTTTTAGAGGGGCCCAAGGCCGGATGTGGAACCCTGGGTAGGTACAGCCAAAAGGAAACTTCTATAGATCAATCAAATGGAGTATGCCGTAACGAAGAATATGGACACAGAGGTCAGTGCAGTGGAGTTAAAAGGCTAATGGCCAGAGCCGAAGGTAGATACTACTCGGAGTCTCGGTCTCTGTAATTTCAATTGTTAAGGCGGTGCCCAAGGAATGGAGTGTGTTAAATTCCAGCTGTGTGACTACGCGCTAAGAAGCTAATGGCCAGGACCGAAGGTAAATACTACTCTGAGTCTCGGTCTCTGTGATATTGGTTGTTTTGGCGGCGTCCAGACGATGGAGGATTTTAAATTCCAGCTGCGTGACTACGCTTTTTTCTGTGTTTCCTGTGTAACTGTTTATGTACAATGTATGATGTTTTGTCACTTATTGTCTTGTAAAATTGTTGGTATTGTTTTTCCTCTGTAGACTTTGGCCCCGCCATGCTTTGTCCATTCTTTATTTTGTAATCACGTTGTGTGCTGGGCTAGGATGTGCTGTATTTTATCTTTGTTACCTATTTTGCACTATACATAAAAAAAGAAAAAATTGAATGCTATGATCATGACATTATTTGAAATAAATTAACTTAGTTTTTATCATACTCTTGGTCTGTGGGTTTGAGTAACTTTATGGACTCATTGCCTAATATTGAATTATACATGTGAAGGAAGTCTTGTTGTTCTCTGACAGCATATGATACTTGCCATAAGGTTTGGTTATCTGATTCCGGCATGTCCGTTCTCCATATCTCCTCTGGCGCAGGTAAAGTGCTATCCTCTGCCTCCACTAACATCCAGTACCATTTGGATACTTCCTTTTTAAAGGCTAGGTTTTTCACAAACTCTCCCTCCCATTCTGGCTACAAGCCAAATTGTGGTTTGTTTTGGGCCCATCTTGTCAGTTGAAAGTATTTAAATCTTGATAGGGTAAAGTTTGTTTTTAATGCAAGTGTGTTCCAGGGTATCGGGGAGCTGTGTTCAAATAGCTTCCCCCAATTTACCAGACCCGCCGTTAATAAAGGAAGAGCTAGAACATCTAAGAGACACTCTGGGGTACCGGGTGGATTCCAGATTGGAGCTTTACAACTATAGTATGGTATTCCCATAAGTCGCTTAACTTGCACCCACACCTTGCATGCTGCTAGTAACACCTTGAACTTAATTTATTTTTTTATTTAGTGTGTCCATATTTGAATAGAAAGAAATTTCCTTCCTCTGGGAGATTCTTTCTTAAGACCCGTAAGTGTGGGAGAATATTTTGTGTGTTGTCCATGAGAATATATCTGATGTTTAAAAAAAATAAAGCCCAGTTATACAGTTTGAAGTCAGGCAAGGCGATCCCTCCATCTATTTTCTTTTTACGCAATTATTTCCAGGCTATTCTCACAGCCTTATTTTTCTATACGAAACCACTCAAATCACTTTGCAGTTTCTGGCACCATTCAGATTTGAAATGTATGGTAAGGTGTTAAAAATAAAAGTACATTTAGGGAGGATCATCATCTTGATCAAGTTGACTCTGCCCAAAATTGACAAAGACAAATGCATTCATGATTCTAATTATGTCTTGGTTTCCAAATGAAATTTCTTAAAATTATTGAGGGTTAGTTTATCCAGATCCTTGGTTATTTTAACACCCACATATCTAATCTCTGACATTTCTGATTGAGAGTTTATTGAGCCGTTCCAGGTCATAGTTTCGGTTTTATCCTTATTTACTAGATAGCCAGAGATTTTCCCAAAGGCTTCTATTATGCCCATTATAAGGGGTAATGATGCATCCGGACTTGGTGTGTATATCATCAGGTCATCAGCGTATAGTGCAGTCTTTATTGCCCAGTCCAGATATCTAAATGGGGGGAATCTCATTTTCTGATCTAATACTCCTGGCAAGTAGTTCTTTGTACAAATTAATGAGTAACGGTGATAGGGGACAGCCCTGCCTGGTCCCACGCTCTATATCGTGATCTTTGGTGAATGGGATCCATTTACCACTAACCTTGCTGGTGGGGCTTCATAAATTGATCTTATAGCATTTAAGAAGTTGGTACCCAGATTGTTTTGCTCTGTAACTTTGTATAAGTAAGGCCAACTTACTCGCTCAAACGCTTTGGCAGCGTTGATCAAAGCAGTAGTGCTCAGTGTTGAATAAACCAAACAAAAAGTTAACTTAAAATGCTTACATTTTCATATAAGGGCGCCCATGTCCCCAATGACCCAGTGAGTTCCTGCTTCTACAGGGCCAAAAAGTCAGACACCTACAAGTTCCAAAGATAGTAACATTATTTAGTACTAGGCCACCTCATAATTTCTTAGAAGTCGTTACCAACCGGCATGATCATAATATCAGAGTGATCTTACCTTATAGGTAATGTAATTAATAGCAAACCAAATAAGGATACAGAATCGTGGATCTGTAAGAACAGATACAGGGGCATAAAATGTATCACAGTTGGAATACATTGCAATAATTCTAAATGAAATAAACACACAGCATGATGTCACATTGAAAGTCCCCGAAAAACGTGGGTGCTATAACTGGAACCCAGAATAGAACCAAGATAGAAGGTAACAATACTAAGTCTCATGCCAAAGGATCCCACAAGTGTGTAGGGTACAGAGTCGGGTACAGGATCTCTTCATGCAAAGGTATGTCGGGAATTAGGAAAAATAAAGGTACTAATCCCGAAGGATTTCACATAAAAAGACACTTTCACCATGTGTATTCCAAACATGATGGATGCGGTAAGTTCATTTCTTACCTGCCGCCGATAGCAATTAACAAAAAATTGCCTATTCAAGTCTAGTTAAGAATTTCTTTATCCGGTACATTTCTACAACATAGAAGCAAGAGTAACTCAATCCAAACACATAACAATCTCTCCAAACAAATATAATAGAACTGCTCAAAAAAATTCAAAAAACGTAATACATTGTGGCCTCACAATATATCACTTTTTCTTAGGTTAGCAATTTGACATATGAAAAATGCCACATACCAGCATAAAAAGGACCATGAAGCTGTTGTAAAAACAAAAGGGCAGGTCTGCATTGGCTAAATTTAAAATGTTTAAAAAGTGGCGATAAAAACCTTTTTCGAATATCCGATAAAAAGAAACCTATAATGCAAAGTCGACTGAGCAGACTTGCCGTCGGAGGGACAAGGGCTCAAATCCATGAAAGTGCAACTATTACCGGGAAATCCCACCAAGTGCGGTATTAAATTAAAGCGAAATCTGGTGAGTACATAGCTCTGCTGTCTATTTAGAATATAGGACAAGTAATGCTAAAGGGCCTCGTAAATGTGATCTAGATTATATGTGCCAATTTATGATTATCTAAGGAAGCTCTCTTTGATGAGGCCTTTTCATATAATAGTTGCTTTAGATGACCCTTTTCAAGTAAGGAGCAGGACTCTGGTGATTCAGATAGGTCTGGGTGCCATATCAGCACTGAAGCCAACTTCACATAGGCAAGCCAGGAAATATCAAGGGCTGCATATAATCGAAGGCAATCATTCATAACTAGTTTATTGAGGACAGTCTCATCCCTAGCCCAGATAGAGTGCCATAATAATTAAGGACAAAGTTTGATTCCATCCTCAATATACGGGGTCCCCAATTCCACATGGCTGATAGCATTAGCTGAATAAAGACATCCTTCAGAAAATTATTCTCTACTTGTTGCAACCTTTGTACATCTATTATACTCTAGATACCTGTCCCATGCGTAGCAACACTTTTGCTAAAATAAATCTCCAACAGCTCCTTCTTTGGTTAAAAGCCCAACTTTTGACAAACCCATGCAAGTCGATAAGTGACTTTTCAAAAGCACTTAACTTATTTAATAGCATCGTTTTTCACTTAGGTTTGTTATAAAAAAGGAGATGTAGATAGGAATAGAAACCTACCTCAGAATCCTTCAAGTTGTTAATAAAATGAGAAGACTGGTATTTTGGATGATCTTGTCCCACAAGTCGTTGTGTACTTGTTACTGTCATTAGCCCTTTTGTCTAAATCATGCATGATAAAATCATGAGTCAAACTTTGTAGTCCTCTCCCTGTTCTGGCAACAAGGACCGCATCATCCGCATATTACAGAAAGGGAGAGGTTGAGTTCCAATATAAAGTATGTCCTGTGCTTTCAATTTTAAAACATTGTCAAATCTATTGATATATAAAGAAAATAAAAACAGGGCATGGACACAGCCTTGTCTCATGCCTCTTTTTCTTTTAATCGCAAACATGTCAGTGCTTTCGTCATCCTTCCCAAAGCGAACCCTTGCAGTGACATCCTTATAGAGTTGTCTGATAAACGAGATAATGCTATGCTCCACACCCATCTCCTCCATTATGGACCATAATTTGGAGTGAGACATACAGTCTAAGGCTGCCATAAGGTCCATAAAGGATAAATAAATCGAACCCTTTTTGGCAACTGTATATTTGCCAAATAACTAAATTCAAATTCAGGCATTGATCTACGGTTCACAAATCTTTCATAAAACCATATTGGGTATAGTTTAAAATGGCATTCTCCACTGCCCAGTCCTCCAGTCTATGCAATAGAATTTTCCCCATGACTTTGACAGTGGAATCTAAAAGCGAGATGGGCCTGTAGTTCTTAGGCTGAGCTGTATCCCTTTTTTAAAATAGGTATTATTGCTGTCCATTTCCATGTGGGGGGCTGGCTGACTGTTGCAACTGCATTAAACACATTAGTGAGCAAATCAGAGTTATCAATAAATACATCTAGGGGGACCCCATCTGGGCCTGGAGCCTTAACTTACTGCTTTCTGCCAATGCCCTATAGACCTCTCCATATTCAAAGACCAAGGGCAAACTGGTGCTGTCAGCAGAGCTCCATGTGCTTTTCCTCATCTTGAGTCATCACGGGTTCTGGGCAGAACATATACAAGAATAGTGATCTAACCACTTTTGTTCCTGAATATGGGCTTTGATTGTGGGACCCACTGTCATGCTAAAAAAGGACGCATTAATCACCCACCAGAAGGCTGTAATATTTTTTCATAAACTAGCCGTACAAATGGTATGCCCGGCCTCCTCCTTCATCTTGTTTTTCCTAGCTGCCAGAGCTAACTTATTGCGGTCACTTGCATTCCAAATTAGATCCAGATCACAGGGTTTCACATGAAGAACAGAGTGAAGGGCTGACAGGGCTTTGGTGCAAGCTGTAACATACCAGCCATATGGCTTTCGTGCCTGGGGTCGGGCAACATTTGTAAGTGACTGCCTGATATTTGCTGTAATATTTCTTACGGCCGACCTATCCACGGTGGCCTCAGCTTGGGTATCAAGACAGATGACTACCTCTGGGTGGTTATGTTGGAAAAGGGAGGATAGGAAACTAGTGTTATCCACCTTGGCCCATTTAATAAAAAATAAAAAAATTCCGGGTCAAGTCTGGCTTATAACCAATCGTTAAGTGAGGTTTCCGCAAACCCTCGATTCCTACTCTCACACTTAAGGTTGCATGATCACTAAACCCAGTATATTTAGCATCAAAATCACTAACACGATCAGCCAAAGTTTTGTAGACCAAAATAAAATCAATGGTTGAATTAGGCTAATTACTCGTGAAGGTGGGGGCAAGCTTTGGAGCTATTACACCCATATCGTTGGTGATATTTAAATTATATTTATCCAGGAAATTATTCAGTCCTTTCCCATATGGGTCATTAACGTAGTTAATTAAAGGCTCCTCATTGATATCCACCAAACAACAGACTAACTTAGCAGGCAGTCTGCCGTGGTGGGCATTGAAATCACGCAGACTGAGCACATAGTACGGGCTTACGGTGCTCATTAGAAATTGACTAAAGGGTATCATCCAGGTCGGCCACCACCTGGGATCTTCTAGCATCGACACAGTTATTGTAAAAATGAACTAGAATCGTATCCCACTCTTCCGAGACTTCAAACACAGGAGTTGGAATAGAACAGTCTATGAGCGTGATGACGGTGTTGGTGTACTATACACAGAGTACCCATCCATGAGACTTCCCTGAAGCTCCCACATTTCTTTGAAACAGAGGATTTGGCAGCTAGAGATGAACTCCCTCCAGTCTGCTGAGTCCAGTTTTTTCTTTAGCCCTGCTGTGTTCCATGAAAGGAGCCCCACTTTTGACAAGTCACTAGTGTACCTATCTGTGGTTACAGTATTAATGATCGTGGGGCATTGAGGGGATACGGCATGTGTTAGACCTTTCATCCTTAGGGTGGTCTTTCCCCAGACCTTTTGCCTCCTGTTTTCAGCTGATTCTTTTGGTTAGTCTTACGACTCTGAGCAAGTTACCACTGCTGACCAGTGCTAAAGTGCATGTGCTTCTCCGCTAAACATGATGACATTGTTGTATACTTAATTGGCATATTTGATGTACTGCTAAGTCCCTTGTAAAGTGGTATACCATATACTCTGTAGGAAAGTGCCCTTTTTGCATGGTTGCCCCCTACATTTTGCCTAATGTTGATGCATTTTGACTGAGTGTGCCCTGGGTTCCTGCCAACCAGGCACCCAGTGCCTATGTTCTTTCCCTAAACTGTTGCAAAACCCAATTGGCAACTCTCTGGCCACATGCAAGTCCCTTGTAAAAGGTACCCTAGGTACCAAGGGCACTGTGACCAGGGAAGGCCCTTAAGGGCTGTGTCATAAAATAGTTCTTGTCTCTTCCCTACTGCTCAGCTGGAATGTGTGATGACCTCATAGAATGTTTGGGTGCCTGTGTGTGTGCGTGGAGCGTCAGTTGGTGAATGCGGGCTGAGAAGCAGGGAGGCTGCTCCTGATGGGCCTATGCTTCATCTACTCTTTACCTTCTACTCATCTATCCTGGATCTAAGCTACATTAAAGATATCCTGTTTATACACCCGGCCTGTGTATCTTCCATTTACAACATTTTGGCGACGACTCGATGCCATCCACTCTCAATAAAGTTCATTCCAGTCTTCGTGGACCGCGAGCAAAGCCACGCTTTCCTTTCCTGATGGTTTTGCTGGAACGCTTTAGCATGTAAGCGCAGCAGTTGACTGTCTCAACGTGTGGTAGGGAGTTCGTGTTCTTGTTGCTTCAGACTCTGGACACTGAACTTTGCTGGAAGATCGTGTGCCATTAACAAGGGCTTCACGTCTGGTAAAATCTTTGAGTGAGAGATCGCTCACCGGAGCTTGAGACTTTCATTTCATTATATTGCTTGCCTTTATAATGCATGTCCTGTTTTAGTGTTTGTGTGTGTGTGTGTGTGTGTGTGTGTGTGTGTGTGCTTATGGTCATGTTTTGCTCCTAGGACCCTTAACAAGTGTGGGGCAACCCACTCTCCAGTTTATTACTGCACTGTGTACCCTTCTTTGGGGAGGTTATGGGGGTGGTGTACCCTGTCATGAGGAGGTTTAGTGGGTGGTCGGTGCCCCAATTCTGTTTTTGGTCCTGTGTGTACCCATTATTGCGCTGGTTTGGGTTCTGGTGTACCTTGTCATGGGGTGGTTTTGGGGGCAGTCAGTGACTTATTTCTGCTCTCTAGGGTAATGGATACCCTGCGGTGTACCCTGTCATGTGGAGGTTGAGGGGGGGTTAGTACCCAAACTCAGTTTTTCTGTGTTCCAAGTTCACTTTTAGATTTATAGAGTGTACCCATTCATGGGGTGGTTGTCGGAGCCAGTCAATGCTCCAATATAGTTTCCTAGGGTGATGAATACCCTATGATGTACCCTGATTTGGGGAGGTACGGTGTACCCTCCAATGTACACCTATTCCAGTTACAGTTAAATTTTCGAGCAAAGAGTGTACCCATTTTTGGGAGGTTGTGGGAGCGAGTGTTCCTATTTTATGTTAAATGTAGGTTGTGGGGGCAGTTAGCGTCCCAGTCATATTTTTATACATAGAGTGTACCCATCCATGGGGAGGTTGTCGGACCCAGTCAATGCTCCAATTTTGGTTTCTTGGGTGATGTTTTACCCTACAGTGTACCCTTCATTGGGGAAGTTGTGGAGTCTGTTAATGCTCCATTTGAGTTGACATAATTCTACGGTGTACCCTTTATTGGGGAGGTTAATGTTTTTTTCTTTAGTTTGTGGGGGCAGCCTTCAAGTGGCTTAAGTCCTTTCTCGAGGGCCGTACACAAGCGTACTGCCCCTTTCACTGCCCCCAAGATCGCTACTACATGTGGGGTCCCACAGGGATCGTCGCAGTCTCCCCATCTGTTCAATCTTTACCTCCTGCCCTAGATTCACTCTCTAAGGAACACAAAGGTAACCACATTTAATTACGCTGATGGCCTTCAGCTTATTTTTACGATTGATAACTCCCCTGGCTCAAGCCAGGAATTTCAAGCCACCATGCTTCATATCCAGCGTTGGATGGACCTCAACCATCTCAAACTTAATCCGGGCAAGACCGAACTAGTCCTGCCTGGGAAAGGCCAGAACTTCTGGGGCCCACACTACTGGCTGACTGAACTGGGACCTCCCCCCACCCTGTCCTCCTCTGTGAAAAGCTTAGGGGTAACCATAAATGCCGATCTCTCACTCAGAGCCCAAGTTAGGGCAGTGGTCTCGACCTGCTTTTTCCAGTTGCTCAAAATCAGGAAGATTAGCCACCTGCTCACTCACACCGCTCTCATACAGGTAGTGATTGCCCTGGTACTCTCTCATCTTGACTTTTCTAATTCTATCTACCTCAGCCTGCCACTATTCCTACTTAAACTTCTCCAGCTGGTACAGAACCAAGCTGCAAGACTAATCCACAAACAACCAAGATGGCAATCTGCCCGACCTTTATTATTAAAACTTCACCGGCTCCCTATCACCCAACGCGCGGCCTTCAAGGCAGGGTGCCTAATCTTTAAGGCCCTGCATTGCCGGAGCCCTAAATTCATCAGCTGCATGATATCGAGGCATGTCCCCCCGCAACCTGCGTTGAGCCCACCTCCAGCTTCTAACTGCCCCTGCCTTTAAGCTCAAACGCCAGGGAGGGTGTAGGTTCTCCTATCTGGCCCCTAAATTATGGAACTCCTTACCACCAGTAATCTGATCCTGCAACAACCTCCTGGGGTTCAGAAAAATGCTCAAGGCATGGCTGTTTAAGCAGGCTCATGCGTAAATCCGTCTCTGCCTTGACACTGCCCAAAGCAAGCACCATGAAACCTCTCGGTGTACATGCGCTATAGAAATCCTTGTTAACATAACATAACAAAATCCCGGTGTGTCCTGCAGGCGGCAGCCCCCAAGAACCGGGAGGTCCTGCCCTTCCCTCCCCCACCCAGACTTTGTCTCCCTTGAGCACCGGATTTGCTCACCAACAGACTCTGGCTCCGACCAAATCCACGAGTGTGCACCACTCTGCACCTGACGCCCAGGGCCCGAGTGGCCCAACAACACGAGGAGGTCTCCCCGGTGAACCTGACCTACACCAATTCTCCTACCGACGCCTGCAGCCCCTTTCTGGAGTATCCGACCGACTGTGACTAGAGCGGTAAGAAAAACTTGACACCAAAAAACACACCTGCACCCAACGTCCCACGACCTTGGGTAGCCCAACCGACGGTGCCCCGGCATCCCAAGACATCGCAACGTACCTCTCCAACTGGTGGTTGCCTCCAGAAGATCTTCGTCCCGAGCCTGCAGTATTTGTTGCAACGGGAGAATTCCCATTGACAACAACAGTGCACCTAACGCCAAAACTCCACCCTGCACCCAGCCGCCCCTGTGCCGCTGTGTGTGCACCTTGTGTACTCAATCGGATCACCCTTTGCCCTGAGCTCAAGTCCAGGAGCTTTGCTCCCACAACCATGTGGCCTGCTCGTGAGCAGGCACCAACAGGAGGTCCCCTATCCCTCTTTGGATAACATTGGGCCTCAGCACTCTGCACCCGGCCGCCCTAGTGCCGCTGAGAGTGCTTTCAGTGTGCATCCTTGACCGTGGGAGAACCCTTGTTCTATCCCCAGAAAACCAACTCCAAAAGCTAAGTACTTACTTTTGAATCAATAACATTGTTGTCTTCAATAGGACTGCATTGACTGCTTCCTTGTGAAAATTGTTTCAAGTGTGGAGTTGGCTTGTATAAAACCTTAAAAAACTGCATATATGCAAAAACTGATTTACTTACCTTTTATCTAGGAAATGTCCCAGTGTGATATATAGGCAAATCACACTGAGTAGAAAAAGTAACTTAAAAAGTAATCTAAAAAGTAACGTACAAAGTAATCACTATAATAACTGAAAAGTAATTCCAACTGTTTTATGAATAAGTGACTTACCTGTAACCAATCCAGTTGAATCCAACTGCATTCAAACTGTATTTAACTGTGAATATTCTTACAAAGTTTTATTACACTTACACTTACCAGTATCAGTCCTGGTTTTGTTCTAGAAAATAAAATACATCTAACTAATATTGTTATACAAGCAAATTGGTCTGAGTTCAGTATTTGAGTGTGTGAAATCATTTCTTGCCTGAGTGTGTACAATAAATGCTTAACACTACCCTCTGATAAAGCCTTACTGCTCGCCCACACAACCACAAATAGAGAGTAAGGTATTATCTACTTTAGCCTCTGCCTACCTTTGGGAATCCTCTGGACTCTGTGCACACTATATCCTACTCTGGTATAGTATATACAGAGCTAGCTTCCTACACTCAGGGCCTGTACTTGCTACTGGTGGGCCTGCAACACTTATTGTGCCATTCACACAAATAGCCTTTCAAACCTGTCTCAGGCCTGCTACTGTAGTGCCTGTGTGTGCAGTTTACTGCCACTTCAACTTGGCATTTAAAACTACTTGCAAAGTCTTAAACCCCCCTTTTTATTACATATATGTCACCCCTAAGATAGGCCCTAAGTAACCCTTAGGGAAGGGTGCTGTATATGTAAAAATTAGGTCATGTACGTTTAGGTTTTGCATGGCCTGGTAGTGACAAAAAATAATTTAGTTTATCACTACAGTGAGGCCTATTCTTCTTATAGGCTTGCATTGTGAATTCCTTAATACACTCTGAAGCTGTAATTCCTGATCAGAGAGAAGTAGGTTTTCTGTTTTTCATATGTTTCGAATGGTGATGATAATGCCTCCTTACTGGTGAAGTTGGATTTAACATTACTGTTTTAGAAATGCCACTTTACTTTTAGAAAGTGGACATTTCTCTGCACTTAGTCTTCTGTGTGCCTGACAGCCTGTCTCCAATACACGTTTGGGGAGGTTGACAGCTAAATTAGTGCATTCCCTCAAGACAGCCGCAACCCAGGAAGGATAGGTGTGTCTGAGTACCCAACTACATACATATGCAATCTGATGGCCTTGCCTGGGTAGGATGGAAGGGAGAGGCTATCACTTCACTTGAATAGGTGGGTCATATCCCCACACAAAAGACTAATTACCCCTGGCAGACAGGACTGGCTTTAAAGGGATCCTTGTGCACCACAGAGAGATGCTTTGAAGTCACCCCTATATCAAAGGCTCTTTGGGGAATAAGTACTGGGTCTCTAACCCTCTAAAATCAGACACTTCTGAATCTTGAACTGAACCTCTGACAGAAGGACTTCTGTGCTGCCTAAAGGTCTCCTCTTTGGACTGCAGACTTGGAAGACCTGCTTTTTCTTGTGCTGCCCTGCTGCTCCCTGACTCTGCTGAAGGAGAGTTGGACTGTGCTTTCGCTTTAAGTGATCTCCAGGGACTTGCTGGCCTGCCTCCTGTTTTCTGAAGTCTCAGGGACACAAAAGATTTCTTGCAATTCTGCTGGTGCTGTTGGACTCTACCATCTGCGAGTCCTCCCTTTGCATGAGGTGCCCACTCCAGTTCTGGGCCTCAGAGGTGAGTTCTGCAGCTGTTTTGCTACAAAATCGATGCATTATCACCACTGTGCTGATCAGAACTGATGCAATGCTCTTCACCAGTGACATGGTGTCGGTCTGGAGACATCCCTGCATGACTTGACAACAATGTGGGATGCGACTGCGAGGTTAGATGATGACACAGCGCCGATCTGATGTCCTGATCGCAAGGTTCCACTTCAAAGCATCAGCCCGACTGTGTGAATCGGAACCGATGCATCGCTCATCGCCTCTCTACTCCAGCACCCATCTTCTGAACTGATGTATCAACTTCAGTGCGTGGAGAAGATTAACTCATCTTGTTGCTTGCCACCAGGAAAAGTACTCTGTTCACCGGGCCCTCATTGGTCCTGTAGCCAGCCGACGCTCCTTGGCGGTCGATCTGAACTTTGACTTTGTCCTAGTCCAGTGAGACCTAATTTAACTATTTTAGTGCTGCTTGCTTCTAAGCTCTTTACTGCATTTATTCTTTTAAAATTCAATATCTCAACTTCAAAACATTGGATTTTGTCGTTTTGGTCTTGCTTTGTTTTTAATATGATCTATTTTTATAAACATGGGTGTAGTCTTTTTATGGTGTATTCATTGTGTTACTATGAGCGTGTGTGTTTTGCACAAATAGTTAACACATTGCCTCTTTAGCTAAGCCTTACTGCTCTGTGCCAAGCTACCAGAGGGAGAGCAAAGCTTGTTTTTTAGTGTGTATCTAGCATACCCTGACTGGTGGTTCCTGTCTGGCCTGGGTGCGTACCTCAGCCAACCAGGAATCCCATTTCTAATAGCGTCCATGTTCCCGTTGGGCAAATTATTTGAAGGTACGTGAGAAACATTGACTCCTGTACAATCAGCACCCAGGGGATCATGCTGCGGGCTATTTAGACGGAGTCACTCCTGGCCATTTAGATTGCTGAAAGAATCAGATTGAGTACCCCACCTCCATTCGATCTCGGTTTGGCAGAGAAATCTGTTGTTAGACTGGCGGCCATTATTATCATCAGTAAGTGGGATAGTCCCAGCCATACCATGAAGAGGATAGGGAATGGATCCCACGAGTGTGTAGGGTACCGAGTGGGGTCGACGATCTCCTCATGCAAAGGTGCCTTTGGAACAAGTAAAAATAAAGGTACTCATCATGAAGGACTTCCCATAAAAATACACTTTTGTCATGTGTAATCCTAACATGATGGATGCGGTAAGTTCATTTCTTACCAGTCGCTGAAAGCAATCAACCAAAGATTGTCCACTTAATTTTATCTAATTAAAATAGAATGAATATATCAGCCAATATTCTTCCAAAAACTGGTAAAGCGATGCCCTCTAATGGACAAAAAAGACTTGGATTAAGCGCTGCTGGCGCCAGCTGATCAGTATGGAGATGCAGTCAATGCATGTCTGCTCTCGCCCACTGCATCCGTCAGTCTCTCTGTATGGAGACGCGCCATGGTGCGGCTGCACTTGCTTGCTTTTAAATCGAAAGTGCACAACGTATCGTGCATGTGTACTAGTAACCCGAAGGATTCCGTCTGTCCCGGTAAAAAATGAAGCAAGATGTTTTCCAAAACGAGTATTGAAAGTTAAAAAATATCTGGTGAGCTGATTAAAAAATACTACACCCCAAGCAGTAGTATTACTCCGAAGCCTGGGCAAGAAGACTACCATAGATGAAAGACTGCTCTATACCAAACACTAGACTACCAAAGGCAGATTTCCAAATGAAGCCTTGTAAATTCTGTCACAGTGCAACATGTAAACCTACACATTGTATGTACTGATGTAATTATCTATTTTATAAGGCTTGCCTGTTTTTACACCATATGGTGTCCTACATTGTGAAGTTGCAGACTGTATTTACATCTGATGTTAACTTGTAATTATGTTTGCTGAGTATAAATGTGACTTAATGTTTATTGCTGAGAGTTTTGAAAGTATCCTCTTTGGAATGTTTATTTTTGAGGATTTAGCGAATATCCTCTATTGCTGTCTTGCTTTACTTTGTCCGACTGTGACAGAATTTATAAGACTTCATTTGGACATCCGCCTTTGGCAGTCCAGTGTTTGGTATAGAGCAGTCTTTCCTCACTCTCTATAGTAGTCTCTTTCCCCAGCCTTCAGAGTAATACTACTGCTCGGTAGTCAGTGAATCACTTCACAAGATTTTTTTTTTTTTTACTTTCAGTACCATTTTTATAAAACATCTTGTTCTCATTTATTGCTGGGACAGATGAAACCTTTCTGATTCCTAGTACATGTGTATGCTACGTGGTGCACTATTGATTTAAACGCGGGCGAGTACAGCCATACTGTGACTGCATCTCCAAACAGAGCTACTGACAGCGTAGCGGGCCAGCACAGCCACGAGATGACAGCATCGCCACACTGAGCGACTGACGCCAGCAGCGCTTCATGTAAACTTTTTAGTTCACTTGAGAGCATCGTTTTACCACATTTTGAAAGTTATTTTGACAGATATATTCTATTTTATTTTGATAAAAATGAGTGGGCACTTTTTTTACTGATTGTTATCAACGACGGGTAAGAACTTAATTTACCTCATCCATCATGTATGGATTACACATTGCGACAGTGCCTTTTTATGGGGAATCCTTCGGAATGAGTTTCTTTATTCTTCCTTGTTTCCAACGCATCTTTGCATGAGGAGATCCTCTACCCACTCGGTACCCTACACACTTGTTGGATCCTTTGGTATGAGACTTGGTATCTTTACCTTCCATCTTGGTTCTATTTCGTGTCCCTAGCTATCGCACCCACTCTTTACGGGGACTCACAGTGTGACACCATGCTGTATGGTTAGTTTGTTTAGTATTATTTCAATGTATTCCAAGGGTGGAACATGTTGTGCCTCTGTATCTGTTCTTATAGATCCATTATTCTGTATCTTTATTTGGTTCTGCTATTAACATTACCTATGAGGTAAGATCACTTTGATATTATGATCACAGCAGTTGGTAATGACTTCTAAGAGATTATGAGGCACCCTAGTACTTGTAGGTGTCTACCTCTTTGGTCCTAAAGAAGTCTCCTTTATAATTTGATGATTAGGTGTCGAAATATTGGCTTACATTTGTTGACTTTAATGAACTTCTGCTATAAGCGGAACTTACTGGGTCATTTGGGACCTGGGCTCCCTAATATGAAAACTTAAGCATTTTAAGTCAACTTCTTTTTTGGTTTATTCAACGCTGCACACTATGGCTCACTATTTTACACCATTCACTAAACACTGCGTCGTTCATCAGTAGCGCCTACATTTATTTTGTCAAAACTTCCGTGCAAAATTTGTCAGTAGAATATTGTTATTGTCTACATTTAAGGCATATACCCGATTATTACGCAGGCTTGTGCATCCAAAATAATGGGTATTTACTGGTCAATTGAGGTCTGAAAACGGTGTGTATTTGATTTCCATTTAATCGTATATAATTTTGGCCTAGGCAGCAAAGACAGTTTTCTTCTCCAAATACTGCCATGTTTCTTCCCCAGTGGCTACGGAGGAGGAAGCATCATTTGCAATGGTGGTGTGGATAGCGGCTGAGGTCCTGGACCTTAGCTTGCCCTCGGTGGCATTCAAGACTAATGCCTTGATGGAAGTGCTTCAGCCATGAGAGTCCCCTTCCAAACTGCTTGTGCCATCTAATGAATCCCTTATTAATGTCCTGCTTGGGACGTGGTCTAAGCCCAGTTCAGGTGATCCTTTGAACAGGATTATTGGCCACTACCACCTCCCTGATCCTCGGGACTACAAATTCCTCATGCAACAACCTGCCCTGGAGAGCATGGTGCTCCAAGCCTCCACTTTTCATGTAAATCCTGGTGCATTCCCAACTACCCTGCCGGATCCAAGAGGCTGGACAATTTAGGCAAGAAAACTTTGTCTTCCACCAGACTGGTATTGTGGGCGGTGAACACCACATGTCTTTTGGGCCGCTGTTCCCACTCCATGTGGGAAACTGTTTAACAAGTACTGCCAATGGACCTGGAGGAGGCCCGGGCCGTACTCTCATAGGCTGTCACTGATCGAAGGGATGCAGCTAGGTTCATCATTAGATGCGGACTAGACACCACCAACTCACTAGGCTGAGTGGTTTCGTCGATAGTGGTCCTACGACGCCATGCCTGGTTGAGGTCTACAGGCTTTTCTTGGATGTCCAAACATCACTCATGGACATGTCTTTTGGTGGCTCCCATCTCTTCGGGGACCAGGCGGATTCTACGCTGGAGTACTTTGAGGACAGTAGGCTACAGCCAGGTCCTTGGGCCTTTCTATTGCCAGTTGTCACCCTCAATCCGCATTTCGCTCCTTTCGTGGCCACGGAAGGGGCATACTGCCGTGTCCTTACCCACCCAGCATTCCATCCTCTGCGTGGACTTTAACGCGGTACCTACCAAACCCAGAGGTCGGGGGGCCAGCGGTCAGGCCAGTCCACCTCTCCCTAACCCCAGCATGTGCAGCCTCCAAATCCTCCTAGTCTGCCTGTTTACCATCATAGGTACCCAGTGGGCGACAGGATTCACCGTCATCTGCCCCACTGGCAGTCCATATCATCAGACAGGTGGGTTTTGCAGATTGTCCGAAGGGGCTACTCCCTCCCCTTCGAGATTGCCCCTCCCTCCATGCCACCCATTTACGACAGGCTGAAAGAGGACCTTCTATCTCTTCTCCGCCAGGAAGTGATGGCTCGCATGGCCAAATGAGCCATAGAGAGAATGTTGATGCCAGAAGAGGGTTTTGGTTGTTATTCCTGCTACTTTCTGGTGCCCAAGTAGGATGGAGGCATTCGTCCTATTCTAGACCTGCACACTCTCAACTTTTTCCTCAAGGAGGATAAGTTCAAAATTCTCACTCTTGCTCAGGTTCTAGCTGCCCTGGATCTAGGAGACTAGATAGTAGCATTGGACTTGCCAGATGCATAATTCCATACTCCTTTCCTGACCGCCCACAGGTGTTACCTGCGGTCCCCGGTGGGTCACGAGCACTTTCAGTTCTCCTTGCTCCCCTTTGGCCTCATCAGCGCCCCTTAGGTGTTCACGCAGGTGATGGTTGCTACTCATCTGTAAAGATCATGGGTGCCAGTCTTACCCTATCACGATGACTGGCTGTTGAAGGCAAGCTCCCCCCAGGCTGTCATCTCCCACCTCCAGACTATGGCGGATGTCCTACATTCGCTGGGGTTCACTGTCAATGTGCCAAAGTAAAACCTGCCTCCTTCTCAAACGCTCTCTTTTATCGTAGCTGTTCTGGACATGATGCAGTTTTGGGCCTATCCTCCTGAAAGGCAAGTCCGGGATATTTAGATTATGATACTGATGTTTCAGCCTCTATCCTGGATTTTGGTGAGACAGACTTCGAGGCTGCTGGGCCTCATGGCTGCCTGCTGGCGATACATGCCTGTTGGCATATGCAGGCTGTGCTTGGGACCTGAAGTTCAGTGGGTTTAGTGTCAGAGGAATCTCTCCAACATGGCCCAGAGGTAGGAGGGAAGTGCAAAAAGCCATCTGCAGTGATGATTAATGAACTGCGATGCGGTCAGGAGCAAACCCTTCTCCCTTCCTCAACCAGTTCTCAAAGTGGTGACAGATGAGTTACTCATGCCATCTGGGAGAGTTGGAGATCAGAGGACTCTGGTCTCTTGTGGAATCCGGACTCCACATCAACCTGTTGGAGCTCCGAGTGATCCGATTGCCATTGAAAGCCTTACTATCCTGCATCCAGGGAAGGCTAGCCCAGGAGTTTAAGGACAATACCACTTCTATGTGGTACTATAACAAACATGGCGGTGTGGGGTCGTGGACCCTTTGTCAAGAGGCCCTGTATCTCTGGACATGGCTGGAACAGCAGGTCATATTTCTGGTTGTTTACCACCTGGCAGGTTCTCTGAATGCTGGAGCGGGCAAACTCAGCCGAAGATGCCTCGCGTATCTCGAATAGCATCTCCATCCGGAAGTGGTGCAAGGTCTCTTTCAACAGTGTGGAGAGCCTTGCTTTTATCTGTTCTCTGCCGGCGAGAATTCACAATTTCAGCAGTTCTGTGCACTGGAGACACTTCATGTGGAGGCTTCCCCTTCAGGAGGATATTTTGTCGCACCAGCAGGAGAGGTTTCTACACCCAAACCTGTCAACACTCAGTCAGCTTGCATGGAGATTGAGTGGCAATAGTTGACATCTTTCGACCTTTCTCCCGAAGTCTGTAACATTATCTACCAGGTGTTCCTCCAGAATATGGTTTATGTCTGCCGTTGGGCAACATTTGTTTCATGGTGTTCAAAGAAACAAGTTGACTCTCTTTCTGCTCCCCATTCTCAGGTTCTCCGGTTTGTTTTCTCCATTGCCCAGCAGGGCTCTGCTCTAGGCACTGTTTCTGCAATATTTACTTTTCTACGGTTTCCTGGCCAACCTTCCCTTTTCCAATCCCCTATTGTACATACGTTTTTGAAAGGTTTGCAACATATGTTTCCTCCTCTCTTCATTATGCCTCAGTGGGACCTTAATCTGGTCCTGATGTTCCTGATTTGCACTCTTTTTGAGCCCTAACATAACTGTCCTCTCAGGCCCCTTACCATCAAGACAGCCATTACCTCTGCCTGGAAGGTCTGTAGGCTTTAGACCTTGTCATCCAGCCTCCTTACCTGAACATCTACCTAGACAAACTGTTGCTTCTAACAAGGTCTTCCTTTCTTCCGAAAGTGGTTACTCCATTTCATGTAGCCCAAACCGTTACTCTGCCTTCTTTGACGCTCTGCCTCATCCCTCCAAGGAAGAGGAGCGACTTCACCATCTGGACCCAAAAAGAACATTGTCATTCTACTTTGCTCAAACACAAGAGTTTCGGGTGGACAACCAACTCTTCGTGGGGTGTATCAGAGTGAAGAAAGGACGTGCTGAACAGAACATGGATCGGGCTCTGTACCAAAATCTTTTTCACATTAGCAAAGAAGCAACCCCCTGAGGATTTGCGTGCTCATACCACCAGAGCTTAGGCTGCAACCACTGCGTTAGTTAACGGAGTTCTAGTCCTGGACATCTGCCAGGCAGCAACGTGGGCTTCCCTGCACTCATTTTCCAAACACTACTGTCTAGATAGTCAATTCCGTAAGGATGGGCATTTTGGCCATTCAGTCCTGCAGGGCTTCTTCGTGTCAAAGTGGTCCACAGATGCATCTCCAAGAAGTATTGTTTGGGTATCTATTCTAAGGTATAAAATCTGCGGCTAGAAGTTTCTATCAGTTGAAGAAGTTACTTACCTCCGGTAACCCCTTATCTGGTAGAGGCTCTGTTTCGCTACAAATTCCTTACTGACCCACACATCCTCTTCACTCGGCGAACGGATTTCTAGGGACAGGGCTTTCCCCTTTCAGGACCCTAATTTTCCACACCAGTGTTCAGTTCTTTTTTGGCTCTTCGCTTTTGCCGTGTAAAGTTGTGACCGTGAACATCACTTCTGGCATGGACAATGCCAAGCGGAGCCAAACAACACCACCTACTGGTGCGCAGGGGTACTGCTCCCGGAAAATGTACGTATCCAGTGTGACGCCTGGGGATGATTCTAATGTAAGGAATTTGTAGCTAGATAGATAAAGCATTATGGAAGGTAAGTAATGTCTTTATTTTCACTTCAAAAGGTTGATGTAAGATACTTCAATCAGGGTTGATTAAAACCAGAAGATAAGGCCTAATTCTTAGGAGATAATGATCCATTTTGTATGATTATTTATGATTCAGCAACAAAGAACAAAGCAATGAAAGGAATGCTTGAATTTATCGGAGCCACTGGTGATTGCTCAGGCACAGTACTTTTCATCCGCAGCATTATCTAGACAGACACCAGCCATATGCAAATCAATCTTGGTTGTACCTCTGTAGCAACAGTCCACCCCGAACTTTCACATGGCGACCTTTCCCGATAGGAACACAGCCCCAGAGTGATTTCAGCCTACTTAGCTCCTCAGTGAGATGAAACGAGTCCTGTGTGTGAGAAAGTGGCTCTGTATATACTGTTCCCAAATAGGTACAGTGTGTACAGAGTGCACAGTCCCCAGAGGTTTGGCAGAGGTTAGAGTTAGATATAACCTTACTCTCTAAAGTGGTAGCTTGGTCGAGCAGTAAGGCAGTATCAGAGGACAGTGTAAAGCATTTGTTGTACACACTCAGTCAGCAAATGGTCTTACACACTCAAGAACTGAAGTCTAGGCCAATGGTTTATATAAAAAATATATGGTTGTTTTATTTTAGAACCAACAATAGGTATCAAAATATACTTTCTCAGAATGAGATGCTTTAGTTAAATACTTTGCAATAGGTTATTGACTTTTGCAGATAATAGTTACAGTTTTGTTGCAATAGGCAACACAATTTCAAACACAATAATACATTGAGATCAATGTGAATTTTAAGTTATTTGCAAGTGATTACTTAGACTGGAGCCTAGATTCAGTCCTGGGACAGTTCTTGGAAACAAGTGAGTAAATTCATTTTAGTTACTGTTGTGATTTTTAAGCAATATTTTGCTATTTTAAAAGTTGATACTTAGAAACTTTTGCTAATCAAATTACCAATGTTATCCTATGGAAGGAAATTCACTTAGCAGGTAAGTGGGGTTATAGTTACTTTTTCTAGGTCAGTGTTGGATCCTAGATCCAGCACAAGTGTACCACCTGTAAGCAGTTGAGAAACTGCGTTTAAGTTACACAGGCGATTTTTAAGGCATATTTATTAGTTTGCAAAATCAACACTTAGAAGAAATTTCATAGAAAAACAGTCAATGGTTCCCTATGGAAGAAAATTCAAGTTACAGGTAAATTATGTTCTTGTTACTTTTGTAATCCAGGGCTTGGCTCCTAGGCTCAGTACTGGGACCTCTATCTAAAACAGGTAAGTAATTACGTTTTCACAGTTGGTACGATTTTTAAAGAATATTTGTAGTTTGCAAAAATCGACACTTAGAAGAAATTTCACAGAAAAACAGTCAATGATTTCCTATGGAAGAAAATTGGGTTAGTGGTATGTACGGTTGTGAGTACTTTTCAGGGTCAGTGCTGGACACCAAGATCCAGCACTGGGATCTCTCCTAATAGCAGGTGAGTATTTCCGTATTCGTTACTCGGTTGATTTTAGGTGAATATTTTAAGTTTTAGAAACTCCACACTTAGAAGAAATTTCAGAAGAAACCAGTCAGTGTTACCCTATGGAAGAAAAGTGAGTTATCGGCTTTTGGGTAAGTACTCGACTGGCAGAGTTAAGGTTCTGGGCACAGACTCAGGGGTCTCCCAGGGTCAGGTTGGTACAGTTGTTATACCCTCAACGGCACTGGGGCGGCCGGGTGCAGAGTGAGTTAGGCCCAATGTTATCCTATGGGAGGCAGGGGGGCCTTGGTTGGTGGCTGCTGACTAGCAGGCCACGCGGCTGTGGGAGCTGAGCTCCTGTTCACTTGCTCTGGGCAAATGGGGAAGTAGGTAGGAGTAGAAGTTGCACTGCCAGGGCGGCTGGGTGGAGGGTGCTTTTGAGCCTTCGGGCGCTCAATGGATTTCATTGGGAAAGCTCAATGACGAACAAAGGCTGCAAGCTCGGGGACGAAGATTCTTCGGGTGCCACCACCACTTCAAGAGGTAAGTTGGGTAGTTGGAGGATAGGTAGGTACCCAGGAGTCGGGCACAGGGGGTCGCAGGGCGCCGGGTGCAGGGGTGCCTTTTGATGTCGGGAAATCTTACCCTCTGTTATTCGCGTTTGGGGGGGTCCCTGGTTCTGAGGCTGCAGGCGTCGTCAGGAGCGACGAGGTGGGTCCTTGGGTGCCGGATTCGGGGTCACAGTCGCCGGGGGGACGTCCTCGGGGTCTTTGTACACTCCGGCACAGGCCAGGCTTGGCGGGTGAAGAGTGTGCAGGGTTCGCGGTTCCGGGCTGATGCCAGGGGTTAGAAACTTGCTTTGAGCAGAGCCACTGCTCATGGGAGTCCCAGATGCTCCGAGTCACAAAGTAGCCAGGTCCTCCGGGGTTTGTGAGGTTGCTGGCCACAGGAGGTGCCGGGATTTTAGCAGGTTCGAGGGTCGACAGGCCGGTAGGGCTGGGGCCAAAGCAGTTGGTGTCTTCCTCTTCTTAGCAGCTGCACGGCAGATCTTCTTTATTCTTGTTTCTTCTTTGCTTTTTCTGAATCTGGAATCTAAGGAAGGAAGGTTCAGGGTGTCCCTAAATACTAGATTTAGGGGCGTTACAGGTAGGTAAAGGGCAGGCACCAATGGGTCCCTGCCCTGGGGTGGGTACACCCCCTATCCTGCCACTCTCCTGTGGGAGCGGGGCAGTAGCCTAATCCTGATTGGGCAGGGCTTCCCATCTTCAAGATGGCGTTAGCCCGGAGATGTGCTTCACCTCGCCTCCCCCACCTGAGGGGTGGGGTTGGCAGAGGCTGGGGTATCCGGGCAGTCTTCCCGCCAGAGTGGGGGTCAGAACCGGTGGGGGCCAGTTGCTGAGTACAGCAAGTGGCCTGGAGAAGCTCACAGAAGCGGCATGCCTTTGAAGCTTCCCCCTTGGCTATCCTGGGGGAGGAGACCTAGCACCTCGCCCAGGATATGCATTGTTGCAGGCCCAGGAGAGCGGGAGCTCTCCACCCAGGGGTCCAGCAACATGTCTGCTGTGTGACAGCCTCTCAGACAAGACGTGGATTGTAGGTTAGGTTTCAGGGGGCATCTCTAAGATGCCCTCTCTAGTGCTTTGTACATTAAATCCCACTCTGGCATCAGTGCGGGTTTAATGCGCTGAGAAGTTTGATACCAAACTTCTCAGTCTCCAGTGTTGCCATCATGGTGCTGTGGAGTTCGTGTTTGACGAGCCCTCAGCACCATATACTCTTAAATGGCAGCACTGCACTTACAGTGCCCAGGAATGGACCTCATTCTTCTGTGCCCACACCACTGGCATAGGGCACCCAGCTAGAGGGGTGGCTGATGTATGCCAGGGCAGTGTAGGTTGTGGGCATGGCACACAGGGATGTGTGCCATGTCGACTCTTTGTTTTGTCTTGTACCCAGGCACTCAGCCTGCAAGGGCAGTGTGTTTGTGTTGGGGTACAGGGCCTCTAAGGGTGGCACAACAAGTGCTGCAGCCCTTAGAGGCCTTCCCTGGTCACAAGGCCCTGGGTACCTAGGGTACCATTTACCAGGGGCTGACATCTGGCCATGGTTTGCCAATTTGGGTTTTAGGGAAGGAACATAGGCCCTGGGCACCTGATTGGCAGGAGTCCAGGGCACACTCAGTCAAAGTACATTCATCAATTCAGCGGGGGCATACCATGCAAGAAAGATGGCCCTTTCTCACATTGTGGCACAGTGAGCACAGCACCAACGTGCGGGAAGATTTAACTCTTATAGTGCAGCACACAACAAAGTGATGGAAGGAAGCTTTAACTAATCTATGAGACTGGGAAGCAATTGAGCCTGCATTCCAGTGCATCATTTATTACCCACTGTACCACTCTAGAACGAGATCAACCATATACAAATCATTCCTGCTCCTGCTCCTAAAGGAACAGTTCAGCTCAAACTGTAAAACCAAATTCCCTCCAGATTGCAACAAACAGTACCTCACTGATGAAGCTTATGTTGTCTGAAACAGGTCTCGGATTGCTTGTAATTTAGATATATGGAGATGTCAATACACTTCATGGCTTGGTAAAATTAATTTTGTGAAGATGAGTATTTTACCACACCTAATCTGTCTTTCAAGTTTTCCAATCATTGGTTCAGTTTGTAAAGATAGAGGCCCTTCAGAAAATGCTATCTACATTTATATGTAAGGCAAGTGAGTCAGCAAAAAAATTATTATGGCTCTCATTTGGAGAGGTTGAAATACAGTTTCTCCAGTATTGGATCTTTCATAGATTCACATGCTTGAATTATTCCTTGTTGTCGAAGTGGGAGTCCCACCGTACCATAATAAAGCATAATGTATCGCTATCATAGGCTAGAATGGCAATGAAAAGTCAGTTTAATAACCTAATCATGTCTTTAAAAAAAAGAAAAAGGACCAAAATTAAACTATAACCAATCAGGTGACAGCACCCTCTAGAACACTCCCAAAAGAGGCTGATTCCCTCAGATTTTCTACCGACTGTCGTGTGAAGGGAATCTCCCTGAGATCTGCTCAGTTTTTTTAGCTATTTCTTTCTTTTGTATCATCCAATATTATATTTCATGTTTCATTTCTCGGACCCTGTCACTAATATATATGAGAGTAGCAGGGAACAAGGTAATAAACTAAAAAAATATGTCTAACCTTTTCCTCAAAAACTCTCACATTCGGAGAGATGAGGCTATCATTGAGACTACAGAACATTAAATCATTTCTGATGAGGACAGTGAAAATTCCTTCACTTCACAGGAGAGGTCAAAGGAAAAGGTTGCGCCAATGGTCGCTAGAAGGCACACAGAAAAGAATTAAAAAAGACTTACCATGAGTCTTGATAAGGCACTTGTCACAGAGAGAAAATTGGGAAAATCTCCCTCTTAACCTGACAATGAGACATCTATGGCAAAACCGCTGTCAAAATCATCATTAACAACTATTGCGATTTCAACGTTGAAGGCCACAACCATGTCGACTATTACTGCCTCACCTATGTTGACTTTGTATATGACGGCTCGTCTATGACAGCCTTGTCTACGAAGGCCTCGCCTATGAGTGGCCTCATCTATGAATGGCCTCATCTACGATGGTCATCAACGACGGTCGTCTATGACAGCTTAATCTACGAATGGCCTAATCTATGAATACATTGTCTATGACAGTTGTCTACGACAGCCTCTTCTACGATGGTTGTCTATGACATCCTCATATACAAATGGCCTTATCTAAGATTGCCTCATCTGTGAATGGCCTTATCTAAGATTGCCACACCTACAAATGGCCTTAAGGTGGTCCCATCTACGATGGCATCATTTATGACGGTCTACTATGGCTTCATCTACGCCGGTCATCTACGACGGCCTCATCTTTGACGGTCGTCTAACGATGACAACCTCATTTACAATATCCCCGTCTATGATTGCCTCGTCTGCTGCGGCCCCATCTTTGACCGCATCCTCTACAACGTCCTCATCGATGACAATCATTGTCAACATCAGCCTAGTTGTTTATGTCCACCTTGTCTAATACAATCTCGATGACAATATAAACAATAATGAAAGTACAGTAGTCGTCAACAAGAACAAAAAACACACAGTCCAGAATAACTTAATATCAGGATTAAGGGGACTAATATGAGCATGTCTACAACAGTCAGCAATATATGGAGAGGCAATATGTGGAGCAATTTCACCACTTCGCTCTGCCTCCAACTTTTGAACATGGGTCAGGTCCATGTAGTTCTAGCACAGGGCATGTTACAGGATTACAACAAACACTTTCCCGAGCCTGCAAGGTTACATCGTGTCCTCTTCTGCCACTCAAATAATGATCCCAATCTCAATTATTACCATTCTTCCCTTGAAGAACCCACTCGCATCTGGTGGTGATACAGAGAAGGCCCACAACTGGTGGATTCGGCACCAGATGATTTTTTGTGGTTTCCATGCCCTTTGGGAACAAGCAGCCAAACGCTTACAACTTCCAATAGCAAACAAGCAATTGGTTTGTATTCTTTATGATTTTAAATTGAAAAACTGTGAAACCTATTCCAGTTGTTGATTTATCCAGGAGGAATTACAATCACTGAAAGCCCTGTTACTCATAGCTCTCTTAACGAGCGGTGAGACGTTCTCAACAATGCCCAGTGCTACTGTACGGGATGCCAACTCTCTGGCAATATGGGGCAGGTAAAACCACCAGATGTGGTCAGGTCAGACATTGCCACATACATTGAATTTCTGCCAGAAGACAGACAGGGTAGAAACAAAAGAGGTTCTGCAGGGGAGTGAAATGTCCTCATCAGAAAACATTGATTTATGTAGATATAGCTTCAATAGGTTTCCCACAACTGGTAGGGTCAGTACTTACACTCCAAGGTTGGTTGAAGGTCATATCATTTAGATCCTGAGGTGCAAATATATCAAACATTTTTACTGGGCCATGGCGACACTCTTTTTGGCAAGCACGTCAGTGATGCCTTGCAAGCTGTCAAGGCTGACTCGAACAACGCAAGATCGAAAGAAGCACCTTTTAGAGAGACCCACTAAAGAGACACCTATACGAATCAAGGGGGATTAAAGAGGTATCAGACTTATCAACTATCTCAGTAGCCCTTAGGCTAGCTTATCTACAGTGACAACGTTCTAGTGCTGCTCACGCCATCCTGTGGGAGCAATAATTCTAAAATGTTGTCATCTATGTGAGAAAATAGCATTGGACAAATAAGTTCTGGATCTAATCACATATGGTCAGACGTTATAGTTCACTTCCTCCCACCACTCCACCAAAATGATGGCGCCCACCTCATCTCCATTTGGCTTCGGAAGGGAGTGCTACCGACGCTGACCAAAGATTCCATAGAGAAAGGTCAACTTTCTCAGCAAGGAAAAGGCTTCTATACTCAGATTTTCCTCATAGACACAAAAACAGAGGAGTGGCGATCCATCATAGACCTCTAGAAATTAAACAAGTACTTCCAGAAACAATACTTTTACACGTGGTCACCATCTCTGACACCACATGACTGCTCTGAATTTACAGGATTCATACTTCCCCATTCCCACTCATGCATCAAAGTTCTCACATTTGGCTTCAAATCAGCTTCCTGCATTTTTACCTTCTGCCCAGCCATGTGGGAGCTTTTTCAGGAAGGACTGTCATCAGGAATTCTCCTACTTTGACTGGTTCATAAAAGCACCAATGGCTTTTCAAGTATCCAAGGCCAAAAAAGGCTTGCCTAAAGTAGTTTCACAAACTGTCTCCTCGTGAATTAATAAAGATCCTCAACTCCTCCATCCAAGAAGATACTGTTCTAGGGGCACAACACCAGATACTGTCCAAGACAAAGGCTTTCTATTCTAAGACAAACAGCGAAGGCTCTTGGGACTGGCTCTCGACCTAGGGAAAAAGGTTAAAAAAAAATCTGTACATCTTTTCAGTTAGCTTCTGGGCATCATGTCCTCCGCAACCAATATGATCCCTCTTGCACACCAGAAAAGAAGATTCTTACAGGAACAACTACAAAAGCTTTAGATTTAAAAAAGAGAATCATTCACAGACTTGGTGAATTTCACACAGGTAGGATGGAAGCTCTAGCCAGGTGGTCCCAGACCTCCCACCTGTCCAAGGACTTCACGTTCTGACTTCAAATACCTCACTTCATAATGACTACGGATGCCTCCTTCGAGAGCTGAGGTGATCTACAGAACCTGAAACTTTAAGGAAAGTAGTCTCCAGATGAGCATACATATCAATCGCCTGGAGCTCAAAGCCATCTAAATCAGTCTCCAAGCTTTTCTGCCTATGATAGCAGAGTCTTCAGTGTTAGTTTGCACGGACAATACCACCAGCATGCAATGAAACAGCCTCCTCAAATGGGAGCTTGATCAGTCGGCGCTTAATATGATCTTTTCTTTTTTGGGAAAACAGATTTTAAATCTCTACTCAACAAACCTCAAAAGCCTCAAAACTTGGTTATTTAATCAATGACCATTGCTGACATTTCACAGCTCATGTCTGCTCTTTTTGATCCTATATAGCCCAAGACGCCTCCTGGTATTCGTGCGCTTTATAAGTTGCATCATTCATTCATCATTCATTTAACAAACGAAACCCGCAAATGCCAATTGTAGGAAAGTTCTCCTTTTTGCATGGTTACCCCCCACCTTTTGCCTGACTCGAATGCAACTTTGACTGAATGTGTACAGGGTCCCTGCTAATCAGGTTTCCAGTGCCTCTGTTCGTTCCCAAAACTGTACATTTGCTGCCACAGTTGGCACCTTTGATCCACATATGCGCCCCTTCTAAAAGGTACCAGTGGTGCCAAGGGGATTGTGAGAAGAGGGCTGCATCATTGTAAGAAAGTGCCCTCTTTTTGCATGGTTGCCCCCACTTTTTGCTTAACTGCTGATGTACTTTGACTGAGTGTGCCCTGTGCTCCTGCCAAACATGTACCCAGGGCCTATGCTCTTGCCCTAAAACTGCATTAAAAACAAAACCCAATTGTCACTCTCTGGCCACAGGTCAGCCCCTGGAAAATGGTTCCACCGGTGCCCAGGGCACTGTGACCAGGGAAGGCCTCTAAGGGCTGCAGCACTTATTGTGCCACCCTTAGAGGCCCTGTACCTTTATACACACACAAACACACACACACTGCCTTTGCAGGCTGCGTGTTTTGGTGCAGAACAAAGTCAAGAGTCGACATGGCACATCCCTGTGTGCCATGCTTACAACCCATTGCCCTGGCATACATCAGCCACCCCTCTAGCTGGGTGCACTATACCAGTGGTGAGGGTACAGGTGCATGAGCCCAGTAGCCCTACAGTGTCTAAGCCAATTCTTAGACATTGTAAGTGCAGTAATGCCATTAAGAGTATATGGTGCTGGGAGGTTGTCATTACAAACTCCACAGTACCATAATGGCTTCACTGAAAACTGGAAAGTTTGATATCAAACTTCGCAGCACATTAAACCCACACTGATGCCAGTGTGGGATTTAATGAAAAATGCACACAAAGGGCATCTTAGAGGTCCCCTGAAAAATGACCTAACCCTAGTGTCCAGGCTGGATGGCTGCTCACCAGCTGCCGCCACCAGACATGTTTCTGGACCCCTGGGTCAAGAGCCTACTTCTCTCGGTGGTCTGAAACAATGCACATCCTGGGACGAGGTGACAACCCTCCTCCTCCAGGATGGGCAGGGACTTGTCGCCTTTGTGAGCTTTTTCCAGGTCTTTTGCGGCTTCCAGCAACGGGTTCCCACCAGTTCTGACCCCACTTTGGGTGGGAGAACCAGCGGAAAACCATGTGAGGAAGTGAGGTGTGCCCACCTTTGCCAACCTCACCCCTCAGGTTGGGGAGGCGAGGTGAAGCACAACTCTTAGTCCCCGCCATCTTGCAGATGGGGGGACCAAGCCAACTAGGGTGAGGCATATGCCCCCTCCCACTGGAGGGTCGCATACTAGGGGGTGTACCCACCCCAAGGAAGGGACCCATTGGTCCCAACCTTAACTTACCTGTAACGCCCCTCAATCTAGTATTTAGGGACACCCCCGAACCTTGCCTCCTTAGACAAGAAACAAACAAGAAGAAAAGAAGAAGGACCGAACAGCTGTGCTGAAGCTAAGAGAAGGACGCCCACTGACTTGGCCCCAGCCCTACCCCCCTGTCCCAACCTCGAACCTGCAGAAACGAAACTCCAGTGTGTCCTGCAGCCAGCAACCTCAAGAACCCCAAGCACCTACCCTGCCTTTCAAAGAAAAATACTTTGTCTCCCGTGAACACTGGATTTGTTCACCCACAGACTCTGGCTCTGACCAAATCTGCGAGTCTGCACCACTCTGCAGCCGTCGCCCACAGCCCGAGTTCGAGTGGCCCAACACCACGAGGAGGTCTCCCCGGCAATCCTGACCCGAGATCTGGTGATCTCGGACCTGCTTCAAATCTCCCAGCGAAATCTGCAGCCTCTTTCTGGAGGATCCCCCCTGACCGGAGCTGGTAAGAGAAAACCGACGCCTAAAGACACCCCTGCACCCGAAGTCCCACGGCCTTGGGTGGCCCAACCGACGGTGTCCCAGCATCCCAACTTACCTCTCCAACCAGTGTTCACCTCCAGAAGATCTTCGTCCCTGAGCCTGCAGTCCTTGTTGAAATCGGAGAATCCTCATTGAAATCGACAGGGCACCCAACGCCAAACCAGCACCCTGCGTTACTGTGGGTGTACTTTGGATGCTAACTCGGATCCCCCTTTGCCCTGAGCCTAACACCAGGAGCTTTGCTCCCACAACCCAGGGGCCTGCTCGTAAGCAGCCAGCAACCGGAGGCCCCTTATCCCCCTTTGGATAACATTGGGCCTCAACACCCTGCACCCGCCCGCCCTAGTGCTGCTGAGTATGTTTTGAGTGCATCCTTGACCCTGGTGGAACCCTTGTTCTAATTCCAGAAACTCAACCCCAAAGACCGAGTACTTACCTGGTAACCATTAACTTCATTTCTCTCCATAGGAATACATTGACTGGTTTTCTCTGGAAAATTTTCTAAGTTTGGAGTTGATTTGTAGGGAAATCTGAAAAACTACAACAGTGCAAAACTGATTTTACTTACCTTTTCTCTAAGAAATGTCCCAGTGTGATATCTAGGTATATCACACGGAGTAGAAAAAGTAACCTAAAAAGTAATCTGTACAGTAATTTTGATATTTTGACTTACCTGTATTTCAATCCAACTTCATTTGAACCTGCATTCAATTGTTAACACTGCATACGATTTTGCAAAGCCTTTATTTCACTTACCTGTGCCAGGCTAGGCTTGGTTCTAGAAATAAAATAAATTAACAATATTTTTATACAAACAAAATAGATTTGAGTTCAGTTTTTGAGTGTGTGACATAATTTGCTGATTGAGTGTGTAGAGCAAATGCTTAACACTACCCTCTGATAAAGCATTACTGCTTGCTCACACTACCACAAATAGAGAGTAACGTGCTATCTACTTTTACCTCTGCCTATCTTTGGGATTCCACTGGACTCAGTGCACACTATACCTCATTTCGGTATAGTATATACAGAGCCAGCTTCCTACAATCATGCATTATACCACCGTGAGAGACCCCTCACCAAACGCATGCACACTGCCACTGCCACCTGTGTGTTTTGATGCAACTAAAAGTTAGTCAACCTGGCACACATCCCTTTGTTTTAATCTCACACAACAGAGACGCAATCAAAAAAGCAGATAAGACAATATGGGACGCTTAAAGTGGGAAAATCAATAGATATTTTAATACTGCCCTCACACACCCGAAAGTGTCATGCTTCATCATTGGGCCACATCAAACACCTCGGTGCAGACCAACACCTTAGGTGGAGCGCAATTTATTAGAATAGATGATGAAGAAAAGTGGTGAGGGTAGAGTATAAAGAAACAACAAACAGAACATACACAAGAGTGTAATTCTGAGAAAAAAAGAAACAAATAGTCTCCAGGAGAATGGGACCACAGGAAGTGCAGAAAAAAAGTCTAAAACTGTCTAGGGGTTGACCACTCACGCTTTATTCTTGTTAACCACTGGCAGGATTAAAATAAACAAGATGGGGTATCCAGGGCAGGTAACGACCCTACAATCCCCACTGCTAAAACCAACATGTTTCTGCCAGTTTTTTATGTGCCCAGCCGGGTCACTCTGGCATTCATCAGGGTGTTGGTCCCTTTTGTTTGGTCTATACCCCTCTTCGGGTATTTTTTACCTTATTCAATCGGGGTAATATCCCCGCGTCACTCTTTGTGGAATTTCCAAGAGGATCAACATATCTATAACACAAGAAGAAAAAGAAACGGATCATCATTTCAAATCTCCTTCTTCTCCTGGTTATTCACAATACTCATTGTATTTCCCACGCATCCTTTAACGTGATATATATTCTCCAATGCAGCCTCACCTTCTAACAAAACCAGAAACCCAAGTCTGTGGACACCGCAACCAACAGAAAACATTTCACCAAATGTTTGAGTGTCAGATCCTCCTATATGTGTATATACAACTCTTCAAGTTTAAAAACGGTACTTAGCTACCACCGTGTCTCTTTCCATCTATTCAACGTGTAAAATCACATGTTATTAGTCTATCTGTCCTGTACAAGTGACCCACAACCAATAGCACTCAATAATACTCACAAGAGTTTACGAGAACTGCTCTAAACCCAGGACAGCGGGGGAGGGTGCTCTTGTCGTCACACTCTGTATAAGGAAGGAGCGTCAATATAAAAAACACTCGTTTGTGTAAGGATAAAATTCACACTCAATCCTCTTCACCACACAGACCAATCCCATTTTATGGCCATGTCCAATTGCCCTCGTCCTCATACCCCTATTCAACTTTTTCTCTAGTGCGGTACTCAAGGCACTGTAGAATGTGACTGGGTAGACGAACGGCACTCACGCTTCAGGTAACTTAATCGCACAACAGGGATGTCACTTATGCACTTACTACTCCAAAGAGACACTGTCTCCTTACTCCCCTCGTCCGTCCTCCGACGATACGGGTGCCTCACATTAAGCCCTTATTTAAAGAGGAGATGTTTCCGTGCACGCTGGTCCCTCAACGCCCAATCTGTGCGTTACCCAGCAAGCTCTTCACTTCACCACCATAGAAAGAGGCCCTCTGATTTCTAACGCCTGAGTCGGTATTCATGGCGGCCATATTGGAGTTCCTAGTCTCCTCTAATTTAGCCTTCCTAACATAGCAAAGGTGTTCTTATCAGCAAGGGAGAGTGTATTTTATTTCAATGTGCTCACGTTTCGAACTTCCTTAATGGGTCAGCTTAATGTTTAATCTCCCACAATTCCACGAGGGAATGGTACACCGGAGTGAATTAACTTATTAGTTCATCGTCTCATTGAATAAAACCCATTTGCTAATTCCAGAATCCCATTTCTTATTGCATGATTCCATATAACTGGAACCAAGGGATTCCATCGTTTAAACCTCTGGTATGACTCTTCAAACGTTCTACCCATCTCTGTTCTCTCATTAAAAGGAAACTCGAGATGTCATTTGTGTTCTGTGGTATAAATGGTTTATCCACTACTACCCATCTCAAGTCCTTCTCATTATGTTCCTTCTCAAGAAAATGGGCGGTAAGTCTCGTATTGGATTTACCACTACGTATGGTACTCATGTGTTCCAAAATACGAACTTTTATTTTCCGAGTTGTCATGCCCATGTACAATAAGGCAACCTACGTCCCTAACTGGTCTCGGGCGGGTATTCACAATAATGTTCTTAATGCTTGCACTTTTCTTAAATGCGAATAAGGGGGCAGGTTGGTTCAGCCCATTTGAATTTAAGATCTGCCATTTCTTCTGGATGATTTTTTTGAGGTGGTTCGAGGATGTATTATATGTAGTGACACAAATACTCCTTTCCGTTGTCTCTCTCGTGTTTGTTTCCAGAAGGGCATCCCTATTGCAATTCCTGGCTCTTTTTTGAGCTTTTTTGATTACAATCTCGGGATAGTCTCTACTCCTGAGTTTTTCACTAAGAATTTCTGCTTCCTTTTTATAGTCCTCCACATGTGAACAGTTCCTTATCAGCTGATTTTATTACTATTGATTTCTCATCCTTAAGTTCTTGAAGGGCCTTGTTTTCCGCTGTAGATAAATTAAAGAAGGAAACCCTTCTTTAACCCCTTGCATGCCCGCCCCTTTCCCCGCCCAGTGCCGCGCTTTGCATTAGCGGGCGGAGTTCATGACGAGCTGGACTCATCATGGGCACAGCGCCACCGCAGCCCATGACGAGTCCAGCTCGTCATGGGCACTGAAGGGGTTAATTTATCTACAGCGGAACTTAGGACCCAAATTGCCTCTCTATTAGAGGAAGCACTGACGATTGACTAATTGGCTGGACATAGAATCTTTGTATACCAACATCCCCCAACAAGAGACTCTGAGGGTGATTGAGAATATACTTTTCTCAAAAAACTGGATTTTCCAGACACCAAGGGCTTTTATACTCTGCCTCTTGGAACTGGCGCTTACAAAGAATTTCTTCAAGTTTGAGGATAAATTTTATTTACAGACCCACGGAACATCCATGGGGAGCTCTTGTGCCCCCAGTCTAGCATGTCTTTATGTATCAAAGTTTGAGGAAGAAGTAATTTTTCAACCGTCTAATCCCTATCAGAACAACATAAGGGATTGGCATCGGTACATCGATGATGTCTTTATCATCTGGAGGGGAGACAGGGTTTCGGCCGAGACCTTCCTAACCTGGCTAAATTTGAGGAATCCTTTCCTGTTTTTCACTGCAACGATGACAAATGATACCCTCCCCTTCCTCGATCTGAATATCAAAGCCGAGGGAGGTTTGCTGACTAGTAACGTGTTCCATAAAGAAACTTATAGGAACAACTTACTATCCTTTCTGAGCTTCCATCCACGGGCTTTGAGGGAAAATCTTCCCTACGGACAGTTCCTGTGTCTCCGCAGGAACTGTTCACATGTGGAGGACTATAAAAAGGAAGCAGAAATTCTTAGTGAAAAACTCAGGAGTAGAGACTATCCCGAGATTGTTATCAAAAAAGCTCAAAAAAGAGCCAGGAATTGCAATAGGGGTGCCCTTCTGGAAACAAACACGAGAGAGACAACGGAAAGGAGTATTTGTGTCACTACATATAATACATCCTCGAACCACCTCAAAAAAATCATCCAGAAGAAATGGCAGATCTTAAATTCAAATTGGCTGAACCAACCTGCCCCCTTATTCGCATTTAAGAAAAGTGCAAGCATTAAGAACATTATTGTGAATACCCGCCCGAGACCAGTTGGGACGTAGGTTGCCTGCGTATTGGCCATCAGCCTTTACCTCTTGTTGTTGGACATTACGCTTGTGGCTATTGCAGAGCCTGTCGACTAATGGTAAAAACATTGACATTGGTTTGAAGAGTCCCTGGGAACTCAGACAACATACCACGTGCAATACTGAAAATGTGATCTATATCTTGAAGTGCCCCAGCGATTTATTGTACGTGGGCATGACAACTCGGAAAATAAAAGTTCGTATTTTGGAACACATGAGTACCATACGTTGTGGTAAATCCAATATGAGACTTACCGCCCATTTTCTTGAGAAGGAACATAATGAGAAGGACTTGAGATGGGTAGTAGTGGATAAACCATTTATACCACAGAACACAAATTACATCTCGAGTTTCCTTTTAAGGAGAGAACAGAGATGGGTAGAACGTTTGAAGAGTCATACCAGAGGTTTAAACGATGGAATCCCTTGCTTCCAGTTATATGGAATCATGCAATAAGAAATGGGATTCCGGAATTAGCAAATGGGTTTTATTCAATGAGACGATGAACTAATAAGTTAATTCACTCCGGTGTACCATTCCCTCGTGGAATTGTGGGAGATTAAACATTAAGCTGACCCATTAAGGAAGTTCGAAACGTGAGCACATTGAAATAAAATACACTCTCCCTTGCTGATAAGAACACCTTTGCTATGTTAGGAAGGCTAAATTAGAGGAGACTAGAAACTCCAATATGGCCGCCATGAATACCGACTCAGGCGTTAGAAATCAGAGGGCCTCTTTCTATGGTGGTGAAGTGAAGAGCTTGCTGGGTAACGCACAGATTGGGCGTTGAGGGACCAGCGTGCACGGAAACCTCTCCTCTTTAAATAAGGGCTTAATGTGAGGCACCCGTATCGTCGGAGGACGGACGAGGGGAGTAAGGAGACAGTGTCTCTTTGGAGTAGTAAGTGCATAAGTGACATCCCTGTTGTGCGATTAAGTTACCTGAAGCGTGAGTGCCGTTCGTCTACCCCGTCACATTCTACAGTGCCTTGAGTACCGCACTAGAGAAAAAGTTGAATAGGGGTATGAGGACGAGGGCAATTGGACATGGCCATAAAATGGGATTGGTCTGTGTGGTGAAGAGGATTGAGTGTGAATTTTATCCTTACACAAACAAGTGTTTTTTATATTGACGCTCCTTCCTTATACAGAGTGTGACGACAAGAGCACCCTCCCCCGCTGTCCCGGGTTTAGAGCAGTTCTCGTAAACTCTGGTGAGTATTATTGAGTGCTATTGGTTGTGGGTCACTTGTACAGGACAGATAGACTAATAACATGTGATTTTACATGTTGAATAGATGGAAAGAGACACGGTGGTAGCTATGGACCGTTTTTAAACTTGAAGAGTTGTATATACACATATAGGAGGATCTGACACTCAAACATTTGGTGAAATGTTTTCTGTTGGTTGCGGTGTCCACAGACTTGGGTTTCTGGTTTTGTTAGAAGGTGAGGCTGCATTGGAGAATATATATCACGTTAAAGGATGCGTGGGAAATACAATGAGTATTGTGAATAACCAGGAGAAGAAGGAGATTGGAAATGATGATCCGTTTCTTTTTCTTCTTGTGTTATAGATATGTTGATCCTCTTGGAAATTCCACAAAGAGTGACGCGGGGATATTACCCCGATTGAATAAGGTAAAAAATACCTGAAGAGGGGTATATACTAAACAAAAGGGACCAACACCCTGATGAATGCCAGAGTGACCCGGCTGGGCACATAAAAAACTGGCAGAAACATGTTGGTTTTAGCAGTGGGAATTGTAGGGTCGTTACCTGCCCTGGATACCCCATCTTGTTTATTTTAATCCTGCCAGTGGTTGACAAGAATAAAGCGTGAGTGGTCAACCCCTAGACAGTTTTAGACTTTTTTCTGCACTTCCTTTGGTCCCTTTCTCCTGGAGACTATTTGTTTCTTTTTTTCTCAGAATTACACTCTTGTGTATGTTCTGTTTGTTGTTTCTTTATACTCTACCCTCACCACTTTTCTTCATCATCTATTCTAAAAAATTGCGCTCCACCTAAGGTGTTGTTCTGCACCGAGGTGTTTGATGCGGCCCAATGAAGAAGCATGACACTTTCGGGTGTGTGAGGGCAGTATTAAAATATCCATTGATTTTCCCACTTTAAGCGTCCCATATTGTCTTATCTGCTTTTTTTATTGCGTCTCTGTTGTGTGAGATTAAGTCTACTTGAGGGAGTCAGAGACAGTCTTATCCCTCGTCTCTCCTTGATTGTGTTTTATACACATCCCTTTGTGCCAGGCCTGCCATCACTGCGAGAGGCATAGGTAAGTCACACCTACAGCAGGCTTTACAGCCCTGAGGCAGGGTTCACTATACCTCTGATGAGGGCATAACTGCATGAGTAAATATGCCCCTATAATGTCTAAGTCTATTCTTACAAAAATAACTATTGATGGACAGAATGCAGAACAATGTCATACATTCACCCCAGTACAGAGATCTGGGCCTAAATCCATTGTTGTTTTGCTCACCATGCCATTCCAGTTTGGACCCAGCCCTATGCAAATCAGTCTTGACCCTGTGCCGCATGGGAACAGTCCAGCCCGAACTGCCAGGCCAGGTCCTCCCTGGACTGGGAACAAGCATCCTAGGACCTGTTTCGGTGTTTCACCCCTCTTCAGCCAGGATAGCTTGATTCCAGTGGTATGGAGAGCACGGGACTCACGTCTGAGCCTACCCGTCCCACTCGGGGTGACAAATGCAAAAAGAACTATTGATGGACAGAATGCAGAACAATGTCATACATTCACCCCAGTACAGAGATCTGGGCCTAAATCCATCGTTTTTTGCTCACCATGCCATTCCAGTTTGGACCCAGCCATATGCAAATCAGTCTTGACCCTGTGCCCCATGGGAACAGTCCAGCCCGAACTGCCAGGCCAGGTCCTCCCTGGACTGGAAACAAGCATCCTAGGACCGGTTTCGGGGTTTCACCCCTCTTCAGCCAGGATAGCTTGATTCCAGTATGGTGGCATGGTGAGCAAAATAATGATGGATTTAACCCAGATCTCTTCACTGGGGGTGAATGTTTTGATTTGTTCTGCATTCTGTCCATCAATTGTGTGTCTTTTGCTTTCTCGCCCTAAGTGCGCCAGGTATGCTCAGACGTGAGTCCTGGGCTCACTGTGCCACTGGAATCAAGCTATCCTGGCTGAAGAGGGGTGAAACCCCAAAACCGGTCCTAGGATGCTTGTTTCCGGTCCAGAGAGCACCTGGATTGGCAGATCGGGCTGGACTGTTCCCATGAGGCACAGGGTCAAGACTGATTTGCATATGGCCAGGTCTAAACTGGGGTGGCATGGTGAGCAAAAGAATGATGGATTTAACCCAGATCTCTTGACTGGGGGTGAATGTTTTGATTTGTTCTGCATTCTGTCCATCAATTGTGTGTCTTTTGCTTTCTCGCCCTAAGTGCGCCAGGTATGCTCAGACGTGAGTCCTGGGCTCACTGTGCCACTGGAATCGAGCTATCCTGGCTGAAGAGGAGTAAAACCCCGAAACCGGTCCTAGGATGCTTGTTTCCGGTCCAGAGAGGACCTGGCTTGGCAGTTTGGGCTGGACTGTTCCCATGAGGCACAGGGTCAAGACTGATTTGCATAGGGCTGGGTCCAAACTGGGGTGGCATGGTGAGCAAAATAATGATGGATTTGACCCAGATCTCTTGACTGGGGGTGAATGTTTTGATTTGTTCTTCATTCTGTCCATCAATTGTGTGTCTTTTAAGTCTATTCTTAGGCATTATAAGTGCATGGCGAAGCCATGCAGAGTACATGGACTAGGATATAAATTCCACAGCTCCATGATGGCTACACGGTACCAAACATCTCAGGTTCATGAGCCCACACTGATGCCAGTGTTGGATTAATTGATAAATGCTCTCAAAAGGCACCTCGAAGTGCCCCCTTAAAACTTAACCAGCCGCTAGTGTGTAGCTGACTGGTCTGCACCAGCCTGCCACTTCCAGACATGTTTCTGACCCCCTGAGGTTGGAGCCTTGTGCACCCGTGGGTCAGAAACAAAGCCTTCTCTGGGTGAAGGTGCTTCACACCTACTCCTAAGCAGGAACAGCATTCAAGGACGGTGAGTCTCAAAGGCTTCCTTCCCTTTGTTATGCTAGGCAGGGTGTCTCCAGATAGTGGAGATGCCCGTCCCTCCCTGACCAAGCCCCACTTTTGGCAGCAAGGTCGTCAGGAAAATTAGTAAGCAGGAAAGGTGTGTCCCTCACAGTCATGACCACCCTTAAGGTGTCCTGAGCTGAAGTGACCCCACCTTTGAAAATCCACCATATTGGTTGTGAGGCCTTAAGCCAATAGGATTAGAAGTATTCCCCCTCCCTAAAGGGAGTGGACATACAAAGGGTGTAGTCACCCTAAATGTAAGTAGCACATTGGTTACAACCTATCACACCCCTAAATTGAGTATTTAGGGGCACCCCTGAACTTTGATCCTCAGATTCCTGGCAACTTAAAGAAGGAGGACTGAAGAGCTATGCAGCAGTGACGACTACAGGTGACAGCTGACTTGGCCCCAGCCTAACTGGCCTGTCTGCAGCACTTGTAAAAGCCTGCTCCAAAAAGCGACTCTTCCTGCAGGCCCAGTGACCTCCACAACCCTGGGAGGGCTGCCTGCTTTCCCTAAAGACCAAGAACTCCTAAGGACAGCGGCCCTGACCACAAAGAAACTCTTGAGAAGCGCTCTAGTGCCCTGCTTAACCAAAAACCAGACCTATGGACCTACACATACATCTGCACACGACGCCGCCTGCCTGAGTTGAAGTGACCTAAGAAAGTTCCCCAGCGGTACTGAGCTCGATTCCACCCCAAAGTGACCTCTCCTGGACTCCATGACGACACCTGCAGCCTCAACATAAAGGACCTTACTAACCGCGACCGGCCCCGGTAAGGATCTTCTGACCTCAAAGGACACCCCTACCCTTGCAGCTCCCAGGCCTTGGGTGCCCAGGTGTCCCTCATCATCCAAACTTACCTCCAGAGCTCACGAGTCCCTTTGCCCAGCTTCCTCGTCCAAGCCTGCAGCCTTTGTTTAAAACTTTCATTCTCCTTTAATTTGCTTTGGGTGCCCAAAACTGTGTTGGCACTCTGCACCTGGCCATCTCCGTGCCACGGATGGTGTGTGTTTGGTGCTGCCTCGTGACCCCTCCCCCCATTGTTGGTCCTAACCCCTGGAGATTGAGCCCCAACTCTGGTTTTACCTACCTGCAACCGACACCTCTTTGCATGCCCCCAGTCTCCATTGACTAACATCAGGGCCCAGTTGACCCGATTTGACCTTTGCACCCCGCCCCACCTTTCCCCCTCTCCCTCAGTGGCGCTGGTGGTGCAGTCTCTACATTTACCTGAATCTTGCTCATTGTTGGTCCTAAAACCAGAAGACTAAATTTGTAAGTCATGTACTTACTTGTGAAATTACAACATTGTTTTCCTCCTTAAGTTAACATCGAACTGTTTGAGAAATCCACTAAGCATGCACTTTTTATACTTAGACTGTGATTTTACAAAAAATAGTTTACTGCAATAAAGTATCTTTGGTTCTAAGTAATAAACATAACATACAAAAGGTAATATTTTTACAAACAATTGTTCTCGGATTAAGTTATTGAGGGCCGGATGTATGAAGCTTTTTCTGATGAACCAAACTCAATTTGCGATTCTGTAACCTATTACCGAATCGCAAATAGGGTTTGCGATTCGGTATTAGAAAGGACTGTGTTTAGAGCGACCCTTTCAAATTCTGAATCGCAGCTGTATGAAAGAATGTTTTGCGACCGAAATGCGTTCGCAAAGCATTCGCTAGTTGGTGGTAACCCTTCGCAAATGGGCAGGGGTCCCCAAAGGACCCCTTCCTCTTTGTGAATGGTAGTACAAACATTTTTCAGAGCAGGCAGTGGTCCCATGGATTAATGCCTGCTCTTAAAAAATGAAACGAAAACTTTAGATGTTTCTTTTTTAAACGCAACCTGTTTTCCTTGAAGGAAAACGTGCTGCATTTAAAATAAAATGATTGCTTAATTTAAAGCAATCTTAGACATGGTGGTCTGCTAACCCCAGCAGGCCACCATTCCTGTGATTTTAGTGATTCCCTATTGGTGGCAAATTGCAACCTACCTCATTAATTCTTAAGAGGGAGGTCGATTTGCGACCCGCTAGAAGTCACTAAATGAAACTCATCGAGTTTCACACATTAGAAAATAACGATTACCTAATTACGATTTTCAGAAAATTGCAACTAAGTAATCGCTATTTCCAACACTGATACTTGTGGCCCAAAGAGCCGCATGTATCCATATTGGAAATATCGATTACCTAATTGCGATTTGCAGAAAATTGCAATTAGGTAATTGCTATTTCAAATATTGATACATATGGCCCTGAGTGTCTGTAATAATTTTTTGCCTGAGTGTGTACAACAAATTCTTAACACAGACCTCTGATTAGCCTGACTGCTCGACCACTCTACCACAAAAGAGAGCATTAGTATTATCTACTTTTAGCCTCTGTAAAGCATCTGGGGACCCACTGGACTCTTTGCACACTATACCTTACTTGGATATGGTATATTCAGAGCCTGCTTTCTACACCAATTCTATGCAATTTGTCATCTACATCCAAGATCGTGGAGGAATGCCTTTCGACAGATGGTCCAGGATCTATGTTTACTTTTTCCCCCAATACCTTTAAAGGTTCTCAGCAAGAGGAAAGCGGAGATGTTGTCTCATCCTGATAGCCCCGGGTAGCCCACGCAGCATTGGTTCACGACGCTTCTCCTGCTATGTGAATACAACCACATTCACCTTCCAACATCGCATACATTTTTTTTTTAGTTTCACATCTGTTAAAGTTATGATATTCGGAAAACAATCTGAGGTAATCAACCAGGTCAAAAATATACAGTCTCAGAAAGGCACATAGGGTTGCATTCAAGATCCAATATCAACAGCACAGTGCAATAACAATAATCTACAAGGCATATTCATTAACATACTTTGTAAACCCAAAAATGCTGATGAGAATGCTGCTAAGCTGGAGGTAGGAGTAGTACGAAGCGGCCTCAGTCTAGCCTATTTTGAAGCTCTGCACCTGTCATGTAGCGGTAAAGTGGAGTGCCCAGTGATAATAGAATCATTTGAAAAGCCGTTCTTACCACCTAGTGTGTGAAGTAAGCGTCCGACTGTGTGTATGGTCACATGCACATGGACTGTGGTTGATCCGTGTGCCTTAGTCGAAACCTAGAATTCACCAAAGCATATTAACAGCTCTAGTTAAACTACGGGGGAAATTAAAGTCTCAATAATAAAGGGAAGGAGGAGAGGGGAGATGCGTTGTATAAACCTAAATGTGAGGGGAATGCGAGGTCTCATCAGGGCGAGAGGGAGTGCCTCTTCCGCTAGGGCATTGACCCTGGGGACTCCGGCCTGCCGGCCTGTAAAATAGAGTGTTCGGTCTCAAAAAAATAGTGAATTAGAGCCTGCCAGTTGCGGGTGAATTTGGCGTCTGTGTTATGGATACGGGCAGTAAGTAGTTCAAGGGCTTGAGTGTGCCATAGTCGGAGAAACAATGTGGCTATTGGGGGAGGTTGCGACTTTTTTCAGAATAGAGCTATTGTCTGTCGGGGCAGCTCCCAACATTTGTAAAATCAGGCACCATTCCGTGTGTGTCATGGCAGCCAGTTTCGGGGGTCTAATATTTAAGAGCGTCACTACTGGAAAGGAGCGGATTGGGAACCCCACAATGTTTTTAATGTGGCTAAGGAGCTCCTTCCAGAAAATTGTGAGGCTCGGGCAGCACCACCATATGTGTAGGAAATCGCCGGTAGCGCACTCCAACATGTCGGGGGGAAAGTTTGGTAGCATTCCTTTTAAGCGGGCTTGGGTATAGTACCATCCCGTCATGAGTTTATATGCTGAGTCACGTTGCCGTATGCTGTGATATACCTTTGGGATGTCTCGCCACGATCCCAGTCCTCTGGGAGTATCTCACCTCTCAAGTCCAAGTTCCATCTCGTTTGATATGTGTGAGGTGTAGGTTGTTGTGCGTGTTGCAAGACGGTATATGTATGAGACATAAGACCCTTCGAGCCCCCATAGCTGCGAACTAAGGATTCAAAAGCAGTGCGTTTTCTGGTGGCGCCTTGGATATACTCCTACAATAGCAGCCAATGTCGAATTTGGTAATATTGCATCTGAGCCCCCTCCGTGAGACGAAAAGCTGTTTTGCATTGATTAAAAGTAAGGAGTTTACCGCCCTGGAACACTCGCCCCCTGACCATTCACTAAATGCCCGAGGTTGCAACGCAGGAGGGAACTCGGGATTACGGAGTATAGGCGTGTTCAGAGAGGGAAACGTAGTCAACCCCCGGTAGACCGCCAGCTTATCCCAGATCTCTAAGACCGTTTTAGTGGGGGTAGCTATATATGCGTTACGGAGCATGCCACTCGAGGGAGCCAAGCCAGGTCCCACAGAGGTCTGCATGAAACCCCACGATCCATAGGGAACCAATGCTACTCACTTTCTAGAACAACTCACTCCGATATATATCGTAAGTGACAGGCCCAGCAATACTCTAAAAGGTTAGGGCATGCCAATCCTTCTCGATCTTGCGGAAACATCAGGATCCTGTTGGAAAAGCGTGGATGGGATTTCCCCCATATAAAAGCAGTAAAGTCTCATTGTATAGACAGGATGTCTGTTTGTGGTATGGGGGTGGGAAGGGATTGAAATAGATATAATATCTTTGGGAGAAGCGTAATTTTTATCGTGTTGATACGTCCTAAACATGCAAGAGGAATGCCCCTCCATCTGCGCAGTTCCTCCCGAATCGCACTTCTATATTTGGGCCAGTAAGCTGAAGTCCAGGTTGAAAGCGAGGGAGTCAAGTCTAAACCAAAGTATCTTATTGACTTTTTAGACCAATTCAGCGGTATCAAATCTTGCAATTCCAAGACCTCTGTAGCCGGGAGTGTGAGATAAAGGGCATGTGATTTAGGGAGATTAATTCGGAAACCTGATGCTCCCTCGAAGGAGTGCAAAAGCGTGGCTAGCGCAGGAAGAGCAGTAGACGGGAAGGAGAGAGCAAGAAGAAGATAGTCAGCGTAGAGAGAAATTTTATGGTCGGACCCCCCCCCCATAGGGATACCCTGAATTGCCGGATTATGTCGAATAGCGATGGCCAGAGGTTCCACTATCAGGGCAAATAACGGGAACAATGGACAGGCCTGTCGAGTGCCTCGATAGAACGGGATGGGGGCGGAAAGCCATCCGTTACGGCAAACGTGTGTGGTGGGATGCGTGTAAGAGTCACCAGCCAAGAAATCATCGCGGTGCCCAGGCCTATTTTCTACTGACCCGCCCGAAGAAAGCCCCAGTCCACCCGATCAAAGGCTTTTTCTGTGTCAAGGGACACCAAAGAAGCAGGTATGTTTTGAAACTGGGCTTTTTCCACCAGGTAGTCAATCCTGTGGATGTTATCTGCCCCATGACGCTGGTGTATAAACCCTACCTGATCCGGCTCAATGAGGCCCGGAAGATGTAGTTCTACTCGATTTGCCAGAATCTTGGTAAAGATCTTGGCATCAGTGTTTAAAAGGGCGATGGGGCAATACGAGGTAGGCAGGGAATGATCGTACCCGGCTTCAGAACCAGAACTATTTCCGCTTCCGACATGGTGGAAGTAAGGCCTGAAACGTCTGAAGAACTATTAAAAAGCTGCAATAAATGGTCGCGAAGCTGCGGATAAAAAATTAGATAGAATGCTACCGATAGACCATCTGGGCCCGGTATCTTCCCTACTGGGAGCTGCTTCAGGGCGTTATTTAATTCTTCCTGTGAAATGGGTTCCTCCATGAGTTCCCTATGATAAGAATCAATCGTGTTCCAAGGAAAGGACTCGAGGAAGCCCGCGACTGCATCATGAGAGCAAGGCATGTCTGCATAGAGTTCTTTATAAAAGTTCGAAATAGTCAAGCATTTGTCTGGCTCCGAAATAGCCCATGTACCATCTGGGCGTTTGTTTGGCAATATGTGTGCTCGGTGTCTTAGCCCAGAGACGTCGTGCCAGGCACGCTCCAACCTTATCACCCCGTGTAAAATTTCTACTTAAGGGCGAGCAGGTGTCTCTCCACCTTGTTAGTGCGATGCAGTCATAGCTGACCCCGTTAGTCCGCTAGCAGTCGTTTATTACGGCGGGACGGCTGTAAATGGTCCTTTCTTTCTAGAGCCTTAATGTCCGCGGAGAGGGATGTCTCTAAGAGACGGGATTCACGCAGTCAGGCTATCGATATGGAAGAGATTACGCCCCGTAAAGTAGCATTAAAGGCGTCTCACCTAACCGCTTCTAAGGTTTCGATAAGGTAATTTGTTACGGAAAAAGCTTCTATCTCTTTCTGGATATCTGCTACATCAACAGGGTCCCAGAGGGCCTGGGGTGGTAGTCTCCATCTAGAGTGCACTTCTGTGTGAGGTTTGGGGGAATATAGAGATACTGAAACATCGGCATGGTCTGATAGAGAGATGTCGGATATCTCAACCTCAGTTAAGGCGTGCACTAGCTGCAAGAAAAGAAAAAGGTAATCGATGCAAGAATATGAGCGATGTGCATGCGAGAAGGAGTAATCCTTGGAATCAGGGTGTAAATACCGCCATGTATCAACTAAGCCGAAGTCTGTAACATTGTTTTTCAGAGTGGTGGACATAGCCCCAGCGCTTTGATAGGTCTGCGCTGTGCGGTCCAGGTCCCTAACCAGGTTAAAGTCCTCCCCGAAAATGATTGGGGTTGTAAGTAAATGTGCAAGTTTGTTAAGGTGAAGCCGTAAGAAGACATCTTGAGTTTGATTTTATATGTTTATAAGAGTCAGAGTTGCCCTTCCCCAAGGGATTTGGATTTTTAAGAACCTCCCGTCTTTGTCCACCGTAGCTTTAGAAGGCATTACAGTCCACCCGACTTTGAGGAAGATGGCTACTCCTCCAATTTTGGATGGGGAGCAAGCCCAAAATTGAGAAAGGTATTTGGGATGGAACATTAAGTGGTTATCGGAAGAAAGCAAGTGAGTCTCCTGGAGGAAAATAATGTCTGGGTCCTGACGAATAAGGTAACGCCATACTTGGTGTCTTTTATTTGGAGAGTTGAGACCCTTAACATTTAGTGAGAGAAATTGAATTCGTCATGTTAAGTCTAATAAGTTACGTCGCCTATGGTAAACAGTTGGCCAGTGCGGCGGGGACGACTCTTCCCCTCCTAGAGTTTCAGGGCAGATCAGTACAGTCTGGAGACCATCTAGCACTATGAAGCATACAAGAGCGTTGATTGCATGCCCCACAGTCCCCGGGGCGCCTCCCCCTAACTACATCCCCTAGCAACAGTGCATCTATGAAAGGGAAAGGAGGGGGTAACATTTATTTTAAAACAACATATACAACAATAGGTGGCCAGCAGGGCCGAAAAATGACGGGGTCTACAAAGAAGAGCCCTATGTCTCCAAGACGGGCTATTCGGAAGTAGTCACTCTCCATAAGGACCCTGATATAAGGGGGGGGGGGGCGCGGCAGATGCAAAAAGAAGTTTGTGGTCACCGTCTCCACCGGCCTGTGGCAATACTAAGTAGGTAACATGCTGATCCCTTCCTGGTTCGGCATTAAAGCAGCCAAAGTTATGTCCAATAGCAGCCATGGTCGGAGGGATCTCCCTTAATGTGCAAATACTTATCATTGGTTTTACGTTCCCATAGAGAGGCTGCCCCCATCCTGACAGAGAAGCCTTCAAGTCAGCCACAACAATATCTTGAGTTGGGTTAGCTAAATTTCTCACTATAAAGTTGTAGAAGAGAGGCTAGGCATTAGTGGATTCCATGATCTAGTTAATCTTCCTTATCAGATGATCGAGCCTGCAGAGAGGGAGCGGAGAAGGATGGAATGTAGCTTATAATCTCTTGTTTAGCCTGCGATGAGTCCCTCTCTCGGAGGCGTCATTTAGAATTAGGCGGCATGACAGTATACCACTCTGGTTGCAACGGATCTCATGGTCGCCCTCGGGGTGAGAGTCGATCCTCTTCATCCGAATCTAGCGGGAGTTGCAAGAGCTGCTTTGCCTTCCTCAGGGAGCGAACGGTACGACGTTTACCCTCCCAATTAAACATCAGAGCGAAGGGATGACCCAACTGTTATTTTATGTTGAGGTCCCTGATCTTATCCATGACAGGCTTGAAGTACTTTCTCCTTCGCAAGGTGGCAGGTGCTATATCTTGGAAATTCTGGATTGAAAGACCGCTGTAAGAGAAATCCTTGACCCCTTGAATCTTCTTCAGAATGGCTTCCTTTTCAGCAAAGAAGTGAACCCTCTTAAGTATATCCAGGACAAAGTCAGGTCTGTTACGGGAGCCCTGGACGCGGTGGGCTCGATCGAGCATCGGAGGGGAGGCTTCTTCCCCCTCTCTAATGGCCTGTAGGAACTCCTTGCCCTCTGCTCCCAGAGGTACACCTCTAATGCGTAGGTTGTTTTGCCTACTGCGATTTTCAAGGTCTTTGTGCTTCAACTTGAGGCTGATGTTTTGGTCTTCTAGCTCCACAGCTTTCTCCATAGAATCTCATGGGCCTCTGACACTAGTCCATAGTGCGCTCGATATCATCCACCCTGCCTCCAATCTCTGCGACCTCCCGTCGGATATCGTGTAGGCCAGCTTTAAAGTCCTGTTTAAGGGAGCCGATTTAAACTTTGATCTCTTGAAGGAAGGATGCCATAAATGCCTGAGTGATCGGAGCGTCTGTTATGGCGTTTTCTGGTGCAGAGGTGACCGGGGCAGGGGCATCCTGTGAGGGTGGTGCTGTCTTGGACCAAAGGGAGGTAGTCGGTTTGTCCCAGCCACAGCAGACTCTGATTATTTTTCGCCCTTAGCTCCAAGGACTACCCAGGAGCACTACGGCAAGTCCAGCTCACTCCATTTGCCCTTGGTGATAGCAGCTCCCCCAGTGAGTTTGTAGAGGTTAGCCAGGTCAGTGGAGGTATCCATATTTGTCGCGCTCTGCCCTCAATGTATATCCTGAACAGGATCCACGTGGGGTCTATACTAAACACAGAAGCCGATAGGTAGGGTCTACCATAAATGGTGGTGCTGGGTTACAGGATGTGTTGATTCGTGTAATGTCTTAGCGTACAACACAAGAGACCGAGGGTCCCTCCAGCAGGCCAGGTCTATTTGATTGAACCACAGTCCCAGCAATCCTGCTTGTAGGTTCCGCTGCTGAGGTCCTCGCAGGCGCTCGTAGCAGGCGATTTGAGAAGAGAGGGCGTCGCTAATGCAGGGGCATGGAGAGACAGTCAAATCCTACCCCAACAGCTCAGGATGGGCCTGAGCAGATCTACACCTCAATCAGCTACCCTCACGCCAGGGGCCAAGGTCCTTGTTGTCAGTCCTGCTCTGTGGGGGATAGAGCTAAATCTGGCCGTGATGCGGGGGGGTCCAATCCAAGGCGCCAACGCTGGGTCAAATTCACTCCCCGACAGCAGCGTTCACATCACGACCCACTTTCGCGCTGCTGCTTCACTCCCCGACAAATTGCCGAAGAGTGCCCGCCATAGCGCTCCAGATCCAAAATGGAGCCGACAAGCTGCTGCGGCATCAAATCAAGTCCTAGGCGCCGCTCTGAAGTTGGGCCACCTCATTGTTCATCAGGGCCCTCTCAGAGCAGGCCCACTGTACCATCCGTCGCGGTACCACTCCGGCGGCCGGTTACTCCCTCCTACTCCATCACGGAAATGGGTCAGGGAGCGGGTTCTCCATTCGCTCAAAAAATCAGCGATACAGTTCGCTCCTAGGCCAGTAGAGGAGGCAGAGTAGGGTCAGGATCCCCTCCACTCCGCTCCCACCACAGTCACAATCCCGGAGCCAGAGGTCGGCGACTGGTGGAGATGCCGCAGATCAGCCCGTTCAGCCAATTGCAAAATGGCGGCAGTGGAAGACGCTGGAGATGGGACGCGGAGATTGCGGTCTCCGCACAGAGCAGCGCCGCTTCTCTCAGCCCAAGCGTCGCAGTGACTTCACCACTGTCAGGTAAGGTGGTCCGAATCAGATACCGGTCCCAGGGATAAGGATCAAAGACGGTAGCGGGCCACGGTGGAGCAGAGACTCAGCTTCACGCGTCTCGCTCCATTTGCGTCATAGCCATGCCCCCCTCCCATACATTTTTGACGATGAGCTAAGGCCAGGTCCTTCATCCTGACCCACTTCTCTCCTCTTATGCACACGGCTCCTAAATTCTATGAATTCAAAAATCTTTAAGTTCCTCAGGACTGCAGGTGTATTCTCTCCAGGTCAAAGAGGAAACCACAACGAAGACATGTAAACTGTATTTGAAACGTTTCTGCCTATGGCACCAGAAATAAAACCTACATCTATACCAGCATAATCTGATGGATAACTACCCCATCTCCTCTCGCTAGCTTAGTTACGGTTAGTACATGAGTCTGTTAACGTACAGCTTGCAGCAATATCAAGATATAGATGTTTATCACATTTTCTCTCTTTCTGCTCTTGCAGACTCATCAAACAGTTTCTAAAAACATTTGACAGAGTTTTTTCCTCCTTTCCTTGACTGGTACCTGAACATAGTTCTGTTTGAACTCGTGCAGAGTTCATTCAAACCTATTCACAGAGCACACCTCACATGGAAAGTCGCGTTGTTACCAGCGCTCACTCTGACCAGGAGGTAGAGGAGATTCAGGCTTTCTCTACTTAAGAACCTTCTTGCACTGGACGGGCAATTTAGTAATTCTTAGAACCAATCTAAAGATTTATCCCAAGGTTCCTTTGTATCAAACGATATCTAAAATTCTACTTATTTCATGCTGAACAACTCATGAGAACTGGCCAATTGTTGGACTCAAATGGACACACTTGTAAGGGTGCTTCAGTCACAATGGCAACCATTGCTCTATGAATTTTAGCTGCAGTCTAGTTCTTACACTCAAAGGCTGGAAAACTCCTCACAGTAAAAACCAGGGTGTACTCAACTAGGGCAGTTTCCACCTCAACTACTTTGTTTGGGGAAGTGCCTCCAGGGTAGATATGTCATGCTGAGACTTGGAAGAGTATGCATATCAAGGTTCAAAGACACTTTATTCGGATAACATCGTATCCATAAAAGCACAAAAAAACTGCAAAAATGTGCAAATTAGACAATCATGATTAAACCATAGCAGCATACAATATACAGTGATCATAAAATTCATAAAAATTAATTGGAAGGTTATATAAAATCTCAAGTGTTAGACATCATTTGACGTGCTCGAACTGCAATTCTCAAGAAAGTGCCTATGCGAAAGACCAACTTATCATTTTCCAAGGTGAGTAATTTTAAATAAGCGTTTCTCAAGCTAACAGGCATATGTTTTTTAAGATATGGAGATAAAAGCCACTTTATATACTTTAAATAATATTTGCAAAAGAACAAAAAATGCAAAATGGTCTGGCCACTGATCAAGATCAGGATGGTAACCAAGGGTGAATCATAATGCAAATGTGATGGTGCCAGCCCTTAGGCGAAACAAAAGGCTTCTCTCCCAATGGCTCATTGGCAAGGTGATATAATTAGCCAACGAATGTGGAGGGTTTTCAATAGCCATGTAGCTGTGGGTGAGGGATTTTTTATATTCCTTTTCAAACTTTTCAGCTCTGTATAACAAATAGAGCGCACTTCTGAGCTCACTTTTGTTTGTGGCCATAGCTGTGCTAGGGTCTGAATAGATTCTACCCTTGTTAATGCTACAAAGGTTCTGATACACCCTTGAGAGCCATGGTATGTCTTTCCCTTATTCACATCCTATATAATCGCTAATGATCTCTCTTGATAGAGATGCGGCTGGGTTTTTCCAAACCGATAACCAGAAAAGTGCAGAGCGAGCCCTAATAAAATCTTCAATAAAATGTAGATTAAGTTCCTTATGACAGGTGTATTGGGGTGTGGAGATTGGGACACCTAATAACTTCCTGCAGAATCTATTCTCCTCCTGTTGAATGCAGGTGCTATTGGCGAAACCCCAAACCTCTCCTCCATACGTGGCTGTTGGCACACATTGAGACTTAAAGATTTTTAAAATGGCTAAAATGGCACCTGTTCTCTTTGGGCGTGGAAGGCTAAGGATTGAATTGGAGGCCTTTGAGAAATTGCTCCTGGAATGAGCTATATGCTCATTCCAGGAGCCGTTCGCAGCAAAGACCACCTCAAGACAAGGAAAGGCGCTAGTGCTCATCAGCTTCTGGTTGTCCACAGATATGAAACTAACTTGATGCTTTTTTGGACCATACAACATTATAAAATGCTTTTTGTAAGTTAGTGCGTAGGTCTAAACTACCCATATAGTTAACAAACCCTGCACTAAACTACGTAGGGAATTCGGAGTGCAGCCCAAAAGGACCGCATCGTCCGCGTAGAGTAGTACGGCCAGTGGTTTGCCATTGATTTTTGGAACGTCGTGAGATAGTGATTTTAAGGTTTTATTCAGTGCATTGATGTAGATAATAAAGAGGAGGGGGCCAGAACGCAACCCTGCCTGACCCCTCTGCCCACATCAATGGCTTCAGTGACCTGGCCTCCGCATCCACTCCTCACCCGGGCTTTAAGATCTGTATGCAGGTGTGCCAAGAGATACACCAAATTCTCATCCAGTCCATAGTTCAAAAGGATAGACCATAGCTTTGACCTATTAACAAGGTCAAAAGCTGTACTCAAGTCCACAAAGGCCAAATAGATTGGGGAAGCCCGCGCGATGGTGTATTTGCCCATGATTAAATTAAGATTGAGGCATTGTTCATTGGTGCCCACCTTACTTTGGAAGCCCAGTTGACAGGGGTCTAAAATTCCATTATCCTCGGACCACTCTAAAATCTTATTATACAGGACTCTGCCTACATGTTTTAATGTGTTATTAATTGGGGAGATTGGCCTGTAACAATTAGGTTGGGAGCAATCCCGTTTTTTTAAAATCGGAACAATGATACTTATGGACCAGGTGCTTGGTAGCGGAGCATACATTAGGTTATTAAACACATTTAAAAATAGAGGCTCCCAGAAATCTGGCTTATATTTGATAAGGTCTATGGGTAGTCCATCTGGTCCAGGGGCTTTATTACCCACACTCTGATGGATCGCTTCATCCACCTCAGATAGGGTCATCTGTATTCTGGTTAGTGGCCTTGGCTCAAAGTGATCTGCCTCTTGTGCGGGTGCAGCATACATTTCTGTGAAGTGCTTTTCCCAGGACTCACTCGCAATGGTACAGCTGATGGGTGTGAGAAGCTGCCCCATGGATCGCAAATCCCTCACAGCTGACCAGAATGTGTCGCCTTTTTTGGTGTCTGCCGCTATCACTAGTGCCTCCCAGCGTTTTCTAAAAATTTCCCCTTGCCGAACGGCAATCGCAGTTTTGTACCTTTGCCTGGCCAATTTTACTTCCCGAATACACCTTGGATCAGACAATAAGGCTCTGCGCAATCATTTGTTGGTCTAAGAGCACTCATGGTCGAACCTTCTAGGGTCGCGCTTCACACGTGAGCTAGGTTTTGACGAGTTTTTATGGCTAAGCAAAGTTTATTAAAATCGTGGACAGCTTCAGGGAGTGGATCTTGGGCTGATAGACATGAGTTTATAAGATACATATTTTCCTTAACCACCCTCTGAAATAAATCATTGTTGTGTACGCCCCTCCATATTAGTCTTAGGCTATCAGTGGAAGGTATTCGGTTCCTGGCCCCAGATTCAGAAGTGAACATGGGCCGGGGGGCTAGACTCAGCACAATTCTGATGGGATTGTGGTCCTCTGGCTCATTGCAATGACTTCGGCTACTATTAAGTGGTCGGCCAGGTGGGGAGATGTAAAGAAGAAATCTATGGTGGAAGAAATGTTGGCACAGGGTGATTAGTTTCATGCTTTGCTCCGACGATGTCCATGACATCCGTAGGATTATGTGAGCTCAAAAACGTGTCCAGCTCAGCACCCCTGCGACAAGTAGAGCTGGGCATACAAAATCCTGGGCTGTTTAGTCTGTCCATTAGTTTTGCATTAAAATCACCCCCAAAAGAATGTAATTGTTTTTCACTGATTCATGCTAAAAATCAAGATGGGAAATGAAATCAAAAAGCATAATAAAATTACCATTAGGGATAGATTTAACGTAATTATTATAAAAATTAATCAGATAAAAGGAGACTCATCTTTTGTATAATATGGCTTGGAAGTTAACGGCTATTGGTGGGCAAAACCTTGAAGCTGCCCTCAGCAGTAATGTTAATCCCAATAAATAGGCCCCGTGAGGGATGACCAAATTTGGGTCTGGGAGCTAAGATGTTATGGTAGTGGAACCCATTAATATGTAGATCTTGGGTAGCCCAAGTCTCCTGGAACATAACTATATCCTGATCCTTTATCAGGTGTAACCAGTCCAGGTTACCGAGCCTCTGTTGTAGCCCGGCTACATTCCAGCTCAGGATACTTAGATCTATAACGGCCTTATCTTTGGGTGTGGTTGGCTGATTATCTGGCATATCAATAGAAGGGGAAGGGACAAAATCCTGAGAATTATCCAAGGAGTGAGGACAAAATTCCACTGGGGGTGTCTGTCAATCTTGTGTGTCCAAATCTGATAATGCCTGAAATCTATTTGATACGGGAATTGAATTAAACACATGGTCTGTGGGCCTACATTGTGGGTTATAAAAATAACCCAAAGGGAACGCACAAATCCTTGAGCTTTGAATAAAAGTTTGTTCACAAAAGTTTAAAATGCAATGAACCAAATGAGGCCTACGCAAGTTGATCATGATACAGTCCCCATCGGTATCAGTCCCCATCGATATTTTTGTTTTTAAGAGATTGACCAACCCACCCAACTTGGCGAACCATGAGGATTTCATTCATACAGGATGGGTGGAACCCTTTATGGTTAGTTAGCCAGTCCACAGTCTTATTACGGAGATCTGCCCATGATTCCCTCTGATCCTCTAATAAAGCAGGAACACCAGCCAGGACCAGTACGTAAGGGCAAGTAGCTGGGGGCAGGTTTAAAATGTCTGCATTGTGTCTTGGGCTTTTGCCCCTCGTGCTGTCAATTTTATTCTGGTACAAAAGGGGGTGGTGATGGACGGAGCATCAGAACCAATCAAACACTCACACCCAGTCAGCAGATCTGGGTTTGATCCATCACCGTTCTTTAGCCCACTCTGCCACCCCAGTTCAGACAAGGCCATATGCAAATCAGTCTGACCCTGTGCCTCATGGGAACAGTCCAGCCCGAACTGCCAAGCCATGCCTTTCCTGGACCGGAAACAAGCTTCCTAGGACCGGTTTCTGGCATTTCAGCCGTCGTCAGCCAGGCTTGCTTGAATCCAGTGGCAAAGTGAGCAAGGGACTCACGTCTGAGCATACCCTGCCAACTTATGGCGAACAAAGCGGTACAAAAGGGGGTGGTGATGGACGGAGCATCAGAACCAATCAAACACTCACACCCAGTCAGCAGATCTGGGTTTGATCCATCACCGTTCTTTAGCCCACTCTGCCACCCCAGTTCAGACAAGGCCATATGCAAATCAGTCTGACCCTGTGCCTCATGGGAACAGTCCAGCCCGAACTGCCAAGCCATGCCTTTGCTGGACCGGAAACAAGCTTCCTAGGACCGGTTTCTGGCATTTCAGCCGTCGTCAGCCAGGCTTGCTTGAATCCAGTGGCAAAGTGAGCAAGGGACTCACGTCTGAGCATACCCTGCCAACTTATGGCGAACAAAGCGGTACAAAAGGGGGTGGTGATGGACGGAGCATCAGAACCAATCAAACACTCACACCCAGTCGGCAGATCTGGGTTTGATCCATCACCGTTCTTTAGCCCACTCTGCCACCCCAGTTCAGACAAGGCCATATGCAAATCAGTCTGACCGTGTGCCTCATGGGAACAGTCCAGCCCGAACTGCCAAGCCATGCCTTTCCTGGACCGGAAACAAGCTTCCTAGGACCGGTTTCTGGCATTTCAGCCGTCGTCAGCCAGGCTTGCTTGAATCCAGTGGCAAAGTGAGCAAGGGACTCACGTCTGAGCATACCCTGCCAACTTATGGCGAACAAAGCGGTACAAAAGCGGGTGGTGATGGACGGAGCATCAGAACCAATCAAACACTCACACCCAGTCAGCAGATCTGGGTTTGATCCATCACCGTTCTTTAGCCCACTCTGCCACCCCAGTTCAGACAAGGCCATATGCAAATCAGTCTGACCCTGTGCCTCATGGGAACAGTCCAGCCCGAACAGCCAAGCCATGCCTTTCCTGGACCAGAAACAAGCTTCCTAGGACCGGTTTCTGGCATTTCAGCCGCCATCAGCCAGGCTTGCTTGAATCCAGTGGCAAAGTGAGCAAGGGACTCACGTCTGAGCATACCCTGCCAACTTATGGCGAACAAAGCGGTACAAAAGGGGGTGGTGATGGACGGAGCATCAGAACCAATCAAACACTCACACCCAGTCAGCAGATCTGGGTTTGATCCATCACCGTTCTTTAGCCCACTCTGCCACCCCAGTTCAGACAAGGCCATATGCAAATCAGTCTGACCCTGTGCCTCATGGGAACAGTCCAGCCCGAACTGCCAAGCCATGCCTTTCCTGGACCGGAAACAAGCTTCCTAGGACCGGTTTCTGGCATTTCAGCCGTCGTCAGCCAGGCTTGCTTGAATCCAGTGGCAAAGTGAGCAAGGGACTCACGTCTGAGCATACCCTGCCAACTTATGGCGAACAAAGCGGTACAAAAGGGGGTGGTGATGGACGGAGCATCAGAACCAATCAAACACTCACACCCAGTCAGCAGATCTGGGTTTGATCCATCACCGTTCTTTAGCCCACTCTGCCACCCCAGTTCAGACAAGGCCATATGCAAATCAGTCTGACCCTGTGCCTCATGGGAACAGTCCAGCCCGAACTGCCAAGCCATGCCTTTGCTGGACCGGAAACAAGCTTCCTAGGACCGGTTTCTGGCATTTCAGCCGTCGTCAGCCAGGCTTGCTTGAATCCAGTGGCAAAGTGAGCAAGGGACTCACGTCTGAGCATACCCTGCCAACTTATGGCGAACAAAGCGGTACAAAAGGGGGTGGTGATGGACGGAGCATCAGAACCAATCAAACACTCACACCCAGTCGGCAGATCTGGGTTTGATCCATCACCGTTCTTTAGCCCACTCTGCCACCCCAGTTCAGACAAGGCCATATGCAAATCAGTCTGACCCTGTGCCTCATGGGAACAGTCCAGCCCGAACTGCCAAGCCATGCCTTTCCTGGACCGGAAACAAGCTTCCTAGGACCGGTTTCTGGCATTTCAACCGTCGTCAGCCAGGCTTGCTTGAATCCAGTGGCAAAGTGAGCAAGGGACTCACGTCTGAGCATACCCTGCCAACTTATGGCGAACAAAGCGGTATAAAAGGGGGTGGTGATGGACGGAGCATCAGAACCAATCAAACACTCACACCCAGTCAGCAGATCTGGGTTTGATCCATCACCGTTCTTTAGCCCACTCTGCCACCGCAGTTCAGACAAGGCCATATGCAAATCAGTCTGACCCTGTGCCTCATGGGAACAGTCCATCCCAAACTGCCAAGCCATGCCTTTCCTGGACCGGAAACAAGCTTCCTAGGACCGGTTTCTGGCATTTCAGCCGTCGTCAGCCAGGCTTGCTTGAATCCAGTGGCAAAGTGAGCAAGGGACTCACGTCTGAGCATACCCTGCCAACTTATGGCGAACAAAGCGGTACAAAAGCGGGTGGTGATGGACGGAGCATCAGAACCAATCAAACACTCACACCCAGTCAGCAGATCTGGGTTTGATCCATCACCGTTCTTTAGCCCACTCTGCCACCCCAGTTCAGACAAGGCCATATGCAAATCAGTCTGACCCTGTGCCTCATGGGAACAGTCCAGCCCGAACAGCCAAGCCATGCCTTTCCTGGACCAGAAACAAGCTTCCTAGGACCGGTTTCTGGCATTTCAGCCGCCATCAGCCAGGCTTGCTTGAATCCAGTGGCAAAGTGAGCAAGGGACTCACGTCTGAGCATACCCTGCCAACTTATGGCGAACAAAGCGGTACAAAAGGGGGTGGTGATGGACGGAGCATCAGAACCAATCAAACACTCACACCCAGTCAGCAGATCTGGGTTTGATCCATCACCGTTCTTTAGCCCTCTCTGCCACCCCAGTTCAGACAAGGCCATATGCAAATCAGTCTGACCCTGTGCCTCATGGGAACAGTCCAGCCCGAACTGCCAAGCCATGCCTTTCCTGGACCGGAAACAAGCTTCCTAGGACCGGTTTCTGGCATTTCAGCCGTCGTCAGCCAGGCTTGCTTGAATCCAGTGGCAAAGTGAGCAAGGGACTCACGTCTGAGCATACCCTGCCAACTTATGGCGAACAAAGCGGTACAAAAGGGGGTGGTGATGGACGGAGCATCAGAACCAATCAAACACTCACACCCAGTCAGCAGATCTGGGTTTGATCCATCACCGTTCTTTAGCCCACTCTGCCACCCCAGTTCAGACAAGGCCATATGCAAATCAGTCTGACCCTGTGCCTCATGGGAACAGTCCAGCCCGAACTGCCAAGCCATGCCTTTGCTGGACCGGAAACAAGCTTCCTAGGACCGGTTTCTGGCATTTCAGCCGTCGTCAGCCAGGCTTGCTTGAATCCAGTGGCAAAGTGAGCAAGGGACTCACGTCTGAGCATACCCTGCCAACTTATGGCGAACAAAGCGGTACAAAAGGGGGTGGTGATGGACGGAGCATCAGAACCAATCAAACACTCACACCCAGTCGGCAGATCTGGGTTTGATCCATCACCGTTCTTTAGCCCACTCTGCCACCCCAGTTCAGACAAGGCCATATGCAAATCAGTCTGACCCTGTGCCTCATGGGAACAGTCCAGCCCGAACTGCCAAGCCATGCCTTTCCTGGACCGGAAACAAGCTTCCTAGGACCGGTTTCTGGCATTTCAACCGTCGTCAGCCAGGCTTGCTTGAATCCAGTGGCAAAGTGAGCAAGGGACTCACGTCTGAGCATACCCTGCCAACTTATGGCGAACAAAGCGGTATAAAAGGGGGTGGTGATGGACGGAGCATCAGAACCAATCAAACACTCACACCCAGTCAGCAGATCTGGGTTTGATCCATCACCGTTCTTTAGCCCACTCTGCCACCGCAGTTCAGACAAGGCCATATGCAAATCAGTCTGACCCTGTGCCTCATGGGAACAGTCCATCCCAAACTGCCAAGCCATGCCTTTCCTGGACCGGAAACAAGCTTCCTAGGACCGGTTTCTGGCATTTCAGCCGTCGTCAGCCAGGCTTGCTTGAATCCAGTGGCAAAGTGAGCAAGGGACTCACGTCTGAGCATACCCTGCCAATTTTATTCCAGCTTAAAGCACATGATGTGGGTGGTGTATTGGCAAACGCTGAACGTTCTGACTGATCGATGCATGGCCCCTGAGTTCTCATAATGGGTTTCCCATTTGAGTTCTGTGGATTCCCATGCACAGTACTAGATTTCAGAGTGGGAGGTACTTTGTATTTGTGGCGAGTGATGCGAGGGTTAACCGATATAAGCCCCTCATGCATGTTTAAAGTTGGCACGTTGAGGCTGGAGTTGGGGGTCTACCGAAATTTGGGAACCCGCCCCTGCAGTATTATCCGGTATTCGAATTTCATTGATACCACTGCTGTTTAGAATGTCCTTGGCAGTGACCAGACATTCAACTTTTTCCCGAAGGGGGATAAGATTCCTATCAAGCAGTTCTTTAAGGTGGGTTAGTGCTTTTTCCAAAATGCTCTCAACAGCAGTGACAGATACGACATCCCCAGTAATATCTTTCATTGGTGCTTGTGAGGCAATATCAGTCTGTATACTAGCATGATTAGATAATAATATAACATGGGTCTCTACATTGCCTGCAAGGTTAGCAGATCTTGGGCCTTTTATGCTTTTTGGGTAGCAACTCCCTGCTTCCGTTTAACAGATGGTGCTCTTGCCTTAGGTTCATCGCAGGGTTTAGCAGCCCGTCCTCTGGTGGGTATGCTGGGCCCGTTAGGGGTTATCGTTGGTGCTGTATCTGGGCTTGCCACAAGTGAACTCTGGGACATGGTTAGAGACATTGAAGAGAGAGACAGTTGGGGACTGGCAACCGAAATAGGAGGGCCTAAAGACAAGCATCTGTTTAATGTACTAGGATCTAATAAAAGACGTCTTTCTGTCATTTCTATTTGATGAGTTAGCAGTGATTCAGCTCTCACAATGAATGCATCCAGGGTCCCTGCTACTCCTTTATGCTTGCTCATTGTGGAGATTATGTGTAGGCAGAACAAAATATGGCACTAAATCACTAATGCGGTCTAATGGCTAAGATGAAGATAGGCGCAGCAGTACCTGAAGTTGGAGTAAGATGCTCCCTTGCTGGTGCCCAGAGACCAAACGTCAAAGATGAGGCCCAGCCCAGCCTCCTCTGGCGTGGACGGGCCCGCCCTTAGCCCGCGTGCTTCCCGTGCTGCGGGAGCCCCTGTAGGAATTTGAAGGCTCCTCCTTGCGCAGTGCAAACGTTGGCGGCTGCGTGACTGCACTGGGAGCCGCAGGACACGTTGGGGAGTGTAGTCCTACACTCACCCAGCTCCCGGTCTACTCCGTGACCCTTCCTCGGTGTTTGGCCCCCAGCGAGGGGCAAAGCTGTCCGGCAGTGGCAGCAAGCAGCAGCAGAGCGTCCCGCGCTGCAGGAACCCCTGCAGGAATTTGAAGGCGCCTCCTGGTGCAGGGCAAACGTTGGCGGCTGTGCGACGGCGCTGGGAGCCGCAGGGCATGCTGGGGAGTGTACTTCTACACTCACCCAGCTCCCGGTCTACTCCGTGACCCTTCCTCGGTGTTTGGCCCTCAGCGAGGGGCAAAGCTGGAAGGCAGTGGCAGTAAGCAGCAGCAGAGAGTATGCATATAATTCATGCAGCATTATTGCCTGGAATTGGCACAGTGCAGTGAGGCAGCAGTAGGACAGGGTTTACTACTCCACTTATTTCAATAAAGGGAGCCTCTTTTGGTTCCATGTTCGAAATAGTTAATAAATTGCCTTTGAATATGTTATGTATATATTTTCTATCCACCATCCGCTATTTGGGCTAGTACTATAAGATATACAAATACAGTAACTGCTTGCTATTCTGATTCAAGCATGTAAACCTGTAACTGCAGCTCTCCAGTATTGTTATCTGTTAAAGTTTCACATGCGACCCACCCTCCTCCCCGGAGAGGCTTGTTAGTCCCTCCTTGGTACCGCCTTGTCTGCATTTGTTACCTCCCATAAGGACTGGACCTTTTTGTATCGGCTTATGCTGCTCAATGGTCACATTTCAGTGACCACAATCCCATTCACCTTTCTTTATGTGGGTGTTTAATGGACACAGCTAAATTGAAGAACACTGCCCTGGCTCCTACAATAAATATTAGCGACCAAGGTCGTAGACTCAAATGGGCAAAGGTTGTACCAGATCTCTTTTTAAATGACTTATTAAATAATGCAAGGAACGACATAGCTATATGTCAGGAAGGCAGTCATGGGGGAACTGAAATCATTTTAGCCTTTGATAGGATCTGTAAGCAGGTAGCCAGCGCCCTTTCTTATCCGTACAGGGATGTATTAACAATGAGAGATGGTTTGATCAGTATTGTATAGCTGCTCATCAGAATTTACAATCTTCTTTAAAACAAAAACCCCAAGACAGGACCTTAATCGCTGCTTTAAGGCTGGAGTATAAACAGGCTTTGCTTCCCCGCAAATCTGAGATTAGACAGAAAGCCTGGAATGAACTGCTGTCTGTAGATGTCATTAAGAACAGTGGGTAGTTCTGGGACATTGTAAATAGACCTTTTTTGTCTGGCCTTGGGGGCACCACTGTTGAATGTAATATACCGGAAGAGCAGTGGTTTAATCATTTTAAACAAATCTACGGTGATTAGCCAGCCAGACCTGAGAGACAGAGGAACCATGTATATGGCCATAGCTTATAGCATGGACTTCTCAAAAAAGTCCATGCCATGGCCATTGTCCAAATGACGTGTAATAAAAAACCTGAGGTTCCTACTGATCTTTTAAGGTTGGACACTACATTATGGTCCAAAGTTTTGGCTAATGTTTTTAATACAGCGTGCCATCATGGCCTGCCAAGATCCTTGTCTAAGTCAATCATTGTCCCAGTTTTCAAAAAAGGGCAGAGAGAAGATCCTAGGTGCTACAGGTCGATATCTTTGATAGATTCAGTGGTCAAGGTGTTAGGCAGAGTGGTCATTAGTAAATTAACAGATTGGATTACCGAGCGCAATGTCCTGTCAAACCTCTAATAGGGTTTTAGGAAAGGTAGAAGCACCCTGGATCAGTGTCTTTACCTACACCTAATTGTAGGGAATATATACCATTGCAAAGAAGGGGGCATCCCATCTTGCTTTTATGGATAGGTCCTTGGCTTTTGATCGAGTGAACAGATCCAAACTTTGGCATTTGCTGCTTTTAATGGGCATGGACAAAAACATTGTGTATTTTCTGTCTGACTTACACAGGGAACTTTCGGTAACAGTAAGGACTGATCAGAAGGGTAATCTGTCGCAAGAGATTGATATAAGAGGAGTCAGGCAGGGATGCATTTTGGCCACCTTGCTGTTCACCCTTTATATTAATAATTTAGACCTGGTTCTGTGCGGGCCAGTAAAGATATTCCATGAGTGGGGAACCGATTGATTCAGGCACTACTATGTGCAGACGATGCTGCTTTGTTGGTGCGTACTGCGGTAGGCCTTCAGTGTCGTCTGAACTCCTTTGCTGATTTCATGGGTTCTTTGGACCTGAATGTTAATTTCGCGAAATCGCATACTATGAACATGGAGTAAGACCAAGAAAACCCAAAACGCATTACTGTGATGGTAACGAAATAACTAGGGTCTCCACATTTCCATACTTAGGCGTCTTATTTGACGACAGTAACTCATGGGCCCCGCAAAGGAAGGCAAAGACGAATGCTGTGGCAAGATCGACGACCGCGGTCCTAGATTTTGCCCGGGTGCCAACCCGGTATATGCAATGATAAAGATATATATAAAGCTAAGAGTATTGCAATGTCTAATTATGGTTCCGAGATTTCAGGGGTACAAGGATTGTGTAGAACTTCAAACAGTGGAAAATACATTTTTAAGAAGCCTGCTTTCAGTCCCACAATCAATACCTTCCTATATTGTTCACCAAGAAGTAGGAATTGGTTTTGTCGCAGACCTAATTTGAATAGCCCCCTTTCTTAAGTGGATCTCGATTTGGACCAACCCAGAACTAGGGATGAACCAGGAGATTATACGAGATTGCAGAGCTTTAGACAAGGCACATAGTATTCCCTGGCTTAGTTACATGGAAAGTACAGAAAGGCTGTTAGGACGCCCTGAGTTATTTGTTAATCAGGAATCATTATGTAAAAAGGATCTGGTGTGAGCTAAGACAACTTTTATATGTTTGGCTTCAGCAGAATGAGAGGCCAGAGAGTTATTGAAACCGACGGTACGGGCTCACCAAATTTTAAAAACTACTTATTTGATGGAGCTCTGCTTAATTTTAGTTAATAAGCTCCAACACCTTTTCCTCTTAACAAGATTGAGACTTAATCATCTGCATGTTTTATTGGCCGAACCATTGGGTTTGAGAAAAATGGAGGATTTGTGACCCTGCAGTTGTGATAACTTTTCGTGTCAAGATACTTTGCACTTTGTCCTGTTTTGTGAGTACTAATTGCATATTCGCAAACGTTTTGTTCTACCAATTCTAAGGGACGAAGGTTTTTTGCAGGCTAGGCCAGCCCTATTATACTTGCAGATGTTGAATAATCCCTGGGAATTCTTTTATGTAGCTAGCTTTTTAGTAGCAGCAGTAAGAGGAAGGAAAAAAGAGGATCTTCTTGATCAGATTTATCAAATATTCACCCCTTTTTTTTAATGTGAAACGGCTGTTCCCTTCCACAAAGTGCACTTTATATTGTATTATTTGAATAGTCTAGAGTTCTTCTTATGTGTATTTTTTTAACTGAAATGTATATTAATTATGATTGATCGTTGCTCAATGAATATGTAATGTATGGTCTACATGTGAATGGATATTTTAACATGCTTTTATGGTTTTAAATAACCGAATAAAGTGATTTTTACTGACTGACTGACTGGACATTTTACTTGGCTTGTTACACGGTCTGCATTATAAGTTGGTGAGCACTCTTTTATTTATTGACACTGATGGGGACAATGGCGGCAGCTGCTTTTTGTATTTGCAGCATGCCCATACAGGACAATGGCGGCCGCTTTTCTTATAGAGCGCTATGCCGCTCTAACTTGCATGCTGAGCGCGGCGCCCGCTTCAGGGACACCGCTCTCTGTTTCTTTTTTTTCTTCTTGTACTGTAATAGTGAGCGCGGCGCATGCTTCACGGACACTGCGCTCTGCAATACAATAGGTATCACTTTTTCAAAAGTTTGAACTATTGGTATTGTAAATGACAATGCCTTTTAACCCCTTCAGTGCCCATGACGAGCTGGACTCGTCATGGGCTGCGGTGGCGCTGTGCCCATGACGAGTCCAGCTCGTCATGAACTCCGCCCGCTAATGGAAAGCGCGGCACTGGGCGGGGAAAGGGGCGGGCATGCAAGGGGTTAATATTATAAAAGGCATTGCCATTAACAATGCCAATAGCTCGAAAACTCGCGTTTGTGAGACCTATTGCATTGTAAATGCTTGTTTAAAAAAGACACGAATAGGCTATTAAACTTTTTTTTTTATTAACATTATAGCCATTGATAGTGATACAAACAGCTTATTTTGGTACTGTGGGACTCCTACTTCGACAGGGAATGATTCAAGCATATGAATCTATGAAAGACACCAATACTTGAGAACTGCTGTTAAAGGTAAGTAACTTACTTTATCTGCCACCCAGCTCAGGATCATTGTAGAATGGTCTCTATTGTAACACTGAATTCAAAATGACCTGGTTGTGCTGTCATGTACTGTCACCAAGCAACTTTAGATTTACCCACCTATATTTTATTTTGTGAAAGCTGTATAATGTGTGTGTTTTTTGGGACCCTCGACTATGCATGGAAGTGGATATTAAAGTGTATGTCTTTCTACCAGGTGTATACTGTAGGGCCTGATTATGCACATGCAGAAGCTCGTAAATCCCCTGCTTTGGATGGTAAAGTGGAACGGGACAGCGAGGGGAAGGAAATCCGTTACCCAGTTATGCTAACAGCAATGGAGAAGTTGGTCGCACGGAAAGTTTGCCTTGCATTTAAGGTGAGTAATACATATATAATTTAAAAGAATGTCATTTATTTTTTAGGAAAAAAGGTGATTAATATTTAATTTTAAATAATGTCATTTTTTAGGAAAGAAGGAAAAATATTTATTGCCAATCCTAAAATGAAAATAGTGATGTGGTACTCTTAACACTATCTCCGTCCGCATACTACTGGTTAAACCAAAATTAAAGCCATTGACGTGGGTCCTGGAGGCTCTTTTGATGTCTCATTCACAGGTTTCCTCAGCATTTCACAATGTGTGGTGTGTGAGAAAGTTGAGGCAAAAAGTTCCCTTGGCAGAGACCTTTCTTCAGAGATTCGTTCAGGTGGAGCAGCTGTTTGGCTCTGATTCTGAAGCCGTGCCTGATAACCGCCTTCCTCACAAAAATGTTGAGCCTGGCTTTTATTTAGACTTACAAAATGTGAGTTACCTAGACACTTCACCTGAAGGGATTATTCTTTATGCCTATGTTTCTGGAGTTGTTTCCTTATGTGGTACGAAAAGAAGCTGAAGCCCTACAGTTGAACTTGCTATGTGTAGAAGGGAAATCTATAATTTTGACAACGATCTTGAAATACTCCTCCTCAATGGCAGAGTCCCCACTTCCATTCCATGAATCTTTCTTGGATCCTGCATGATAAAAACCTTTTTCGGCCACAGCAGTTAACAGACATATATCCGGACAACATAGACCTACTCTGAGTGACCCCACTTTTTGTTCTCTCACCTGTACTTGGAAAGTCTGGTAGCCAAAATGTCCTCCTCAGAGCAAAACATGAATAACTCCAATAAATTTGATTCTGTGTGCTGAAAAGTCTTTGCTTCTGGTAGCCTTTCCCCTTGCATAGCTAATACTACATGCCTTCTGGGTCAGTATGTTTATGCTATATGAGAATTGGAGAAACGTACAGTGTTTGGCTTGCCAGACCACACAACAACAAAAAATTACTGATCTGGACAATGAAGGGGTAAAAACATCTAAACAGATCCTAAAGTTTAGTCTGTATTCTGCGTATTCTATTACTCAGCCCATGGGCACATCTATCACTAGATATTTCAACAGCTACACTACTTATTCCGGGACAGTGATAGATCTAGTGTTCTCCGTCACAATTAGGAGGGCCAATTCCTGCAATTGTTTGTCGGCTCTGCTACCTTCTGACTCTTTTCTCTTCCCCCCCTTACACTTTCATCATCTAAAGGGGAAGGGTTTCCCATTTTCCCATTATTTGTAAGACATTCATGAGGGATCTCTGGGTCATACAGATCATCCATAACATTTACACCGTTCCATTCCCTTGCCCCTCTCTCCAGACTACCTTCCTTCCACCAGGACCTGTTTTGGAGGTAATGATTCTTGTCTTCCTGAACAAGGGGACCATTGAAGTGGTGCCTTTGGAAGAAAGAGGCACAGGATTCTATTACCTTTACTTCTTGGTCCCCAATAAGTACAGAAGGTTGAGACTAATTCTGTATCTGTGCCTTCTGAATTTGTTAATTTGGCATATGAAGTTAAATATGGTCTCCTGAGCCAAGTTATAATGGACTGAAATGTGTGAGCTTGGTTGGTATCCGTGGATCTCCAGGACCCCTATTTTCATGGTTTAATCCTTCTCGCCCACATATTTTGTCTGAGTTTGACAATGAAATCCCAGCAATCAGAGGGCACAGTTCTACTGTTTGGGTTGATGACCTCTTCCTGTATTTAAGAAAGTGCTACTGGTGGTGGCAGCTTCACTGTGATGGGCAGGATTTAATTTATTATCATACTTGGCAGACTTGCTAGTAAAAGCAGCCTTGGGTGCTGGTTAGTGAACTTCTCCAGTGGCCGATGGCTTAAGACTATGACTTTAGCTTTTCCATCATAGCCCAAAAGCCTCACCTGTCTTCTGTGTGTAGGCGGACCGCCTTAGGGTGGTACCAGACGCGACCCACAAAAAGGTCTTTCCTCCTCAGAAGCTCTTGGATATTCACAAGATGTTCCTGACGTTTCTAACTTTGATCTTAGTTGTGCAGTTCTTGTCTGCTTGGCCTCAGGGCCTTGTGCATCCTGCTGTGGCCACACGAACGCCCTTCAGTAGCGCCAGAGGTCACAGTGGTTCCTGCATCAATTGCATCTTACAGCGTAGGTGTAGATTTGCCTTTCTGTTGAACTAGCTGTGCACTGCTAGATCTCGTTCAACCTTTTGGCGGGGTCGCCTTTTCAGTTATCTTAAGTCTCACGATGCTGTGGTCAAGGATGCCTCCTTGCTGGGCTGTGTGCCCATCTGGGCATGGGGCTTTTGATCAATGTCGAAGCAGCATCTGCACATAAATGTGCTTGAACTGCAAGTGGTCTGTCTTGCAATAAAGACATTTCTCCCTTTTATTTCAGGAAGCAAAAATACTTTACCCCTGACATCAGTTGAGAAACAATGCTTTCTTTATAATTTTAAGGAGCAGTCCAGAAAATCTGCAACATCAATCCCAAGTTTTGAATAAGTATTCTAGGAGGGACTGAAATTGATGTAATTACCAGCTATTGTCTAGTTCATAGTCTCTACTAGCCCATCCTTGAAGAATATCTGAAGGGCTCCACAATATGTAGTGCAGGAAAAGGGTTTTTAAGTAGTGTTATGCAGCAGGTGTTCTCACATACAACTATTTATGTGTCAACTTTTAAAATAGCAAAATATTGCCTAAAAATCACAACAGTAACTAAAACGAATGTACTCCCTTGTTTCCAAAACCTGTCCCAGGACTGAATGTAGGATCCAGTCCTGGAATTAGAAAAGTAATTCTGAAAGTAATCTATTGCAAATAACTTAAAATTCACATTGAGCTCAATGTATTATTGTGTTTGAAATTGTGTGTTCGAGGCATATGAGCTGCAGATTACACACTTTTGCATAGATCGCCATCTGGTGTTGGGCCCGGATGTTTGCAGTTTGTTTTTCCTCTTGGAAAGTCTTTGGAAGTCACGAGGTCGGTGACTCCTCCCTTGGTCCGTATTGCGCATGGGCTTCGGCTCCATCCTCAGATTTTTTTTCCACCACTGGGCTCGGATGTAATATTTCGCGCTCCGGTTCCGAACATTTCCAGTTCGACGATCGAAGCGGAATCCTCACTCTTCGCGGTATTGTTCAGATCCTGATCTCCTCAATTACCTTCTCATAGACACACCTTCGATTCCAGTCGTCGACGGCGGCCTTTGGGCCTATCCAAGCTCCGGTCCCGGCTGCAAAGAACTCCATTCAAGAAGTGCCCTCGATGTGGGTCCAAATTCCCCCACACCGATCTTCATGAGGTGTGCAACCTCTGCCTCTCCCCTGAACACGAGGCTCGAGACTGTCCCGCCTGCAAGTCTTTTAGATCCAAAAAGACTATTCAAGATCGAAGGGCCAGACGAAACAGGGCGCACTCCTCGACCTCCGTTCCAGTCGACATCTTCGGGGACGACGTCGAAGCTCCGGGACAGCAGCACACCGAAGTGGACCTCGTCAGTGCTTCCGAAGCCGACGACTCGGATGTGGAGGATATCACCCCGGCGCAAAGGGTCGTGAGTAAAATACCCCCTCCCACACCCGCGCCAATACCCAAAAAGGCTTCGGTCACGCCTTCGCCTCCGGGCCTAGGCAAGACCAAAGACAATGCTTCCAACACCCCACCTTCGGGCCCGGTGAAGAAGCCTAATAAGCCTTCCGGCGGCTCGGGCTCGAGCCAGCCTGCCAGCAGTGCCGATAAACACACTTCGGCACCGAAAAAGAGACCGGTCTCTACCTCGACACCGAGCTCCGCACCAAAGCCCTCGGTGTCGAAACCCAGCCTCTCGGTACCGACCAAACATCATAAGGCCCTCGGCACCGACACTCCAGCGCCGAACCCGCCTCGGCGCCGGCCAAAAAATCGGAGGTACCAAAAAAGCACGACACGGACAAGCCTAAAAAGCCATTGGCCCCGAAACCTTCGACGCCGACCGAACAACCATAGTCTCAAGAACTGTTTACACCGGATCCTTTGCAAAAGACACTTACCAAGGATCCAAAAACTGGACATTTGGCACTTTCTTCTAAAAAAAGAGACATTTGGACAAACCAGCTCCGCCACCACCTCCAAAGAGGAAAGACTGTGCTAACTTCCCTTTCAGAGTGCCTTCCCCACCTCCTCCACCTCTTCCACCCTCTCTACCTCTGCCATCTCCGCCTTCTCCACCCCTGCCTCATCGCTCTCCGACCCCGTCTCCAGACCATGATGATCAGGGGGACCCATACTACGATCCAGCAGATGTGCCACAAGACCCCACCCCTACAGGATCCCCAGACCCATGGGACGATTATAATAATCCAGACATTCCAGATGTCCCACAAGATTACCTTTATCCATCCAGGCCATCTCCACCAGAAGACTCATTAGGTTTTACCTACTTCAGAGGGCGGCACATTATCACGGTGTAGAGCTACACACTGACCCGGTAGAGGAAGATTTCCTCCTCGTCACCTTTGATACCGCACAAAGGTCTACTTCTATACTACCTATGCTCAAAGGGGTAATAAAACATGCGCCAGAGGTTTTTAAAGACCCTGTCAGGGCTAGGGTCCTAAACCCACGCATAGAGAAAAGAATAAAGCTGCCCCCACAGATCCTGCCTACATCAAAGGGCCAGCGCCACTGGTTTCCCTAGTGGTATCCACTGCACGGAAGAGGTCAAATTTCCAGGCGTCAGGCGAAGCACCACCACCTGACAAAGAGTCAAAGCTTCTGGACGCGTCAGGAAAGCGCACTGCGTCACAGGCAGCCAATATATGGCGTATCGCCAACACTCAAGCGCTATTGGCCAGATACGACAGAGCGCATTATGATGAACTAGAAACCATCATGCACCATCTCCCAGAAAAATACAGAAATAGGGCCAATGAATTAATTCAAGAGGGTAAGACCATAACTAACACCTCTATACGCTGTGCCTTAGACGCAGCAGACACAGCCTCCAGGGCCATTAACACTAGTGTCCTCCTCCGTCACCATGCTTGGCCGAGAGTTTCAGGCTTTAAACCTGAGGTACAAGCCTCCATATTAAATCATCCATTTGATCAAGAACATCTATTCGGTCCAAAGGTAGATGAGGCCCTCGAGAAGATGAAGAAAGACACAGATACGGCGAAATCTATGGGAGCCCTGCAGTCACACCCTACTAGGCGCTCCTTTCGCCGCTCTTCCTTTCGGGGCAAGGGCAGAGGCTACTCCTCAGATAGCACGTCCACTTCCTACAAATCCCCTGCTCAATCCACCTTTACAAGGGGTTATCAAAGAGGCGGCTATAGAGGCAATAACAATAAAAGCAGAGGCAAAACAAATACCGCCCGCTCTGCCACACCGCCTAACCAATGACTTCCCCCCTGCTCCCTCCAGACCATCCCACTCCGGTCGGGGGCAGACTACAAAATTTCCTTCAAGTCTGCGAGTCCATCACATCAGACAGATGGGTGACCCAAATTATTCGTTCAGGGTACTGCCTAGAATTGACATCTACCCAACATTCCACCCAGGCAACGCCCAATGTCACAAGAACATTCCATGTTACTAAAACAGGAGGTAATCTCCCTCCTACAAAAAGAGGCGATAGAACAAGTCCCCCCAATCAGCAAAATTTAGGGGTCTACTCCCTATATTTTCTGATACCAAAAAGAGACGAGATTCTACGACCTATCTTAGATCTCCGGCCTCTAAACACATACATACATTCGGACCATTTCCACATGGTACTTCCGCTCCTCTCCCAGAACGACTTTCTCACCACACTGGACTTGAAAGACGCATACTTTCACATTCCGGTACACCATGCTCACAGAAAGTACCTCAGATTTGTAGTGGACGGAAAACACTACCAGTTCAAGGTTCTCCCATTTGGGGTCACAACAGCACCAAGGGTATTCACCAAGTGCCTAGCGGTAGTGGCGGCACACCTCAGACAGCACATTCATGTCTTCCCATATTTGGACGACTGGCTAATAAAAGCCACATCCTACAACCAATGTGTACATCACACCGCCACTACAATCCAACTACTTCACCAGCTAGGTTTCACGGTGAACCACAAAAAGTCCCAGCTAATACCATCCCACACAAAGCAATACCTCGGTGCCACCATATACACCTCAAAAGCCATAGCCTACCCCAATCCTGCCAGGATTGCAAGCATTCAGGCTTTGCGTCAAAGATTAATACGTCAACACTCTCTCCCAGCAAGAGTGTTTATGCAACTGATAGGGATGATGGCCTCTTGCATTTTCATAGTGCCTCATGCAAGACTCGAGATGCGTCCACTCCAAGAGGGCTTAGCGCGCCAATGGAACCAGGCCCGGGGGCAACTGACAGATCTGGTGTTGGTAGACGGTCGCACCCATCGCTCTCTGCAGTGGTGGAACACCACAAATCTTTCCAGAGGTCGACCGTTCCTGGACCCGGTTCCACAAATAATCCTAACAACAGACGCGTCGCTTTCCGGCTGGGGAGCTCATCTATTACACCTCACAGTGCAGGGCACATGGACGCCGCAACAAAAGTTACTCCACATCAACCATATGGAGTTACTGGCAATCTTTCTAGCCCTAAAATCCTTTCATACTCACATTTTAGGCAAGGCAGTCATTATTCGCACAGACAACATGACGGCCATGTACTACATTCAAAAACAAGGCGGCACACACTCTCCACAGCTCTCTCAACTAGCACAGAGCATATGAAGATGGGCAATTGCACACAAAATCTTTCTACTAGCCCACATGTCCCAGGAGTCCAACACACCATAGAAGATCGGCTCAGCAGACAAACGCAGCAGATCCACGAGTGGCAACTTAACCCGCAAGTTCTTCACCCGTTCTTTCAGATGTGGGGGCATCCACACATAGACCTCTTCGCCACCCACGAAAACAAAAAATGCCCAAGCTTCGCCGCCAGATACCCACACCCATTGTCCAAAGGCAATGCGATATGGATGAACTGGTCAGGCAAATTTGCGTACGCCTTTCCACCTCTCCCACTAATTCCATTAGTGGTACGAAAGCTACAACAGTACTCCCTCACACTGATTCTAGTAGCTCCAACATGGGTCAGACAACCGTGGTACACCACGCTGCTGGAACTCTCGGTAGTGCCACACCAAAAGTTACACCTCTCACCATGCCTCCTAACCCAGAACCCTGGAGAGATCAGGCACCCGGACCCAGCTCAGCTCAACCTTGCGATCTGGCTCCTGAGATCCTAGAATTCGGATATCTTAACCTTCCCCCTGACTGTATGAACATCATCAGAGAAGCTAGGCGCCCTACTACTAGAGCCTGCTACGCGGCAAAGTGGAAAAGATTTGTTGTTTATTGCCATAACACACTCAACCCTCTAGACGTATCTATACAGCACATCATATGCTACTTACTCCATCTACAAAGGTGTAACCTAGCATATACATCCATTCGACTACACCTCGCAGCAATTGCCACCTACCTACACAACAGACAGCAACTATCACATTTCAGAGTGCCTGCCATTAAAGCCTTCATGGAAGGCCTCAAACGAATAATTCCCCCCAGAGTACCACCCTCACCTGTGTGGAACTTAAATATAGTTCTCACAAGGCTAATGGGACCACCTTTCGAACCCTTGCATAAATGTGAACTGCAATTTCTCACATGGAAAACAGCTTTCCTTGTAGCCATCACTTCCCTTAGAAGGGTCAGTGAGATACAAGCACTTACTATACAAGAACCTTTTCTCCAAATGCACCCGAACAAGGTTGTCCTCCGTACTAACCCAAAATTCCTACCCAAAGTCATTTCCCCCTTTCATCTAAACCAATCGGTAGAATTACCGTTTCTTTTCTTGCAACCCCAAACTGTTGCAGAAAGGGCTCTACACACACTTTATGTTAAAAGGGCCTTACTTTACTATATCCAGAGAACACAACCTTTCAGAAAGACAAAACAACTGTTTATCTCTTTCTCGCCACCACATAAAGGCAACCCCATCTCTAAATCAGGGATAGCTAGGTGGATTGTAAAATGCATACAGATTTGCTACCACAAGGCAAAACACACGCTATCTGTTCCCCCTAAAGCCCACTCTACAAGAAAGATAGGGGCTTCTATGGCTTTTCTAGGGAATATCCCATTAGATGATATCTGCAAAGCAGCTACGTGGTCAACCCGCACACTTTCACTAAACATTACTGTGTAGATGTGCAAACCAAGCAACAAGCTGGTGTGGGCCAGGCTGTACTAAAAACACTTTTTCAAACCACTGCAACAGATACCGGTGGTCGCCGCTAGGGTTGGGAACTGCTATGTAGTCTATGCAAAAGTGTGTAATCTGCAGCTCATATGCCTCGAACAGAATATGCTACTTACCAGTATGCATCTGTTCTTGGCATGTAGAGCTGCAGATCTACACACGCCCACCCGCCTCCCCGACTACCGGTATCTGTTCCAGTCTATCTTATTTAGATACAACACACATGGGTTTCTTCACTATTATTACTACGCTCCATCTTTCCCTGTTGGCGAAAAACAATCTGAGGATGGAGCCGAAGCCCATGCGCCATACGGACCAAGGGAGGAGTCACCGACCTCGTGACTTCCAAAGACTTTCCACGAGGAAAAACAAACTGCAAACATCCGGGCCCAACACCAGATGGCGATCTATGCAAAATTGTGTAGATCTGCAGCTCTACATGTCAAGAACAGATGCATACTGGTAAGTAGCATATTCCTTCCTATTGCAACAACCTGTAACAATTACCTACAAAAGTCAATTGCATATTGCAAAAGTATTTAACTAAAGCCTCTCATTCTGAGAAAGTATATTTTGATACCTATTGTTGGTTCTAAAATAAAACAACCATATATTATTTATATGAACCATTGGCCTAGAGTTCAACTCTTGAGTGTGTGAGACCATTTGCTGACTGAGTGTGTACAACAAATGCTTTACACTGTCCTCTGATACCGCCTTACTGCTCGACCAAGCTACCACTTTAGAGAGTAAGGTCATATCTAACTTTAACCTCTGGGAACTGTGGACTCTGTACACACTGTACCTATTTGGGAACAGTATATTCAGAGCCACTTTCTCACAAGATCTTCGATCGGAAAACTCATGGAGGACAGTTGGGCCTACCCACTCTGGGCTCGCTAGCAGTCGATGGAGCGGACTCCATTCAAGCTCTGTTCCGGGTGTCGCGACAAGTTTCTGCACACCGACCTGCACGAAGGGTGCAATCTCTGTTACACGGAACACAACGAAAAGTCTGCAATGCGTGCCGATCGTTTCGATCAAAGAAGACGCTTCGTGACCGTCGAGCTCGACCCACAAGATGCAACACCAAGGCGGCTCCGTACCGGACATCTTCGGCGAAGATTCCGACCGAGAACAAACACACCCTGAAAGAGCAGAGGAAGAGGAACATGTCTCTGTGTCCGATGCTGACTCCGACATGGAAGAAGAGGAGCAAGTTACAGCGGGTCAGCGTACCGGAAGTACAGAAACCCCTTGCCCCAAAGACAAAAAAGGCTCCGATCCTTCCTCTGCCTGCGGGCCAAGGTCAGCACCGAGAAAAAGTTTTGAGCACCTCGCCTGCGGGCCCTGCGCCGAAACACAAAGAAAAGCCTTCCGGTTCGGACTTGAGCTGGCCCCATGCAGGCACTGATCCCAAATCCTCGGAGCCCAAATCCAAGCACGTCCTTGTCCGTGTTCCATTATTGTCGAAGCCTAAATCTTCGGTACTGAAGTGTTCGGAGCTGAAACTTTTGATGCCGAAAACTGCAAGTAAAGATAAGAAGACTCCGGCCTGATGTTACACCTTCGGATCTGAAACGAAAAGAACTGGCTATTAACCCAGATACTGGACATATTCATGCCAAATTGCCTGATAAAAGCAAATTGGACCAACAGGTTGAGCATCACATGCCCCTGAAGAAAAGGAATGTGGGGACAAACCCTTCATCACCTTATATGCCACCTCCTTCACCTACTAATCCTCAATTACTCTTCACACCTACTAATTCACCACCACTATCACCTGACCCACAGGATGAAGGGGATGGAGATGAGGATAGGTCACAAGATGTTGACCCATGGGAGGATTATGATACTGATCCACACACAGATACTGACCCGTACTTATACCCGTCCACGCCATCACCACCTGATGACAATGTAGGCTACCTTGAAGCTTCTTAGTAGGGCTGCTCATTACCATGGGGTGGAACTACATAAGGAGGCTTTAGAGGAGGACTTTGTGTTCGAGACCTTAAGCTCCCCTCCAAAAACTACACATACACTACCAATGCTAAAGGGGATTATTAAGCATGCAGATGAGGTTTTTAAAGATCCTGTAAGGGCAAGATTCTTCACGCCCAGGGTTGAGAAGAAATATAAGCCAGCACCTACTGATCCTGCCTACATCAAGGGTCAGCTGCCAGTAGGCTCTCTTGTGGTTTCTAATGCTCGCAAAAGAGCTAACTCACATGTCACAGGTGAGGCCCCTCCTCCTGATAAGGAGTCCGAGTTAATTGATGCCTCTGGCAAAAGGGTAGCCTCACAAGCAGCTAATCACTGGCGCATTGCTAATGCTTAGGCTTTGCTGGCCAGATATGATAGGGCTCATTGCGGTGAGCTAGAAAAACATATGCAATTTCTGCCTGATGAGCACAAATCTAAGGCAAATGATCTTATCCAGGAGGGCAAACTTATCACCAATGCCTCCATCAAGTGTGCATTATATGTAGCAGACACAGCAGCGCGTGCAGTAAACACCAGCGTACTACTACGTAGACACGCATGGTTGAGAATTTCAGGTTTCAAACCTGAGGTACAGGCCTCCATTCTCAATCAGCTCTTTGATAAGGGACACCTCTTTGGTCCAGCAGTGGACACCTCACTGGAAAAAATGAAGGACACTGAGGTTGCAAAATCCATGGGGGCCTTACAGTTACCTGCGAGTAGGGGTTCCTTTCGTGCTCCTTTTACAGGGCTGGCTCCAAAAATATTACCACTTAAAATCCGTCCTCCTTTTACAAGGGCAACAACCAATCGCCCTCATCAAGAGGCTATTTTAGAGGAGGTTTTAGAGGAAACAATGGTAAGGGAAGAGGCAGAGGCAACTCCACACGCACTTCCCCTGCAAATAATAAACAGTGACTTCCCCTGCTAACCCCAATCATTCCACTCCTGTAGGGGGACATCTCTCTCAATTTCTCCCTGTCTGGGACACCATCACCTCAGACAAATGCGTTTTACAAATTAATTAATATGGTTACTGCCCCCAAACATTCCTCCAAGATCACACGCAATGTCACAGGAACATCTCCCCTTCTAAAGCAAGAAGTTCTCTCTCTGTTAGAGAAAGGAGCTATAGAACCAGTCCTATTAAAATATCAAGGGTCTGGGCTATACTCCCTGTACTTCTTGATTCCCAAGAAGGACGGCTCTCTCAGGCTTATACGAGAACTAAATCAATACATTCAATCGGACCACTTTCACATGGTCACACTCCAACAAGTGCTGTAGCTACTTCAACAAGGTGACCTTTTGTCCATTCTGGACTTAAAGGACGCCTATTTCCACATCCATAATACACCCTGCTCACTGCAAATACCTCAGGTTCGTAGTAGCAGGACAGCACTATCAGTTCAAGGTGCTCCCATTCGTAGTAATTGCCGCACCCAGGGTTTTCACCAAGTGCCTGGCAGTAGTCGCAGCTCATCTTCGAAGACAACACATTCACGTCTTCCCATATTTGAACAACTGGCTCATAAAAGCCAGCTCGCAAAAAGCTGTCTACATCACACTCACAAAACAGTGCAATTGCTCCACGATCTTGGATTCACAGTAAATCTGTCCAAATCCCATCTACATCCATCCAACACACAGGCGTATCTGGGAGCCACAATAAATACACAAAAGGCTTTGGCCTACCCCAATCCTGCCAGAATCCACAACATGCAAACTTTTCTCTGTCAGTTTCAGCCTCAAAACTCATTGCCAGCTCGAGTGTTCATGCAGTGTCTAGGTATGATGGTGTCTTGCATTCTAATAGTCCCTTACGCAAGACTCCACATGTGTCCCCTTCAGGAGTGCTTAGCACGTCAGTGGAACCAGGCTCAGGGTCTCTTATCAGATCTAGTGTTTGTGGACGGCCGCACCCATCGCTCTCTGCAGTGGTGGAATACACAAAACCATTCAAAAGGGCGGCCCTTCATAGACCCGGTTCCACAGATAGTGCTAACAGCAGACACATCGCTCACTGGTTGGGGAGCTCATCTCCAGGCGCATACAATTCAGGGCATGTAAAACCTGCATCAAAAGCAGCTTCACATGAATCATCTAGAGCTGCTAGCGATTTTTCTAGCGCTCAAAGCAATTAAAGTACATCTAGTAGGCAAAGCTGGCCTAATCCGTACAGACAACAATGAAAGCAATGTACTACATACAAAAACAAGGGGGAGGACGCTCTCTCCAGCTGTCACAACTAGCAAAGACCATCTAGAGATGGCTATACATCACAAAATGTATCTCCTTGCAGAACACCTTCCAGGAGCAAACAATCAGATTGCAGATCTGCTCAGTCGTCAAAGACAACAGATCCACGAATGGGAACTCCACCCTCAAGTTCTCCTCCCATTCTTCCAAATGTGGGGCTTTCGGGACATAGATCTGTTCGCCACAAACCTAAATGCAAAATGCCCAAGCTGGGCATCCAGGCATCCACACCCATTGTCCAAAGGCAATGCACTATGGATGAATTAGTCAGGGATATTTGCCTACGCTTTTCCGCTTCTCCCACTCATTCCATTAGTAGTTAGGAAGCTCAGACAGGCGTCCCTGACACTAATCCTAGTTGCTCCCACATGGGCCCGGCAACCCTGGTTCACAACCCTGTTGGAGCTCTCGGTAGTTCCGCACCATCACACTCCCAATCTTCTCACTCAGAGCTATGGAGAGATAAGACATCCAGATCCCAGTCATCTCAATCTTGCACCTAAAATCTTAGAGTTTGGCTACCTTAATCTCCCGCCAGACTGCATGAATGTCATCAAAGAGGCTAGACGTCCTACCACAAGAGCATGCTATGCAGCAAAGTGGAGGCGATTTGTAATATAGTGCAATACCAATCAAATCGATCTGCTGGATGCTTCAGTTCAAAACATCATTTGCTATTTATTACATCTGCAGCGTTCCAATTTAGCATACTCTTCAATTTTTTTTTTTTTTAAATTATTTTTATTGCAGGAATTAGTAAATCTTTACATAATTGGCCAGCATTACATCTCAAGCCGGAGCGTTAAAACCCAACCCTCCGATCCCCTCCGGAAGTTGCTTACACAGCCGTTCAGCCCACAACCCTGGGGTCGGGCGGCGAAAGTCCGTGGGGGCTCAGGAGGTTGTCAAGGTCGGCCCGGAGGATTCGTTGTCCTTCATCTGCTTTTCTAAACAACCCTATAACTCCAAAAACACCCCCCCACCCTTAAAACCCCCCAATCCCAGAAAAAACCCTCCCCCCCCCCCGCCATCAGCGCACGGCATCTACCGCAACCGGATCTTCTTGGGGACCCATGGGGAAAGCAATAAAGCTGAGCAGTGCAACCGTCTAACGGGACTCAGGGCGCGCCGCTTCCTCTCGTTCAGCATCGCCGGGGGCGCAATACTCCCTAAGGGCCTGTACGAGCATCTCCCACTCCAGCGCTGTCTCCTCGGCCTTCTCGTTACGCTGCCTCCAAGCTAGCTGGTATCTAAGCGTACTCTCCCCCGCCGCCCACTTCAAAAATTTGCTGTGCCACCGGCTCCCCGTCGGGCCGGTCCGTGCCTTCCAGTTCCTGGTCACCTCCCGTTTAGCAAGGAGCAGCCCCAAATCGATGAATTTACTAGATATTTTATTCTTGGGGGTATGAGGGAACCAATGCAGGAGACCCACCGCCGCATCCAACGAAAGGGATCTCCCCGTCGTTTCCTCCAGGGTCTTCCCCACTTCCTCCCAATAGGCCGACAATCCCGGGCAGGCCCACAGCATGTGGAGAAGGTCCGCCTCCTGGGCCGGGCACCTGGGGCACTCTGCTGAGGCCGCCGCAAAATATCGCCTGATTTTCACCGGGGTCAAATATGCTCTATGGAGCACATAATAGTGGACTAATTGAAAGCGGGCGTGGCGTGTGCCCTTCCAGGCACGCCGCACCAGCTGAGCCCAGGTCGTCTCTGGGATCTCCTTGCCAATGTCCTCCTCCCATCGGTTTCTCAGGGAGGTGAGGGGGGCCAGCCCCTCCTTGAGCAGTCTACCGTAAAGGCATGTGACCGCCCTTACCGTGCCCGCGGACATCATCACATATTGGCACACTGGGGATAAAGGGGGTTCTGCCTGCCCGGATCTCCAGTGCGCCTGGATCGCTCTAACAAGGGCCGAGTGCAGCAAAAAGTCGCCGCGGGGAATCCCGAATCGATCAATGAGCTCCTGGAATGGCAAGAGCGTCCCGTCCTCATAGAGATCACCGATGAGCTGCAGGCCGGCGTCCTCCCAGGTCGCCAGCCGCGACCAATCACCCCCATGGGGCAAAGCCGTTAGCATCCCCAGCGGAATTTCGGGTGCATACGGTGTTCGCTGGTGGCCCCGGGCGTGAGCCCGGTTCCAGCACAGGCGAACAGTCCGCTCCTCCATAGACAAGTCCTGCAAGGCCAATCGTTGCCTCATCACTATGAAGGAGAGAACATGCCTGGCCATACCCGTTCCCCTCCTATCCTCGGGGCCCCGGAACTCCCGAGCGATCTCCTGGGTGAAGGTCTGGAGCTGCGCCGCTAAGTAATATTTTTCGAAGTCCGGCGCCGCAAGCCCACCCTCCTCCTTCGGCCTCGTCAGGGTCTTGAGGGCCACCCGCCGGCGGCCCGAGCCCCAAAGGAATCCGACTATCATGGACCGTAATAGTCGAAACGTGGTCGGTGGGATCCAGATCGGTAGTGTCCGGAAATAATATAACAGCCGGGGGAGCGCCACCATTTTAAGCAGAGCGATCCACCCTGCCACCGAGAGCGGCAGCGTGGCCCAAAAGCCCATACTGCCTCGAAGTGCCCGGATGCCCCGGGCAATGTTCCCATCAAGGAGGCCAGAAGGTTCGTGGTAGACATACACCCCTAGATATTTGAAGCAGTCGGGTTCCCATCTAATCTCCCTACTTAAGGCAGGTGCAGGGGTGCCCCTGCGAATCGGGAAAAGACAAGTCTTAGTCCAATTCACTCGAAGGCCCGAGACCTCCCCAAACTCCGTGAGCGCCGTCGCAGCTCCACGTAGGGCAGCGAGCGGGTCTTCTAGGAAGAGCAACAGGTCGTCTGCGTATAGCGAGACGTAGTGCGGGCCTGACAGGGTCCATAGGCCCGCGTAATGGGCTCCCGACCGGAGATGCAACGCAAGAGGCTCCACCGCCAGCGCAAAGAGCAGTGGGGAGAGCGAGCAGCCCTGCCTCGTGCCCCGTTCCACCGGGTAGCGTGAGGAAATCAGCGGTCCCGCCCGAACCCTGGCTGACGCCGAGGCGTACAGCACCCTGGTCCAGCTGACGAAACCCTCCCCGAGGCCGAACCTCCGCAACACAGCGCAGAGGTAGTCCCATTCCAGGCTATCAAAGGCCTTCTCTAAGTCCACTGATAGGACAACCGGGCATGGGGCATCCACAAGCGGTTCCCCGAGCAAGCGGCACAACCTGCGAATGTTCATGGTCGTATTACGCCTGGGGATAAAGCCAGCCTGGTCCTCATGCACTAAGGAACTCATGTGCCCAAGCAGCCTCGTGGCCAAGATGCTGCTCAGTATTTTATAATCCACCGTCAGCATCGATAAGGGACGGTAGGAGCCCGGATCGGATGAGTCCCTGCCGGGCTTGAGGAGCGGGACCACCAATGCCTCACACATCGAGCCTGGAAGGCGCCCCAGCCTCCTCGCCTCTCTAAATACCACCAACAGCCTAGGGGCTAGGAGATCGGCATAAGCCGCATAGAACTCTACAGGAAGCCCGTCCAGGCCCGGGGTCTTATTTCTCGCCATCTTTTTAATGGCGCTACGGATCTCTCCCAGTTCTATGTCGGCCCCCAAGGTTTTAGCCACCTCCTGCTCCATTGCTGGAATCTCTAGGGGCCGCAAATAATTATCTAGCAGGGCAGGGTCTCGGACGGAGCGACTGCGGTACAAGCGCTCATAGTATTGCCGGTAGCAGCTCAAAATCGCAGGCTGAGTATACACCTGGGTTCCGTCTGCCCTACGCATGGACGTCGTCGGTGAAGTCTGCCGCGCAGGGTTGGCCAGCCACGCTAACAGCGCGCCCGATCTATCCCCCTCCGCGATGGCCCGAACCGTATAGGCTTTATAGTCAAAACAGCGGAGCCGTTCGACCTCTGCTGCCACCGCCTCCCTCGCCTCCGCCGTGCGCGTCTGTAAGTCTGGGTGCCCTGGGCGGCGTAATTCCAACTCGCGGAGTTTCCGATCCGCTGTCTCCAGGTCCGCGAGGATAACTCGCCGCACACCGACCTGTTTAGATATGCAATACCCTCTCACCACCACCTTAAAAGCGTCCCACTCTAGCGCTCTCGTGCTCGCGGTGCCACCGTTGGACGCGAAGTACTCCGAGATCGTGTCACCCAGGTCCGCCTTGAAGACACTGTCCTCAAGGGTCTCGGGACGTAATTTCCAGGTGGGCACCGCCGGCACCCCAGGAAACCAGCGAAGGTCCAACAGGAGGGGGTTATGATCAGAAATGGTTCTGGTCAAATATTCAGACCGGACCGCCGCCGAAACCAATTCGGGCGAACCAAGAAAGCCGTCCAATCGAACGTGCAATTCATGGAGGCTCGAGAAGTAGGAGTAGTCCCTAGTTGTGGGGTGTTGCGCTCTCCAAATGTCCGTTAGGCCCCAGTGAGTCTGCCAGTCCCGACGGTCCCTAGCCAAACGACGAACCGGAGAATCAGGGAGGGGTGGGTGCGAGCGGTCATTATCTACATCCACTACGGAATTGAAATCTCCACCCAGCAGGATGGGCCCGGAGAGGCAGTGGGCCAACGAGCCCGATAACCTGGAAAGGAAGGCAGTCTGGTCGACATTAGGAGCATACACACAGCAAACGTTTAGGTCTCTCCCTCCCAAAGTCCCCGAAATGGCCACATAGCGCCCCTCTGGATCTATCACTGTGTTCGTGACCTGGAAGGGGACCCCAGCTCTAACCCAGATCAGCGCCCCTCTGGCATACGCGGAGTACGAGGTGCAAAAGACCTGCCCCCTCCATCTACGCTGTAGCGCCGCCCCTTCCGCCTTGTTCAGATGGGTTTCCTGCAGCAGCGCCATTTGTATCCCCCTGCGCACTAAATAAGCGTGGACCTTGTGACGCCTGGACATTGTATGCAGCCCCCGTACGTTCCAAGTAACACATTTCAGATTGGCAATCTCAGCCATTGTCCCATATCAGTCTCGCAAAGTCTCCCCAGCTGGGTCCCAACCATAAAAGGACATCGATCCTCATAGCACTGATGGCGGCCATTGTCCCCAAACAAAACTGAACAACCTTTAGCATACTCTTCAATAACCTTACATCTTGCTGCAGTAGCTGCATACCTACAGAACAGACAACATCTGTCTCTCTTTAGAGTGCCTGTCATTAAAGCATTTATGGAGGGACTTACACGAATCATTCCTCCAAGTCTTCCACCTGCTCCAGTGTGGAATCTTAACATTGTCCTTACAAGTCTAATGGGTTCACCCTTTGAGCCATTTCATAGATGTGAACTGCAATTTCTCACTTGGAAGGTAGCTTTGCTCATAGCTATCACATCACTGAGGACAGTAGGTGAGCTTCAGGCACTAACCATAGAATAACCATTTTTACAAGTACACCAAAAGAAAGTGGTTCTTCGGACCAAACCTAAATTCATACCAAAGGTAATTTCTGCCTTTCATATCAACTAATCTTTTGAGTTGCCTGTGTTCTTCCCTCAACCGTATTTTGTGGCACAGCGTGCTTTGCACACTTTATATGCGAAAAGAGCACTATTTTACTATGTAGAAAGGACTAAACCTTTCCGCAAGACTAAATAACAGTTTGTCGCTTTTGCGCCAACACATAAAGGCAATCCTATATCAAAATCAGGTATTGCACGGTGGCTAGTCAAGTGCATTCAGACATGCTATGCAAAAGCAAAACGAACACTAACAATTCCCCCTAGAGTGCACTCCACAATCAAACTAGGGGCTTCTATGGCATTCTTAGGGAATATACCCGTAGATGACATCTGCAAAGCTGCAACATGGTCTACACCTCACACATTCACAAAACACTATTGTGTAGATGTGTTAGCAAGACAGCAAGCTAGTGTGGGCCAAGCAGTTTTACGTACACTATTTCAGACAACTGCAACAGCTACAGGTTAGCAACCGCTTTGGGAGACAACTGCTGTATAGTCTATGCAAACCATGTGATCTACAGCTCACATGCCTCGAACGGAAAATGCTACTTACCCAGTATGCATCTGTTCTTGGCATGTAGAGCTGTAGAGTCACATGCGCCCACATGCCTTCCGGGTACATATACCTGTTGCAGTAATATCTTACTTAGATACATACATACATGGACATCTCTTACTACTCTTACTAACTCTATTATCACCCTCTGCAGCAAACAATCTAACTATGGAGTCAATGCCCATGCACACTCACCTACCTCGTGACTGGAAAAGACTTCTTCGAACAAAAAGAAAGTGCAAACATCCAAGTAGCATTTCCCTTATGAGAGCACTATCTTACTAAGGCGGTCCATTGTATCGTCCCCAGCATTTTCCCTGGAAAAGCAGCAACTCAAACAGATTGTTACTTTTCAGTGGGAAACTCTGCCTGTTCATTCATTGATTGAGAATTTAGACCTTATAGTGGGCCCCTTTAAAGAGGTGGGACTCTGCTAAAAGGTAAGAGTTCGATCTGTGACATTCACACTTTATTGCATTGCTGTTTTTGACTAGAAGTTAGGTTGAAGCGATATTTGGTGCACATTTGCTCGGTGAATGCTTCTAAGTGAATAGATAGATAGTAATTTGATGAAGGAATTAACTCAAAATGCAATGTCATGCATTTTTGGTGGCGCGTGGAAGATTTCTGGTGAATTTATTTTAGCCTATATGCACTTTTAGTGACCGCTACCTCCTTCTTTCACAGCAAACTGTGTGTGGTTTTGATCTGCTTAGAGCAAATGGCCATTCCTTTGTGTGCGATGTGAACGGTTTCAGCTTTGTTAAGAACTCCATGAAGTACTATGATGACTGTGCCAAAATATTGGGGTAAGTGTGGATCCTGCGTTACTTAAAAGTATCTGTTTTCTACGAGTGTTAATGTCTAAGCCTGCTTTCTAGGAACTGATAGGAACATACAGAATGGAACATTTAACTTTCATATTCTTCATAAGAGAAGTACAAATATTCGCTGTCTCCCAAAAACCTTCCTTAATTCCCTTTCGTAAACACTTGGCCACCCCTCTGTTTCTCTCTCTGCCTCTTATGTGTCTAAATTACTATGAATAGTTTACTTGCGTTGCTGTCGTTCTCGAGTAACATTTGTAAATTGTTACCTGTGCTGTTGTAACCTCCACATACCATCTTGTAGCTCTTATGCTGTGTAATGTGCTCAGATGCCCTTAAGACTTGGTTTCCACTATATAAATATTCCAGATTAAATCAGGGCTGCCAACTTTTTAGTTCGATTATGTGTGATCTTGCCATGTTACCAATGCGCTTACAACAATATTTGTCTTCCTTCTCTCTACTTTTGGGTTGGACCTGCCTTTATCTGTGTTGTGTGCACACAGCCATCATCAAAATGTCACTGCTATGCTTTGCAGCTTACCTCCTGTGTCTGCTGAACCAGCCCTGCATTCACCATGACGATCAACAGAACCCAGAGAATCTGACTCCCCACCTCCTACCCCCCTCCTCTCCGAACCAACGGAAATCAATTGCAGGGATCTTCACTCAGCCCCACGCTCTTCAACCTCTACATGGCCCCCCTCGCCGCCATCGTCAGACAGCATGGGCTCAGCATCATATCTTACGCCGACGACACCCAGCTCATCCTCTCGCTCATGAAGATTCCCGAAGACACCAGACTCTGTTTCCAGGAAGGCATGAAGAACGTGGCAGCCTGGAGGAAGGACAGCTGCCTGAAGCTAAACTCAGAGAAGACCGAGGTCCTCATCCTCGGTCCCTGCGCCTCTGCCTGGGACAACACCTTTTGGCCCTCGGGAGCCCACGCACCCCTACAGACCACGCTAGGAACCTCGGCATCATCCTCAACTCCTCCGTCTCCATGAACCGCCAGATCAACGCCGTCGCCTCCACCAGCTTCAACTGCCTTTGCATCCTGCGTAAGACTTTCAAGTGGATCCCCCCCAACTGCAGAAGGACCGTCACCCACGCACTCATCACCAGCAGACTAGACTATGGCAACGCCCTCTACGCCGGAATCAACAAAACCCTCCTGCGTAGACTCCAGACCATCCAGAGCGCCGCAGCCAGACTCGTCCTCCGGACACCGCGCCATGAGCACATGACCCAACACCTACGAAGCCTCCACTGGCTCCCTGTCGAGAAGAGAGTCACCTTCAAACTCCTCACCCACGCCTACAAATTCCTACACAACATCGGACTCAAATACCTCAACGAGAGACTATCCTTCCATGCACCCAAGAGGAACCTCTGCTCCGCCGACCTCGCTGTGGCTGAGGCCCCCCGCATCTGCAGACACAGAACCGGCGGGAGAGCTTTATCCTACATCGCAGCCAAGACGTGGAACGAGCTCCCTGTGAACATCAGATGCTCCCCGACTCTGCACACGTTCAGGAAAGACCTCAAGACCTGGCTCTTCAACTGACTCCGGAGCCAACTCCCCTCTCCTTCCCCCTCCCCCCCCCCCGCCCCCCCTCAGCGCCTTGAGACCCTCACGGGTGAGTAGCGTGCTATACAAGCCCCCTGATTGATTGATTGATTGAACATTCCTCTCCAAGTGGTGACTCAGCTGCTAAAGGCCCCTTTTCAGAGGAGACAGCCAGCAGAGAACACCAGTAGTGTGGAGTGCTGGCGATTTATGGGGCCTTCTCCTCTGAGCTTACAGCAGCAGTGTTTTCTGTGCTTCTTTGCATAGCTATATGCTGGATAACTAAAATCCCTGCAGTTGAATGCACACATGTGCTGCACACCGACGAGGGACAACTGGTGCACAGCCTGTGTTTACTGGAGTCTGTCACTTACTATCAGGGTGAGGCATCCAACTTAAGTGTCATACTGCTAGGGAGAAGCAGTTGCCCATAAGGGAGATGGGGACATAAAGGCACACAGTTAACTGTTGGTATCAACTCTTCTTGAGCTGTTAGTTCAGTTGTTTCCCCATAAGACTCATGACAAGAAGTCCAGTGTCATAACACACCACAAGAGGAAATATGAGTTGCTAGAAAGTTGTATTTATGCAGCACACAAGTTTGTAAAATTATCAGGGAGGAGGAGCTGTACCTGTGTACCAGTCAAGATCAGATGCAATGTCTCAAAGCTAGGTCATGACTTGGCCATCATAGAAATTGGTGTTTTGCAGCATCAATCTTTTTTGGATTCACATTCTGCACATTACTCTGCTGTCTATTGATTGAATCCAAAAAGAACTATTGATGGACAGAATGCAGAACAATGTCATACATTCAACCCAGTACAGAGATCTGGGCCTAATTCCATCGTTTTTTGCTCATCATACCATTCCAGTTTAGACCCAGCCATATGCAAATCAGTCTTGACCCTGTGCCCAATGGGAACAATCCAGCCTGAACTGCCAGGCCAGGTCCTCCCTGGACTGGAAACAAGCATCGTAAGACCGGTTTCAGGGTTTCACCGCTCTTCAGCCAGGATAGCTTGATTCCAGTGGCATGGAGAGCACGGGACTCGCGTCTGAGCATACCCATCCCACTCGGGCTGACAAATGCAAAAAGAACTATTGATGGACAGAATGCAGAACAATGTCATACATTCTCCCCAGTACAGAGATCTGGGCCTAATTCCATCATTTTTTTGCTCACCTTGCCATTCCAGTTTAGACCCAGCCATATGCAAATCAGTCTTGATCCTGTGCCCAATGGGAACAGTCCAGCCCGAATCCGGCATTGTCCTCCCCTTCTTTTTGTCAGGCCACGTCAACCATTAGGTACCTAGTCTTTCCCCAGTGATGTCAGACGTAATCCTGTGAAGTTAGTTTGAATGCTCACCATCTTCAGATACTTTTTCCCGCTATTGAGTCTGGAATCAAAGGACATGGCATCTCATCAATGAGCATTGAAATCTGAAGACAACACGAAAAAGAAGCAGCAAGAGAGAAGGGGAATTGATTGCAATGACAGAGGATGTCAAGACAGAGCAAAAGACACCAAAAACAACTGAAAATTATGTTGTTTTCTTCATGGCAATTTCAACCCCGGGCCGTAGAATGCATAGTCAGGGTGGTGGTTTACCCCGAACCTCAGAACAAACCAGCGAGAGATGGAAAACATACTATTCAGGTTCTGCTGGAAGTGAAGCTCCCACAGAAGGACCAGTATGCAACTTGTACTTGCTTAATGACCACAAGCCGAAAGGCTACAAGGCTTTTCCCTATAGGACATTCATGGTACAGGACAAGAAGAAGTGGATGCCCTATGGGGTGATTTAGTCAAGGCAGAGCTTACTGAAGTATCTGAAGCTATCAAGCAACTAAGAGGTCAAGGAAGGAAAGGAGTCGAAATCAGACTAAGAATTCACCATCGCAGAATCTGCATACAACTAACCACGTAAAGACGAATCGAGATGGTGGAGTTAGGACCAGTAAGTTGTCTAAAGACTCAGTGAAGTCCTTCTAGATCTCCAGTAGATCAGCTCGGAGAATGCAGGCAAATACAGGGTGATGGAATGAACCCCCTTCCATTTAGGAGAACAGTGCAGTGCCAAGTACCCTTGCTCTGATTACAACAGTGTCTGCAATCTTTGCCTCTTTCCTGAGAAAAGCGTCTCCTGCGGCTCCTGTAACGTCTTTCTGTGTAAGAGCACTTTATGGTGCAGAAGAGAAAGACATTGGGTGCACCTAACAATGCCTCAACAGCCATCCACCAAGATGCTGAATATCTTTGGCGAGAAAGGCCTCTCTGTGATGAGACAAAGAATGAGTCATCCTCCGCAGTACTGGCACTGTTGTGTTTTGATTTTGATACCCGTATATCGGTTTCCCTGAATCATGTCCTTATATAGGCACAATTCGTATTGCCCTTATTTAGGCATAAGAATCCAAGTCCTTATTTAGGCATTAGCCATGCTATCCAAATACAGGCATGGTCACCTACATCCGTCCATCCCACGTCACAACGAGTTCTTAGAAGCCAGACCCTTAAGCTGACGGGACTTTCTCTAGCTAGGATAATTGATTTCTCCAAGAACTCATCTTTTATGCATGAACTACTATTCCTTAGGGGTTCATCAATGACGTCTTCCTCTGCCCGACTTTACATCAATGCTAGCATTCCTAAGCACCTTCCAGGTATAAATATACCTTCCCTTACCATGGCAAACCACGGCACGACTCAGCACGACTTGACTGCACGGTTCGACACGGCAAGTTTGGAAGAGACCATATCCCAGCCTGACGCACTGACCAGACGCTGTCATCTCTGCTCGCAGAGAATCCAGCTTCCAGTGTTCTGACTCCCTTCATGGGGTGTTAGAGTTTGAGACCCGGAAAGAGATACCCACCTCTCTCATTCTAAAGGTATGGAGCTGACTAGAACCTAGAGGGACTCTTGGCATACTAAACTTAGTATATACCATACTATAGAAAACAGCACCTACTTCTTACCTCGTACTACACTTAGGCTAGGTACACTGGGGTAGAACTATTTAGAAGCATCAGATGAGTATTCACTTTTTAGCTTGTGTTATTTATTTATGTATATATGAATATATGCCATAGCTAAAATACAATGCTATTGCAGTATTATTTCTTCTTACCGCTTATGCTGTGCGTATTATATCTTGCTTACTGTCTAATGATTGTAACAGCTCATATCTCTTACACGAGAAATAAGACTGTTCAATAAATCCTTTTATTGAAACGCCCATCTATCTATTTCTGTGTACCTCTGGAGAAACTAAGCATGCACGATTGACTGAGTGAAACTGTTATCTATTATTTCCACGATTCTGAGACGCGTTCCGATTCTAAGGGAAACAAAGTTGTCATGTTTATGCGGTTGTCAGAAACTAATCCCTTCTTTTTCATTTGAGAAGGTTCTAGTGACCTCTGAGTTAGCTGGCACACACAAGTAATTAAGTTTAATGTACTCGATAGGAGCATACTGAGCTTAGTCCTATGCTAAAACTATAGTGTTTATTATTGCAATGCGCAGAGCCTATAAGGGAAATAGGAACTACATTACAAGGCGCCCAACGTTTGGTAAGGCACTAATTTAACGCTAGATACTGAAGTAACTCAGTCGTGGTTTTCTCTGAGACCCCTACTCATAATACTCCATAAGACGTCTGGAGTGGGTAGGGTTAATATCCGCCATTGCTGAGTAGGACGAGAATCCTATGTATTAGCTGTTTGGTTTATTCAACGTTGAAAGATACAGTGTTCCAAAATATTGTGCACCTTATCTTTGTTTCCTTTCAAAAAAACAATGTCCCAAAACGGGGATAATAATGCTGTGACCGGTGAGGCTGCGACAAGTCGCAACAGATTTTAATCTTACAGGTTTAAATGAAACCGATGAGGGTGTTGCAAACATCCATCCAAATTTAAGGAGAGCCATCACTCTAAAACTTATAAAACATGGCCTAACACCAAGAAGTGGTAGAGCAATTCTTGTGATAGCGACACATGAATCTTTTCAGACACAGGTATTCTATTCATGGATTACATTCCCAGAATCAAATCCAGTAACAAAAATGTTTCACTTCTTCAAAGAAGATGAACCACCTGAGGAATACATTCCCTTCGAGGATGTTGAAATTCCACTCACATACCAGGAGTATCAGCTCTGGTTTAAAGGCGCCCTAAAACATTACAATCACATTACCAGGCTCAGTCCACTAGGTAGACCAGGAGCAACATGGCCAATTTTAGCCGGTTACATACCTCATCCTGACATTGAAGCAATGTCAGATAAGGAATTACTTAATCAAATACAAGAATTGATAGAATTACACAGTTAAACCACAACTGTCTGAGGGTCCTGAAAAGAACTCAATTAAACACAACCCTACATCTTCTAAAAAGAAGTGGGAAAACAACAAACAACATTCAAAAGAGAAACTTTCTCAATCCAGAGGTAGGTCTCCTCAAAAGGAGCACTCTGACAGAAGGTATAACTTCAGGACTAGGGATACTTTTAAAAAACCTGACCGGTATCAAGATACTGATGCACGTTCCTCTCGTACCTTTCAGACATCGTCACAGACATCCGAAAGAAGAGGACGGTCAGATCACAAAGAACGCTTGAAGTCCAGAGACGATCAACACGTTCAGAAAAACAAACCAAAACCTCAATTCACTAAGAAAATGGTAGCAGGTCTGAAGATCAGACATGCCGAGAATTCTGAGGACACAACTCAAGAACGGAGAATGGGCTCAGACAATGCTGGACAGTGCAGCAGAAGTTACAATAGCTAGCCAGAACCTGAAGGAACTTCTGGAGACAGTGGACTTGAATGAGTGCATAACAGTTGAAACTGTAGACACCAGGGTTAGTTCTCCACAAAAGGTATATGAAATAACACTCCGGATGGAGGGAGAAATACCAAGAAAAGTGAAAGCACTCTTTTGGGAAAAACTTTCAAGGGGTTATGACCACTGTTCCCTTTAAGGTGCGCGCGCGCACCTCTGTTAACGTGAGCGCGCACTGCTGTATGTGCAGCGCGCACACACCCACGACATCCTGTGAGTGAATCGTGCCGCTGCTTTAAAAAAGCGAGCGGCGCGAAAATCACTCACTTCCTGGATGTGGTGTCGGGAGTGAAGGTAAGGCGGGGGTTGGGGGCTTGCGGCTGTCGGCACCTGCGGGGCAGATTGTGGGCTTTTAAGTATTCATGTTAATCACAGCCCCTTCACGAGCTGTGATTAACATAAATACTTAAACAAAAGCCACACTCTTCCCCACCAGGCCCGGTTCCAGCCAAACAGGAGCCTTGGCCCTCGCAGTGAGGGCTTGAAGGCATGCGCGCAACGCCATGGGGCTCAAAGTTCTGCAACTCCCCCTCGTGTGTGTCAGCCCGGGACGAGACAGCTTCCCAGGCGCACACAGACAGCTTTTGAGATTATCGCAGCCGCACCGGAGTACTTAACAGGTCTTTAAAAGACCATTTACATGTTAACCTGGCTTTATTTATTGTTTCACCCCTTCATATCCACATGGCGAAAGGCGACAAATCCTTTTTTTGACAATGGTAACCATTGCCTACTGTTCTGCTGCGTGGATTTTTCTTTTTCTATGCAGCGCAGGAGAGAAGAAGTTTATTTATACCTATTTACCTTTCCTGACCCCTGCAGCGGCTTATCACATCAGGCTGTGACACAAAGTTTGACTAATGGAGTAGGTACGAGAATGTGTTACTACATTTTTTTTCATTTTAAAATCTGCACAGTGTGTGCTTCATTTAAACAGTTTTTATCATTATCATGGCCGATGCAGGACAACAATAAGACAGTACACAATGCCCAGATAACACTGGTGATCCTGCTGAAAAGCAATCATTTGTCTGTCAGATGAACTGTATTTTATGTGGATAGCTCAGTGGGTTACTGCCTTTGTCACAGAGACCCTTGTGTTACTTGCAGTTCAGAAGTTACAATCCTAACATAGGACAGTGACCAATGAACTGTCATCAAAGAGCTGCAGACAAACATGAATGGTATAGTTAGAACTTGGCTTTTTTTGTTTTGTGATATAGTTAGAACTTCCACAGTCTTTCATTATTGTAATGTTGCTAAAATGAGTATGTTCTGGCAGATATACATTTTTGTCAGTAAAGCTGACCCCCGTGGAATACTCTTTAAATCCTAAGGTTGTGTTTCCCCAGACCAAACCCTCTTAAAATATACTGCCCACCAGTATGGATGACATGTGATTCCTACACCTTGTAATCCTCATTGGCTTATGTGACATTCCCTGTAGACTGATTTACATACTTGTATGATTCATTGTCTCTGTACAATGTGTGCGTGGTGTAAAGTACTGACACAAACTACACTGATATGAGTAGCGCTATACAACAAATGAAATGCATATGAGAGAGGGGCTAAGTAAAGATGAGGGGCACTGTTGGAGGGTGGCAGTGAGGGAATCCGAGGAGGAGGTCATAAGGGGGAGGGGCTATGGGGAGATGAGGGGCACTTGTGGCATGTGGCAGTGAGGGAATCCGAGGAGGAGGTCAATAGAGGGGGCCATGGAGGGATGAGGGGCACTGTTGGAAGGTGGTAGTAAAGGTATTTACGGAGAAAGAGGTTATTGGTGTGGCACCAAAAAATACTTTCGTATCGGCGCTGAAGCCGGCCCTGTCATGGCCTTTCTGTTTTTGTTTATTTAATTAGCAGTCGGGTCATAAGGGCTACTGTGGAACATACTTTAAAGTGCGTGCTAATTATATTTACTGCTATATTCAATGGTTTAAGTTTGTAGGCGATTTTACTAATGTTTTACCGGGAAAAATGAAAGTGGAGTCCTATGGTGCATGATATGGGGCTGGGGCCCAAAGTCAGCTGTGAGATAAGGTGCACTGGAGAGGAGTAGTGGATAATCAAGCCTGTAAGGGAGTGTGTTGCAGAGTCCGGGGTCAGGCGGAGGTAGTAATGAAGAGGGATTCTCCCTGAAGGCTCGCACAGAGGGAGCCCGAGAAGTGTCACTTGCCTGATACTCCCACCTCAGAAACCTCCTATTCTCAAAAAAGGAACATTACATGGAAAAAGCACTTTTTGAGAGTGATAATATTTAGGAAGAGATTTGGAAAAAAGTGCGTTTTACTGGGCCTTGTAAGACTAAGGAGGGGCCGGAAGCAGGCCTGCCTAAAAATTCCTGGAGCCGGGCCTGTTCCCCACATGGCTCTTTACAAACAAAAGAGTAGAGCAAGTTAAAAAACCCAGCGTGTACTTTCAGAAAGTACACGCTGTGTTTTTAAAGTTGCTCTTCTCTTTGCAAGCTGCAGCCCCTCTCCTTTGTGGTACCTACAGCATAGCAGGAGGTATGGGGTCGAAAATGCAGAGCTTGAATTCTAGCTAGTCACAGGTTTGAGACGAACAGAGGTTGGCTGTTATTTAGGCATCTATTTTAGTATTTGAGGAACTCCCTTGAATCGGCTGCCCTACTGTGCCTTGTTCTGTGTTTTGTTTAAACTTATCTTCAAGTAAAACATGATTGAAGGTTATTCCTCTTGATGCTGATTTTTAAATTTCAGGCTGAATTTTTCTATTTACTGTTCAAAAACACCCTTGCGTTCTTACAATCAAAAGCTATATTACTCTTCCGCTCGGGTGGTCTGTCGCAGGTTTACTGCCATTGCAATGAATGGAAATGCAGCTCTTTGATAGTTAATAGCTTATTGTTCTATATTAGGATTCAAACTTCTAAACTGCAAGTAACAAAGGGGGCAACATTTCCCCACCCAATAAACAGTGCTCCAGTTAAGAATCTTTAGTAAAATCTTATGATGGTACCACCGTTGGGGGCATATTATCAAGAATGGCGTTAAAGGGGAGGAGCCTAGCGCTTGACCAAGATGGCCGCGTGAGCTTTGAGCTCCCGAGACCCTCGTGCCCTCCGTCGACTATCCTGTCTCTAATCCTGTCTGTATGCATGGCATCGTGCAGATGACTTGTCTGGGAGGCGATTGATGCTACCCGAGGTCGGATCGCCCACCGGGAACCGGAGTTACGCATGGCGGAGGATTGAGGCCTATCTCCGAGGGATGCCAGGGGCTAGAGTTGGCAGGATGCCCGACCTCTAATTGAACAACAGCGGCCAGGCGAGGTGTGAACTACTGGACGGAGGTCCCCATCCTTTCACTTTCTCGCCCTTTGTTTGCCCTGCCCAGGGAGTGCTCTCGGCTGCTTTATTATCATTTGGACGCTCTGCACGCTACTCTGGCGGCCCATCGCAGGACTGAGCACTCCTGATTCCTTTCGCTGAGAGAGGGCCGTCCTGTTTGAACCGACCTGCTTGAACCAACCATGTCGGGCAAAGCAGAGGTGGATCGGCTGAAGCCTAAGGCCACCAGGCGGGGAGCCTATACTCAAGCCAATAATATGGACCGCTATGCCCAGCAGAAGGGGTCACCGGGTGGACCGAGCCAGTCGCCGGATACACAGAAGACTGCCTCACCCTTGGCCCCGGAGCTCTCGCTGCAGGATGTCATGGGCGCGCTCGAAGGGCTGCAGACTTCGATTGGGAGACAGTTTGATGCCCTGGCGCACAAAGTGGATACCATCTTGGTGGACGTTAATCTGATCCGCGCGGATCTGGGCAAAACAAATGAACGAGTTAAAACCCTGGACCTCAAGACCACGGGCCTCGCTGATGATGTCTCGGAACTACAGACCGAGGTCCGTAAGTTGCGGACCGAGAGTGATCTCGCCGCCCGTCGGCTGGAGGACTTTGAGAGCCGGGCCAGGCGCAACAACGTGCGCGTTATCGGGGTCCCAGAGTCCTCGGACGAGACTTCTGTAGACTTGCTCGTGGAGGACTTGGTGCTTAACCATCTGCAGCCTAAGGGTCTTGGGAAGTTTTTCGCAGTTGAGAGGGCCCATAGAGTGCCGGGTGGGAGGCCCAAGGTGGGAGCCCCACCGAGGCCGATTGTCGCCCGGCTCTTTCATTTTCGAGATCGGGACGCTATCCTGCAAGCATCAAGGGTGACTGGCCTGGTCCCCTTCCAGAACGCGTCGGTGAATTTCTATCCTGACTTCACCCAGCAGGTGCAGAGGCAGAGGCAGGGCTTCCTGGGGGTGAAGAGGCGGCTTCGGGAGAGGGAACTGAAATATGCCATGCTCTTCCCTGCCAGACTACGTGTGGTGTACGAAGACCGAACATTCTTCTTTGAGTCGCCTGTCATGGCCGATGAATGGCTGGACGCTCTTCCCCGACGACGGACGGGAGAGGTCACTGCCGCAGACGGGGACAGTGGCCGGGATGAACAAGGTTGATGTCTTCGGAACCGGACTGACTCGATTTGACTCTAGCTAATGACTTGAACAGAATGCAGTAAATACGGAGGGTTGTGGGAGGACGAGGGGAGCTCTTTCCTCCCTTAGGGTACTTTTTGTAGATTTTGGGTTTGGTAGGGCGACAGGCACACTGCAAGTTGGGGGGGCTTTGTAAGCTGCAGCAGGGGTGCAGGGTGGGGGGGATAGTTGGGATTTTGGGTTTGTTGTTGGGGGGTTCGTTTCTGCAAGGCGTAGTGATTATTTTCAGGACTGTTCCATGGTGGCTCTTCGGGTGTGGGGTAGGCCTCTTTACGTGTGGGGATGGGGGGTAGGGGTTTAAGTGTTATTAGCTGGAAGGTTAATGGTTTGGGGGATCGCATTAAGCGCGGGATTGTTTTGCAATTCTTGAAACGGTCATTGCCGGATGTCGCCCTACTGCAGGAGACGCAACTTATAGGTAACACGTGCTATGCTCTTAATAGGAAGGGTTATAAATTCATAGCTCATTCGGGATTCTCCTCTGGGTCCAGGGGTGTGGGCATCCTAGTCAGAGCCTCGTTACCATTTGAGGTGGACTCCACCATTGTTGACGATAGGGGGAGGTTTGTGGCGGTGGGAGGGAAGAACTTTGGTTTTAGTTTCGGTTTATGTCCCGCCGGCCCTGCAGGCCTCCACGTTTACAGATCTGGGTAGGGCCTTGCTGGATCTCCCGGGGGGTATGCTTGTGGTGGGGGGTGATTTCAATGCTGTCGGCTCTGGGCTGCTGGATAGATACCCGCCCAGAGACACAGGGGGGGCTCAGAAGTGGCTTCCAGACTTTCTAGACACACTCGGCCTGATAGACTGCTGGAGGCTCCGGCACCCCACACAGAGCCAATACACCTTCCACTCCGGGGCGCATGGTAGCCTCTCTAGGATTGATTACCTGCTCACTCTGGCTGCGCACGCCTCATTGGTGTCCGAGGCCAGGCACATGGCGCGTGGTATATCGGACCATTCGCCAGTGTGGGTCAGGCTGGATGTCGGCCGTGAGGGAGGGGGAAGGGTGGCTCCTATTAACCCTTGGTACTTTCGAGACCCCAAGATGCGCAGCGCACTGGTGAAGACAGTTGATAATTTTTTCAAGGACAATCAGGGATCCGTGGACTCGGCTGTGTCGCTGTGGGAAGCATTTAAGACCGTGCTGCGAGGGGAGGCCCTCTCCCTTGTAGTGGCGGCCAAGCGGCGGAGAGATGGCGAGGTTATGCAGGTTGAGGAGGAGATCGTGGCTTTGGAGGGAGCGCTAGAGGAGGAGGTTACAGAGGCCTCACTGCATGAGCTGAGCTTGAAGCAAGCCGAGTATAAGGACCTGGTGACGAATGCCGCTAAGACCCTCAGTAGGGAACAGCAGGGCCGCCTGTATGATGTTGGTGACAAGGCCGGGAAACTCCTAGCTTGGCTGGACAAAAAAGAACGGGTTAATAGAGTAGTGCCGGAGTTGACGGGAGAGGGGGGAGAGGTGATTGTGGAACCTGAGAGGATTGTACAGTGTTTCTCGGACTATTTCCGTATGGTTTATGCCTCAGTGTCGGATAGGCTGCCCGAGGACTCGCGTGACCTCTTGCGTGATACCGCTTTGCCCTGTCTCTCTGACGTAGATAGGGATGATCTTGATGGTGACATAACGGTCGATGAGGTGGCGGGAGCTATCCGCGCGCTGAACTCGGGTAAGGCCTCGGGCCCGAATGGCTTGCCGGTTGACCTGTATAAGCTGTTTCCGGATAGGGTCGCCCCTCACCTGCGCGCCATGTTCGTGGAGGCGCGGGAGAGTGGGGCCCTCCCGTTGGATCAGCGACTGGCGACAATTGTTGTTATACACAAAGATGGTAAACCCCGAGATAAGTGTGCCTCATATAGGCCTATCTCACTCCTTAACGCCGAGCCGAAGATTCTGGCTAAAATGCTGGCGGCCCGATTGATCAGGGTACTTGGAGACTTGATCCACCCAGATCAATCCGGTTTTATTCCGCATCGTAACACTGCGTTAAACCTTCGGCGCCTTCATGGTGTAATCGCCAGGGCGGGCACGCTGCGTGAACCAGCTATTGTGGCGTCTCTCGATGCCACGATGGCCTTTGATACGGTGGAATGGGCATATTTGTGGGCTGTGCTGGCCAAGTTCGGCTTTGGCCATGGTTTTGTGAGCTGGGTGAGGTTGCTGTATGAGGGACCCCTTGCGAGTGTGGTGGTAAATGGCCGGGCATCGACTCCGTTTCAGCTTGGGAGGGGTACTCGGCAAGGTTGCCCCCTGTCGCCATTGTTGTTCGCCCTCGCCCTTGAGCCGCCGGCAGCGTGGATACGCTGGCACCCGGATATACGGGGACTTAGATGGTCGCCCGAACACGAGGACCGCATTTCGCTATATGCTGATGACATCCTGTTGTATCTTGCCTCGCCCAAGAAATCACTTATAGTGGTCTGTGACGTTCTTACATCTTTCGGTAGGAATTTGGGTCTCGTCATCAACTGGAGTAAATCGTATTTATATGTTCTGAGTGGCGAGGTTCCACCGATCCCGCAAACTTGTTCGATCCAGATCGCTCAGCAGGGCTTCGTGTATCTGGGGATCTTTATCTCCACGGACTCCGCTTTGCGGTATGAGAGGAACCTGCTCCCCCCCCTGGCGCGCCTGCGGCGGGATGTAGAGGGCTGGCGGAGGCTGCCGCTCTCCCTCGTTGGGCGCGCTGCCTTGTTCAAAATGATGTCTCTTCCCCGGTTCCTCTACGCATTGCAGAATACTCTAGATTGGGTACCGGCCAACTACTTTCGGGAGGTCGAAAGCCTCCAACGAACGTTGTTGTGGGATGGGCGGCCACGAATAGCAATTGCTAAGTTGACGCTTCCATGGTATGATGGGGGTATTGCGCTTCCAGACATCCGACGCTACTATTGGGCCACCCAGCTGAGCGCGATTAATCATGGTCTCTATGGCCCTGTCCTCAGCCCTGGTTATGCCATGGACAGGTGGTTGCTGCGTGGTGGTAACTATCACAGGGCGTTGTACTCGCGGTCCCTGGACTCGTCCCTCACGGGGCCCACTGGGGTGGCGGTGCGTGTGTGGAAGATGGCAACTGACTCGCTGGGCTGGAAGGATAGGCTCACCCTTGCTACCCCGCTGTTTGAATCTGAAAGATTGGGTAGGCTTTGGCATACAAAAGGTTTTGATAAATGGGACTTGATCGGCATCTCCAGGGTCGGATATGTGCTGATTAAGGGGAGGGTGAAGTCCTTTGAAGAGTTGCAGAAGGAGTATGAGCTGGGGACTTCCGAGTTTTTCCGCTATGTTCAGGTGCGTCATGCCCTCCGGTCAGTTCTCGTGGAGGGTGAGAAGGTGCCTGAGTCCTCTCCTTTGGAGGACCGGATCCTTGATGGCCATATGCCTGAGAGCACGATCTCGCTCATCTACAAGAAATTGATAAATGTCCGGGCGGATATGCTTCTGGGGCTGCGGGACCAGTGGACTAGGGATGGACTCGAGTTGGATGACGAGGATTGGCAGTCTGCTGTTTCCTCTCCCAAGGAGGTTGCGATCCCGTCGCGTCTGAGGCTGGTGCAGCTCAAAATACTGCATCGAGTGTATGTGACGGGGCCAAGGCTGGTTCATATGGGATTCTCTGAGGAAGGCCTATGTAGGAGGGGATGTGGTATGGTGGGTACTTTCCTGCATATCATTTGGGAATGTGGTGTCATCACGGAATTCTGGAGGAGAGTCCATGCAGTAATGGGGGAGGTGACGGGTATTGCTATGCAGCCGGAAGCGCGGTGTTGTCTCCTGAATGTCTGGGGGCCCACTGATCACGATGAGGCACAGACCCAATGGGTGACTCTGGGTAACATGGTCGCTAAGAGAGATATCGCGCGATTGTGGGGCTCCGTGGGGCCCCCCACATTGACCGCGTGGAAAGAAAATATGGACTGGAGTATGCTCAGGGAAAAGACAGTATATTGCGCTAGAGGCCGCCCTCGGAAGTGGCACGCCATCTGGGGGCGGTGGAATCAATACAGGGGGGGAATATGTCTTGCCCCTGATTTGGATCCCCCCGAGGAACAGCTTTCTTCTTGACATTCTTTCCAGCTCAGTATATAAGATGTGATGGTTAATTGACTTCTTGGGCCTCTGCTGTCCCCCTTCTTCCTCTTATCACAGTACTGTGACTGTTAGATGATTGGGGTCCGGCCTCCCCTGGGGGGCTATCACCATGGGCATTCAGTGTTCTTGCCTTGCTGGGGTTTGTTGTGTGTTTGCGTTTATTTAAAAATGGAATCTTTTCACTGCTCCTTTAATGCAATGTGGACGCTTCTCTGTCCTTCTCTACCGAAGCTGCCGAACCTCCGGGTTGTCGGCTGAATAGCTGTGTCCAGACTCTTGAAGAAATAAAGGTTTTAAAAAAAAAAAAAAAAAAAAAAAAGAATGGCGTTAAAACTATCGCCGCTTTAGCAGCAGGAAACTGCCGCTAAAGCAGTGATAATGGGCTTGATACTATGCCCTTGAGCATTCCAATAGAAGCCCAGGTTCACACCAGAACATGGGCTTCTATTGGAATTCTCAAGGGCATATTATCAAGCCCATTATCGCCGCTTTAGCGGCAGTGATAATGTTAACGCCGTTCTTGATAATATGCCCCTTGGAGTCTTGTGCTTTTCTAAACCTGAAGTGTACTTGCCTGTGTAACCAATGAATGTTATGGAGTGTTTATCCAATTTGCAAACCGACCTTAAGACCCTTAACGTGACGCTGTATGTGTAAAAATGCATCATCTTTCACTTTTTAAAGTAAACGTTTGGAGTGACATTTGGCGCTGCACACGCGCGCGGTCTGGTTCCTGGCGCACATAGCCAAGGTTGCAGCGCACAGAGACCCTCCACTGCCGCACACAGAGGAAAAAAATTAGAGGGAACATTGGTTATGACATACTTTTAGCAGAAAAACACTGACTACCAGAATTTGTCAGGGAGTGCCCACATGGCGAAGACATCATTATGCGAGTCTTCTCCAACCATGTTCCTATACTTTTAAAATATACTTATGCCAGGAAATGGGCAGTAGCCCAGGCCCCAGCATTGAACAAAAATCATGTAGGATGGGATGAGGACTCGCCTCACTACAAAATCCAATTAAAATGTTAACCTTCTGCACAAAGGCAGTACCCAATTAAGCAAGAAGCTAAAAAACAGGTTAGGGAGATCTTAGGTCAACTTGAATACCAAGGTGTGATTGAAACATGCACCTCATCAATGAACAATCATTTGTTTCCTGTTTCCAAACCAGACAACACATATCATCTAGTTTTGGATTACAGACACCTGAACACTTGTTCTAAGACATTTGCTGTGCAAAATGCACACAGTACAGCATTAATGAATAACATTGTGCGTAAAAAATATAAAACCACATTAGACATTTCAAATGGTTTCTTTTTTCAAAACATAGCACCTGAAAGTAGGTACTTGACTGCTTTCTTAATAATGGGGACCCAGTGTCACTTCTGTCGACTCCCTCAAGGGTTCAAGAACAGCCTGGGGTTATTCCCAGCAAGAGTAACAGAGTTACTACAAATTTATGATGACGAGGCATATGTCGATGATATCTATCTGACAGACGATGACCTAGATAGGCACCTGAACAGGGTGGGCACCATTATACTGGGCTTCGCCCCTGAAGGCTATAAATTCAACTTTAAAAAATCAAGAATTGCTAATCTCAATGTCCTTTTCCTAGGATATGAACTTTCAAGTGAAGGCAAAAGCCTGGCAGCTAACTTTTTAGAAAAGTGTGCGCTGCTCCAACCTTCAAAAACACTGAAAAACCTAGGTTTCCTGAATTTTGGAAGACCTTACATTCTAAATTACACAGAAAGGGTTAAACCTCTCTACAAATTAATCAAACCTGATTTCAAAATAAATCCAAGATTAGTCACAGGAACACACAGAAATCCTGCGTTCACTTCGAGCTGACTTGTTAGCAACAAATCACTTACATGCAATAGTGATCCGAATAATTTCAGGTCAATGCGGATTCACCTACTTAACTTTTAATGAAGGTGAAAAAGTACCTATTGCATGCAAATCACATTTGTACACACAAGCGGAAATGCGATTCACTTCGACGGAAAAAATTCTGACAGCAGTTCAAACCGCTGTAGCAAAAGGAAGAGCTGTAGCTCAGGGGAAGCGCACTATTGTCGTAATTCCAGTACCAGCCTTAGAGGCAGTTACAAAAGCAGGCATTCCAAATGCAAAAGCTTTACATCCAAGATGGATACAATGGGTTAATTCTCTTGCTGCACCAGATGTTGAATATGTTTTTGATCCTTATTTAAAAACACAAGCATTCCTGCAATATGAACATGAATGTCCTCTGCCTATTGAGATTCTCCCTCTTGACCAGTATGAATTCCTAATTTATACTGACGGATCTGCACAACCCGCTACAGAAAGTAAGCCAGCTTACAGTGCAGCCTGCGCGATCGTTAAAGGTCGTTTGCGCAATGGTAAATTCCGACCGATGGTCACTAAAACACAATCTATAGGAGATTGTACAGCTCAGTGAGCTGAACTACAAGCATTCAAATTGGCACTTGAAAATACGGATCGCGAATTCCCCACACTGATAGTGTGCGATTCTTTTTACTGTGTTCAATCCTACAATGAATATTTACAGAATTGGCTTCAAAATGGTTTCAAAGATGCAAAAGGTGGCACAATCAAGCATAAAACGCTTTGGGAACAAGTAGTTCAGTTGCGAGACGGACTACAAAACACTCACGTGATAAACACGCTGAGTCATCAACGTGATGGCGTTCACGTTGCAGAGAATTCATTGGCTGACGATCGTTTGGCTGTTTTACAGGACTTAAATGAACTAAGATCGAAACAAAGCAACGTTTTCCTGAAGCCAGCCACCACTGGGGAAAATCCAGCTGTCCCAGCAAGGCCTGTCTGGATCCCAAAGCTCTGGGATCTAGTCAGAGAGAAAATCGCGGACAAGAAGGAATTTGGGCCTTCTTACAGACAACCGGTACCTGTCCTAGCAATCCACGGATCAAGAACAGTACTTCTGCCGCCCCTTGCTGGTAAAAAGGAGAAAAGATTTGTGTCCATCGACCTCATCAAACCACACTATGTGGCCGATACTAAGCAGTAGGCCATGTGGACTCCGACCAAGTAGCAGACGCACTCCTCTAGCTACAAATCAAGAGGTTCAAACTGAAAGACTGATCACCATTGAGAATCCAACAGTAAGAAATGAAGGACTAAGCAACAATGGTATGGAACTCATTCCTCTTGAAACCCAAATAACAGTTCATCCTGATACACCGGTCTACACCAACGTAGCAAGTGATCCACTGGTTCCAGCGACTTCAACAAATCCTGATACAATTCCAACCACTGACAGAACTACTTCTGGCTATTTCATAAACTTTGATACGTTTTCTGAGAATCTCAGCGAGCCTGAAACGACGCCAGCGAAAAGAACTTTCAAAGAACAAGCACAAGACTTTTTTCATCACGTGAAAAAGACTTATCTGGTTTCACCATGGATTGAATTATGGATTATTACTGGAATATTTTTCTTTCTACTTTGGCTAGCTTTAGTAATAACTCTGAGCATGTTGATAGATGGAAGATATATTCATTTGGACACAGGAAGTAAAAATGTGAACTTACTTTTGAAACCACAGAAATCATCCCATCGTGTAGCAAGAGACTTGTCAGCAGTGAACATCACAGCTGTTCCTATACAAGATGGTATAGTTTGGGACAAAACGGATTATGATATATATTCGGTCCGTCTGAACTTTTGAAGATTCCACACTTATTTAAAATTTCATTAAGTGACTTTATTACCTCCAGTACCTATTCTGATGATTGGGACTTTGAGACTGTTAATAACATGATGTCTGATGTAGAAAGGTCTGCTGCATTTTCTAACCATGAATACTTAGAGGGTTCAACAGACTATGAACAGCTTTTTTGTTACAACCACTATGGTCATCATTTCTTGCATAAATCTGCAACACCTAGAAATGTATTTTTGTATAACCAATGGGAACATTGTCCTACACCACCAAGTAGCTCAAAAAGGTTTGAAATTAAGTTTTCATATTTCTTAGGACACAATACATCCAATCCAGAAACATTTTACTTTAAAAATGTGAACAAAACAGGAACGAAGAATATGTTAACCAATACGAAACAGATTTATTCTGCAGTCTTTGTTTCCCAACTGTCTAGACAGGGTTTCGACTTTTGGAAAGACACAATTGACACAAAAACTGTCTGGGTTACAAAAGATTGGCAAGTGCAGGGGATAGAAGCTTTGTTTAGAGCCAGCATCATCCCGCAGCAGATAATGTTTTTGAATGACACTGTCCAACAAATGTCATGCCATGGGTTAGCCAAGATCAAAGACATGAACACACCGTCCATACCTATACCTGCAAGTAATAGCACTACACAGGGGGTGGTCGACATACATACTATCTTATGAAACAACAGATCAGATTCAAAATGGAAAAATGGGTGCTCTGGCTCACAGGCACAAACATCTGTCAAGAACGATTCTTCAACAAAACACAAGGTTTAACAATCAATAGGCCAGACCCACGCTATGTTCAAAGACAGCATCCAGGGGTAGTAACCACATACAGTGTAGGAAAATTATGCCTTGATTGGCTACAGACATCTACAATAGAGGATGTGAAACAACACTTATCTTTACTTAAAGAAGACGCAGACCTTAGGGAATTCTTGCTAGGTCCAAGAAAACCGCGTCAAAAACGATTCATATATGCCCACATCTATGCTGCTTATAATGAAATATGGAAGGTTACCCAAGCAGACGCTTCAGAAAGAATACGAGAAATTGATCGTATTAATTTAGAGAAATCTCTCGCTGTAGTCGACAATGGGTTAACGACTCTGTCATCCAGGATATATTCATTGGGCAACATTGTATCCTCTGCTATAGACATTGTGGAACAAGATTTGATCCTGCTGCGTCATGGCCAGTCTCAATTACGTTCTATTCTGTTGTTAGGCTGGACGCTACAAAACTTGCGTGCAGGCTATGTGCCTTGGCGTTTCATCAACACATCTTCTCTGTTTTCTGATTACAATCTCACTGATAAACAGATTGAACTGGGACAAATGGGAGCAAAGTATACAGTACTGAGCATTGGAAAAACTGGAAAAATTGCCATTTACGGTAGCAGAAAAACCAGCTACAGAATGGATCATACATGGCAAAATAACTCTGCCTGTTACAACTTTCCATTTTCAGTATTGCCTTAAACACATGCCAGTAGGCAAATATGAAAGGTTGGGTAAAGAAAACATCAGGACATGCTGGGATTTACCTTACACACACAGATGTTGGAGTGCGGGGCGTGAAGTGTTTATTAGCATTAGTGAAAATGCACTGAGCGGTTCCACTCATATGTCGGGATATTAGTCTACACGGGGCCTGTAGCGGTTTGACTGCAAATTTATCCTGCCACCTGCAAGGTTCACTGGCCGCTGTGATTAATCCAACGTTTGGACAACCTTCAAATGGGAGTTACCTCATGTTGAATGATCGGAGCTGTTGTGGCATGTTGCCAGGTATCCCATATCTAGTAACGGTTACTTCCAGGGTCACTTGCTGTATGCAAGTCTTGTTTCCCCAAATAGACACAGTCAGGGAGTCGCCTTTATGGCCTTCACTGAACATCTCTTCTATACGAATTGATACTTTAAGCAGAATAAAAGTCATTCTTTTACAACAAACCGTGCCTTTGACCTTGGCCAAAGAAACCTATGATCTACAAGTCGCAAGGACTTCGGCTGAGATACAGGCTCTGTTAAGTACAAATTGCCCTACACATTTCACAGAAATGTTGGGACGTATCTTAAACATGTCTGATACGAGCGGTATTGTGCATGTATTTAAGACCGTATGTTCGGGACTGTTAACACCTTTTAAAGCAGTCCTCGGAATCATTCCAAACTTCATGCACTCGGTGTTTGGTTGTCTGCCACTAATTCTAGCATTCGTCGCAGGAATCCTATTTTTATTCCGCTGCTGCGCTATGGCAAGCCAATCCACCAGCGTCACTCCCGGCACCCTGGAAAATGCTTTCCTGGAAAGGAGGTGTCGTGAGCGCATAGTGCAACTATTGGGTTTACCTAGTCTACGAGAACTAAATACCACATGGTTTCTGTCGTTCAGACCAATGTGGCAACATTGCATCTTACCTGTTCTACGCTGCCTGCTTTACGGTGAAGAATGCGTGCTAGACATCTGTCTAACACTCCCATCGGTTCTGCCAACGGATATCGATACTCTGCTGGACCCAAAAACGGCCCATGCTCTGTGTTGTCCCCAGAGGCTACCGATCCTGATGACGGCATTCATTGAGATCTCACAGACGCAACATGCTACTGCTGAGGTACGAGATGGATCAACAGGCACACAGGTAACATCGGCAATGAACACTGCTACTGACAGTGCATTCCATCTATGGGCAGTTAGTCTTCTAAACGAGGTAATCGACCTGTCACCGACAACGGTAGACGATTTTTTGTCTACAGGATTAGAGGATTTCATGTTTTCCCTAGCATCTTCAAATAACTTTTGATTTGGCTCACAGTGTACCTTGTAATCTATGAATTCGGCCTTCATTTTTTCAAAACAAAAAGACAAAGTTTTGAACTTTCCTAAGATCGCACTTTTGTGGATATTGAATTTTTCTTTTATGGCTAAAAGCTCTGCTTACAGTAGAACTTTTCATAGAGAACAGACTTCTTTTAAACACTTCCAGGGACACGTTGTCACCTTTTTCCACATTTATGTAATCATGACATGAAATGGCTCTGAACTTTATCTTTCTGTAAAACTGGACCATTTCATTCAATATGTGTATGTGTTTTGTTCATGCACTTAAGCATTCACTGTAAATATATGCTTAGAATGAAACATTGCTTCAATATGTACAGCACCTTTGCATTTCATGTGTAGCTAACTTTTTAACAAAGACTTCTTTTAGTACGGTTTTACAAATGTGAACATGTGATACTCAATTGTATGTGTTTAGCACGTTTAGCATTTAGTAATATCGATCATTTGTCAATGGAGTGGGTGTTGTGTTTCGATTTAGATACCCGTATATAGGTTTCCATGAATGATGTCTTTATATAGGCACAATTCGTATTGCCCTTATTTAGGCATGAGAATCCCAGTCCTTATTTAGGCATTAGCCATGCTATCCAAATACAGGCATGGTCACCTACATCCGTCCATCCCACGTCACAACGAGTTATTAGAAACTAGACCCATAAGCCGACGGGACTTTCCCTAGCTAGGATTATTGATTTCTCCAAGAACTCATCTATTATGCATCATCTACTATTCCTTGGGGGTTCATCCATGACGTCTTCCTCTGCCCAACTTTACGGCAATGCTAGCATTCCTAAGCACCTTCCAGGTATAAATATCCCTTCCCTTACCATGGCAAACCCCGGCACGACTTGACTGCACCGTTCGCCACGGCAAATTCGGAAGAGACCATATCCCGGCCTGACGCACTGACCAGACGCTGTCATCCCTGCTCGCAGAGAATCCAGCTTCCAGTATTCTGACTCCCTTCGTGGGGTGTTAGAGTTTGAGACCCGGAAAGAGATACCCACCTCTCTCATTCTAAAGGTATGGAGCGGACTAGAACCTAGAGGGACTCTTGGCATACTAAACTTAGTATATACCATACTATAGAAAACAGCACCTACTTCTTACCTCGTACTACACTTAGGCTAGGTACACTGGGGTAGAACTATTTAGAAGCATCAGATGAGTATCCACTTTTTAGCCTGTGTTATTTATGTATGTATGTATGAATATATGTCCTAGCTAAAAGACAATGCTATTGCAGTATTATTTCTTCTTACCGCTTACGCTGTGTGTATTATTTCTTGCTTGCTGTCTAATGATTGTACCAGCTCATATCTCTTACACAAGAAATAAGACTGTTCAATAAATCCTTTTATTGAAACGCCCATCTAGGGAGGCAAGATGGCCGCAGCTAGGTCGTAGAGATCAGTCGCCACAATCCCTCTCCTGTACAGATATCGAAGGATGCTCTGAACTGGGATGAAGTGGCCCTCGGAAAATCTGAGAAACTGGGCTGCGTACGGCAAGGAGGCAGAAAGGTGGTTCTATATGCTACCTGATCGCTTGGCCAGGACTGTAGGCTTACATCGGCTGAGTCTAAAGTGGAGAGTCTTCTACCAGTTCGCGGTTCACTGTACGACACTCGTCAAGATGCCCACACGGTCGCAGAGACAAGAGAAGGAAAAATCTACAGCGGAACTTGGTGCTATTCCGAGGGAAACGAATCGAGGAGCTAAAGGGAACTGCAAGGCAGTGGCAGCAGCGGCGGCACCCTCAGGATCTAATCAGAAACCACCCCCTGTTAACAAAAGGGTGAACCCCCCAACGACTACCAAAAAGAAAACGGTGGAGAGGAAAGCGGAATCACAAGACAGAGCAACTGCTGAGACTGCAGAGCTCGGAACGCAACGGCAAAATGCCTTACGGATGTCGAGCGAGACAAAAACTGCTAAATTAAAGGACGCAATACTTCGGCAACCTACTTTGTCTGAGATGTTCTCTGGTAATGCAGCTGCCCAACACGTAGATCTGGCTCCAGCAGTGGAAGAGCTTGAGCGGTGTCAGAGCGCGGACGCCTTCCAGGACCTCGAGGACGCCGATAGCGCCGATAACGTGGTTGCTAAGCAACCCCCAGCCTTCCTGCCAGAATCAACGGAGCAGACGGAGCAGACGGCCGGGCAGATAGACGATCAAACACCCGAGCGGCGCATTGGAGGCAGCAGCGAAAGGAGTAAGGTGAGGGCTGGGGTCCACCTAGAACCACGAGAGAACCGGGCAGTGGAATTAGGAAATTCAGACATGTTGGGTGCTCTATTGCAAGTGGAGGCAGGGATGGGCAGCTCTCACCCAACAGCAAAGGAGAGCATTTCACTACACTCTTTGCCTACCGATGTTGCAGAGAATAGGGGGGCCGGCTCTCCAGAGGGTGATCGTTTCTTTTCGCTGAATGAGGACTCTGAGTCAACAATCTCTAGTGAAGGCGGTCTAAGTGGGGGCTCTGATACTGAGACCACCTCGTCAGAAGGAAAAAGTACCCAGAAGAGGGGAGTTAAGCTGGGTCGTCAGAACCCCACTTCAAGCACGAATAAAAAACTTCTCTGGGATTATACAGCTACACCAAGCATACATCAAGAAGACAACCAAGTGCCAATTGGGGATTCACCCCACCAAGCGCCATTTGACTTACTATTCAGTACTTTGAAACAGATGCAAGGGGAGGCAAGGGCGGTGAGTCGGAGAGCTAGACAAGACAATAAAAAATCCAGTCCTCCCTTAAAAAAATGAATAAACTGTATGAAGAGGTGGCGGATAGAGTAGTACAGGTGGAGGAAAGGACTGGAAGACTAGAAGATGATATGGCAGATTGGCGCTCCTTTAAATCTACCCATGAGAAGGTGGCAGAAGACATGCAATGGAAGATGGAGGACTTCGAAAACCGCCAACGACGCAATAACGTCAGACTCTTGGGACTGGCGGAAGGGGTGGAAGGGCAGGATGCGAGAGGGTTTGTAGTAAATTTGCTAAAGGGGGCTTTTCCAGAGGCACACTGGCAATGGGACCTGGAAGTTCAAAGGGCACTCAGATTCCCACTCACTCTAAGGAAAAGAGGGCCCACCGATCGAGAGAGTCTACCTAGGGCAATGTTGGTGTATGTGGGAAATTACTTGGTGAGACAGGAGATTATTGATAAGGCTAGGCCGGATTCGAAAAGATCTTTTAATGGCTCCACATTTTTTGCAAGACCTGACTTTTGCCATGTGACAGTGGAGAGGAGATGGAAACTAAGGCAATTAATTACTCCTTTCCAGAACCTAGGTTCAGAAGCATACCTATTGTTTCCGGCTAGACTAAAAATTGTCACAAGGGGCCACGTAAGAATGTTCTTTTCAGAAGTTAAAGCAAAACAATTTTTGGAAGAACTGAAAGGGCAGAAAGGGGGTAGCTGAGAAGTGAATGATTAAGATATAGGAGTGGAAGGGAGGCTGAAATAACTCCAAAGAGGGAGCATGACTACGAGCTGATATACAGGGCTCATGGGAAAGGGAGGCGACAACTACGACTTACAGACAGCCACACATAGGTCATGATTGACCTATTTGCCTGTAAAAGGGGGTGGGAGGGCAGGGTGGGGAGGTCAAGGTGGGTTAGGGGAGGGAAGGGACATATTGAATATCATAAGCAGTACAACGAATCACACATTATGGATGGCATATACATTATGGGCGTGGATGTATATAACAGGGAAAGATACTTGACTCAAAGTAATGGCTTGTAGAATTGCTACAATTAATGTATGTGGACTTAATGACCCTAACAAAAGAATTAGGGTTACTGCTCTACTTAAAACACTTCGGTTAGATTTGGTTTGTCTGCAGGAGACCCATGTAGAAGGTTCAAGGGGGTATCTACTAGAACAGCTTGGTTTTTCACTATTGGCGTGCTCCAAACAAGGGACTAGAACAAGAGGGGTAGCAGTTCTAGGAAGAATCAGGGACGTGACCGTGAGAAGGAAGCAAGAAGATCAGTGGGGTCGCTGGGTCATAGTGGAGATAGATTTTAAAGGAGAGAGGCTCACACTAGTAAATATTTACGGTTCAACAGAGGATGACCCTGATGTCTTCCAATATCTGGACGTAGAGTTGGCTCAATGGCCAGAACCTATTGTGTGCTGTGGAGACCTCAACATTCATGATTTAAATAGTTCATTCCTGCAACCGAGAGGGCAGTATTCGGGGAGAAAGAAAAAAACAAATAAGGCTTTGTCAGATATGGTATTGCATAACTCCTTGGATGATCCATGGATCAAGCATCATCCAAATATAGACGGTAGCACATTTTCCTCAGCTCCCCACAAGGTTATGGTCAGGTTGGACTACTTTTTAATTACTAGGTCGATGATACAGGGATCACAGATTGAAAGATACCCCCAAGCTGTCTCCGATCACAGCCCACTGGTGTTAACAGTTACAATAGGCAAGCCTCAAGGAAGAGAAGTGCAGTGGACTTTTGAAAGAGCATTGTTGAAAGATGAGGCATATCGAAAGATTATGGAGCTCTGGATTAAAAACTATTGGGATATAAATAGAGGGACAGCTCCTCCGGGGGTGGTATGGGACGCCTTTAAGGCTGGGGTTAGGGGTGAGACGCTGAGCTTTGTATTAGCTAGACAAAAGGAAGAGAAACTTAGAATAGAAGCAATTTCCAAGAAACTACTTAAGGTTGAAGAAGAGCTGGCCCTAGACATTCAACAGCATCGTCCACTGGAGCAGCACTTGTTAAAAATTACGGCACTTAGAGCAGAATTTGTAGAATGTAACACTAAGAAAATTGCAGAGAATTACCTCACAAAAAAGGCGAACGCATACGAGCTAAGCGAAAGGGTGGGCCACATTTTAGCAGTACGGACCAGACAGAAGCTAGCTCTATCAGATATAAAGGAAATTAAAAATGATCAAGGTAGTATTGTTACGGAACCTGATCAAGTGAGGGAAGTTTTCAGACAATACTATCAGGATCTATACACTTCCGACCTAGAAGATTGGTCAAAAGAGATAGAGAGATACCTGGAGGATACCACCCCCCCTTAATGCTAGAGGAACAAAGTGTGATGTTAGACGCCCCATTTCAGCTGGAAGAACTTAGAATGGCCTTGGGTAATCTCCCCTCGGTTAAGGCAGCCGGTCCGGATCAGATTCCGGTGGAATTCTTTAAAGTATTTCAAGGAGTATTGGAATTGGATATGTTTAATATTATGTTACAGGCACAAAAAGGGGAATTTATTCCTGAGTCATGGGGTGGAGCGGACATTATTGTGATATTAAAAAAAGGGAAGCCTTTGACAGCACCAGGTTCATACAGGCCAATTACATTAATGAATGCAGATGCTAAGGTCTACTCGAAAATCCTGGCAGGAAGACTGGCTGGCATTATTGAGTGTTTGGTATGCCCAGTACAGCATGGTTTTATCCCAGGTAAGGGTACTACGCAACATACTAGACAAGTAATTACCATGTTTGATGCGGCAGGCACCTTAGGAGACCCTATGGCAGCGCTCTTTCTAGACGCAGAGAAGGCGTTCGATAGGGTCTCCTGGGACTACCTCTGGCTGACTATGAGGTGGAGTGGTATAAGAGAAGGATATATAAAAGGCACTCAAACTTTATTTAAGGAACCTACAGCTAGAATTAGAATCAACAGGGGATGTTCAACACCAGTTAAGATCACTCGAGGGACCAGGCAAGGCTGCCCCTCCTCTCCCCTTCTCTTCGCTCTTTATTTGGACCCTCTTCTAAGGAGGTTAGAAGGTAACAATGATATCCCTTCAACGAGGGTCAACGCTAGCGAGGTTAAAATGCTGGCGTACGCTGATGACGTGGCTATTTTGACATCCGACCCAGCATCGGCAATCACAGTAGTGGAAGCAGCGGCGCAGGTATTTGGACAAATATCTGGCTATAGTCTGAATAGGGCTAAGACACAGATAGTTGTGAACAAGTATTGTAATTATAATGAAGCAAGAGTGGTTGGATCAGCAACATATCTGGGAGTCATCATCACGGCAGACTTGGACAAATTGGTAGAAGAAAATATGAGTCCATTATTAAATAAGGTAAAGATAGACCTGGAGAGGTTGAATAATTTACATTTATCTCTTGTGGGATCTACCAACGTAATTAAGATGTTAATTTTACCGAGATTCCTTTACCTATTTAGGACCATTCCTTTGTTTTTCGAAGGCATATGGTTTAAAACGCTGGAGGTAACATTAAACAGATTTATTTGGGCCCAAGGGAAGACGCGAAGGGCTTATAGGTTCATTTCCCTCCCTAGGGAGAGGGGCGGGTGGGGTGCACCGGACTTTAGATTATATTACTGGGCAGCAGCGTTGCAACATATGCAGGGGCTGATAGGAGGGAGTGGAATAGACCCAAGAGCCACCACAAACTCTACTAAGATCTATGCAACTGTTTTAGGGGGTGAAGCGGAAAATTGCTTTTTAAATTGCATTGAATTTGGGTATTACAAGAGAACGAGGTTTAAGACGGTTAGTGCAGCTATTAAAGTATGGAAAGCTTTCCTGAAGAATGCAGGCTTGGGAAGATTCAATAGATATATCAAACTGTATAAGAATAAGTCTTTCCCGGCTGCAATTTTTGCGGACTCAATAATGGCGGGATGGGTTGAAAAGGGAATAGATCAGATTGGCCATCTTATGGACTCTGAGGGGGTGATGCAGTTTACTGATTTAATAAATAAATATGGCATAGACAGGCAAGGGTTTTTTAAATATCTTCAGGTGAGAAGCTTTTTTGGCAATAAAAAGGGGGGGTCAGTAGGGTTTGGAACGAATGAAATTTTGGAAAGGATAAGGATGCTGGGGGATTGTACAATTAAGAGCTTTTACGCAAGTCTGATAAAAGGGAAAACAGACGATCTGGATAAATATAGTAAAAAGTGGCTCGAGAAATTGAGCGGGGGAGAACAATGGTTTCAGGAGTCACTGGACTTGGGACGTACAATTCTCTGCTCTGCTCCTCTACAGTCACAACACTATAAGACACTATACTCACTATATTTCACCCCTGATAGAATCTCAAAATGGGGAGGTACTACAGGGATTTCTTGCCCTCGATGCAATCTGCTAGAAGCAGATATTGTGCACATCTTTGCATCATGCCCCCAACTGCTTATCCTATTAAGAGATATAGAGCTATTCATGGTCAGATCCCTAGGCATACAAATTATACTCACACCAGTATGGATTCTTCTAGGGATTAGCCCAGGGACTGATATTTTACAGACGGAATTTATGTTTATAGCCATGGCAGTCTACAGATTAACTATAGCTAGGGCCTGGCTGGATAAGAATCCTCCGGGTTGGCAAATATGGATGGCTAACCTATTGGCAGCATATAATCTTGAGAAGCCCATCTATGAAAGGAAGGGTAAAAGAAAAAGGCAGCTTGGGTTAAGAATATGGGAGCCTATTACTAGGTGGAAGGAAGGGCTGGTCTACTCTTAGGTAATAGGACTAAGCGTAGGGAACACTCTAAACTATGTGTGAAAACCTAGGGTTTGTGTTCTTACTGTAAGTTAATTATGTTTATGGCTAGAAGTTATATTGTGAAGTACTAACGTAATGAAACTTAATTGCAGTGAATATGTGCTGAATGGATACTGCTACGGGATTAGGGAATTTTATAAAATGTATGGTGATACGAAATACTATATGTGCAAAATGGAAAAAAAAAAATAATAAAAAAAAAAAAAAAAGAAACCAGACTGTTCAATAAATCCTTTTATTGAAACGCCCATCTATCTATTTCTGTGTACCTCTGGAGAAACTAAGCATGCACGATTGACTGAGTGAAACTGTTGTCTATTGTTTCCACGATTCTGAGACGCGTTACGATTCTAAGGGAAACAAAGTTGTCATGTTTATGCGGTTGTCAGAAACGAATCCCTTCTTGTTCATTCAAGAAGTTACTAGTGACCTCTGAGTTAGCTGGCACACACAAGTAATTAAGTTTAATGTACTCGATAGGAGCATACTGACCTTAGTCCTATGCTAAAACTATAGTGTATAATATTCCAATGCGCATAGCCTATAAGGGAAATTGGAACTACACTACAGCAAATTAGCTGATGCCAGACCTCAGACCGTGTCTTCAAGTGCCTCAGCGGGGAAGGAACTCGAATGAACACCTTGGACTTTGACACCTGTGGGACAGAAAGCAAACACAACAATGAGCACCACCATGAGTACTATCCCTGATACTGAGCACCAATCCAAAGCTCTACTTATTTAAACACCTTAGTACAGAGGCAGAGCACTGCTCAAGAGGGAATTTGGCACCCAGCCCGAACACTCAAAAGAAAAATGCTTTGGTATCTGGTGTGCCTTCGCAGACGAGGCTTGGAAGAGAGAGATCCAAGCTGGGGGCATATAGCGCGAGCCAGTCCCACCAAAATATCAACTGAAGAACCCATGGAAGTGGGATACATTCCTAAGTCTATCCTCTATACGGCACAACTTGGCAGTACTTTTCGTGTAAGTGTACAAGTTAATAATCGTTGGGTTAATGCCCTTTTGGACTCTGGTTGCCGACAATCTGTCATACAAGCTGAACTGGTCAATGAATCCCAGATTCTACCTGAGTCCTTGGTCCACATACGTTGCGTGCATGGGGATATTACACCCTATCCTGTGGCCGACATCACCATAGCTCCTAGGAACACCCCCTCTCACATTATCAGAGTAGGAGTAGTAAATAACCTTCCCGAAGAATTGATAATCGGGACCGATAACTCTGGGTATGTAAAAGGTTTTTGGCCACTGTACAGGATACAGAGGGGAGAAGGGGGCCAAGTAGCCAGCATGGATCCTCTACAACCAGCCCTCGTTTCTCCCGAACCTTGGGTTCAATCGAATGACCCTCCTTACAAAAGGCCTGGCAGGGTGCCCGGTCTCAGACAAATCGAACTCCCCTTTCTTATCCCCACTTCGTCATTCTAAATGGCTTATTGTATCGAAAAGGTACCGCTGAGGACCCTCCCCAGTTACTTGGTCCCTCACCCTTAAGAGAACAAGTCCTCTTCTTTGCAAACATTCACATTTAACCACTCAGAGTATACTAAAGCACTTCTATTGGCCTGGAATATATACGGTGATATAAAGAAATATTACAATATATGCCTGAAGAGGAATCCATATAAACCACCACAAGTACCCCTGCAACCGCTACCGATAATAGGAAATCCCTTTGAAAGAGTGGGAATGGATCTCATAGGCCCTCCACCTCAGACCAAAAAGGGACACCAGTACGTCCTGGTAATCATAGATTATGCCACACGATACCCAGAAGCTTTTCCCCTGAAAGCCCCTACTACCCAGAATATATCAGAGAGATTGGCGAGTTGTTTTCCAGGGTCGGCTTTCCCCGAGAGATTCTAACAGACCAGGGGACACCCTTTGTTTCACGGCTCATGAAAGAAGTGTGTAAAACCCTGGGTATCACTCATCTTAAAACGTCAGTATACCATCCTAATAATAAATGGTCTGGTAGAAAGGTATAATGGTACATTGAAGCTAACCCTTAAGAAAATGCTACAAACTGAAGGAAAACAGTGGGATCAGCTCCTGCCCCTGTCCAAAGTAGCCTTGGGTATTCTTCCTTTGAGATGCTATATGAGAGACATCCCCGGACACTTCTGGAAATAACAAAAGAAGCATGGGAAAAGGAAGAACCTAACGAGGCCAGAGGTTTTCTTGAGTATACTGAGGCCTTGAAATCCAAAATCGGAAAAATAAGGGACCTTAATTTCTCCAACCTAGAAAAAAGGAGAGAAAAACAAAAACACTTCTGTGACCGAGGAAAGAAGTGGAGACGATTGGCCCTGGGTGACTGGGTTTTGGTATTAATGCCTAATTCCAACTGTAAGTTAAAAGCAAAGTGGCTAGGCCCCTACAAAGTCGTTGGCACTGTTGGCAAGACATCCTACAAGATCCAAATAAGCCCTACACGGGTACAAAAGTACCACATAAATCTCCTAAAGAAATGGTAGGGTCCATTACCTAAGACAAGCCATCTAGTACTACCTGCTCTTAGGGAATCCCCAAACACCCTACAACCACTGATCATAAATGACTCCCTTCTCCCACAGCAGAGACAAATGCTGGATTCCCTCCTAAAGTCTTATACCTCTCTTTTTTCGGATACTCCAGGGCATACCTCCCTGGTTGAACATTCCATTGTGACTCCACCCGGACGTATAGTTAAGCAACGCCCCTATCGAATACCAGCCGCTAGTAGAGCGGCCGTAAGCGCAGAGATAAAAAACATGCTAGAGATGGGAGTAATACGTGCTTCCAAGAGTGAATGGTCCTCACCCATTGTTTTAGTTCCCAAACCAGACGTCTCTATCCGCTTTTGCTATCTCGAAATTCGATTCATACCCTCTACCCAGAGTAGATGAGTTAATAGAAAAACTAGGCGATGCAAGATATGTCACCACACTGGATCTCACTAAGGGATACTGGCAAGTACCCCTTAAAGAATCAGACCGAGAAAAAAACGCCTTTGCCACCCCTGATGGGTTGTACGAATTTAATTTTCTCTCGTTTGGCTTACACGGAGCCCCTGCCACTTTCCAACGGCTAGTGAATATGGTGCTCCATGATCACCAGTCTTTCTCATCCGCCTATCTGGACAACATAGTGATATATAGCCCAACCTGGGAGGATCATATACAACACCTAAAAACAATATTTCAGGCCCTACAAGAAGCAGACCTTCACATCAATGCAAAAAAATCCATGGTGGGGTACCAAAAAGTCCCCTATCTGGGGTACGTCTTAGGGAATGGAATGATAGCCCCACAGGAAGAGAAAGTACTGAAACCCCTTTTCCAACAACAAAGAAGGAGGTTCGGGCCTTTTTAGGCCTGTTGGGATATTATAGACGATTCATACCACACTATTCAGATATTGCGGGCCCGCTGACTGATCTCTTACGCAAAAACACAAAACCCAAAGAGTTAAAAAACCCACCCGAAGCGGCCAAAACGGCATTCCTCCTACTAAAAAAGGCCATTATCAGTAGTCCAGTGTTGGCTTCCCCAGATTTCTCCAAACCCTTCCTCCTCCAAACAGATGCTTCCAACTCCGGAATAGGTGCAGTATTATCGCAAGTACTCCCTGATGGTATGGAACATCCAATACTTTTTATAAGCAGAAGGTTGTTCCCTCGTTAACAGAGATATTCCACAATTGAGAAAGAGTGTCTCTCCTTGAAATGGGCTACCGAGAAACTCCCATATTATCTGGAGGGAAATCGGTTCTTATTGTTCACTGACCACGCCCCTCTTCAATGGATATATAGGAATAAGGGCCATAATCCCCATATCCTGAGATGGTTCCTCTCCTTAGAACCTTTTTCGTTTGAAGTGCGACACAGAAAAGGTAGTCTACATGGAAATGCAGATTTTCTCTCTAGAGTGCTTCCTCTCCCCAATCGGGGGGTGTGTGTCACAACTCTATCAAGATCGCTGAGAACTCTGAGGACTGGTGGACCCCTCCTGATCTCGTGGACTCTCTACTCAGACCCCAAGCACGACGGACTATTCATCACCTCTCGATCATCCCCCATGCTCCTTTAATTGGGAACAGTACGGACGAGATCACGCCCCATCAATTATGTCACCTTTCCCGGACCAATCACGGACGAAACGCCCCTGGAAGAGGGACCGCTGAGCAGAGACTCTGGAAGACGCGGATAGAAGGAACTGATACCGGGCACGAGCTAAGAGCCGAAGAACCTGGTAGCAAGCGTGAGGCAGAGACCACTAGAGACCAGACCAAGGGAAGCCAACGAGCCCCAAGGCCAAAGGAACCGCCTTTCATCCAGCCACGTTCCTGGGGGAACGTGGCTCTCACAGCTACGTGCTCGCTTTGTCAGGTGGACTGGGCGGAGGGAGGAGACCGGGGAGTAACTCGTTCTTCGCTATCCGGTCAACATCTCCTTTCCCCTTCCCTAATCATCCCTTCACTGTGAGACGTCGAGTGCCCAGGTGTCCCTCGCTCTCTCTGCCAACGGATAAAATCGAGGACCGCAATCTGAAGTTTTCTTTTATGCTGGGCAATACTGAATATACACACTCCGAGGACCAGCAACCTACCGAGGGCTGTTAAGACGAAACCGAATTGGAGCACTGTTCCATAAAAACCCAGAAGCAAGCAAAAATTAAGACTGAACTTTATTGACTGAACAAACATATTCAGTATATGAAATAAAGAGTGTCCAGAATCATACCAGCAATTGTCTGTCCTTTCCTCTCGCATGGGAAGTAGCCCACACAAGCGCATTTATGCTGTAGGTGAAAGGGTCGCATTAGGTGCTATTAAACTGTGGTGAATCGCCAGCTCTGTTGGTTTGCTTTCAAGATGTGATAGGTATCTTTGGCAAAAAATGGAGGCCCTAATACTGCACCTTCGTGAGGCCTATAGGAAGAAAGACGAAGATCTGGTCACAGAGGGAAAAACAGGTGTGCCCTTGACATGGCAGACACTTCTTTCCTACAGAGTTAACACCATTGTTCTTTATGACATGCATGTCTTCACGTCCCTAGATTTTAAACCATAGGCACAACAGCACCTTTTTAACATCCGGTTCAATGGGGAGCAGCATCTTTTTGGGCCCACAATGGACAAGATGTTAGAGAAGATCAAGAAAGATGGTGAGATTGTCAAGTCCATGGGTACCTAACAGCCAAATAAACCAAGGGGCTTCTTTCATAGGCACTAGGCAAGTGGCAGCTGTAAAGCAACACTACCAGGTCACGTGCAATTCAGTGCCAGCAACAGGCTTTCCATGAGTCCCAGGCTGGCAGGGGTTACTCATGGGGAGGCTATTGTGGGAATAGTAGTGAGAGCAGGGGAAGAGACAGCTCCAGGAAAGATGCCCCCCATCTCAAACACTGACTTTCCATCCATCCCCATTAATCATCCAACATCTGTCGGAGGGAGAATAATAGCTTTCCATCATCACTGGATGGCAATCACCCGGGATCAATGGGTATTTGCAACTGTCCATCAGAGCTACTGCCTAGAATTCTTACTACTTCACCCAACATACCACCATGCTGTCACAGCCTCAGCCAAGACCACCTTGTTCTGCTACAAGAAGAGGTCACAGCACTTCTCCAAAAGGGTGCCATACAGCCAGTGCCCCTGCTCCAATGGAGACCGGTAGTTTATTCACTGTACTTCCTCATTCAAAAGAAAGATATCTCAGTCCACCCCATTCTAGACCTGAGGCCGCTCAATCAGTACATCCTTTCGGAACATAGTCTTATGATGACTCTGCATGGTATAACCCCACTCCTCCACCGGGGGGCTTTATGACTGCATTAAATATCAGAACACATGCTTTCACATCCCTATTCACCCGTACTTACAGTTTCTGGTAAGTAGACAATATTACCAGTTGACAATACTACCCTTTGTGGTCAACACAGACCCAAGTGTTGGCAGTGGTGGGCGCTCCTCTATGCAGAGTGAGCATTCGCATATTACAGTAGCTCAACAACTGGTTGATCAAAAACAGCAGCAGTCAGCAGTGTCTACCACCCATTCCGAGAGCCCTAAATCTGCTACATAGACTACGATTCATAGTATATCTTAAAACGTCCCATTTCCAACTTCAGCAGATCCTAAGATCAATTCTAAATACTGTCACAGAGAGGGCATACCTCAATCATCAGAGAGTGATAGCTTTCTAGCAGCTGCTGCCCCGTTCTCACACTACTCACTGTAGGAAAGTGCACTTTTTGCCCTGATGCTTTTTTACTGAAAGTGTACTGGGTCCCTGAGAACTAGGCTCACTCCCTTTGTGCCCTGCCAAGGCACACTGTATATGTTAATTACCCTATAACAGGCCTTAAGACCTAAGCCCTTATGCCTTATATATATGTTCGAGGCATATGAACTGCAGAATACATACATTTGTATTGATCACAGACTCCATCTCTACATCGGAGCAGCTTTTCACAATCACAAACAATCAAATCTGCAAGAGAATCTCTAAGGGAAAGCGAGAGGGAGCTCCAGGCCCAAATGTGATCCCGCCAATATTGTTCAAACATGATAAAGAATACTGGGCCAAAGCACTAAAACCGATTTTTGAGTCAATCCTTAAAACATCAATGATACCATCATAATGGAGCGGCTCGATTATCTCACTGATTTATATAAAAAAATAAAATAAAAAGCAATAGGAATGATCTCAAAAAAACTACCAGTTGGTAACACTATTGGATAACTATGCTAAATATTATGCAGGATTAATACCACAAGAACTAACTTCTTGGGCTACATAAACTGCAGCAATACCACTAAATCAAGCAGGCTTCTGCAAGAGCATGGGAACCTCTACCAACATTTGAACCCTCTCATTAATGATAGATGCCGCACTTGCACTAAAACAGCCCCTGTACTTGTGCTTTATTGACTACAGCTCAGCGTTTGATAATATAAATAGAAAAACAGCTAATCCTCTTACACAGCAACACCTGGGTGCAAGCAAAACTGGGCGCAGGAAATCACTTTACAAAGAAGCTACCCACGACCTCCGATCTGAAACAGGGCTGCATGCTAGCTCCAATACTCTTTAATCTCTTTATGGCAGAGTTATTAGCCACGCTGAACTAAAGCAACTCGCACGGCCCAAACCTTGGTGGCCTGCATCTATCAAATCTATTCTATACGGATTACCTTGTGCTCATCAGTCGGACACCCATTGGCCTACAGCGCTTGTTCGACATTACACATTACACCTCCATACTTGTTAAAAAAACTCAGCATTAATCGAGATAAAACATAAGTTATGAGCGTGACCGCTCGCAATTCAAAGCCATTCCACCACTGGCATCTGGCAACACGCAAGCTGGAAGCCTTACAAGAGTACAAATACCTGGGAGTTATCGATAATAAAGGGGACTTCGCCGCTCAACGTGCAGCCATAAAAAAAAGGGGGTTAATGACAACCGTGGCACTAAGAAACTTATAAAATTAGATCTCTGGCTCAAGCTTCTCCTCACTAACGAGGGTGATACAGGCAAAACCATAGCATCTATCACCTACGAATGTAAAGCCATGAGAGGTAGAGATGCTTAAACACTGGACAGCACCACAGCAAGAGCATTACGAATGATTGATGGGCTACCAAGATACACATCCCTCGCACAATCGAGACTAGAGTTCGGGATAGAGACAAGAGCTGGCCCGTAAAGGAGCATATATTAAAAGCTGGTAAAAAATCAGAAAGGGGAGCCAGAAACACTAAACGCCTACTTATGGAAAGAACTGCAAGCTAAGGAGGCATGCCCTGCTAGACCCTATCTTGAAAGCTTACTCGACCAACTAGGCCTACGACACCTCTGGGAGACATCGGGGACTTATGCAAGCTTTAAAAAAATAGTTAACAACACTGTCAAAAAAGAATCCCTCATACCAGACGAAGCCACCTTGTCAGAGCATGAACACGGCTAGTTCACCATCAGTCATATATCAAAGCCTCGCCTCAAACATACCGCCATACTGGCTTTTCCAAAACCACCAAAGAGAAGTTCCTGAAATTCCACATAGGTATATTACCATCTGCGTACCACCTGCCGCCGTGGCAACGTCCACCGAAGCCAGCAACCTGTCTTCTCTGCGGAGAAGGGGTGGAGGATATTCTGCACCTCCTAACTATCTGCAGGGAACTACTATGGGAGCGCTGCGCCCTACTTAGACCACTTTTCAATAGGAAAAACATACAGTCCTGCAGACAAGCAGTGCTAGCAAGCTTCTACACCTAGGATGTCCAAATGAGCTTCCATTTGGTAAAATTCCTAACCGGTGTGGACACAAGAATAAAAAGACAAACGAATCAACAAATGGTTGCATAACGACACAATCAAATAATCCTAAAGGCGATTACGGATGGAGGTGGCTATCATTAAAAATGCATCAGATGAGCTTCAATGGCAACTGCCGGTTTTTAGCTGCACTGAATGGCACCTGGAAGCTTGCCACTGCGGCACCCACACTTCAATCATACCCACTTTAGATTCTCCGAATTGAATGACCTCAAAAGCGACCTTGGGCGGATGAGGTCCCTAATAATACTGCGGTACAAAAGGAGGTGGTGATGGACGGAGCATCAGAACCAATCAAACACTCACACCCAGTCAACAGATCTGGGTATGATCCATCACCATTCTTTAGCCCACTCTGCCACCCCAGTTCAGACATGGCCATATGCACATCAGGGTATGCTCAGACGTGAGTCCCTTGCTCACTTTGCCACTGGATTAAACCCAGATCAGTTGACTGGGGGTGAGTGCTTGCAATTTTCAACACTCCGTCCATCATTTCCTTTGGTTTTTGCCTAATAATACTGCAGCAAATGATCACTGGGTTTTAACTGCTCTGGAAATCCTTCTATCTGCAATCCTTGGACACAGAGCTTGCACTTTATTTCTATTCAGATTTCTGATCTTTGCACACAGAGCTTGCATCTTACCTCTCTTCAACTAGGGACTCGGACCCGATCAAGCTATAAACCAAAATGCTACTACAATCTGTGGGTTTCTATTGCCCTTGAAACCCTTCCATCTGCGATCCTCGCACATACAACTTGCACTTTATTTCTGTCTAGATCTGCGATTTTGGCACACAGAACTGGCATCTAATCTCTCTCCAGCCAGGGACTTGCAACCATAAAACACTAGTGATGGTATTCTGAAAATTTTAACTAAGCTCTCTTCGAATTTATATGTGAAACAAAGGGTTTGTAAAATTAAGATAACCCGATTTTCTGATATTTACCTGTGTTTTATTAAAGTAAATTGTTGCAACGATTTTAATTCATCACGCAAATAAGACATTATCTTATATTATATGTGGGGGCACATCTGCATGAGCAGATAGACCCCCTGTGATGTCTAGTTCCATTACTTGATTTGCAAGTGATTAGGCAGCCATCTTAAGGACATGTACTGGGAAATGGTCATTAGGAGTTACCCAGCTACATGATGGCTGCACTGAAACCAATGGCGATTGGTATCAAACACCTTGTCTTAATAAATCTGTACAGATACCAGTACTAGATTTATTATGAGATGAACTCAGAGGGCAACTTAGAGGTGCCCCCTAAAAACCTACTAGTCATCTAGTGTGCTGGCTGACTGGTATCGTGCAGCCTGCCACCACAGACAAGTTTCTGACCCCTGTCAGTGAGAGGCCAGAAACAATGCCAGCTCCGGAGGAAGAGATTCACACCTCTTCCAGCAGGATGGCTAGTGATTTAGCATAACAAGGCCAGAGGCTTCAAACCCTCTGCCGCCTTTGATATGCAACCCTGGCTTCCCCCCAGACCTGGGGCCTCTTTGGCACCAGGGCAGGTGGGAAATTAGTTTGTCAGAAGGTGTGTCACACTTTCAGGCTAGGCACACCCTCAGGGGTGGCCACCTGGAATGGACAGTCAAAGAAGGGTTTCACCATCTTTGATTTGGTGAAACCAAGAACTCTAGTTCATGATTATGCCCACTCTCCACAGGAAGTGGTCATATAGGTGGTGTAGTCACCCCCAGGTGCAGGTAGTCCATTGGCTAGTACCCTACATGCCCCTAAATTCAGTATTTAGGGATCTCCTGACACCAGGAACTCAGAGAATATTTTGGGGAGTTTTATATGAAGCAAACTTGACCCGAAGGTATCATAGCGCTTTACATGAGCACCAGTTGCATTACAGACCGACACATTCATTTTGGTAGGCACAGGGAGATTGTGATTTGCTCAGAATCGCAGGATTTTGAGCGTCCCTGTCACGACTTGAACCCGGTTCAACAGCTTTGAGGTTGACCGCTCTATACTGTATACTGGGAACCAAAGGAAGGACAAGGAAGAGCTGAAGTTGTGAGAACAGAGGCCCTGCCCCGAGATTGGTGTCAAACCCTGCCTGGCTGCTTGCACCGCGACAATCGCAAAGACCGACTCATTCAGAAGCTGAATAGTCTCCTCAAGCCCTTCGAGGACTGTTCTCCCCTTCAATAACCAAGCAGCAACTCCCTTGGGTGGAGTAGCCTTAACCGCGTCGACCCAGTACTTTTTCTTGCTGGCCATTGGGCCCACTGAGGGTGCATCTCGCTAGGAAGAGTTTGTTGTGAGTCCAGGAGGTCGGCCACGTCGCTTTCACCAAGTCTCGAGAAGCTGAGCCCTCCAGGAGCCTCTCAAGCCCATTACCCTGGGTACCTGAGCCCTTGCATCTACCTAGGCTTGTTGCGCGTCCAGTCCGTACCCCAATGACGCAGACACCGACCTGCCATCAAGCGACTTCAGGATCCACAAGGCTGTCCTCGATAGTGGCCCAGCTTCCCTGTTTTCTCTCCCTGCCCAGGTCACCAAAGCCAAGTGGGAGCCTTTACCTTCAGCGACTTGCCAGACAAAACACCTCTGCACCCGGTATCAGGTACTTCTTCCATAGACTTTAATGCGTAGTGCTCAAGGCTGCCAATGCAACCAGTACCTCTGCACCTGGACTCACCAGGGCAGGTAAAATCAAACTGCTGGGGGTTTCTTAGACCTTGGCCCCTAAGCACCTCAAGTACTAGAAGGCACCCTCCAAAAACGTTTGCAAGTATATCTATGCATTGTATGTTCTCCCATCAAATAACATTACCGCGTTCAAGGCTCATACCTCAAAACCGTTATTCAACTGTTTTTAGGTCTCACCTCAGCCAGCGCATGCGCTGCTCTGCGAGACATTTAGTAAGCTTTTGAAAGTGTCACCACAGGCTTTTGGTGGCTTCAAGCTTGCGTACACGTGAGCACGCAGCCGCTATCTGTCTTTCCTCCGTCACGCAACTCCCGCTTCTCCCCCTCCACAGATCGCTTCTCGCGGCCGCTTGGCACGCGGCCAGTGCTTGCATCGCTCGCCGCGCTTGATCACGATCATTTTCACTTTCGCAGCCGTGTCACTTTCACAGCCCTTGCCGCCAATGCTTGTTTTAAAGTTCTTTGTTATATTCCAAATAGCTGCTTCTCATAGTTAACACTTACTGGAAAGCTCGCTCAATTACCTTTAATTCATTATATTGATAGCGTGCAAAGTCAATAAAATGGACGATTCCCAAACACCTCTTTGATAATTAACAAAACCCATTTTAAGCGGGTACCGCAGGGGCATTCTCGAGGCATTTGCGCTTGGATCACGTTCCCATGCAGCTCTGGCCTTCTCCGGACATGTGGATTTCAGTTGTAAGGAAGTGTGAATAATAATTTGGAAACTATATGACTGCTGTCTAGGGAGGTGATCACCAATGTGAATGGTGAAAGTCCTTAGGTTCAGTTGCTTACCCTACTCACCGGGTAACGCCTTGCGCAGTATGCTATGTAAACATTGGAACATGAATCTCTCCATATGTGTCAGATGATCTCCCGTAGTCATAGTGGAGCTAGGTTTTAGCACACCCATTTGTAAACAGGTCACTCGTAAGTCATTGATGCAAAGGGACCGTTGTACCAGGCATTCTAGAGTAAGTGGGTGTAATGGGTTATTTGCAAGTGGAATATGTGGAGAATAGAAAGTATCTCGACCTAGGTAGCGCATGAGTTTAAACCATGTGCAGCTAGAAGTAAATAATATGAAATCCAAATTTGTAAAGCTCAAACATATTACCCCTTAAGGTTTTCAAGGTGCTGGGGGCTTTCGGGAAGATTAAGGGAGCTGTTGCCCAGAGTCGCATGTTACAGTGTTGAGCTGAGTTGCTGTTGGCGATCGAACCGTGATCCATTCCCTCTGGAGTCAGCCACAGTAGCTGACTCCGGGACAATGGGAGATGTGGTAGTTGCGCCCCTTCAGGTTTAAGGAATGGCAAACGGGCATCTGGGTGTAACCAATCGTAAGCATCGTGAGCTTGGGCTGCTTAGTAATAAAATTGGAGCTCTGAGAAGCCAAAGCCGCTGCGCTTAGAGGAAAGTGTGAGACCTCCCAGTGGATGCGAGCTCGGAGTCCGGCCCATATGAGTTGGGTGAGAAGCCATCGCAGAGAGGCGAAAAAAATGGCAGTGAGGGCGATAGGAATATTTAAGACTAAAGAAAGAAAATGTGGCAGCACAACCATTTTAATGATAGCTATGCGCCCACCCATGCCCAACGGGAGTCTGATACAACGCTCCACCTGTGTTTTGAGCTGTTAATGGCAGGACCATAATTGCGAGAAATTAACTCAGAGTGAGCTCTATTAATATGAATGCCTAAGTACTTGGTTGAGTCCGTGCACCACTGTAGGGGAGAGTCGAGGTCACAAGGCATAGTGGCATTGGTAATTGGGAATAATTCAGATTCACCCCAGTTAATATGTAAGCCGGAAAAGATGCCAACTGCTCGAATTCCTGAACAAGCGGAGGCAAATTAACAGGCGGGTTGCGCACAAACAGCGTTATATCATCTAGGTATAGGGAGGTCAATAGAGTCCCGTGCGGAAATCTAAGGCCCCTCTGAAGATGTCTCTCCTGCAAGTGACAGACCAAAGGGTCCATGGTAATTATAAATAAAAGGGTAGTGTAGGGAGCTGGCTCTGTATATACTATACCAAAGTAAGGTATAGTGTGCACAGAGTCTAGTGGAACCCCAAAGGTAGGTAAAGATAAAAGTAGATAATACCTTACTCTCTATTTGTGGTAGTTTGGGAAAGCAGGAAGGCTTTATCAGAGGGTAGTGCTAAGCATTTATTGTACACACTCAGGCAAGAAATGATGGCACACACTCAAAGACTGAACTCAGACCAATTTGTATAAAAAATATTATTTAGTTATATTTATTTTCTAGAACCAAGCCAGGCCTGGTACAGGTAAGTAGAATAATACTTTGCCAGAATAATAGAGTTTGAATACAGTTGAAATGCTGTAGGTCGGGACAGGTCAGTCTAGCTGGGGCCAAGTTAGTGGGTGTCCTCTTCTTCTCTCAGCGTATCTGTTCGGTCCTTCTTTTTCTTGTTCCTTCTTGTCAGCTCTGATCTTTGTTGAAGACCGTCAGTCCTCCCAGGGCTTCTGGAGGTCGCTGACTTCAGGACAAGGCATCTTTTGGCACAGAACCTCTGGAACTGCAGATGGGCCTGTAAGGCTGGGGCCAAGTCAGTTCTTCTCTGCAGTCTCCTCTGCTGGGCGTCTTCTTTCGTCCTTCTTCGTAGGTTGTGGGAATCTGTCTTCTTGGTTCAGTGCTGCCCCCTAAATCCTGTATTTAGGGGACGTTTCAGGGGTCTTGAGGTCAGTAGCCAATGGGCTACTGACCTTAGGGTGACTACACCCTTTGTGTGCTTACCCCACATGGGGGAGTGGGCACAATCCTTAATCCTGATTGGAGAGTGCCTGCCATCGGCAAGATGGCGGGCACTGAAGAGTGAGCTTCACCTCGCCTCCCCCACCTGAGGGGTGGGGTTGGCAGAGGTGGGTGTAAGAAAGTGCCCCATTTTGCATGGTCCCCCCCCCCGTTTTGCCTAACCAGGGAAGGCATATAAGGGCTGGCTGCAGCACTTGTTGTGCCACCCTTAGAGGCCCTGTATATATATTTATATATATATTCACTGAAAAAACCATAGGTTTCACACGTTATAGTTAGCAGGACATTTCACTCGTGAAAAACCAATGAAATTCCCCCGTTATAGTTAGTGCAGGCAACTATAACTCACGCGACCGCAATCCTCTGCTGATGATGTCAAATATTACATCACTGTATTTAGACACTTATTTACCCATGTCTTCTTCCATTAATTTTTAGCTATACATATATTACAAATATTTTTTTTTCAGAAAGACACATATGTCATCAGTGATGTAATATTTGACATCATCAGCAGAGGATTGCGGTTGCGTGAGTTATAGTTGCCTGCACTAACTATAACGGGGAATTTCATTTGTTTTTCACGAGTGAAATGTCCTGCTAACTATAACATGTGTGAAACCTATGGTTTTTTCAGTGAATTTGCAAGGTTTTTTAAATGCTAATTCCTAACTATAACGTGTGTGAAACCTATGTTTTTTTCAGTGAATTTGTACGGTTTTTTAAATGCAAATTTTTTTGGGAGATTTTTGGTAAAAAATAATATCCAACCTATGTATAAAATAATATATGTACTATATCCTGCATTATGGAATGGTTAATTTAAAAAAAATTAATGTTTACATACAGTTGTACATCACAGTTATTATCTTCTACAACTCTTGAAACTTGTATTTTTTTTTTTTATACATTTTTTGCCATGCGCGTACGGTAAGCTGACGCTACGCGCTCCGTACGTCATAAGTACGGTGCGCTTATGTGATACGATGCGCGTACGGTAAGCTGACGCTACGCGCTCCGTACGTCATCAGTACGGTGCGCTTACGTGATACGTACGTGACGTACGCGTACACGCATGCGCGTTGCGCGGAAGCAACGTCGCGGTTACGCAGGTGCGTGTAATGCGCATGCGCGAGTGCGTCCTACGTACGCGCTCCGTAAGCGTCACGTTTGCGCATGCGTACTTGTTTACGAGCGCGTACCGTAAGCTTACGGAGCGCGCACGGTAGGTCATGTGATCCACAAAGAACACTTTTCATTGGTTGAAACTACTTTCAGTTCCAGAAACTTCCCACACCACACCCATTCCCCTCATTACTGCTTGAGATCCCCTAGGAGAAGGAGCTGAATTGACATTGAGATACAATGGCAGAGAAGCAGTCCTCTTCTGAGAGTAAGCCTAGCAGCACCATCATCAGACAGAGAAGGAGGAAACAAAAGGATTCTTTTGTGTGGGAGTATTTTACTTTTCCAGAGGGGCAGAAAAAGGTCAATGCTCCATTGGTCACTTGCAGACTTTGTGAGTGTGTTTTATCTAGAAGAGATCCAAGGAAGAAGTATTCCTTTTGGAAATCACTCTATGATGAGACACCTTAGGGATAAACATCCCAGGACCTTTGCTCGACATACTGAAGAAAACTCTTCAGTAAGTCACCGGAGCCCAACCACAGAAGCTCAGCCGAGTACATCATCGGCAGCTCAGCTGAGCCCTTCCTCTGAGGTGGGAGCATCACCTTCTTCAGCTCCTCTGGACATTAACCCTCGATTTCGGAGGGTTTCAATGAGGTGTACAACGTGTTGTGGTCTTATTGTTTTTGGGGAGACCAGTGTTTCCCTTATTAACAATAAGATAGACCAGCACGTTTGTAGACGTTCATAATATTCCCATTCTTTCTTTCCTCTATCCCTGTATTAACCCAACGGCTCTTTTAAGAGCCAACCTTACCTCACAATTTTTTTTATTTTTTTTTAAGCTTACCTTTTTGAAAAAAAAATTTTGCCGTGCGCGTACGGTACGCGGAATAGTTACGCGAAGTTCGCGGAATTTTTCTCGCGGAATTTTTCCGTTTACGCCGTGCGCGTACGCTACGCGCATTCCGCGATTTTTCGAAAAAAAATTAAAATTAATTTTTGCCCTTGGGGTCCTTCTGGGACCCCCTGACAAAGGCTAGGGGGTCAGGAACTGTCCACCCTGCCCCCTTTTCACGTTCTCCACCTTTGTTTTTCACCCCCTCAGACTGCGAGAGACAAAATGGCGGCCGACACTTCCTGGTTTCGACCGATTCGAATGTTTACTAAGATCTAACAACCAATCAGAATCGCGCTCGTGCACGGCGGCGTGCGCGTACGGTAAGCTTACGGTACGCGCTCGGAGCGCGCCTATAGATATTTATATTGATTTAAATGCTATTTTCTCAGGAAATACTGAACAGATTTACACAAGACCTTCAAAAGGCACATCCCTGACCTGAGGGCTACCTCTCTGCCAAATTTCAAGTAATTCTGTTCAGCCGTTCGGGCTGTAGCTGTGTCTAAAGGTCCTATGGAAAAATGCATGGGGAAAACACGTTTTTGGCCCCCCCTTTTTTCTCAGCCCCTGCTTGACGAATCACCCCGAGACTTTCAGGGTAGGAGCTGAGCGGAGCGCCCAATTAGTTTTGAAAATTTCGCGAGGATTCGTCAACCGGCGCCAAAGTTATTCAAAATAGAATTTTCAGATTTCCTAACTATAACTATCTACTGGCGACCGCCAGTAGATAATATATATATGTATATATATATATTACCTACTGGCGGTCGCCAGTAGGTAGTTATAGTTAGGACCCCTTTTCCATAGGAAAACCTCAACATTCTATTTTGAATAACTTTGGCGCCGGTCGATGAATCCTCGCGAATTTCTCAAAATAGGTGGGGCGCTACGCTCCGCTCCTACCCTGAAAGTCTCGGGGGGATTCGTCAAGCGGGGGCTGAGATAAAAGGGGGGTCCCAAAACGCGTTTTTCCCATGCATTTTTCCATAGGACCTTTAGAACGAGCTTCAGCCCGAACGGCTGAACAGAATTACTAGAAATTTGGCAGAGAGGTAGTCCCTAGGTCAAGGAAGTGCCTTTTGTAGGTTTGGGTTAAATCTGTTCAGTAGATTCTGAGAAAATAGCCTTTAAATCAATATATATATCTGAGCCCGCTTACGGTACGCTTACCGTACGCTTACCGTAAGCGTACGGTGGCGTGCGCGAGCGCGATTCTGATTGGCTCTTAGATCTTAGTAAACATTCGAATCGGCCGAAACCAGGAAGCGGCGGCCGCCATTTTGTCTCTCGCACTGAGTGTTGTTTATCAAACAAGATGGACAAAAACATGTTACGGGGCTGTTTTGACAACTCCCTCCCACATAGTCATGTTGAGGGAGTCCCCAAACATCCCCCAAGAGCAAAAACGGTTTTATTTTTTTTTCGGCAATTTCGCCGAGTACGCTTACCGTACGCTTACCGTAAGCGTACGGTAAAAAAATAAAAATAAAAAAAACACTATCCACACTTACCCCACCCCCTGTGCTTTTGGTGGCCGTAGGCCACCAAATGTACAGGGCTTATTAATAGGTAAAAAAAACTAAATTTTGGCAACATGAAATTATAAAATCGAAATAAAAAAAACACTATCCACATTGACCCCACCCCCTGTGCTTTTGGTGGCCGAAGGCCACCAAATGTACAGGGCTTATTAAAGTTGATAAAAACCGTGCACGGAACGAACTGCGTTAAGTGGGCGCGCACGCCTCGAATGGCGTAAAGTAACTTAGCATTTAAAAAAACGTACAAATTCACTGAAAAAACCATAGGTTTCACACACGTTATAGTTAGGAATTAGCATTTAAAAAACCTTGCAAATTCACTGAAAAAACCATAGGTTTCACACATGTTATAGTTAGCGGAAATTTTACTGATAAAAAACCAGTGAAATTGCCCCGTTATAGTTAGTGCTGGCAACTATAACTCACGCGACCGCAATCTTCTGCTGATGACATATGTGTCTTTATGAAAAAAAAATATTTGTAATATATGTATAGCTAAAAATGTATGGAAGAAGACATGGACAAATAAGTGTCTAAATACAGTATTAGCATCAGCAGAGGATTGCGGTCGCGTGAGTTATAGTTGCCAGCACTAACTATAACGGGGCAATTTCACTGGTTTTTTATCAGTAAAATTTCCGCTAACTATAACATGTGTGAAACCTATGGTTTTTTCAGTGAATATATATATATATATATATATATATATATATATATATATATATATATATATACATACATATATATATTACCTACTGGCGGTCGCCAGTAGGTAGTTATAGTTAGGACCCCTTTTCCATAGGAAATCCGCAACATTCTATTTTGAATAACTTTGGCGCCGGTCGACGAATCCTCGCGAATTTCTCAAAATAGGTGGGGCGCTCCGCTCCGCTCCTACCCTGAAAGTCTCAGGGGATTCGTCAAGCGGGGGCTGAGATAAAAGGGGGGGTCCCAAAACGCGTTTTTCCCATGCATTTTTCCATAGGACCTTTAGACAGGGCTACAGCCCGAACGGCTGAACAGAATTACTAGAAATTTGTCAGAGAGGTAGTCCTCAGGTCAAGGAAGTGCCTTTTGTAGGTTTGGTGTAAATCTGTTCAGTAGATTCTGAGAAAATAGCCTTTAAATCAATATATATATCTGAGCCAGCTTACGGTACGCTTACCGTAAGCTTACCGTACGCGTACGGTGGCGTGCGCGAGCGCGATTCTGATTGGCTCTTAGATCTTAGTAAACATTTGAAACAGCCGAAACCAGGAAGCGGCGTCCGCCATTTTCTCTCTCGCACTGAGAGCTAGGTTGTTAAATAAAACCAATAAACATGTAAAGGGGCTGTTTAGACAGCTCCCACACACATAGCCATGTTGAGGGAGTCCCCAAAGACCCCCCAAGGCCAAAAATGCAATTTTTATTTTTTCGCTAATTTCGCCGATTACGCTTACCGTACGCGTACGGTAAAAAATGTAAAAAAAAAAAACACTATCCACACTCTCCCCACCCCCTATGCTTCTGGTGGCCGCTGGCCACCAAATGTCCTGGGCTTATTAGACGTGTGAAAAACCACAATATTTTAAACAAAAATAATAAAAGAAAAAATGAACAACACTCTCTCCACCCCGTGTGCAAATGGTGCCCGAAGGGCACCATTTGTGCATGGCTTATAAAAATTACGAAAAATTAAAATATTACCTTTCAAAACGAAGTGCATCATATGTCCTCCATGTGCGCACGGTGCGCGAAGCGCATCGTGTGTACATGGCCCATCTAGCGTAACGTGGGCACGCGGTGCGCGTAGCGCACCGCGTGCCCACCGTGCGTGCACGGCACTAACTGCGTAAAGTGGGCGCGCGGTGCGCGAAGCGCACCGCGTGCTTACTGTGCGCGCACGGTGCGCGAAACGCACCGCGTGCTTACTGTGCGCGCACGGTGCGCACACGGAACGAACTGCGTTAAGTGGGCGCGCACGCCACGAATGGCGTAAAGTAACTTAGCATTTAAAAAACCGTACAAATTCACTGAAAAAACCATAGGTTTCACACACGTTATAGTTAGGAATTAGCATTTAAAAAACCTTGCAAATTCACTGAAAAAACCATAGGTTTCACACGTTATAGTTAGCTGGACATTTTACTGATAAAAAACCAATGAAATTCCCCCGTTATAGTTACTGTAGGCAACTATAACTCACGCGACCGTAATCCTCTGCTGTTGACATATGTGTCTTTATGAAAAAAAAATATTTGTAATATATGTATAGCTAAAATTTAATGGAAGAAGACATGGGCAAATAAGTGTCTAAATACAGTATTAGCATCAGCAGAGGATTACGGTCGCGTGAGTTATAGTTGCCTACAGTAACTATAACGGGGGAATTTCATTGGTTTTTTATCAGTAAAATGTCCAGCTAACTATAACATGTGTGAAACCTATGGTTTTTTCAGTGAATATATATATGTATATATATATATATATATATATATATACACACACATACACACCTACACACACACTCACATTTCTCTTTCTCTCTCTTTCTCTCTTTCTCTCTTTCTCTCTCTTTCTTTGTCTTTCTCTCTTTCTCTCTCTTCCTCTCTTTCTCTCTCTTTCTCTCTCTCTCTTTTTTTTCTTCTTGCAGGCTGCGTGTTTTGGTACAGAACAAAGTGTAGAGCCGACATGGCACACATCCCTGTGTGCCATGCCTACAATCCACTGCCCTGGCATAGGACAGCCACTGCTCTAGCTGGGTGCACTATACCAGTGGCCTGTGGTGAGGGTACAGGTACATAAGCCCTGTAGACCTACAGTGTCTAAGTAAATCCGTCCATCACCACCCCCTTTTGTACCGCTAAGTAAATTCTTAGACATTGTAAGTGCAGTAATGCCATAAAGAGTTTATGGTCTGGGAGTTTGTCATTACAAACTCCACAGCACCATCTCTGGTATCAAACTTTTCAGCCCATTACACTCACATTGGGATTTAATGAAAAATGCACTCCGAGAGCATCTTAGAGATGCCCCCTGAAAATCAACCTCAGTCTAGTATCCTGGCTGAGTGTCTGCTTGCCAGCTGCTACCACCAGACATGTTTCGAGAGCCTGCCGCTGTCGGCGTCCTGAAACAAAGTGCATCTTGGGACGAGGTGCCAAGCCTCCTCCCCCAGGATGGGCAGTGTCCACGAAGGGGAAGCTTCAAAGGCGTTCTGCCTTTGTGAGCTACCCCAGCCAATAGCTGCTCCCAGCATCTGGCCCCAACCAGTTCTGACCTCCACTTTGGGTGGGAGAATCGGCAGAAAGACCAAATTAGGAGGAGGGGTGTGCCCACCTTTGCCAAACCCACCCCTCAGGTGGGGGAGGCGAGGTGAAGAACAACTCTGTCCCCGTCATCTTACAGATGGGGTGACCCAGTCAACCAGAGTGAGACTAATGCTCCCTTCCCACTGGAGGGTGACATAATAGGGGGTGTACCCACCCCAAGGAAGGGACTCATTGGTTCCGACCTGTACCTACATGTAACACCCCTAAATTTAGTATTATGGGGAAACCCTGAACCTTCCCTCCTCAGACAAGAAGAAGAAGGCCTGAAGAGCTGTGCTGAAGAAGGAGAGAAGGACATCAACTGACTTGGCCCCAGCCCTACCGGCCTGTCCAGACCTTGACCGACTACAGTGAAATCCCGGTGTGTCTTGCAGCCAGCAGCCCCCAGGAACCCGGAGGACCTGCCCTGCCTTCCCAAACCAGACTTTGTCTCCCGTGAGTACCGGATTTGCTCGCCCACAGACTCTGGCTCTGGCCAAATCTGAGAGTCTGCACTGCTCTGCACCTGACGCCCACAGCCTGAGTTCGAGTGGACCACCACCACGAGGAGTTCTCCTCGGTGATCCTGACCTGGGATCTGGTGATCTCTGACCTGCCTCAAGTCTCCAACCGATGCCTGCAGCCCCTTTCTGGAGGATCACCCTGACGTTAAGAAAACCCAATGCCAAAGAACACCTCTGCACCGACGTCCCACGGTGTGGGTGTCTCAGCCTCTCCAGGCATCCCAACTTACCTCTCCAACTGGTGGTCGCCTCCAGAAGATCTTCGTCACTGAGCCTTCATTGTTTGTTGCTACCAGAATATCCCCATTGAAATCCACAGGACACCCGACGCCAAATAAGCACCCTGTACCCGGCTGCCCCGGTGCCCTGAGCCTAACACCAGGAGCTTGAATCCCACAGCCTTGTGACCTGGGAACGAAGGCTCCCCCTTTACCTTGAGCCTAACACCAGGAGCTTTGCTCCCACAGCTTTGTGGCCTGCTCGTGAGCAGCCACCAACCGCAGGCCCCCTATTCCCCATTGGATAACATTGGGCCACAGCTCACTGCACCCGGCTGCCCTAGTGCCGCTGAGGGTGCTTTGATAGTGCATCCTTGACACCTGGGCAACCTGGTTTGAACCCCAGGAAACCAACTCCCTAATACTTAACCATAAACTGATAACACTGCTTTCTCCCACAGGTCTGCATTGACTGCTTTTCTGTGAAAAATCTTTTAAGTGTCAAGTTGGTTTGTATGGAAACCCTAAGAAACTGCAAATGTGTAAAAACTGAAATACTTAACTTTTGTGTAGGAAATGTCCCAGTGTGATATTTAGGCATCTCACACTCTGGAGCAAAAGTAACTTAAAAAGTAATCCAAGAAGTAACGTATCCTGTAATCTACAAAGTAGCTAAACAGTAGTTTTGACTGTTGACTTATCTGTAAATACAACCACTGCATTGAACCTGCTTTCAGCTGTAATTTACTGCATAAATATTGCAAAGTATTATTATACTTATCTGGTCCAGGCCTAGCTTGGTTCTATAAAATAAAATATAACTAAATACAATTTTTATACAAACAAAATTGGACTGAGTTCAGTCTTTGAGTGTGTCACATCATTTCTTGCCCGAGTGTGTACAATAAATGCTTAACACTACCCTCTGATAAAGCCTTACTGCTTGCACACACTACCACAAATAGAGAGTAAGGTATTATCTACTTTTACCTCTGCCTACCTTTGGGGTTCCACTGAACTCTGTGCACACTATACCTTACTTTGGTATAGTATATAGAGGGTCAGCTTCCTACAGTGGGCATACCTTCTGTGCTGTTCTTATATTTCCCCCCTGTCTTCCTTCCGAAAAGGAAGGGAGACAGGAAGGGGGCCTGGTCCTGATAGCAGGAGAGGCTGGGGTTACGTTAGAAAGGCGGCAAGGCCTTTGAAGCTCCCCTGCCTCAGATGGCTCTTCCTGACCTGGGGGAGGTGTGCACACCTCCGCCCAGGAAAGGCTTTATTTCTGGGCTCAGGGAGCAAAGGCTCCCACCCTAGGGGTCCAGAAACTTGTCTTGTGGTAGCCGACTGGTGTTTACCAGTCAGGTAACCCACCAGAGGGTGGTTGTTTTTCAGAGAGCATCTCTAAGATGCCCTCTCAGTGCATGGTATAATAAATTCCACGCTAGCATCAGTGGGGGATTGTTATGCTGAGAACTTTGATACCAATCTTCCCAGAGTTCAGTAAAGCCATTATGGTGCTGTGGAGTTCGTAATGAAAAACTCCCAGATCATATACTCAGACAGTCAGTCAAACCACTTTATTCGGTTAATAAAAACCATAAAAGTACAAAACATATATCACAGTACACAATACCATAAAAATGTTTAAAATCCGAATACTCAGCTCATATGGGCGACTTAAAAAAGACATAATAGTATAAGATCAAATTTCATTGAATCATGTAAAAATCCAGGCTACCAATATAACATTTTAACAGTATAAAAACAGTGATCACCAATAGCCTAAAAATCACTCATTAGGGGTTTAGTGTACTATAGCGCTTTTTCCTGAGTCGAACAGCTGCAACAAAAAAACTTGCGATGTTAAATATCTCCCATGGGTCATTCAGCAACTGCAAATAAAGTAAAGCGGGTTTGACTCTATAAAACCTTTTCCCATTGAAATTGAAACTAAAAACCTCCTTCGAATGACTCTATAATATTCACAGAACATTATAATATGCATGGTATCTTGAGTTGAAAAATTGTCACAGGTACAAGGACCTAAATCACATACCCTACTCCAGCCTTGCGAATTAACTAAGAAGGTATGGATTAAATTAAATTGAAACCTAGTTAAAAGCTGGTGACGATAGTGCTTCCTGACAATTTTCACATATGGTTCAATCGAGATTGTGGTTTTTAGCAAGAAATAGGCTTTTACTGTAGATTTCGTTAGCTCTGTCTCTTCCCGCTCGGCCGCCATCAGATTAAAAAATTGGGTTCTGACCCATGTCACAACTTTTTTTCTTATTTGATCAGGAAAAATAAATAAATCTGGGCGCTCTAATTCACTTTAAATATTCTTTACATAATATAGCCACGGGATGCTATTAGCGTTCTCCAGGGCCACACAATCCCTAATAATCTGATGATTAAGAGTTAATTCGAGATTAAGCAGGTCTTTCACCAACAGATCACCGGACCCAACCTCGACAAGTCTGTCACATATCGTGCTCCAACCTCTTGATGTATTATAAACGTTGAGGTAGACTGTGGAACAGACAGGAGGGAGCGTACAAATTTGTTTTCAACTATCTGTACCCTCTCTCCAATTTTGTAACCCATAGAGCTGAGCCATTAAAGGCGATAGCCATGCATTTGGACCTATAAATGTTGAGCATGGCTTCAATTAGTCTGGCCCCCAACCGTTGTGCAAAGCCATGAAGAGCAGCAGTTGATCTTGCCATCAATTTGTTTTTTTACTATCTGTTGGGGCGCCCATGTTTCCTTCTCATCAAATAAACCCCCAAATAGGTAAAAGAGGACACCCTGGTCAGCTCAATGCCTTCACAATAAAAAGATTGTAATGTTTTATTTTTTTGCCCCATAGACATTGTTTGAGATTTCACTATATTAACTACAAGATCCAATGATTTCATGTAGGCCCCAAATGAGTCCAGTAGCCTCTAAAGCCCTATGGCTGTATGGGTCATTAAGACTGCATCGTCCGCATAAAGGAGCATGGGAACCCCCATGTCCCCTATGTGCCGTATGTCCTGACTGGCCATTTCAAGAGACTTTGCTAGATTATTAATATATAAGGAGAATTGTAGTGGCGCTAAAATGCAACCCTGTCAAACACCTCTACTAGTTTTAAAGTGCCTTGCGCATTTACCTTCTTGATTTACCCTTACACTTGCAGAAAGGTCCCTGTGCAAATCTGCAATGCGGTAAACCAGACTTGAATCAATGCCCATGTCTAACAGGATCAACCACAGCTTCGACCTATTGACCAAGTCAAAGGCCGAAGTGAGGTCCATAAAAGCCAAATGCAGTGACCCCAATTTGGCTTTTGTATATTTACCAGCTAGTAGATGTAAATTAAGTCACTAATCCAAGGTGCTCCTTCGTCTTCTAAAGCCGTGTTGAACATTAGTTAAAACCTCTTTCTCATTCAGCCAATCCATTAGCTTGGTTAAAATAACTCTCCCTAAAACTTTTACTGTGGAGTCAATTAATGATATTGGCCTATTACACCGTGGGTCCCCTCTCTGTCCTTTTTTAAAAACTGGGTGATCGTAGAGAGTGACCAAGATGATGAGAAACCCTGGTGACTAGTTACATTAAAAACATTTGTCAAAAATTTGGCCCGGAAAGGAAGGATATTGTTTAAATAAATCGTCCGGTACTCCGTCAGGGCCAGGAACCTTATTACTAATCATTTGCATTATTGCCCATTGTACTTCACCTTCATTAAAAACAATTATTTGAGAATCCGTACAGCACTCATGGCTACCAGCGAGAACTGGTGTCGGAGAGGCCTCATATATGGTTTCGAAATGAGAAAGCCACTGGGCTTCAGTAATGTTACTGTCTAAAGGGGTATTCTCTGTACCTAGAAAAAAAAGGGTTGTTAACAATAGCCCAGAATCTGGAACTATTTTTTAAAACCTCCACCGATAAAAGCTCCTCCCAAGCCTCCTCATTTATTTCTTTTTTACGCATAGCCAGTACCAGCTTATACTGCTTCTTAACATAGCTATTTGATTTTTGTCTCGTGGGGCCGTTTTCAAGGCGGCAATTAATTTGCGATGCGCCATAGAGCAATTGCTGTCAAACCACCCTTCACCAATATTTTTCCTATAACTAGTTACTTTGGTGAGATCTGATGCTGCCTGGGCACAAATTCCTTCAAAGGCTTTAAGTACCTCCGCCCCCTGACTAAAGTTATCAAGGCAGGTATCTAGCTTATCCTCAACCTTCGCACAAAGTTCTTTAAAAAAAAAAGTCCGGGATTAGCTTTGCCCACTTTAACCTACAACCCTGGTCAGTTACTTTCACACAGTTGTCACTACCTAGCTTTTCCCAATTCCCCTTTAGGCCGCATCCTCTATTCAAAACAAGAATAACAGGGTTATGATCACTGTAGTTAGACCACCTAGCATTATAAAAAACTACATGGGATAGCAAAATAGGGGAAATGAATATAAAATCTATACTAGTGTCCTTCCCTCGTCCTTTAAAAGTGGGAACCCTATTATTAATATCTGAATAACTTGGTTCAGAAAGGTCTACCATGGCCAAAAGCTCCTCCAAACATACCCCACATTGTGTATGCTCAAAACGAGGAGTCGGAGAGTTTACTGGGCCTAAAGGATCTTCTAGTTGACAACTCATCTCACAAACATGCACATTAAAATCGCCCATTAGTACAATGCTCCTCTAAAAAACATTTCAATTTGCATAAATGTTCATTTAAAAACTGCTCTCACCAGAATTATAAAAATTAACAAACAGCGATTTAGTTAAATTAGTAGCAACAGACTAAATTATCAAAGGATAATGGGACCCCCACCTCCACCATCCATTTCAAGTGAGAATAACATTAATAAGCCCCCTTTGGGTCTGCCGGCCGCAGAGGGAAGTGCCGGAATACTGTATGTTTTAAAACCATCCAACCAAAACTTATTTTCCAGATCCCAGGTCTCCTGTAGGCTCACTATATCATCATTTTTTTTTAAGTCAAGCCACCTAGGGTCTTCCTTTTTTACTTCTTAAACCTGCGATGTTCCAACTAATGATCTTACAGTCAGACACTTCAATTTCGTCTAACCCCTGCTCTGTAATATATTCCTCAGTCTGGCCCCGAAGGTAACTTGGCTGCTCCAGTCAGTCATTCTCATCTAAGAGTGATTATGGGAGGAATCTATTTTGACATGCTAACCCTTTCCCATCATCAGTTCTTTATAAGCATATGGGTGGCAGTTGGGTAGCACTTGCTAAATTCCCATTTGGGATAACAGAGCGATTCTCCTTCCTAGTACTTGACTGAAGAGTAGAACTGCCCAATTAGTCTCAACAGGGTCAAACCCCCATAGCTGTCCACTGGGTGAATGAAACCCCCTTGTTGGTGGGTAGAAAAAAACATGGGGCAAAGCTCTAATGGTCCACTGACCCACACTAATGCCTCCCTTAAATAACTGCCCCACTATGTCTGCCCTATCAAAGTTGATCACAATACAGCCACCTGTGCCCTGTTTTGGTCTATGACCAACCCTCCCCACTTGTCTGACCATTATGATGTGTGATGAAACCTTGGTCCCATCTTAACATTGCTGGTCACACCATTATTTGCTTTTTTGGAGCAACTCCATGGTTGACTCCGGACAGTTCTTTTTAAGTGGGGGAACCCCTGTGAGGATGGCCACTAAAGGAGTAGCTTCTGGGTGCAAGTTGAGTCTATCACTATTGGGCTCAGTGTTAACCGTTTGTTCACAGTTATCCCTAATCTCAGACAAAGACTCATGGTTGGGCAAGGGGCTTTGAACTAAATTTGTTTGATTACCAGTGCTAGCCCCTACATGTCTCCCCAAAGTTACATCTATCTTAGTTGTAGCAATGGGCCCAATGTTATTCCTTGTTGATGTTTGACTAAAATGACTAGAATTACCCCTCTCACTATTACTGGAATTGGACTGCAGTTGGGCCTGATTAGTGCTGCTATTTTTGCCAATTTTATTGTCATTATTTGTACCCCCAGATGACATTCCCACCGCTCAAGTTTCAACATAATCCCTTTGTAGGTGCCTCCCGGCGCTGTCAGAAGTGCCGGCCTTGGCGGTAGCTGGCGGGACCGCAAGTGGTGCTGGGAGGTATAGTCCTCCTCCTTGCTTCCGGACTCCTGGGCACCTGACCCCGACAAAGAGCGAACACTGCAGGCCAAAGGGCTTCTCGCTGTGCAGGAACCCCTAATGTCTTTTGTAGGCGCCTCCTGGCGCTGTCAGAATTGGCGGCGTTGGCGGTAGCTGGCGGGACCGCAAGGGGTGCTGGGAGGTGTAGTCTTCCTTCCGTCTCTTCCCAGCTCCCGGACTCCTGGGCACCTGGCCCTGACAAAGGGCGAACAACACTTCAGGCCAAAGGGCTTCCCATATACTCTTTCTGGCTTTTCTGCACTTACCGTGTCTAACAATGGACTTATACACTGTAGGGGTACAGTGCTCATGCAACTGTACCCTCACCAGTTGTGTAGTGCACCCAGCTAGAGGGGTGTTATACCTACAACATAGATAGTGGGTTGCAGGCATGGCACACAGGAATTAACTTATGTCTGCACCAAAACACGCAGCCTGCAATGGCAGTGAGTGTGTGTTAAGGTTCAGGACATTTAATGGTGGCACAATATGTACTGCAACCCGTACAGGCCTTCCCTGGTCACAGTGCCCTTGGAACCTTTTACAAGGGACTTACATGTGGCCAGAGATGTGCCAATTGGGGTTATAAAGGTACCGTTTTGGGGAAGAACACAGGCCCTGGGAACCTGATTGGCAGGGACCCAGGGCACATCAAGTCAAAGTGCATCAGAAATCTGGCAAAATGTGAGGGGGTGGGGGGTTACTGCAACAGAAACCCAGCTTCCTACAGGGAGAAAGTGGGCAGTCCTGTCGGGTACCTCCCATTATGGGGAAGGGCTCCAAGAGTGTACCAATGAGCCGCAGCCAGGCTAAGGAATCCTAGTATAATAGACTAATCAGATTACGGAAGCCGTTGGGGATGCCCAATCTTTTTTGAAGTGGCCTGAAGAAAGGACCATTCAAGAAACACAAATGCTTTTTTCGGCATCTAGGAGGGCGACTGCTGCCGGAATGGAAGGGGAAATCTTGTTGATCACAGCAAAATTATTACAGAGGTTAATGGAAGTGGTACAAAACCGGACTGCATTGGAGAGATTATGCAGTACATTAATAGGGAAAGTCGGATGGCTAATAATTTGGTCAAAGTTTTAGTGCCATGATTTATAAGGGGCAATGGCTGATATGAATTACAGAGATGAGGAGGGTTATTTGGTTTAAGGCATGGTGGGATTTTTAAACACCAGTGCGAACAAGGTCAGCTGACGAGGCGTGGCAGATCACGAATTGCAGTTGCAAGCCTAGGTGGGACAGGACATCTCCCAACAGCGGGGACACTCTTGTGAAAGATCTTTTTGCCACAGTCGAGAATGCGCAGTGTCAAAGCTATGCTTTGGTGTTCCCAAGAATTCTCTTTCTAGCTGATAAATTTAGGCTACAGTGGATCACAGGACTTCTGTATGCCTTTCTGTCACTGGCTGCGGGCCCGACTGGGGGTCCTGTCCTTCCATCGCCGGCGGCTCTGGTGTCGCCGGCGGCTCCAGCCCCAGCGCCGCAGGACCTACCGGGATCCGGGGTCAGACCCTGGTCGACACCAGTTGACCTTATTACATCTCCACCGACGTCGACCCCACCGGCACCACTTCCACTGTCGCCCGCTCCTCGGGACGACTTCAACCCCGATTCCGACGCCGATGGGGCCCTTTATCCCCTATGTGCGCCCTCCTTATTTTCAGCATGTTTCGCAGACTTCGGAGGAAGGGAAGGACTGGGAGGGGTCTGAGGACCCTCTCACACAACAGTGTGATTATGATACGGACTGGGCAGAGGATTTAGGGAATGCCAGTGGTCTTAACACCTCACCTGACCTTGGCATGCTGTCTCCTCCTACCGTGGCTACGGAGGAGGGAGCCAGTTACGCAGTGGTATTACGTAGGGCAGCCGAAGCCATCAACCTCGAACTCCCTACAGTGGCCGTCAGGACTAACCTCCTGACAGAAGTGCTTTAGCCGGCATTGACCTCTTCGGAGCCCTTGCTGCCGTTTAATGACGCACTTTCTGAAGTCCTTTTGGGCACTTGGTCCAGGCCCAACACAGGGGCCCCTGCGGACAGGAACGTGGCCAGATGCCATCGCCCGGCTCCGGGCGACCCCCCTCTTTCTCTCCCAACACCCCACCCCCTAGAGCTTGGTTGTTGAAGCCTCTGCTTCCCAGAGTGCGTTCCCTTCCGCACCTCTGGATAGGGAATCGAAGAAGCTGGAGCCACTTTGCAAGAAGCTGTTTTCATCTGCCAGCTTATGGCTGCAGTTGGTTAACACTGCATGCCTCTTGGGCTGTTATTCCCACTCTCTGTGGGATACGGATGTGCAGGTGCTGCCCCACTGTCCGGAGAAGGCACGGACAGTACTCTCTCAATCTGTAGCAGCTGGGAGAGACGCAGCGAAGTTCACTATTTGTTGTGGGCTCGATACCACGAACTCGCTGGGCAGGGCGATTTCCACGACCGTGGCACTTCGGCGCCACACCTTGCTGATAACTGGCTTCTAAGGGGATGTCCAGAACACTTTGATGGACATGCCCTTTGATGGCATTCGCCTTTTTGGCAATAAAGCGGATAGTGCGTTGGAGCGCTTTAAGGACTCATGGGCTACGGCCAAGTCCTTGGGCCTGTCGGCCACTCGCCCTCCTCCACCTTCTGCTTTTTGCTGCTTTCGTGGCCACGGACGGGGTACCCCAACACGTTTGTTCCAGAGCCACAGGCCAGCGCAGCAACATCCTCAGCGCGGCTGCGGATGTGGGAACCGTCGAGGCAGTTCTGGGGGCCAGCGGGTGGGTCAGTCCACCTCCACCCTCGCAGCGTCCACTGCAAAGCCTTCCTATTCTGACCTTTCAGGCCCATCGAACGCCAGTGGGCGGCAGGATTCGGCATCATCTCCCCCACTGGTGCAACATCACATCGGACAAGTGGGTGCTGCAAATTGGCCGAAGGTTCTACTCCCTCCCCTTCGAGACTTCCCCCGCAGCTATGCCACCTCAGTACCACCGCATGTCAGGGACCCTCTTGTGCTTCTTCAACAGGAAGTCACGGCCCTCTTGGCCAAGGGGGCCATTGTGCGTGTTCCTGGGCCAGAAGTAGGTCGTGGTTGTCATTCCCACTACTTTCTGGTCCCCAAGAAGGACAAGGGCTTGCGTCCTATCTTAGACCTTCGGAACGTCAATCGCTTCCTCTGGAAGGAGAAGTTCAAGATCAGGGGTCTCCAACCTTTTCTGTAGTGAGAGCTACTTCTGCTCAAGTAAAGTCTTCCAGAGCTACTAAGCAATTTTATACCTGTAAAATAGTGACTACACTATGACCACCCAAAGTAAGATTTTCAGTAGTTACCACCCAAGTATACCAAGTGCGGTTACCAGCAGAAATTCTTGGAAAAAGTTCTGCAATATTAAATACTTCCCCTTGACTTATGAAGTAACATTCAAATCTTCACATGCCCAGTGGCACAAAGGACATAAGCACAGCAGTACGTCTCCCCAGCTCAGCTTGAATTATAATTCACTAGTTTCTGAAAATGCACATTTTCCTATCTAATACTACTTTTCACTGTGGGCAAACAAACTCAATTTTCCAGAAGAAACCCCATTTTTGAAAACTGAAACGGCCTTTAAAATATCAATTTTCAGTTTTTGAGAAATGCACAGTCTCAAAACATCAGCTTACCATTATCATCGTGTACTCCCATGTACAAATGCCTCATATGGGCAGACTACTTTGAATTCCCAGGTATTACAGTCATATGCCATGGATGCTCACCATTGGTACAGGAAACAATGGTCCTAGACGTCTTTAAAGCTACAATTCAGTTATAAAAAACATTAATTAGTCAAAGGGCATCCGGTACATATATAATTATCATTGTATCATTAATGTACCACCATTTTCTTTACAATGCAAACAAGTATATCCTCAAAAGACACAAAGGCACAAAATATCGCTGCAATAGTGACTGTTTACTATTTAGTTACTTTTATAACAGATCACCATATTCAATGCTCCAAATAGAGAAAGAGGTTCCTCCAAGGAGAGTGTGAAAAAGAAAAGTGCTTGTGAGGTAGGACAGATATAAAGGAGGGGAATCCAAAAGGCAAATTCAATAACCAATTAATTACACATTCTGGTTTCCTTAGTAAAACTGGTTGTGGTTCATAGTGGCACCAGTTTACAGATAGGCCTGTCCCTTATGGATTTACAAATATTCATTTCATGATTTTCTGATGACGCACAGAGAACATTCATCTGTGAAAAGGCAGGGCTGGAATGATATCAGGTACAGGCCCACTGGGGGAGAGTGTCGACGTCTCAACCCTGGTGCAATGAGGGTAATTTATATCCTCTGCAGGCGGGTCTTCCTCAGGACAGGGGGAGGGGAGGCAACCTAGGGTGAGGTACAGTCAGGATACAGCCTCTGAGGAAGACCCGCCTGCAGAGGATATAAATTACCCTCATTGTACCAGGGTCGAAACGTCAACACATACGCCAGACATGCTCAGAGTAGGTCTATGATGGCTGCCAGCATACCACAAATAGACCAAAAATACTAAAATAGTCAAGGATGACCATAATTATGCCATTGGCACTATTATGTCAGGAATGGACACAATTATGCAGGTTCTTGGCACCAGGCATAGTTTCAGGAAGCAATAGTGTTTATCATGGACACACACATAAATGTTCATGAATCTCTTAATTTTCTCTGGTATGGATCATACCCTGTTCTCCTCAGGTCTTGAGCTGATCATGCATCTAACGGATACATTTTCACTCTGACTCCTGCAGTCCCACACTTTGGTGGGTCAGCACTGATTATAGCTCAGGCTACTGCTGCCATACTTTTTTGATGGTGCACTGTTCACGCACATGTTGTGACTGATAAAGGAGGGACTGCAACACAGTCAATCTCCTTGTGGCTTAATTATATTGAGATTGGATACAGTGTCATGTAGCAGGTCCTATCAGCTAGCACAGTGTGTGTTTGAGTGTTAGTATGAGTTACTGTGATAGGTTTGGCTGGCTGTCACTCTTAGGGTCTTAAGATGATCAGTGCTGCCTTCTTTAATAGGCACCTACTCTGAAATTGATACTGGCTTGACTTCACCTCAGAGAGCTACTTTGAAGGTACTGGCGAGCTACCAGTAGCTCCCTAGCTACTCGTTGGAGACCCCTGTTCAAGATGCTCACACTTGCTCAAGTCTTGTCTCCCCTATACCCTCAAGACTGGAAGGTAGCGTTGGAATTGCAGGACGCTTACTTTCATATCCCTGTCCTGCCGGCCCATCGGCGTTAACTGTGGTTAACGGTAGGCTACGAGCACTTTCAGTGCATCCTGTTGGTGGATCATGCCAGATGGCATATGTGGGCTCTGCAATGGGACCTGAAGTTCCAATGGGCACAGCATCAGGGCAACCTGTCACATCCAGATCTCGGAGGGCACTGGTCAACAATTGCAGTGGTGGCTCATGAATCGCGATTGGGTCAGTGGCAGATCCCTCTCCCTTCCCCAACCGGAACACACAGTGGCGACGGATGCGTCCCTTCTGGGATGGGGCGGCCACATGGGAGAGGTGGAGATCAGAGGACTCTGGTCTCTGGCGGAGTCCTGGCTCCATATTAACCTTCTGGAGCTTCAGGCCATCCGACTTGCACTGAAGGCATTCCTTCCCTCTGTCAAGGGGAGAGTAGTGCAGGTGTTCACAGACACCACCACCACCATGTGGTACTGCAACAAACAGGGCGGGGTGGGGTCGTGGACCCTATTTCAGGAGGCTCTGCATCTCTGGGCATGGCTGGAACATCAGGGCATTTCCCTGGTGGTTCAACACCTGGCAGGTTCTCTGAACGCCAGGGCGGACAATCTCAGCCGCTAGTGCATTATGGATCACGAATGGCGTCTGCACTACCCAGAGTGCTGAAGAAGATCAAGGGCAACCGGGCCCAAGTCATTCTTGTGGCTCCGGACTGGGCTCGAAGAGTATGGTATCCCGAGCTACTCAGCATGGCTATTGATCCCCTGATCCGACTGCCTCTTCGGGAGGATCTTCTGTCGCAGCAACAGGGGACGCTCTTCCACCTGAACCTGTCCAGCCTCCACCTCCTTGCGTGGATATTGAGCAGCTGCAGTTGACGTCTTTTGACCTGCCTCCCGAAGTCTATGATGTAATTTTGGCAGCCAGGCATCCCTCCGTTAAGACGGTATACGCCTGCAGGTGGAATAAGTTTGTGGCATGGTGCACAGCAAAGGCTGTGGATCCCCTTTCTGCCCCCCTTTCAGAGGTCCTTCTATTCTGTCTTTCTTTGGCCCAGCAGGGCTCTGCTCTGGGCACTATCAAGGGCTATCTCTTGGCCATTTCAGCCTTTTTACGGCTTCCAGATCAGCCTTCTCTGTTCAAGTCCCATGTTGTAAACAGATTCTTGAAAGGCATACTCATCTTTTCCCTCCTGTTCCATTCATAATGCCTCAGTGGGACTTGAACCTGGTTCTGACATATCTGATGTGTGCTCCCTTTGAGCCACTTCACAACTGTCCTCTTCGTCTTCTCACTTTAAAGACCGCTGTCCTCGTGGCCATCACCTCTGCCAGAAGAGTGAGTGAGCTCCAGGCTCTTTCTTCTAAACCCCCTTTTCTCTCTGTCCATCGGACAAAGTGGTTCTAAGAACTCGTCCATCTTTTCTCCCAAAAGTTGTCACTGCCTTTCATATCAGGCAGACCATCACTTTGCCCACCTTCTTTCCGCCTCCGCATCCCTCAAAAGAGAAAGAGAGGCTCCACCGTCTGGATCCAAAACGTGCGTTCTACCTGAACCGCACACAACAGTTCCGGGTGGATGACCAGCTCTTTGTTGGCTATGTGGGCGCCAAGAAAGGTCGAGCCGTGCACAAGCGGACCATCTCTCGGTGGGCCATTCTGTGCATAATGGCTTGTTATTCTTTGGCTAAAAGGGAGCCTCCGGTGGGGCTGCACGCTCATTCTACCAGGGCGACGGCAGCCACTACTGCTTTGGGACGGGGAGTTCCCTTGCATGACATCTGTCAGGCAGCTACATGGGCCTCGCTGCACAGGTTTACCAAGCATTATTGCCTGGACAGCCAAGTCCGGAGAGACAGCTTCTTTGGCCGTTCTGTCCTCCAGGATTTTCTGGTGTAATCTTGGTTCGCAGACCCACCACCGGGGTTGGTATTACTGGGGTATCTATTCTAAGGTAAGGAATCTATCACTACGTGTTTCTTTCAGATGCACAAGTTACTTACCTTCAGTAACGATATATCTGTAAGAAACATTAGTAGTGATAGATTACTTACCACCCCACCCATCCTCCCAATTCTGCGAACTGATTTCTAGGGTTAAGGTCATCCCTTTCAGGACCCTAGTTTCATGGCACCAGTGGTCCGTTTCTTGCAGGGCTCTGCGTTCCTGGCGCGGAAAGTCGTGTACAGAACTGACGTCAGCACGCATGGGCGCGTCTAAGTAGCTCCAGCGACGTCATCTCGGCGCCGACAACACCTACCGACTCGCAGGGGTACTGCTGATGAAAACTTTCCGGATCCAGTCTGACGCCTGGGGGTAATTCTAAGGTAAGGAATCTGTCACTACTAATGTTTCTTACAGATCTATCGTTACCGAAGGTAAGTAACTTGTGCAATGCAGCCGCATCGGACAATGCTTTGATTCCAATTTGATCAAAATGGCATATTTGATGGCATGTGTAGCTGTAGATACACATGCTTAGAATAGGTCCGCCATCTAGTGTTGGGCTCGAAATTGAGCAAGTTGTTTTTCTTCGAAGAAGTCTTTCGAGTCACGAGGTGTAGTAACTCCTCCTCTTGTTTGAATTGCATATGGTCCTCGACTCCATTGTTAGATTGTTTTTTCTTCCGTTGGGTTCGGTAGTGGACTCCTCTGCTCCTTCTCGATGTTGTCGAAAAACTAGCATTTAGGCTTATAACGTTGGTATTGTTATCGATCGTGGTTACTTATATTGTACATCGGTCACGTTGATGCGTTCCAGCCAACCAAGAACCAGAGGACCTTCCGGGCAGACCTTTCCTTTTGCAAATTCCATTCACGTCATGCCCATCTAGTGATGGAACGGGCACCTTTTCATTTTTGCCCACGCTGCCACACCAAGTTTCCACACACCAGCCAGCTCTTGGTGTGTAACTTTTGCCTGCCTCCGGATCATCAGGAATCATCTGTGAGGCATGTAAGTGCTTCCATTTGAAAGAGATGCTCCATAATCGACTCGCAAGACACCTTGAAATTTCCAGATGCCCTGTCGATGACACTCCGGACATTTTGGATACGACTAGGCACACGCTTCGGCCTCAGCAGTGGCTAAGGGCTTTTTCTCACATGGTGACAGTTCGAGGTCTGAAATCGAAATGAAGGACAGTCCACCGGCCAAACTGTGAGTACTGTGCCCCATCAATCCCGACCACAGTCTCAACAAAACAGTGTGGTTTTGACCAACCAAAGCCCTTGCACAAGCTGCCACTACTTTCAAGCTATGGTTGGCACCAAACAGCTGTACAAGAAACACCTAGCCCCAACCCAGTGCTGAAACAGCAGAAGGCCCATGCCCATCAGTCATCGGCCTTGAGTTGAGACTCAGAATCGAAAGCCCTGGCACGGAAACCTCAGCATGCTTCGGCACTGAAATAAAGTACCTCAGCACCTAAACCATCAGCATCGAAAACCACTTTGGAACCAAAGTCACATACTTCAGCCAAACAAAAGACCAGCTCCGAAACTGTGGAGCCAATACTTGAACAGTTACAAGAACACATCGCTGTCAGGCAAAAACAGCAGTTGATTCACCCAGACACCGGTAGAATGGCTGTGCTTCCACAACCCAAGGAAAAAACAGAAAAAGGACAATTGAGTTTGAAGAAGCATTGGAGAGCCTTTGCACACCAAAACATATGAAAAGGTTGGAAAAGGCCACCAGTCCACCATCCATTAGCCCACCATCAGTGACACCATGGGCACACTCTCCAGCACCTTCATCTTCTGCAGATTCACACTACTCCCCAGAGGGTTCTCTTAATTCCTTTCAGGAACTTGGGGACCATGGGTATGATGGGTATCAGTACTCTATTCCTCCTCAAGACTATCTGTGGGATACATTACACAGATTCGCCTGCAGACACGGACCCAGATTTGTATCCGTCTAAGCCTTCCCTTCTAGATGATACTACTACATGCCTTGACATCATAGCTAAAGCAGCTAGTTATCTTAACAATCCGCTACACACAGAACCATTGGGGGATGATTTTCTATTTGAAACGCTTTCATCCACTCAGCGTTCAGCACAATATCTGCCCATGCTTAAATGTATGCTAATACATACCACAGATATTTTTTAAGACCAAATAAAAGCAAGGGTCATTACACCACGAGTGGATGAAAAATATAAGCCGTCCACTACAGATCCAACATATATAAAAAGTCAACTACCACCAGACTCTCTGGTGGTTGCCACAGCAAGAAAGAGGACGAACTCACAAACTTCTGGCTTAGGCCCCTCTACCAAACAAAGAGGTGAGGAAAATAGATGCTGCAGGGAAGAGAGTGGCGACACAATCAGCCAACCATTAGAAGATAGCCATCTCCTTTGCTCTTCTTTCACCCTACAGCAGGGCACACTAGGATGAAATGGGGAGGCTTCTCCAACATCACAATACAAAAAAAGGGCACTTTAAATTGCTTCGGAGGATAAACTAATAGCCCACACCTCCATCTGCAGTGCACTAGATACAGCTGCTAGAGGCATTAACAACAGTGTACTCATAAGAAGACATGCCTGGATCAAGGTTTCAAGCTTCAAGCCTGAAGTGCACCAAAATATTCTAGCACTTCTCTTTGATGAGAAAATCTTTTTGGCCCTCAAGTAGACCCCTTACATGAGAAAAATAAGAAAGGCAATGAAACAACCAAAGCAATGGGGGTTTTACAAATATCTACCCAAAGAGGGAATTTTCGTTGCTCCCCTATCTTGAAGCAGCAAACGGTACATCTGCAGACACCTCCTCTAATTGTCAGTGTCCCCAGTCACAACATACATCCCACAGAGCATATTATAACGATTCTACAGAGGAAATCACTCCAGAGGCAGAGGTAGAGGCAATTTAAATACACCATTACTTACAGCCTCAAAGCCTTGACTTACCTACCTTTCCCCCTATCATATTACGCCTGTTGGGGGGAGACTCCAACAGTTCTTTCCCACATGGTGGAATATCACCTCCAACAAGTGGGTGTTGGATATTATCCAAACATGGTTATAACTGGAGCTCACCTCAATACCTCCAAACAGCCCACCCTGCACACACACTGTCAACAGACCATCAAGAGCTTCACAAAGAGGAAGTAAAAGCTATTCTTCAAAAGGGAGCAATGAAACCTGTTCCACTACACCAACAGGGCACAGGCGTTTCTTGTTCCCAAAAAGGATGGGTCTCTCAGGCCAATCCTAGACCTCAGAGCCCTAAACATGTACATTCTGTCAGAGCACTTGCATATGGTCACTCTACAAGGCAATCTCATGTCCTTATTGGACATGAAGGAAACCTGCTTTCACATTCCAATTCACCCAGCACATCAACAGTACCTCAGATTTGTATTAAATCGAAACCACTTTCAATTCAAAGTACTTCCTTTCAGGGTCACTACAGCCAACAGGATGTTCATCCAATGTCTAGCAGTAGTAGCAGCACCTCTACGCAGATTAAACATGCACGTTTTTCCATAGTTGGATGACTGACTCATCAAAAGTTCAGACTATCAGGGCTGTTTTCACCACAAGGACTAATATAAACCTATTCTATCGTCTAGGTCTCACAGTCAATGCAATTAAGTCTCAGCTGCAATCTCTTCAAATACAACCTCGCCTCTGAGCCACCCTCAATTCTCAAACAGGGATAGCTTACCCAAATATGGCAAGGATTCAGTCCTTTCAAACACTTACACCAAGTTTCACACTCATCAACACATACCAGTTAAAAGAAGAATACACTTCCGAGGTACTGTGGAATCATTTATAGCCATAGCACCCTATGCCAGATTCAATATGCGCCAGTTGCAGGAATGCTTCGCGCATCAATGGTCTGAAGCGAACGGTCAGGTGGAAGATCTAATGTTGATCAGCCGTCAAGCTTGCCACTCTCTGCAGTGGTAGAATTCCAACAATCTTCTAAAGGGTCGACCTTTGCTAGACCTATTTTAGCAGAGGACTATAACACTCACAGAAGTTGACTATTGAGGTCCACTGGACGCCCAGTCAGATGCATCTTCATATCAATCCCCCAGAGCTGCTTGCTGTTCTTATAGCGCTGAAAGCATTCCGTCCACACCTGACAGGCAAAGTAATTCTCATCAAAACAGACAACAGGACTTCCATGTATTATCTTCAAAAACAGGGGGGTACCAGGTCACATCAGCTGTCACCCTTATCATGGACCATCTGAAGGCATGCTCTCAGACACAACATTCACCTATTAGCTGAGTACATACTGGGAATTTGCAGTTCTCCTCAGCAGGAGACAACAAGTTCATGAGTGGGAGCTCAACCCTCAAGTCCTCGGCCATTTCATAAAAAATGGGGTTATCCAGACATTCACCTATTCGCCATGGCAGAATACGCTGAATGCCCTACTTCGCCTCCAGGTTCCAACATTCACGTATGTGATTCGCAAACTGCGATAGACCTCTCTGACGCTCATCCTAAGTGGCTCCCACATAGGCCAGACAACCATGGTTCACCACACTACTAAACTCTCAGTAGTCCAAAACCAAGTACTTTCCAACTGTTAGGACCTCTTAATCCAAAGCCAGGGAGCAGTAAGACACCCAAAGCGCAAATCTCTCAATCTTGAAATCTGGCTCCTGCAGTCTTAGAATTCAGATACTTGAATCTATCTCAACAGTGTATGGATATTCTTAAAGAGGCAAGTAGACCCACTTCTAGAGCCCACTTCTAGAACAATTTGTTCACTATTGCCATTCAAAGGATACTAACCCATTAATAGCAAAGCCTGTTACCTTCTGCAATTACAAACCTCAGGGTTGCCTTTAATTCCATAAAACTACACTTAGTGGCCATTGCTGCATATCTCCAAAACAGAGAACAAACTTCTATATTCAGAATTCCTGCCATAAAAGCTTTTCTAGAGGGTCTCAAAAGAGTTATCCTGCCTGGAGTTCCTCCAACACAAGCATGAAACCTCAATGTTGAGTTAACAAGGTTAATGAGTCCCGCATTTGAACGTTTACACTCATGCCCTTTTCAGCTCCTATCCTGAAAGGTTACTTTTCTCATTGCAATCACTTCATTCAGACGTGTCAGTGAGCTTCAGGCATTAACTCTAGAAGAACCATTCTTTCAACTTCATATTGACAAATTGGTACTGCGTACCAACCCTACATTTTTGACAGAGTGTCCTCATAGTTCCAGTTAAATCAATCTATTGAGTCAAGCCAGTATTCTTTTGAAAGCCTAATTGCATTGAGGAAAGAACTTTATACACACTGGATGTAAAAAGAGCTCTCATGTATTATATTGACAGAAATCAATCATACAGGAAGACACAACAACTCTTTATTGCATTTTCAAAATCACATAAAGGAAGAGCCATATCTAGAGCAAGCATTTCATGATGATTGTAAAATGCATTCAAACCAGTTACTCCAAAGCTAAATGAACTCTACCTATCCCTCCAAAAGCTCGCTCTACTTGAAAGAAGGGAGCCTCCATTGCCTTTTTAGGCAATATACCCATGGCTGACATAAGGAAGCTAAATGGAATACACCACACACATTTACAAAATATTACTGTGTAGATGTTATAGCCTGTCAATAAGCCAATGTGTGGCAAATGGTTCTATGAACATTATTTCAAGCAAACGCATCCCACACAGGTTAGCCACCGCTTTGGAAGTAAAACTGCATTGCAGTCTATGCCTATCATGTGTATTTACAGCCACACATGCCATCAAATGGAACATGTTACATGCCTAGTAAGCATCTTTTTGTGGAATGTAGTGCTGTAGATTAACATTCCCCCACTCTCCTCCCATGACACCTCTGTTGGTTTCAGTTATCTACATTAAACATTACACTGTTTTTCGTGTGGTCATCTCACTGAGATAGATCATCCTTCACACTCCACAAGGCTCGAAAAATCATAATTTTTTTCTACTAGACCTGCATGTCTAGTAACTTGAATAATCAACTTAACCTAACTGTAATGTACTTGACCTTTGAGCTGGTCTCAAATTGTGTGATCCTAGGCAAATATTTTGTCTTATGGCGCTGCCTGTTTCTTCATTATCACATAAGAGAGCACCTTCAAATATCCAAGTTCACTATCTCTGCTTAACAAAAAAACGATTTTTATTTACTAAACTAAACATTTGCTCAATGTATAATCAGAATCGAGCCCACATTCAAGCATATTATTGGGCCTCTCAATTGATTGTCACAAATAAATGGGTACACCGAGAGCAGAGTAATCCGTCGTATGAAATGGACGAGTGGCTGATGGGGGTCGGACGTTACAGGGAAGCCTTATATACGAATCCCAAAAAGCAGACACTAACAGGGCCCACAGCACAAACGGTCACCATCAGCCATAAAGTCACCTAATACCTGGGATCGGGGGGACAGGGTGACGCTTGCCACGCCCCTTTCGTGGTAAGAGAGCCTGGGTAAGTTAGGCCACCTGAGGGGTTCGACCACTGGGAAACTGATATCAATCTCGGAACTAAAGAAAGAGTACTAACTCGGTGACAAAGAACTTTTGATATATTCCCAAATACGGCATGACCTCATGGGAGCGGTCCCGAGAGGGGGGGTCGTACCGGAGGCATCACCACTAGAGGACTGACTCCTTACCGACCCCCTACAGTCTAAAGCTATATCCCTAACATACAAAAAAATCATTAATAATCTGCCAGACCCGCTTCTCACCCTCCATGGGCGTTTGCAGGCGGATCTATGGCTTTTGGAGGAGGAAGACTGGAGAGAGGCACTTGCATTGCTCCGGGAAGTGGCATTCTCATCATGACTGCGCCTCATACAGTTAAAGATATCACATAGATCATATATCACGTGCACCACACTGGTCAAAATAGGTAAGACAGAAGATGCCAGGTGTAAAAGGGGCTGTGGTCAGGTAAGCACGTTCTTTCACACAATCTGGGAGTGTCACCTGATCGAGTCGTATTGGGGAAAACAAATCAAGTGTATGTCAGACGCCAAGGGCGGAGTCATCCCGGTGTCCCCGAAACTGTGCTTATTGAATATATGGGAGGCAACTGACATGAATCGAACTGAACAACTCTGGACTACTATGGGCCTCATGATTGCTAAACACAATATCGCTCGGAGATGGGGGTGGCAGAGACACCTACCCTGAAAGACTGGGAACGAGATATGGACTGGTGCATGGTCACGGAAGTAGAAGTCTATAAGAATAGAGGGTGCCCTTGGAAATGGGACAATGTGTGGGACAATTGGAATCCGTTCATGGGGAATATTTGCAATTAACCCAGTGTGGGGGGTGCCAACATTCATGCAGCAAATGGTGAAGGGGGGAGTCAAAACGAGATGGGCAGTGAGATGCCTAATGTATGAGCGTACAAGATGTCTTGGTGGCTGTAACCATTTGCTTTATACTGTAAGTCATGTCTACACATTATTGATGTCATGTTATGATGTTATGTTCCATAAAAAAAAAGAAACAAGCCCACATATAGGGGACAGATGATCCCTGGTTTGTCTCTTAGCTCACTTTTATAACATTGTCACCTGAACAGGCGCAGGAATATTTCCCAACTCATGTTTAAAAACTCACTTTTTATAAATATATTACTAAAGCATGATGTGGTAGTTCACTGTCATTTACAGACAGCACATTTTCCATTGAAATGGCCACAAAACTTTCTCACTAACATGCAGTTTTACTGATAAAACTAAATAGCATATAAACAATGTTTGGAAATTGGGTTTCAGCAAAAATATTTAAAATGTGCACATCATCAAGTATCATCAAGTAAAGTGTTTTGATTTTTGATCCTATAAAAATCTCTTTTTTTACCTCAGAATTACAAAAGTAACAAGTGAAATATATTTGAAATGTTTGAAAAGTTCACTTATTAGCTATTTTAGTGTTGTGTTAGAAAAATAGTCTGAAATCTTACAGCCTTTCATTTCACAGCCTGATTGTCACATAGTTCACTTTGCAAAATCCTCTGACTTCAGACACAGAAAGTAAAGTAAATCTACGAAGACAAACTGATTTCTGACCTCTGTCTCTGAAAGCTGAGCAAATATGACAAGATAAGATTTAAAGGCATCTTTATTGCTCATTCACTGTGTGAGCTTGCAGAACACCTGTTGTCAGCTCGCCAGAACGGGCGAGTAGGCCCTAAAAATAGCTTGTCCTGATTAAATCTGGTTCACCATAGCGAATGGATTTTTCGAGTCCTGCTCCATCCTCACTTGCCAAGCAGAAAACAGTCTAACAATGGAGTTGAGAACCATGGGCATTGCAAGCAAGAGGAGTCACTCACTACACCTCATGGCTCGAAAGACTTCTTAGAAGGAAAACAACTTGCACACTTACAAGCCCAACACTGGATGGGGGACTTATGCTAAGCATGTGAATCTACAGCCCTACATGGCACAAGCAGATGCTTACTGTGTTTTCTGGGGAAAAGGTTCTACCATGGTATGTATTTTTTTTACCATCTCTACTTTTTTGTCCCCATAAACCCCAGTGAATGATTTACATTTCTTCCAGCACTTAAATGCTACTACCTATGTTTTCAAAATGTTTATGAAAATGTTTTTCAGTATAGTTGTAAAGTGTCTTTAGATTGTGTTGCAAGCCTATTGGGATTGAATTAAAAATAATCACATAATCTGTGTTCATCAGTAGGTGCAGTTTATGTAAACCCAATCTTGGGAGGAAATTCCTGACTGAGGGAAATTACAAAGGTAAACCGTGTAGCTAGAAAAACAATAGGGGTGCTAGCAGACCTATTTCAAACTGTTCCCTGTTTTTATCTTAGATGTTAAGCCCTAATCCGCTTCCATTAGGACACAACACCAAGTTGATGTAATGTAATGTAATTATCATTTTTAAGAAATTCACAGGGGTACCTAGATCAGAAAGTTACTCCATTATGTTTGCCTTTCGATTCAATCAAAGCCATGGAAAAATCTATAAAAATCAGCTTTTTGTGTGGTTCTCTGGAGCATAGGCAGGTGGAGGGATACGTCCTACCTGTGTTATATTATTGAGATAAAAAAAGTATCCCATCCAGAGCTAGGCCGGCTCCTTTGGAAGATCGGAGGTGGGGGGCTACTGATACGCCTAATGATTGCACAACTGCTATTCTGGGCAGGAAGGGGAATTGACCCTTTTCTTTATATAACCCTCATGCACTCTAGTAGTGGCATGCTTCATCACTGGGTTCCAGGGAGCCGGCCTGGCTCTGGATGAGATACTGTTTTGTTCAATAGCTAAGACACGTAAGGCAAAGAAAGGTAAATTGATGGTGCTGAAAAGGAGATATTGGATAGTCCTCTGCATTAAGAACTGCTGCGCATTGGCCACAAGCAGCCTCCAGAAGAATTGAAGGCTCATTTCCCCAGGGCCAAGTCTCCTAGCACTTTGTTGGCATGCAGATTTTCTCTTATGGACATCAGCCAGGTCAAGACATGGGCATCTGTGTACACGTTCACAAAGCCCTATTGCCTTGACAGTCAGGTCCAGCAGGAAGGTCACGTTCAGTTCCGGGAAGACTTTCTGATCTGTGCCCAATCCATAGACCCACCACGTTTGGGAGCTTCTTCTTTGATATCTATTATAAGTGTGAGAAATCTGCTGTTAGAATTATACATCAGAACAACAAGTTACTTTTTTCAGTAACACTGTTTCTGGTGAATACTCTATCTAACCGTAGATTCCTCACTGCCTTCCCACGTTCCTGTTCTGTGGAATGGTCTCCTCTTACCATCTAAAAAGTTTCCAAATTAGAGCTCTGCACTTTGGCACTGAAAAGAAACTGATGGTCAGCGCACAGGATTGGTGCTTATATGCTGCATCATCACTTCCGGGATGGAACGAGGTCAACACAGAGCCACACTACGCCACCCAACAGCGTGTGGGAGCACTTTTGCAATAATGTCCAGATCCAGTCTGGCATATATGAAAATCCTAAAGGTGAGGAATCGTCCAGGGTGAAGTTACTAATTTCCATTTTGATTTTTTTAAAATGGTTTTGGAATTCTATTTTGTTGTATTCTCAACTTTAAAGTTGTTTGGCACAGCTTGAGCTTAACAGAGATTTCTCAGGGAATTGTCTGCTGCTCGACTAATAGTTATGAAGAGATAAGCATAGCTTGTCATAGAAACAAATCAAATAGTGTGACCTATACAGATGAGTTTATCCATTTGGAAGGAGTACCCATATCCCAAATTAACAACCACATTTCTAACAAATGTTTTGCCACTGGAAGATTATTTACACAGCATCAAAGAAGAACTGAGGAGGTAGGAGATTTTTTAGAGTTTCTAGATTAATTTTTAGTGTACTTTGACAATAGGATGTTTTAAGGGATTATGGAATGTTTGTTGCCACAGGAATTGTTTTCTTGTGTGCTTACTCGAAGATTTAAGCGTTTTTGTAGATGAATACTACGTCATTTTGATTTTATTCTGATTGTAGATGCTATATCCCACGGTAAGCTAAGCACTTACTCTGCAATTTATGTCTTTCACTGGGCTTCACATCTACTGGGTACAATTCTTGTGCTATTTTCAAACGTAGAACACTGAAAAAAGAGGTTAATCTTTTTGTATACAATAGCTTGGCAGCAATTCAGATTCTGGAAAGGTCACCTCACAAAATGTGCCACTTAGTGTTTGATTTTGAGCCACGGGATGATGGTGGTCAGGATCCGCCATAATCTGAAGAAAACATTGTTGAGGAAGAAAAAGCTAAAGAGGAAAGATATGGAAGAATGTAAGCATACATTCTCCAGATCACAACCAGTAAGGGTATCATACTAATCCTTCACCCCTGATGAATTGTCTACCTACCATGCTGTTATAAAAGAGGCAGCAGAAATTTAGCATTATTCGGCTTGTTCAGTGGATGAAGCCTATTTGTGCTCGTAAGATCTTATTTGGAGCACAAATAGACAGAATACATTTGCTGGAAATGTCAACACCCTAGAGAATGTTGCCATTTTAGAAGCAGTTCTCCTTTATACCATGTGTCTGTACCCCCCATTAGATTGTGGCTGTGATAAGTCTATAGACCAACTGTGATGACATACTTTAGAAAGGAATAAGTGGTCAAAGTAGTCATTTCAGAATGTGAAACATCTGTCGGAGAACAGATACATGCAGATAGATTGGGTTGAGTGACTCTTTGCACCAAGTTGAATTGCATTCTTTTCATACATCATGCTCAACTGATCAGTTAATATAAAACAAATTCAAATTAGTTTACCTTGTGAGTTCAACCATTACATTAATATAAGATAGAAAATAAAGCAGAAGCTTTGTGGATTACTTGTGTTTTTTCCTTGTAAAACCATGACATGGTGTTGCATTTATCGTTGAGCACTGTTGTTCTTAAGCATACATACTCCATAAATATGACTCCCCATAGATATGATTGCGGTTACTTTTTTATATTCATATTCAATGTTCAAAAAGTAATGTATTTAAATGAGTACATTTTCATTAAGGTTATCTTTCCCTACCTCCCCATGAGATCTATTTATACTTTTGTTAAATGTATTCAAACAATTTATGATCTGTAAGTTATGGAAACCACCATGCTGTCACTGAAGAGTACCATCTGTTACAAATTGCAGCAGCTTGGGGGTGGTTTTGACACAATGTGTGTATTTATTTGTCACCTTTATTGCAAATTCATCTTCCTGGGCACCCAAAAGATTTACAAGTTAGACTGTTGTGGGAGGCATGTTAAAATTGTGAGGCGCTCTAAAGACTGCATAGTTCATTCTACAAATTTTGGGCCTGATTTAGATCTTGGCGGACGAGTTACTCTGTCACAACAGTGAAGGATATCCCACCCGCTGAAATATAAATCCTATTGTATCCTATGGGATTTATATTTTGGTGGACGGGATATCCATAACTGTTGTGATGAAGTAACCCGTACACCGGGATCTAAATCAGGCCTTCTAAATCACACCTGCACCACTCTGCAAACCTAGAAGTTTGCAGAGGGGTGAAACTAATGTTTTCCATGCTTGTGTGCTAAATATTTTACTTTACATTTCATGATTTCCAGAAATATTATCATGCGTGAATTGGCTCCTCAGTTTCACATTCCATGGTCCATCCCTACAGAGGCAGAGGATATTCCAATTGTTCCCACTACATCAGGCACTATGTAAGTATCACTGATTGATAATTTTGTACTTTTACCTTTGCCGTCCTGGTCAGTATACACAAAGTTATGTATATAACAGTGGAAATGTTCATTTATAAGTATAAATGTGATGTTGTGGTAAAAGATTACTATTTTAAGAGTAATACAAATCGTATACAAAACACATTTTCTAAGTGAAGAAATTGGAAAATAAACTGTCACAAATTTAGTGTTAGTACTTGATTTCATGTGTAGTAGACTATGAAAATTTCCAAATAACTAACAGAATAACGCACACTGTGGCAAGCTCTTTTTGGGTGCATACACAATGCTATAAAAAGTGCATGACACACTCGTATTTCTTTGCTTTCAGTTTCTCTTTCTGTAAAAACCTCTAAAGTTAATCTTGACCAAAGTGAGGTCCATTTTGGGTTGCGTCGTCAAGATTTTGAGCATTCTTTCTTTATCAGCGGTCTTCGATGTGCTGAACACAAAGTTGCCCAAACTTCAAAGCCCCGATTAACTCTTAGGCATAATTGGGTGCAGAGATACCAGCTTGATGTAATTAACAGTTCTGTTGAGTAACTCTTTATTGCTTCCATTATGGGTTAATCCCCATGGAATGGGGAATAACGGTGTGGGCCGATTTTTCCTGGCAGAATTCCCACTTCCACCGGGATTGACATTCACATTTACCTCTTGTTCTGAGCAGTTAATGCACATGTGGATGTATGATTACAAACACAGCCAGTACAGATAAGGCTGTGAACAGAAAGTAGTTGGTACAATCTAATGAAGGGGTGGAGCTGTGGTGTATTTTCAACATAGCAACTGCCTGTAAATTATTCATATTGAGAATATTTGTACATATGTGTATCTCTTGGGGAAATCCTGAGAGTCTGTTTTGGTTTAAACACTCGGCGGCTAACATTGATGACCTGTGATCATTGAATCATTGAACAAAAACAGAAAAGGAAACTCCCTTGCACAAGTAACTATAACAATAGATCAATACCTCATCAGAAGGAGAAGACATGCCAGGTGTAGCATCACTATGGAAATGGAACACTACAGAGGTACACCTCTATTTAACTGCATTAAATCTGTTGAAGGCAGCTCTGATGTTAAACTCTTAAGAAGCAATCAAGCAATCGTGATTCCCAATAATGGTGTAATTCGAAGAGACAGCAATGCCGTAGGTACTTCATTTAGGGGCAGGGACAACTCTGCCATTTAACAGTCAAGAAATGCCCAGCTATTTCCAGATTGATGCAGCATAGACTCATGTTTCTGCTCTCTGAGTATACAAAGGCTCGCAAAATGACTGAAGTACTATGTCACAGTCCATCCACAGCATGTGCGAGATAACCTCAGCTGCTCCTTTTGCGATGAATGGCCCTTCATTGGTTAGTTAACCTGCACTGACCTGCCTTGTAAATTTTTTTGTAATAGCCCAGGATTTGTCTTCAGTTACTTCAATGATCATGCAAGCCCTCTGAAGGTTCTCTGTCTATTGTTTAGTTTGTTTGTTATCAGAGATGTGAGCTAGGAGAAGTCTGAAGTGAAGACCTTTTTTGAGTGAAGATGGCTACTATCTCCTCATTCAAGATAATGTGGTGACAGAGGGTGGTAGAAGTGTGATTATAGTCCAGGCGCATAGGCATATTTTCATGCATCTTTTTGGGGAAATTGCCTAATTACTCTCCCAAGTAGGAGTTCAGCCCACTCACCATAGCTGGGTTCCCTACTTGAATTCAAGTTGTCTGGGGATATTCTGCGTGTGACCTCAGTGCGAGCCGCAAATGCTTGCTGCACAATCTCGAGATTTAATTTGTGAAGGTTAGCTATATGTATCTTGGACAAACCAGCTAGCACCCATCCTTACGCCTACCCCCAAAACATGTTGTACCTATTGGGTGGTGGAGGTTCTTAGTCCGTTCCTTTGTCCAGGATAGGGCCCCCCTGCCCTTCCTTGAGTGACACTCGCTGATCACCCATTTTCCAGTGTAGGTGTCCTCCTCCGTGGCACCTTCAACATATGCTGGGCTATATCTGAGAACTAGCCCCAGTCCAAAGCGGCCTGACTGGGAACATTCCTTTGATGCCCACTAAATCCGAGCAGCACAAACAAGGAGAAGCACTGTTCAAAGATTTCATGAGCACTGGGACCTTTGAAGTTGCTTACCCTTTGTTGGCTCTACCTCTTTTTTGTTTTGACTACTATTTGTGTATAAAATGTCTGTCAACCAGTACTTGGTTCTTATTTGTCGTTAGAAAACCACTGAAAACTATGCACTGGTTTAGAGACCACTGGTTTAGACACCCTTGGTTTAGACACCCTTCAGACTGAGTCTTTATCAAGAACAACTGCAAAGTTGCCTTTCCCCTGTGATCAGGTTATCTATCTGCTTGAGGAATTAGACTGCACCACCAAACGTTGTTGTCAAGAGCTCAGGAAGATCTGCATGAGGTTCAGCTTACTGGAACAGTTGCATGAGGATACCTTGATGTACTGACTTCACTTAGGAATACAAGATCATCACTGTTCAACTGGCCAGTAAAAACACAATCTAAAGTAGAGCATCATCTGAGTAGTGGACCTGCTTCATTGCCTGTCATTGTTGTAGTATCTCCAACTCCTCAAGTGCCCATTGGCTTACCATTCTCTTTTTCCTCATACCCAAAAATACAAGAAGGAAGTCTGTGTTCACATGCCCTACAATAGCTAATTTCTTCTAATCCATATGGTTCCAAAGACAATAAGCTCTTCTAGTAACCTTTTCCATATGCCTACCTGATAACAACAGTCTATTTCACTTTCAGAGTTAAAGCTCTGACTGGACATTAATATCACTGAGGGCTAATTAGGGTGTTCTACTGAATCTATTTCTTTAATGCCCAGTAGAAAATTGTGACTGCTTGCTCTTGTTCTCTGATAGAGGCAAAATAATTAGCTTCATTTTCCAAGTGAAGCACACAGTATTGTAGTGTTGTTGCACCAGTGATTAATGAATGCAACCCAGGATATCGTCTAGTTATCCCTGACTGCCCCAACACCCCAAGAAAAGGTCTTCTAACACATCTCTTCACAAGAAACAGAATACAGTGTGTCTCATCTACACATTTAAATACCCTAAAAGGTATATACTTTTGGGGTATGTTTTTTGAAAGGCTAGACCAGACATCTGCCTATGGTTCTCCAGTGCTCAAGGAGATTGAAGGTGATCAGATCAATCCAGCTGCAAGCAGAAGCTGCCAAGTGCTCCCAAAAAACAAAAACAATATATTTGATTGATTATAAGGGGTGGAGGGAGGAACAGAGGATCGTGGTGTGGGGGTGCAACAGGGAGTGGGAACAACAGGAAAACTTGAGACTGGGGTGGCGGGAGGAATAAATAATAAATAAATGTAAAAAACAAGGTAGGGGAATTCATGGACAGGTTTAGATGGGGAGGCATGAGCAACACCGTTCACATGTGGTGGAGGTGGTTACTTGAGTGAGGCTTTGCAATTCAAAAGGAAAACACAGTGTAGAGTTGAAGAAAACATATTCACTCACATGGAATGGTGATTACAAGAGAATAAAGTAGTTCCCTTAATGTGCATAAAGAAAGAGTTGAAGTCACTCTCACTTGGGAAAGGACAACCAAAGAAAAGGAAGGAACGCAAATAATTATGGTCCCAGCAAATGAAAGTTACAAGAAAACCAACCAGTGTCTGACTAGTAAAAGCACACTTTAGGTTTTCATTATGGTCAGTAAGAGGTCTTTCCCTTAAACCTGTCTGCTGGCGAGACCAAATAATGTCACGATCCAACTTTCTGCATTTCAGAGCCCAACTCAAAGAGGACTGCCTTTGTGATAGACTGGTCAAAGATATTTTCCCAATAGTTTGGTACACCCTCGGCGATAACCAGCAGAGCCAAAAATGATAATGTTTATCCCTTGATCTTCTCTTGGCTCAGGAGCCATGAAGAAAACTTCAGACCAGATCTCATGTTCGGTTGTCAGGTAAGTTCACACACCACAGTCTTTTTTCACTGCTCTTCACTGCCTGGCGCCTGAACACAGGCTGGACATCTAAGTCTACCCCCAGATTACATTGGCATCCTAGACCATCTTTCCACAAGAAAGTCTTTAAAATGCAGTTCAAGCCTGGAGGCTTGATGAGACAGCATGGCCTTATATTCTTTGTGTCTAAAACTGGCCTTCAGTAATCATTTCTTACTAAGTGATTAAAGACTTTGTACATAGTCTTAATGATTTCCCCCTAATCAGAAAACTAGCTAAACCTTGGGAGTTAAATATTGTACTTCTGTATTTAATTGGCTATACCTCGTAGAAGATGGCATTCCTACCTGCTATATCATTAGCTAGGAGAGTGAGTGAAATACTACCTCCATGTACCAATTTCCTTAATATACGTTTCATTAGAATAAGGAATTAATAGAATTCATCCCTCATTTCTACCAAAAGCCATTTCAGAGTTTACCATTAGTCTGACAATTATTTTGTTATCTATCTTTCCAAACCCTGCATCTTTGGGAGAGAGAGTGATCTGTTTATGCCTTGGACATTAGAATGACCCTGAGATGCTATCTTGGTAAAAACAGATAGTGTGCATGATTCCAAACAACGTTTTTCAAATTATCCGAACCAAATTATGGATCTTTCTCTCAAAGCATTGAATTGACAGATCCTATATTTCCACATGTCATCAGATGGTCAAAAAACTTGTGTGTAAGTCTGGGGTTCTTTCCACATGCATCAAGACCACATGTGTACTCATGAGAAGGTCTCCATCTTTGAAGGGTGCCGGATGGTCACCTAAAGGTTCGTCCACACTTTTGCCAGATATAAATTAATTGACTCTGATGATGACATACAAGAGGTCCATGAGTATTTAAGGAAATGGTTTGCTTTGGTTTCCTCACCTCCTGTCTTACAGAATGGGCTTCCTTTTGTATTTTACTCTTCCATTGTGGACAAAGGAATGTTCATTACTGCATTCTTAGTGCTCAATCATTGTTATTTTGTTTGGCTTCATAAACAACTTCTTCTGACTTCCAGATAGAGTATTATAGCTATTTCCAAATCTGAGACAGATATCCTTTAGCAGCATCAGTTTTCTTTAAATGAAGTGCAGTTAGTAAGTGCATCCTTTCCTCCCTAAAGTCCATCCAAACATTACTCGTATGGAGGAGCTTTTTGGATCTGATAAAGGTTATTTCCATACAGATGATGACTCAAATGTTGTCAACCTCCTGCCCTTCTACAACCTAGATGCTGGCCTATTTCTGGACTTACAAAAACACATCTGGTCTGGATACATGTCTACAAAAGGGCTAGTCATTTTGCTTGCGGGCCTACTTTAGAGGAATTCTCTTCATTCACTTTTTGGTACGAAAAGCAGAGTTAGAATTAACCTTCCTCACCCCTGCTGCCCAATCTCACATTTTGACGAAATATTACAGCCTTCCTCTGCAATTTCAGTGTCTTTGCAATCATGTAAAGAGACCTGTTTGAAGCATGTGCTGGTTGCCTGCGAGAAACCCTGCTGAAGCCTAATAATGTCAGGGACAAACTGCTCAATGACACAGAGCTGTGCTTTGTGATAAAACGTATTGTCTTTACAGCCTTTTTTGAACATCGAATAGTCTAAACTAAGTTAAGTGCTTTTCCTTGGGGACATCGAGGCAGAGTCTGAAAGGCTGGATTCTGTCGCCCAAAAATTCTACGTCCCTGGTTGTGTTGCCCTTCTCATGACACATGCTGCATGAAACATGTCTACTTGGTCATCCATGTACAAGCCCCTAAGAGTTGGTGAAATGGACTGGTATCAGTCTACTTGACCACATAAAAGACATTGTGGGTCAATCCATGGTCACAGCCGTCACCTTGGATAGCCACCCTTGGATGCCTCCCACAGTATTCTCTGAAGGTATCCAAAGAACCCTCATTAAAGCGCCCTTTTGTGGTGAACAGCTGTTCAGAAAGAATATAACTCCTTCCTGGAGAGCTTCAAGAACAGCAGAGACAAGTTATGTTCACTTATTCGGGTCACTATGGTGAAACAGTCCTGCCAGCAGTACAGGAAGTTTCAATGCTACTCCTGCACAGAAGTTCCAGAGTTAATGATCAGTTCTTTGTATGCTTTGCTGGAGTCAAGAAGGATAAAGTGGCTTTCACCTTGGGTTGCTCTCAGCATTAGAATGGCTCTCAGTATTAGAATCTGTTATACTTTGGCCAGGAAAGACCCTCGGCTGGCATCCGTGCCTACTCCTCTAGGACTGTGGTAGTGGTCGACATCTCTTGGGAAGCCATATGGTCATATTTACCTAGCTTTGCTAAACATTATTGCCTTACTGCTCAAGCACATGTTGATACATTTTACCAAGGCTCTGCTGCATGACTTCCATGGATAATCAGCACTGCTCAATCCCACTTCATTGATGTTATTGCTTTAAACTCATTAATCAGTTGACAAATCTGCAGGAAGAAATAACCATCAAGAGAAAAACTACTTGTTGATGAATACTTTATCTGATAGCAGATTCTCACCACCCAACTTCCTCCCCGTGAGTTAGGCCTTTGATTAATAACGTCCCATGGTATAAAAACTTTGTGAGGCTCATTATTTTTCCTGAATGTGAGATGACATGTTTCCTTACTTTTTTATTTTGATGCCCACTTCATGATATTTATAGTTTTGCAGCATGAATCCTCTTCTGGATTCACATGCTGTGCATTATTCTACCATCTAGTGGTTGGGTCCAGAATAGTCTGTCTTTTATTTTTGGGCATCCTCGACCACCATTTGGTGCCATATCTGTCCCATGCGTGACATCAGACGGCACCCCGGAGGTCGTTGTGCGTAGTGGCCATCTTCAGATTCTTTTTTTCCACCGTCGGGTCTGGAAACAAAAGGGGATTCTCTGAAAAACTTCAGAAAATCCCCGAAAGAAACTCGAGATTTCGACTAAAAAACCAACATTGTACATCAACTTTGCGACCAGAGAATGCAACTTGCCTCCGGGGATGACATCTCCAATACCGAACACCTCCACTACACGACTACGCACATGGTTCAACAAATGGCGAGATAGGGGCAATGGAAAATACCCCTTTCAAATTTTGCCCGAGTGCCACCACAAATTTGCACAACGCGATCCACACTACTTGTACAGCCTCTGCCTGCCAAAGGACCACAAGGACAAGGACTGTGAGGCCTGTGCGGTGTACCTGCCGAAGACCCTCGGGACACGCTGAAAGCAGAGAGAGGCCCACTACACAACAATTTCCCAGGCACGGAAGAAACCTTTCTTGAAGGACCTAGGTCTCCCTAGCGACGAGGAGGACCAAGGAGTTCCAGCAGAATCGACACATGAAGGATTGAACGTCGAAATTCTGGAGGGAGACTCCGAAAAGATCTGCGTCCAGAAAAAGATGGCGAAGAATACAGAAAAGAAGACTGACAAGGTAAGACACCCTCATCTGTCGGAACCGAAGGGCCATGATAATAAGGCACAGCTTAAGCCAGCGCCGACGCTGAAGAAAAGGCGATCCAAGGCTCCCCATGGAACCCTACCAAGGGACACCGACGAGGGAAGATCGCTCTAGGTGCCGAAACAGAGGGTCGAGTATAGGGTCCGAAGGGACTTACACAGAGTCCACTACTCCCAAGAAGAGAAAATCTCCAGTCTACAACACCGAGCGAGCCCTCGAGGTCGAAAAGAAAAAGAAACGCCTCGAAGAAGAAATGGCGGCACTCGTCCAGAAGAAAAAGGAGTTTGACGCATCGCTCAAGGATTCCGTATCCCCACGATTCCCTTAGTAGACACCCAACAATGTCGATGCCGAAGGTGCGGAGGACGCCGAAGGGAAAGAAGAAGATATCCTTGTGTCACCTCCAAACCCCAAACCACGCGATGACGACCTCGAGGAGTACATAGACGCACCAGAGGAGGAAGAAGCCTCTGAAACCTTCGAGGCTCAATGGAACAACCTCAACACAGAAAGCCCAGAGGAGCTATGCTGTTATCCCTCGAAGGCTTCCCCCCCAGATGACGTAGCCTTCTACAGCGGCCTAGTGAAGGCAGCAGCTGATGCTTTCGGGGTCGCCCGCAAAGAAGAGAAGGGGGAAACATGCTTCCTCTTAGAAACATTAGCCCCTGCCAACAAGTGCACACAATACCTTCCGATGCTACCAAGCATCCTGGATCAAGGCAAGGAAGTCTTCAAGGAGCCTGCCTCAGCCAAGGGGGTGACACCAAGGATTGAAAAAAATTCACTCTCTTCCAAGGACCGTAAGTATATTCAAGAAAATACAGTGCCTGACTCCATTATTGTCACCACAGAAAAAAGGAGGGCAAATGCCCGTTCCAACAGTGGACCACCTCCGGAAGGAAAGCAAACAAATGGATTTGGCGGGCAGAAAGATGGAGAAGGAGGCAGCAACGCAATGGCGCATCGCAAACCCCCTGCTAAAAAGGTATGGCCACCAGCAATGGGATGACATTGAGGAGTTCATCAACAAGCTCCCCGAAGAAGACAAGAAAAGGGCAAAAGCTATTGCCCAGGAAGGCAAAAACATAGCAAACACATGACGTAAATCAGCAGACACAGCCAGCAGACAAATGTGCACAGGCACCACACTAAGAAGGCATGCCTGGCTACGAATATCAGGCTTTAACAAGAGGTTCAAACCTCCATCATTAACAGACCGTTTACGGGGATGCACTGTTCGGAAAGGAAATAGACGAATCCCTCCAGCAAATAAAAAAGGACAATGAGACTGCAAGAGCAATGGGAGCCCTACAACAGAGAGGTGCCTTCAAAAGAGGACGGTTTAACGGAAGAAAACTCACAGGAAGAGGGGCCTTTGCACAAGGGCAGCAAATGTCTCACCAACAACATGGCCAAGGCAATAGCCAATAAGCAAATCAACAGTCCGGATACCAGAACTGGCAACAACAGTCGAAGCAGTCCTTTCAAGGGAGAGGCAGAGGCCAGTCCTCTAGAGGAAGAGTAACTGTATCAAAGAGACTTGTGCACAGAAAAGGACCCACACACAACACCAGTGGGAGGCAGAATATCACAATACCTGCAACAGTGGCAAAATTGGATATTAAATTTGATAAAGCACAATTATTGCATAGAACTGACAAAACCACCACCAGCAAACACCCCTCAAAGATAAGAAGGTTTCTCAAATCAGAACTAACAGTTAAGATCAGAAATCAAGAAACTTCTTCAAAAACAAGCAATAGAACCCTTGCCAAAGCAAGAACCTTTCAAAGGAAACTACTCACCATATTTCCTAGTTAAATGTATATGACTTAATGCTAATCCATGTTGGGCAATACATTCACATTACATTCATTGCAATTATTGATATGTGGAAATTTACGTATTAATGAATACAGATATTAAACTTTGGCCCCTATTTATTGTAATGCTACACACAGCACTGGATTAGACCTCCCCATTATCTTGTTGTGACTTGTCTTGGCTGTGTATAATCCATTATTATACAATTCTGGGTAGCCCTCTCTTTGGGCTTATGGGAGTCACATATAACAAAAATCAATTTGTTTTTATTTATTTTATTATTATTTTTGATTTTCTCACATCACTATTATTTTTTAGTCTTTTTTTTTATTTGTTATTTGATAGCGCTTTCCTGTGTGTTATACTTCAGTTCCAGGCGTCTGGTTCATAACTGTGACAGTCCCCTTTCTATATTCATGTCTCCGCCAGTCATCAGGAATTACGTGTATTAGTTGCCATGTCCGTCTTTTATTTTTACTATTAAGTCTGGGATCGGATGATGACGTTATAAACTCGAGACGCAGTCCTTTCAGCGTGCTTTCCGGCATTCAGTCGGGACGTTAGCTCTCATTTGTCGGTTATAATGGAGTCTTAATGGATTCATCTTAAGCAAGGGAAGGTAAGCCTGTAGATAAATGTCTCACTAGGTGGAGAATAATAGTAAGTCCACCGTTACCGGACATTTTCATATGTGCCTGAATTGCTTTCTTCACAGTTGGGCTCATCTCGAGGGACCGTGATTTGAGTTTTTGGCCCGATATAACTTTTTTTGCATAAAATTAAGTGGTAATATGTTCAAGATTACTTTTATAATTGGTTCCAGATTTTAGTGGATCAATATTTTCCTCCTCTGATTTTATTATTCACTCTTACAGCCTCCCTTGACACAACCCCTGGATTTGTACACAAAAATAATTGGCAACCTGTGGTTTCCCGTTTCCAAACAAATAAGGCTTGGGTATCGTCTACCTTTTATTGATTGTTTGGTTGGACTCTGGGTGACATCGATATAGAGAGAGATATATATATCAATGTACAAAGACTCTTGACAGTGAGATCTCTTAGAAGGAGTACTTACATCTAAGTTAAAATAGCGTGATCTAGTACTTGTGGTATCTAATTATTGCTTTCTATGTCTCAATAAAGTGCACCTTGAGTTCCTCATTTGAAGTTCCATGAATGAACAATTTCCATTAACTAACTAGATATATGCAGTGGAAATGCAAACAACTGGATATGGTGGGCAGAAGGATGGAGAAGGAGGCAGCGATGCAATGGCGCATCGCAAACGCAAATCCCCTGCTAAACAGGTATGGCCACCAGCAATGGGATGACATTGAGGAGGAATGCCTGACTACGAATATCCGGCTTTAACAAGAGGTTCAAACCTCCATCAATATTAGACCGTTTCCTGGGGATGCACTGTTCGGAAAGGAAGTAGACGAATCCCTCCAGCAAATAAAAAAGGACAATGAGACTGCAAGAGCAATAGGAGCCTTGCAACAGAGAGGTGCCTTCAAAAGAGGATGGTTTAACGGAAGAAAACTCACAGGAAGAGGAGCCTTTGCTCAAGGGCAGCAAATGTCTCACCAACATCATGGCCAAGGCAACAGCCAATAAGCAAATCAACATGCCGTATACCAGAACTGGCAACAACAGTCAAAGCAGTCCTTTCGAGGAAAAGGCAGAGGCCAGTCCTCCAGAGGAAGAGGAACTGGATCAAAGTTACTCGTGCACAGAAAAGGACCCACACACAACACCAGTGGGATGCAGGATATCACAATACCTGCAACAGTGGCAAAATATCACAACAGACAATTGAATATTACACTTGTTAAAGTACAATTATTGCATAGAACTGACAAAAACACCATGAGCAAACACCCCCCAAAGATGATAAGGTTTCACAAATCAGAACTAACACAGTTAAGGTCAGAAATCAAGGAACTTCTTCAAAAACAAGCAATAGATCCCGTACCAAAGCAAGACATTTTCAAAGGAAACTACTCACCATATTTCCTTGTTCCCAAACAAGACCTTTCACTAAGGTCCATCCTAGACCTAAGGTTTATAAACAAATTCATTTTTACGCATCATTTCAAAATAGCTACACTCCAAGAAATAATAACACAAATTGAAAGGGGAAATTAGATGGCAACAATAGCCCTCAAGGACGCCTATTTACACATTTCCATGAACAAGAACAACCGAACATATCTCAGATTCCTACACGAGGGAACATACTACCAGTTGAAGGTGCTCCCTCTTGAAAAAAAATCAGCACCACATGTCACCAAGTGCCTAGCCGCAGTTGTGGCGCATCTGTGAAAAAATGGAATATATGTCTACCCTTACCTAGACGACTGGCTTATGAAAGCAGATTTAAAACTCAAATGTCTCACCCCTGTTCAGGCAGTAATACTCACACTCCAAAGATCAGGATTCGCAATAAATCACAAGAAATCCTCCACAAAGCTAGAAAAAGAAAAAATGTTCTTAGGTCCAATACTCGACTCAAAACTCGCACAAACTTATCCCACATAAAAGAGGATACAAGTCCTCAGACAAGAAACTTTCCTTTACCAGAAGGGTCAATCTCGGACAGTGATGAGTCATGAAACTCATGGGCATGATGGCATCGTGCATCCCACTCATTCCTCATGCCAGCCTCCATATGCGCCCCTTCCAGGAATGGCTTTCCAACAACTGGTCACAGGCCACAGGGAGGTCGGAGGATCTAGTGGTTGTTACGCAGAGACTGCAAGCAGAAATACAATGGTGGGCATCCAAGAACATAACACAAAGCAGACCTATCATGAACCCAACTCTTTCTGTGACAAACACAAAAGATGCGTCACTCAACGGGTGAGGAGCGCACTTCCGCATACTGAAGATACAAGGCCAGTGGAACAAACTCGACTCCAAAAAACACATCAATTACCTGGAGATGAAAACAGTCCTCCTAGCATTGAGGCGTTCCAGAAAACACATTTGCAAGAAGACTGTCTTAAACCAAACAGACAACACCACCACAATGTTTTACCTCAACAAACAAGGAGATACAAAGTATTTCCCACTCATCAAGCTAGCACAACAGATTTGGCAATGGGCAATCTCACAAGAAATCAATCTGCAAACAAAACACCTACCGGGAATATACAACACAACAGCAGATCAATTGAGCAGGCAGAACAACTGCTCTCACGAGTGGGAATTGAAACACAAAACAATACAATATATCTTCAAATTCTGGGGGACCCCAGAGATTGACCTGTTTGCTACAATGCAGAACAATAAATGCCAGTTCTTTGCCTTGAGGTTTCATTGCCACCTGTAAAAAGAGAACACACTGTTGCTAGATTGTACAGGGACATTTGCATAAGCTTTTCCACCATTACCTCTAATCCAAAGAGTCCTAGAAAAAGCAAGACAACCAGGGACAAACCTAATTCTCATTGCTCCACAATGGGCCAGACAAACATGGTACTCATGTCTGCTAGAACTGTCCAAAGGACAAATAATCCAACTCAAAGCGGACAAGGACCTACTAACAATGCAACAAGGCCAAATATACCACCCGGAGCCAGCGACGCTACGCCTAGCGGCCTGGCACCTGAATACGTAGAGTTTGGTCACCTAAAATTGCCTCAGCAAACAATGGAAATTCTAAGGGAGGCAAGAAAACAAGCCACAAGGCAGTGCTATGCCGCAAAATGGAAGCGGTACACCACTTGGTGCACAATAAACAACCTAATGGACTTAATCACCACACAAGAAACAGTAATCATATACCTAACTCACCTCCTAGACAGTATCATCAATTACTCAAGCCTAAAAGTACACCTTGCGGCAATCGTAGCCTACACCAGGGGAAAATCATGCAGAAGACCGGTCATAAAAAGATTCCTAAAAGGATCTAAAAGAATTGTACCCCCAAGGACATCTCCAGCCCCCAGGTGGACTTTAAATACAGTCCTCATGCAACTTATACAAAGCAGACCACAAACACATCACTTTAAAGACAGAATTCCTAATAGCCATTACATCATTACGAAGAGTAAGTGAGATACAAGCATTAACCATACAAGAACCATACATTCAAATCCACAAAGACAAAGTTATCCTAAGAACTAATCCTCAATTCTTACCAAAGGTTGTGTCCAAGTATCACTTGAATCAAAGCATTCTCCCACCAGTCTTCTTCAAAACCCGCAAACAAAAGGGGAAAGAAGCCTCCATACCCTGGATGTAAGGAGCACTCTACTGTATTATATACAGAGAACAGAACAAGCTCGCAAACGCAAACAGCTGTTTGTTGCCTACTCACACACTAAGACAGGGACACCTGTCACACAGGCAACAGTTGAAAGGTGGATAGTCCAAACCATCCAATTATGCTTTGCCACCGCAGGGAAAACCCTAAGTGTATGGCCAAAAGCTCACTCAACTAGAAAGAAAGGAGCAACTCTTGCATTCATGGCCATTGTGCCAATAGACACTTTATGTGCTGCACAACATAGGCTTCCCCACATACTTTCATCACACAATACTGTGTGGACATACAAATGAATAAGGAAGCACAAGCACAAGCATGACAAATCTAATGCACAGCATGTGAATCCAGAAAAGGATTCATGCTGCAAAACTAAATGGTTACTTACCGGTAGGAGTCGTTTTGCAGCTTTAAGAGTTTTCTGGATTCACATGCGACCCACCCAGCCTCCCATACAAGGAAAGCAAATAGGTGAGGAACTATAACTAACAATTCTCTAAAAGTACCATCTAAAAGACTATAAGACTGAAACACAGAAAAAAGAATCCGAATGTGGCTACTACGCACAATGACCTCCGGGGCGCCGTATGGCGTCACACAGGGGACAGACCTGGCACCAAGTGGTGGTCGACTATGCCCCCAAAAAACCCCCCAAAAAACCATTCTGGACCCAACCACAAGCTGCAAAACTACTCCTACTGGTAAGTAACCATTTCGTTCTCTAAATTTGTTGTTTCATGTCGCAATAGGAGTTATAGTTCATTTATGCACTATAATGTTATTTTAGGTTAAAATCTGTTTTATTTCTTTTAAATAGTGAACAAGAAGATGCCACATAAAAATTTCCCTTCCCATCCCCCTCTCCTTGAGTACTCGCTTCAAAAGTCTATAGCTAAGAAACCTAATTGCCCCCTGTGTGCCCACTCCGGGACCGCTCTTTCTCTGAGGTGTGAGTCTCGATCAAGCATAACAAACGAAGGTATCGGGGACAAGTCAGTTCTCGGAATTCCGTAGATAGCAGGGTGATACAAGGGCGCCAGAGTTCTCTATAGGAGTCTCCCTGGATAGTCAGTGTAATGGTTTATCACCCCATCTCCAAGGTATGCCTTAGTCGTGGAACCATTCATTATGGGATGGAAGTTTCTGCGTGCACCATTTGGAAAGATGTTTTGAAGGGCTACTCCCAGCGCTAGACCTATGTGGTGCCCCTTGCGAGATTTGAGAGAGAATGTGAGGACGCTCGGTAAACCCAAGGTGACATATGCAGGAAAGCGGGGTAGTTGTATGTTGAAGTAGGTATCTTTGTCTGACAAGACAGTTGCCCAGGAGCATGTGAGCTTTGGGCAATCCCACAGGAGATGGAACAGAGTCCTGGGGGACCTGCAGCCTCTCCTACAGTCCACACTGCACAAAGGATTACCACTATTGAGTCGCAGAGGGATGAGGTACCAGTGAGGGGCTATTTTAATAGCAGTCTCAATGCTGGTACTATTGCGCACTGTGTGTCTTGCTTTGTTATAAATCTGTTCCCACTCTGTATGTAACACTGTCTACCCCAGTTCAAGCTCCTGTCTCCTCTGTTCCAAAGTTTTCACCACAGTTTCTGACTGTTGAAAAATAGCCTAGAGTTCATTTGCGGGGTGGCAGTCAGTACTCGTAGTCACAAGCCACCTTTCAAAGAGAGTAAGTGGGTGCTGTGACCCGTTGTGAATGGTTGAATGGATGACCCAGTGACGGACTTGAAGGTAAATCATCCTCTCCGACTCCGGCAGCCCAAGGTATTTCCAGAGATGCTCATAAGAGACGGACTTTAGTGTCAAAGAAGAGGCGAATGGATCTGCAGCCCACTGTGTGCCAGGCCAAGTAGATGTTCTCATCCTACTTTGGCGTAAGGTCCGCATTGCCTAAAATTGGGTTCAGTGGAGATGGGAACCTCGTCAGAGCCTTTCGTGCAGCCACCAGGTCCCACACCTCAAGAGTGGTCCTAGTGTTAGGGGAGGAGTACAACCCCCTCGCCCTATTCCCACATCGCAAGATCAGAATTTTCCACAGGCAATTGCCCACCACCCCTATGTCCATGAATAGCCAATGTTTTTCTGAGTTGTCCCTGTTTCAATCCACTAAATATCGAAGTTGTGCCGCTTGCTAATAATGTAGGAGAATAGGGACTCCCAGGCCCCCTTCTCGAGTACAGCTGTAACTTTGTTCATATTTATAAGGAACAAGGAGACCCTAGGAGTCAGAAGGGACCAAGGGTGTAAACATTATTATAAAGGAACAGTGGTCCCATTCAATTCGAGTAAATTAAAGTGCCACAATTAGTTCAATGAAAAATTGGGTTTTATGTTTAAAGACAATGCAAAGAATAACTAAAAAATTACTGTAAATAGTGAGAAAAGTAAAACAGTGAGTGAGTTGGTGGCAGGGTAATAGGAAATCAGCCGATTTCCGGTACCCAGGCAAGTGATTTTAAAAGGTGACTTTTTGTGCTCAAGGGTAATTGTTCTCAAAAAGTCAATAAAACATTTCATACTCCGACATTTCAATCTGGTAATACATTGGAGTTTAGAAATGATTGTCGACGACGTTTCGATCCCGTAACAAGTAGTGGGATCTCTTCAGGACAAGGAATTGATAATGAATTGCCTGGGAGAGAGCCTAGTGGGGAGGGGGAGAAAAAATAACAATATGCAAAGTTAGGAAGAGAGCATGGGAAGAGTGAAGGAGAGGCGAGAATAGTTAGAGGGTAATATGCAAGAAGGGAGGGAGTGGTACAAAAATAGCAGGGTCAGAACTTACAGTGAGAGGATGACCCAATAAAATAGTAACTGTTGCGCAGCCGCGCCAGCTTAAACTAGACGATCCTAGTGTTGTAGTTCGGAATGCGGTGTAGGCGAGAATTAGAGCCTGTGGGGAAAAGGGAGAGTGAGGGCGGGGGAGGAGTGCAGAAGCGTAGGGTGCAGGTGGAGGGAGGTTTGTGCAAGGGCTTACCAGAGATAGAAGATGAAGCGCCCCGTCAGAAACTGTCACAACCGAGGCTCGATGGATATAACAATTCCGTGTGGGCAGATAGGTGAGCCTGGAGAAGAAGGGGAGGGTTAGGAGGGGGTGAAACTCACCGTGGGGCGGTAGTCCGGGAATCGAGCGAAGGAAATTGTAAATTAGCTACGATGCAAGCCGCCCCACGGTGAGTTTCAATCCTCTGGTACCGCAACTATCAATTCATCCACAACCTCCTCCGGGTTCATTATTCCTTCCTTCTCCCCACAGAATGTAGGTTTCCGAACCCATCGACAAGCCCGACCGGGCTGCCTCGGAATTCCTATCGGTTCTACTCAGACCTGATTCGCCAATTTTGGACCGATCCCACCTTATTCCTTGCCGCTCCCCTGGTAAGCCGTAGCCCGCTTGTCTCCCCCTACTCACACATTCAGTCACTCCTTCACCCCCTCCTAACCCTCCCCTTCTTCTCCAGGCTCACCTATCTGCCCACACGGAATTGTTATATCCATCGAGCCTCGGTTGTGACAGTTTCTGACGGGGCGCTTCATCTTCTATCTCTGGTAAGCCCTTGCACAAACCTCCCTCCACCTGCACCCTACGCTTCTGCACTCCTCCCCCGCCCTCACTCTCCCTTTTCCCCACAGGCTCTAATTCTCGCCTACACCGCATTCCGAACTACAACACTAGGATCGTCTAGTTTAAGCTGGCGCGGCTGCGCAACAGTTACTATTTTATTGGGTCATCCTCTCACTGTAAGTTCTGACCCTGCTATTTTTGTACCACTCCCTCCCTTCTTGCATATTACCCTCTAACTATTCTCGCCTCTCCTTCACTCTTCCCATGCTCTCTTCCTAACTTTGCATATTGTTATTTTTTCTCCCCCTCCCCACTAGGCTCTCTCCCAGGCAATTCATTATCAATTCCTTGTCCTGAAGAGATCCCACTACTTGTTACGGGATCGAAACGTCGTCGACAATCATTTCTAAACTCCAATGTATTACCAGATTGAAATGTCGGAGTATGAAATGTTTTATTGACTTTTTGAGAACAATTACCCTTGAGCACAAAAAGTCACCTTTTAAAATCACTTGCCTCGGTACCGGAAATCGGCTGATTTCCTATTACCCTGCCACCAACTCACTCACTGTTTTACTTTTCTCACTATTTACAGTAATTTTTTAGTTATTCTTTGCATTGTCTTTAAACATAAAACCCAATTTTTCATTGAACTAATTGTGGCACTTTAATTTACTCGAATTGAATGGGACCACTGTTCCTTTATAATAAAGTAACTTTGTTCATGGCTCATACAAAGTCTCCCTCTAGACCAGAGAAGGCGATTGAGTTCCCCTTGCTGGGACTGAAGCATGGCAAGAGTGGGCTCAAGTGGAAGGGCCTGAAGTAGGAAAAAGACCCTCAGGAGAATGGTCATCTTTAAAGCCGCCATCCTTCCAAGCCGACGATAATGTCTCCATTGGGCCAAGTTGCGTAGCACCTGCCAAAGCAAAGTCTAGTAATTGATAGCCGTCGTCGCTTTCGCTGTTGGAGCTAACTGGAACCCCATGAAAAGTGATTTAGGTAAGCGACCACTGTAGCGGGTATTGGGCAGCTAGTAGCGTGGGCGTAGTCGGCGACACCGAGTGATTAATGTCTTGTGACTTCCGAAATTCTATCGCCTCCCCAAAATCCTTAAGCTCCACCAAAAAGGCCCTCATCGGGTCATCAAGCGCAACCATCATGCCATCACCATTGAGACTAATTGAGTGATCCTCTCCATCAAAGCACACCCCAGTAATATTCAGATTCTCATGCACCCTGAGCCATGGGCTCCATTTAGAGAGTGTAGGAAGCTGGCTCTTTATATGGAGGACCAAAAAGAGGTACACTGCATAAAGAGTCCAGGCAAACGCCAAAGGAATCACAGAGGCACTAATGACACCCCAAATGCTCTCTTTTGTGGTAGTCTGGACGAGCAGTTAGGCACATCAGAGGGTAGTGCTAAGCAATTATTGCACACACAAAGGCGATAAGTGAGACATACACTCAATAAAGAAATCCAACACCAATTTCTAAAAATAACACATACTTTTATATGAATTTAAATACCAAGATCATCGGAATCAGGTTAGTACTTTCGATTTATGAATTTTTACAGTTTTACGAAGTTGACAGTGCAATATTTGGGAGTGGTAATGTTATACTATGGGGGAAAAACGTACTGCATTCGGGCACTTAACAATGACTTACGGGACCAATCTTCTGTACTTTAGGTGAGTATGTGGTTGAAGGTCCAAGGCAGCACCAACAGGTTATCTCGGGGGGTGGGCGAGCATTGGGGCGGCCGGGTGCTTTTCAACATCGGGTGCCCAATGCTATCTTATGGGGGAAAACTTGTACTGCCTTCAAGCACTTCACAGCGACTTATGGGACCAAACTCCTGGAGTTAAGGTGAGTATGGGGCAAGGTCCAAGGCCACACCTTCAGGTCACCTCGGGAGGCTCTGAGGCGTCTGGGTGCAGAGGTATGTTATGGCATCGGGTATCCCATTCACTTTAATTGGGAACGGCCCAGTTGCAAAGAGCCTGCAATCTGGGACTGGGATACCAGTCAGGCTGAACCAGCAAGGGGGCTCAGGTCTGACGATGCATTGGGGACACCTTTTCGCCTTTTCTCCAGCCAGGTCGGCCAGCTGCAGAGGTGTTCTGAAGCATCAGGTTTTGTCACCGGAGAAACTCATGGTAGAGGGGGCCTGCACAAAGACGCTACAGTTGGTGTCAGTGAGTCCACTGTGGGCAAACCAAAGAAGAGCTTTGTCTCTAGAGGGTCGGGGGACCACGCTGGCACCATTGGCTTACTTTAAGTAATAATAGCGAGCCATGGTGCAGTGGTACTTTTCGGTGTCTGGTTTGCGGCGGTCTGAAGTCCTCACAGTTCTTTTGGAGTGCCTTAAGGATACAGGGAAGCAGCTCTGCTACCCCACAGGAGTTCTCTGTTTATTTTTTTAAAGCAGGCATCATCCCAGGGTTTTGGAGGTGCAGCAGCTGCAGGACTAGACATCTTTAACGCAATCTGGTGGGAACAGCAGACACGCCAACAGGGTTGGCGCCAAGTCAATTGCTTCTCCACAGTCCTTGCTTCTCGCAGCTCTTCAGTGTCCTTTTCTTCTTAGGTTGGCAGGAATCTGATTTCCTGGTGCCAGGGGCTCCCCTAAATACTAGATTTAGAGGTTTTAGGGGAGTGTAGGGTAGTAGTCAATGGACTACTTATGTCTGAGGTCACTATGCCCCCTATATGACCACTCCCTATGGGAAGTGGGCATAGCCCTGTCCCAGAATTCCTAATTCTGTCATCACCAAGATGACAGACATATTAATTATGTAATCACATCAGGGAGCCCACCTTAGATGTGGAACTAGCCTGAGAGTAGACCCATCTCTCTGACTACTAACCAAAGGTGGTGGGCTCTGTGAAGGTCCCTGCCTTGGAATGCTAATTCAACAGCCTTCCTGTAGAAGGTGTAAAACACCTCCTTCCAGATCAGTGTGGACTATTATCCCTGGGGTCAGAAACGCATCTGTGATGGTAAGCTGGACTGGACCAGTCAGCCAGCACACTAGAGGGCTGGTAGGTTTCTGGGGGGGGTGGGTGGGGGGAGGGTACCTCTAAGGTACCCTCTGGGTGTATGTATTAAGAAATCCATCACTGGAATCAGTGTGGGTTTATTCATACAAGGTGTTTGATACCAAACACCATATGTTTCAGCGAAGCCAATAGGTAGCTGGGGAACTCGTTTTGACCAGTGCCCAGTACATACTTTAAGATGGCTTCCCTGCTCACTTGCAATATCCAGTTATAGAACTAGACATCACATTGGCATATCTGCTCATGCAGATATGTTCTCACATAAAATATAATGCACCCTACCTTAGGGCTCGAAGGCCTGCCGTAGGGGTGACTTACATGTATTAGATGCAGTGACGGCATGACACACAGTAGTGTGCCACGTCATGTTTTCACTCATGGTTTGCACCATGTTACACAACCTGCAATGCCAGCCTGTGCGGAATTTGTATGTGGGTCCCTTAGAGTGGCATAAGATATGCTCCAGGCCTTTGGGACCCTCTTTAGCACTCATGTCCTAGGTGCTTGGGGTACCATTTACTAGGGACTTACAGAGGTGCTATAGTCCTTATCCATCTGTAGCACAATTAGACAACACCTTGTTTTGGGGAAGGAGCACTGGTGCTGAGGTCTTGGTTGCAGGCATCAGTGCACTGTCAGAGACGAAAATCAGCATCTTGTAGCTGAAAAGGGGGCAAAGAGTGGGGCATAACTGCAACCAAAGCCCAATTTCCTACAAAGACCAGAAATGAGAGGTGACAACGGACCCCCCTGCCTTGTTCCTCGGCCGTTTATAAGGGGAGCGGAGGCCTGACTATTGATCCATACCATTGCCTCTGGCGGTCATAGATACTAAGTACCCAAGTGCAAAACCTCTTCCCGAAACCAAAGTGTCAAAGCATTGCTTCAAAGTGAGGCCAGTGCAGCCGGTCAAACGCCTTCTAGGCATCAATGGCCCAGAGAATTACTTCCCTCAGAGAGCTTTTAGCCTTGTCGACCAGGTGAATGATCCTTTTAGTATTGTCACTGCATTGCCAGTGAGCCTGGTCCTAGTCCACCAACCTCGACATAAATACGATGGGCCCAACTGTGCTACTAAAATGCTAGTAAAGACTTTAACATCAATGTTAAGAAGAGATTTAGGGTGTTATGAGACACGTTGCCTCCTGTCTTTCCCCTTGCTTGACAATAACGACAATAGAGGCCTCCAGCATTGAGGGCGGCATAGTCCCTGACTTGGCAATGGAGTTAGAGCCTGGTTAGGGCCGGGTCGAGGGCGTTGCAGAATGTTTTATAAAAGAGAGCGAAAAACCATGTGGACTGGGGGGTGGAGGGGGCTTCTGTTTAACATTGGCTGAGATAGCTTCCTCCACTCGGATAGGCTGGTCCAGAGCATATGCCTGTGTAGGCGTCAGTCGGGGAGTGCACATCCCTGGGAGATAAGTTTGAGGACTATCTGAAGGGAGGGCATGCGATGAATAGAGCACTTTATAGAAGTGCCGGACGCATGCCACTCTGTAGCTGTCCCTAGTGATATCAATAACTGTCCTAATGTATCTCCCTCAACACAGAGGGAATGCCGCAATCTGAGTAGCACATATTCAGCCTGGTCTAAGTCCATGCGCTCAATTTTGCTGCATGCTTCTTCTAGCTGTCGCCAAACTCAGGGGGTGGGGCGCCAGTACGTTTATGAACAAGCTACAGGTCTTTCCCTTCTCTCTGCAGGCCTTCCCGCTTTTTCTGACAGATTTTATTGCCCGCCCCTGATATTGCATTCAATTTTCCTATATAGCTTCGTTTAGGATCTTTCACAGTGTAGCGACAGAAGTATCAATGGTATTGTTAAAAGACAAAAAATAAGCAATCGCTTGCGTAACGTGGCTCACCACATCGGATTTCTTTAGCAAGCTCTCCCTCATTTGCCACGGGTAGGAGGCACCCCAATGGTGAAAGACACTGCCACGTGGCCCGAAAGGGATCTTGGCTCAAACTCCGTCTTCTCTGTCAAGGCCCTGATCTCACTGGTGTCTAAGAAGTAGTCGAGCTTGCTTCGTATGGGCATGCGAATAAAAGGGGAAGTTGCGTGTTTTGGAATGTTTGTGCTTCCAGATGTCCAGTATGCCTATCTGCTGCAGCCCTTGTGTCCCTTCTAGGAAAAGTGCCACAGTATGGCCATAGCGCTGCACAGATCTGTCCAAGTAATTACTAAAAACGAGGTTTAGGATCCATCCACCCCCCAGTCAAAACTAGCGGGTCGTGGGAGGTAATAATCTCCGCTATGGCGTGTTTTAGAAAGCGGTCCTGGTTTTCATTGGGAACATATAAAGAGGCCAAAGTAAAGGTGAGGTCCCCCAGATGCATCCGGTAGGCTATTAGTTATCCTTTTATGTCTCTCAATGTAGGCCCCACTGTGCCGCCAAAAGAGTGAGAAACTAGAATTGCCACCCCTGCTGTTTTGGTGGCGGCAGAGGAAAAAAAAACTGTTGCAGGAAGGCTTTGGATTGGAGCCTATGTCATTCCCCAGGTGCCAAATGTGTCTCCTGCACGAGATAGAGGTCGACCCGGCCAGCTCCAGATAAGACAGAATCACTTTGTGCTTGTTCGGGTTCTTAAGACCCTTCACATTAAGGTTGATGACTTCCAGTTTATTGTGTAGTGTAGAGAAGGTGATAGAACGCAGTGCCAACGGAGCAGGGCCTGTCACGATCCCCTCTGCTTTGGAGCTGGAGTGTACTTGGAAGCGCTATGCATGCTTGGGGACCTAAGGCGCAGTGAGCTCCTGTGAAATGTCAGTACCACCCCAACCATGAACTATAAACCAAGTCCTGTTAGGAATCTTGGCACTGGCCAAAACCAGAAATGATCCAAAGGAATCCTGGGAAAAGATGCCCATCATAGTACCTCTAAGATATGCCTCCTGCCCCATACCCACCCCCCACCCCCAGGACCCACCTCCACATCCCTGCTGGTAATGCAGAAACTCATCAGGTATGAGTGCGCCTCATGTAATTTTCAGCTGTTCAGGTTCACCAGTCAGGGTGTCCAGTACTGCTAGTGTCTCCAAGGCCATGGTTGTGCGGTCTGGACGCTGTCTTTTAGGAGAGATTGGGCCCTTATTCCATCCAAAATATTTATGAGCCTTCCAATCACTGGAGCTGTTCTGTGGGCTCGCCAACTCCTCCTTCGTGTTGTTTAACAGGTGGCAGGTTTCAGACAGTGATCGCAGCTGATGCAGTTGTCCGTCCCACTGGAAGATTAGGCAGGCAGAATGGGTGCCCCCATTGGTAGGAGATGCCTTTGTAGTGAAGAAAGGTCGTCACTGGTTGGAATGTTTTGCATTTCCGGAGCGTGAGAGATGAAAGATCTTGATAATGTGTCAGCTTGTGCCAGCGAAACTATAAGGAAAGCATGTCTTTGGCTTTGCGGAGTATTGCCTCTTTAAGTTGGACATCATGGACACATACTAGAAAATGAGAGGGACAGGTGTTCTCTTGTCTGAGTGTCCCTACTCTGTGGACTCTATCAAGCTGCATCTCTGTATCAGCTGGCACTTCGAGGATCTGTAGGAACAGCGCCCTCACATATGCTTTTATTTCTGTACCTCCCGCCTCATCTAGTTCTCCCAGAATGTGGATATTGTTTCTTTTTTTTTTTTTTGAAACCGTTTATTACAAGTCTGAAGAGTATACAAGTATGGGCCTACAACCTTCCGGCCGGCCGCTAGCAATGACAGGAACATACGACATACATTTATGGAACACGTGGTGTTGCGGAGGAGCATGCTCAGGAGGTAACAACGTCAAAAGCCACATCAGCCAGACCCCACTATACGGTTTCATTTTAAATTAAGAACAACAAGAAAACCACACCCACAAGGCAACCCACAATCGGAAATAGCAGCACGTGCTCCCCTAGAGGGGGGATCCCAACTATCCACAGGAGTCTAAAGAGGGGGAAGAGAGCAGAGCGAGGACTGGGGGAACCCAATGCCCGGCAGCGGGGGAATGAGTCGGCTAAGGGGATGGGGCTGGCGAGGTATCAGGCAGCAACGGTGGTACACAGATACCCCCACGGTAGGCGTTCCAGGGGCCCCATACTTTCACCCATGTCCCAGGCTTACCCCTCGCCACATACACCACTTTTTCTCGAAACATGCACCAGTCCATGTGTTCTTTCCAGGCCGAGACCGTCGGGGGCCTCTGGGATCCCCACAGTTGAGCAATATCACGCTTGGCTATCATATATCCCAGAGTCACCCACCACGTCTGCGGCGCCGAGTAATCAGTCGGTTCCCACACATTCAACAGGCATCTCCTCGCTTCAGGCAACAGCGCCACATGCGTAACCAGTCGCAGCACCTCATGTACACCACGCCAGAACCCCTCCACCTCCGGGCACTCCCACAAAATATGCAGAAAGGTCCCCAAAACACCACACCCACGCTTACACAACCCATCTCCAGCATAGCCCATACGCAGAAGCTTTGGCCCCGTCATGTAGACCCGGTGGAGTATCTTGAGCTGGACGAAGCGAAGGCGAGCCGGTATGGCCACGTCCGAAAAGACGGAGCCCAGCGCATGCCGGACCTGCAAATACCGAAAGTATTCACTGCCCTGCAACTGAAATTCCGTCTGCAGCATATCGAACGTTTTAAATCCTCCCTTCGTCCAGAGATCCCCCACTTTACTGATGCCTATTATGTCCCACTTCTCAAAGCCCTTAGAGGTCCACAGGGAGCCCAACCGCTCAGACGCGTATAGTGGTGACGCCCGGGTCAAACGGTCCTTCCACCCCATAGCTGCATTGGCCGCATGCCACACTTGCACCATGACACGCGTGGGGCCCGTCAGACGAGCGTCGGGCGCGCTAGAATAGAGCGCTCGATTGTAGTCGCCACCTGGCAGGAGCATCTTGTCCATTTCGAATGCCGGGTTTAAGGCGGGCCCGTATAGGCCATGGTTAATTGCAGCTAGCTGGGAGGCCCAATAGTACCGTTTAATATCCGGGAGGGCAATCCCCCCGTCATACCATGGGAGCGTCAACTTCGCCAGGGCAATACGCGGCCTCCCGTCCCAGAACAGGCGGCGTTGCAGACTCTCCACCTCACGGAAGTAGCGCGCCGGGACTAAGTCCATAGTGTTCTGCAAAGCGTACAGGAAACGCGGCAGAGACATCATCTTGAACAATGCCGCCCGGCCGAGCGGCGAAAGCGGCAGGCGCCGCCAGCGTGTGACATCTACCTGCAGGCGCTGGAGGGGGGGAAGCAGGTTCCGTTCATACCGGGCCTCCGGGTCCAGAGTAATGAAGACACCCAGGTACCGAAATCCCTGCGGGGCGATCTGGATCGGACAGCCCCGCGGGAGAATAGGAGCCTCCCCAGAGAGAACATACACGCACGATTTAGCCCAGTTGATGACAAGACCGGAGTTACGACCAAATGAATGTAAAACATCAACCAGTACTATAAGTGATTTACGTGGGGAGGCTAGGTACAGAAGGATGTCATCAGCGTATAGGGATACGCGGTCCTCATACTCGGGGGTCCAACGGAGACCACGGATGGAAGGCTCCCACCGCAGCCACTCCGCCAGGGGCTCCAAGGCAAGCGCAAAAAGAAGCGGCGATAAGGGACAGCCCTGTCGCGTGCCCCGGCCCAGCTCGAACGGGGCCGATACTCTTCCGTTCACCACCACCTGCGCCAATGGGCCCGAATACAACAATTTGACCCAACTGATGAATCCTGGGCCAAATCCAAACTTCGCAAGCATCGCCCAGATGTATGGCCACTCAAGCGTATCAAACGCCATGGTGGCGTCCAAGGACGCCAAAATGGCCGGTTCCCGTATAAATGGGACGCGTGCGAGCACCCCATGCAAACGCCGCAGGTTAAGGGCTGTGTTGCGATGGGGAATAAAGCCGGACTGGTCCTGATGAACCAGATCGCCCACCACACCGACCAGCCGATTGGCCAGTACCTTGGCGAGAATTTTGGGCTCCGCATTCAGTAGTGAGATAGGCCGATAGGAAGTAACCCGGTCCCGTGGTCTCCCTTCCTTGTGGATCACCACGATTGTAGCCAGACGCTGGTCAAGCGGGAGGGAGCCCAGCGAGTGGGCCGCCAGGAACATTGCGCGGAGGTGGGGCGCCAGTGTATCCGGTCGCAACTTATACAACTCGATAGGGATACCATTCGGGCCCATGGCCTTGCCAGAAGCGACCGAGCGTATGACGAGGGCGATTTCGTCGGAGGTGGGAGCGGCGTCGAGCGACACCCTGTCCTCCCCGGAAAGGGACGGCAGCACGATATCCCTGAGCAGGGCACGGGAATCCTCTTCAGAGCAGGAAGAGACCGGGGAATACACCTCGCGGAAATAATCCGCGAAACAGGAGACAATTTCTTCTGGCTCAGTTACACACACACCATTCGTTTTCTCAATCAGCGGGACCACACGATTCGCTCTCTCCTTTTTATCCAACCACGCTATCAGTTTACCAGCCTTATCACCCACATCATACAGTCGCCCCTGTTGCTCTCTACTAAGGCCCCTGGCCGCCTCCGTGACGAGGGCCCTATAGGCCGCTTTGGATATTGTTTCTTGGCGAGCGATTCTCTAAATGTTCTGTGTGAGCCTGAAGATCTGTTGATCACGGAGGTGTGTCACTACCTGTTGAAGCCACGCAAGTTTCGCATCCTGGCTGAATTCATAATGCTGTAGTGTTGCGACTCTGTCACCCACCTCCGTCAGGTCCTGATGGACATCGTTTAAGTCCCAATAAAGATCTTTTTTCACTGTCTGAAAGTCTTACCATAGGGAGGTGAACAGCCTCCATGAATGATCTTGACACTGGTCCCTCGTCATCGTCGTCCGCTGCTTGCTCCAGTTACTGGGGAGGAAGTCTCTCCTCAGGTGAGCCTCCTTCGACTTGGTAAGCATCTCTTTGAGAGACCTCTTTTTCCTCTCCAGAGCCGCTGCCATGGTCAGAGAAGTATGACCGTAGCTTGCTGCGCATGGTCCTGGAAGCTCTGAGTTACCTTGGGCCTAGTCTCTGGCACTGTGTAGTCATGCAGTGTGAGATGATGCCTGTCTCTTTAACTGCCCTCAATGCAGCGTCTTGGCTATGTAGTGGGGTGGATTATTCTTGTTTACACTCATTCCATCGGGATGATCCCTACGCAAGGCCGGTGCTGTGGCCCTGCTCATTGTTTCTGCTTCCCCTAAGGCCATGCTCAATCCTCCAGATCTCGAATCAGGACCTCATCAGCGTCCAGTGGCCAGCAGGAGTGCTTCAACCGCCAGCATCTTGGTTCCTGTAGGAACAGTTGTGGAGTGCCCCTCATATCCTTTATTCACTGTGGGGAGCGAGCGACTCACCAATTTTTACTGTAACCATAGTCTGCCTGTAGAGTGATATATGGCCATATAACTCCCTCTGAGGGCGCTTCACTGTGCCTGAGGAGAATGACTTCCAGTAGCATGCCTTATCCTGCCTGCGACCAGTACTATATTATACTTCACTGCGGCAAGCCCCCTGTTCTTAGTTATTGGTGAGTGCCGGTACCAGAGAGGGGGAGTAGATCCTCAGTTGCCTGCCGCAAAACGTCTGGTCTCAGGGAGAAAGCAGCAGGCTCAACGCTTTCATGCAGGATTTGTGAGGCAGGAGAGGCGTGCTCCCCTGCCACCACGCACTCCCCTCTAGGTTCTCACCTATGGTTTCGTGCAGCTGATTCATGTGATGCTCCATGGCCTTAATAATTCACTGGGACAAGCCACTTCTGCTCCAACCTCTCTCGGGTTTTTAGAGTTCTGGGCGGGGTAGAGTAGCAGCCATCCTCTACCGAGCTCTCAAGCACTGCCAGGCCACTCAGCACGCCGCTCCCTGCAGCGTTAGAGGAAATTTTCCACTAGCCCTCGCGTTTGGCCTCTAGGCACCCAGCCCCTTCCGGCAGTGGCCCTCACATGTGTGGCGACATGACGACAAGCTCTGGGGCTGATCCTTGGAGAGGCATGGCCGGCGCACTCTTTATCTCGCCGCGACAGCTGTCATCTTGTTTCCCTTTCTGGTGGGCTCAGTTGCGCTGCCTTCAGTGCTCATTGTGGTCTCTAAGTTGATATTACACTCTAGGGTCCAAGCGATGTTTGGGGGGAGTGGGCGCTAGGTCCCCGGCAGCAGCAAGCAACGGAAAGACGGAAAGGCACATCCTACCCATCCGCCATCTTGGACACGCTCCCTGGTCAGTCCGATAATGTTGTTTCAAAGGATCACACATGTTAGCTTTTATCAAGATTGACCATATGATATTCTTGTGTAGCCCAAGTTGTGGGACTTCAGTGGTCAATTTTGGCAATTTATTTCAGCGCATGTTTTTTAGGTCAAGCCTAGCGGCAGCACGCATGCGCTACTCGGTCTGCGAGGCATGCTGTAGTACAGTATGCTGTGGAAGCCTCGCCCACTCTCCTCCCATATTTTTCATTGGCTGGTGTCATTGTCCTTGGTAAATGCTGGCTTCCGATTCATTATGAGGCTTGTTAGTCCCTCCTTGTTACCGCCTTGTCGCCATTTGGTACCGCCCATAACGACTGGACCTTTTACTTGGCACGTTACACAGTGGGCTTTATATAGGGGGTCAGCACTATTTTGTTTATGGGCACTTATGGGGACAATGGCGGATGTCATTTTTTTGTATTTGTATCCTTAGCACGGCACCCTCTTTAGGGACACCGAGCTCGGTATATTTTTTTATTTATATGTAACTTTCATGTTGAGCCCGGCGTCCACTTCTGGGACACCGCACTCTGTTTATTTATTTATTTATTTATTTATTTTAACTTTCATAGTAAGCGAGGTGCGCGCTTCAGGCACACCACGCTCTGTTTTTGTTTAGTTTTTTTACTTTAGAACTGAGCGTGTTCAGTTTCTTTTTTTTTTTAACTTTAAAACTGAGCGCTGTGCACGCTTCAAGGACACCACGCCAGTGTTAAAGTAAAACAAAAAAAGAAACCCGATCACGGTGTCCTTGAAGCGGCGCCGCAGCTCAGTTTTAAACTTAAACAAGCATTTGCAATGCAATAGGTCTCGCATTTACACGAGTTTAAGCTACTGGCATTGCGAATGACAATGCGTGTTATTTATGTTTTAAAAAACAAAAATAGCTATTGTCATTTACTATGCCAATAGCTTTAACTCACGTAAATCTGAGACCTATTGCATTGCAAATGCTTGTTCTGTTGAGAGTTGGTGTTTCGGGATGAAGTGTAGCGTGGTGGCTGAGGTCCCGATAGTTGTCTTCCCAGGTTTTTTAGAAGTCTTTTTTTCAAATGCAGATTAAACTCCTAGCCCAGTGGTGATTATTGTGTATGTAATAAGTATTTTAATAAGTTGAGACATTTGCAATGCCGAGGCTTTTTCACCACCAGATTTCTGCACCAAATCAACACTGCTTGTGTATATGCAGTTAAAGTCATGGTATCCATAAAGTGTTCCCAGGGCTGTCGGTCAAATATTGCAGGTAAGGTGATTCCTAGTTATTTTATTTAACAGGGGCTGTTCATGTTATTCTGTAGGATTTTAAAATCATGCTTATTTAAGTTGTTCCATATCATTTACTGTGGTAATTCTGTTATGCATTCCATTCCTTAGAGTTTTAGGTAGCATATGATCGTTATTTTGCTTGTAACTCCTACAGGATGGAGCTCAGATGTGTGATTGCCATCATTCGGCATGGAGACCGCACCCCAAAACAAAAGATGAAGATGGAAGTTCGGCATCCCAGGTGAGACGCTGGCCCAAATTCCTCTCACTCTGTGAGGTGCTATCCTTTCTGCCAGTCTGGCATTTTCCCCCATGACTGCAGGCTAGATGATTGCTTTCATGGATGGATGGCCTCCCATGATCCAAACATTATTACCTCCATGGCACCAGTCTAGTTGCTTCCATCCAGAGTGTGGGGCTTGTAGGAAGCGGACTCTATATATAGTGTACCAAAATGAGGTGCACTGTGTTGAGAGTTCTGGTATCCCTTACTAGTGTACAGGAGCTTGCTTTAACAATCCCAAGGTGCTCTGGTTGTGGTAGTGTGGTCAAGCAGCCTTAGGCTTATCAGAGGGGAGTGTTGTGCATTTATTGCACACACAGAGTCAATAAATGAGACACACAATAAGCAGATGCGACACCAATTTAGAAAAAAACGTACATTTTTATATTAATTTAGACCCCAAGATCTTCTCGATTAGGTAAGCACTTTTCAAGTTAATGATTTTCAGGAACAGAGAAAATACAGCGGTCAGATTTGAGGCATGAGCCTAGAATTCGGTAATGTTATCCTATATGAGAAACATACACTCCACAGTGGTACTTGCAATTGCTGAAGTCAATGGACGAACCAAGAGTGCACAGCGTGATGTGGCGGACGTGACGAGAGCGAGTGGAGAGTAGCTGCTTTGGGTGCTGTGCCGGCGAGTGAAAGCCATACAAGCAGAGGAGGCGTAAGGCTGAGGGACTGTTGGCTGAGGACGGTAGCAATCCGCCTACACTCTACAACTTATCTCTGTGAGGCAAGTGTGAGCGGCGGAAGGGACTGGCAAAGCTAGAGCTGCGGTTCCTTCCGGCTGTGTGGATGCAGCCGGCGTTATCCAAGTGCTCCATGCTCGTTAATGATGGCCGCTCCCGTTCTGATCCTCCCTACCAGCATTACCTACCTAGTCTGCCGTACCCTCCACCCATCGTATCAGAAAAGTCTCCAGAGCTGCCCTTTCGTCGACTGCCTCCATATATCTTTGGATAAAGGTTAAAAGTAGAAATACTGCATATAGCCCTCTGTTGCTGCAATTTTGTGCGTTTTGAGCTTGGGCTCTAAAACGCCATTTTAAATGTGATGTCTGCAGTCAACGTCTCACAAAGGGAGTGGAGTGTTTGCTCTCCCACTCCCTCCTCTGGTGTCTCATACTGGGATAAAATCGGGCTGGCAGGAAGAGGAGAAGATGACACTGTGAGGTGTATAGAGGGCGCATAGATAGTCCCTTCCATCGACCCAGCGAAGGTGCAGTAGAAGCTGCAGTACTTAGTAACATATAGTGATATAGTAATATTTAAGTAGCTCACTCACAGAATACAAGCAGCACATACGTCTAATTGATAAGTAGCAAGCTAGCAGTAAGCAATCACAAAGGGGGCTGGTTGTTGACATTATATTGTATGTTGGGAAGGCCTAGGCCTTAGCCCCTCCTTTGTGGTGCGAAAGCGTCCAGCATTAGGTTGATGCGAGGTGTGCCTCATGGTGGGGGGAGGTGGGGTCTGCTCCAAATACACACTTCTATTCTTTCCCCATAATCTCTATGCCCCTCCTTGTGTCCATCTGAGCCTCTGCTCTACCCTCTAGGAAGAGGTAGTACTTACTGTGCCACTGCAGAGAAGGAAAAGTCTCAAGAGTGAAGGATAGAGGGAAGAGGGGAGAGGGAAGCCAGGCATCGGGCGTTTGTGTCTTCTGTGGTCAAGTAGATAGGTGGCCACTTCTGGATATCTGTATTTAATCACTTTAGGGTCTTTAAGGTTGTTTTTGAAGATGCCTTCTAGGTGCCTGCGTTCTGGTCGTTTAATTGTGCCTTCAGGCTCAGCCAGTTCCATAGCTAATCAAACCAGCTCCCCCAATTTTTTTAAAACTATCCAGCGAAAGAAGCCTCAAGCACATCTGTCTCTCCTGAAGTCCCATCCTACCATATTGTCCATGTTTTCTAAGGGACAGAGGGGCAGAGTTGTAGGAAATAAGGAAATGGGGATGCCCACAGGCGTAATTAAAGAAGAAGAGATGGATATCATTATGGTCCACTCTCAGGGCACAGTGCCACATCAGCTCAATCTCATCATACATAACCCAGTGCAATCTATCTCTCAAACTCAACTCATTGACCAATGTCACTTAGCGGAAGCAGTAGAAGAAATGGAAATGGAGGCCGGTTACGCTGGTCCCGAAAAAAATGGTGCTGTTACCAAGTTCAACTCTGAGACTATGTTTATGTCTGAACCTATGAGTCCTGTGGTTCTGTCTGGCACCCTAAACATTGAGTCAGTACCAGGAGTTTTTTCATCCATTGAGGTTTCTCGAGTGACTCATAATGAGCTAAGTTGGGGGTGTTTGCGGCTTTGATCCGGGTGAATTGGAGGACTTTTCTTTGCTATTTATATGGAAAAACAATGAGTTTTGGAAGCTAATTTAATAGTCAGTTGCCCCAGGAACGGCCTCAAGCCCTGTCCTCCACTTCCAGCTTTGTACAGTAGTACACCTTTTCTTAGGTATATCATTCTTAGATTCATTGGATCTGATGAAATTAGATGTGTCTCCAAGCACAGGGGCACAAGCCCAATGGTGGTTATCGAATGAGGGAATTATTGGGAATGGTGGAGGGAGGGCCAATTTTGATATTCTTTATGCATTAGAGAGGATTCTTTCCTCAATTTTGGCCTTGCTAGATACATCAGTTGCTAACTCTGCTCATGTGTTGAATGCATTGCCCCCCTATTTTAAGGGGTGTGTATTACCTCACTTCTGCCAGTATGTGTCTAGGGAAGGAAGAAATGACCATTGAATAGAAATCTAAGGCTTCCCAGACTAATAAAGTGGCATAATATGGGGTGGTAGAAATGGGAGTACAAGTGGGAACTTATGATGGCCCGGGGGCTTCCCTTATTGGGCATTCTGAAAATATCCCTGAGGCCGACCATATGCTCTGTTCCCCCACCCAAAATCAGATAACCAGGGACCATCGTCTTGCTGCTCAAGGGGAGAATGTAAATGCATCAGTATTCAAGAATTTTCCTCCAATGTTCTCGATATTTAAAAAAAAAGTCATCTTTACACATCGGGATACAGTTTCACAAAATGACCCTCCGATTGTTAATCTATCAAGGGTTTAACCAGATCATGTTTCTCCTGGGAAGGGTGCTTCTCCCCCTGGATTGGAATGGGTTAAAATCTCAGAAGGGGAAAAAGAAAAGGATTCGGCACATCACAAAATGTAAGCCAAAACAATTGAGGTTTCCCAATGTCCCTGCAGAGCCTGACTTTATTACTCAGCCTCAAAAAGTAAATGAGTTGAAGATAGTTGGGCCTCATACTGGTCGGAAGTTGGGGTTCCTAGAAGTAAATCCCCTCACCCTCCCTATTATGACAGAAGTACCAGTATTAGGCAGACAATGGCAAGAGAAAGGGCTTACGGACATGGGGGTAACAGACCATAACAATTGGGGAGAGTCGGGCACTGGATTAAAGAATGACGAAGCACGGATAGGTTTGGTTGATTTGGTGATTACAGCAGCAAAAATAAATGGAGCTCCCCTATAGGCATGGCAGACCTCGGATAGATTTCCCCCAATCCTCTCTCATGTGAATTCTCTCCCAGTAAGGACTGATTCAAATCATTGGAAGTTTTTCAATGGGGGCTGCTTCCACTTCTTCACCAGCACAAATACCTAAACCGGGGGCTGAGAAAAGGCAGAGCAATAACTAGCTGTAGGACCTGGGTCCGCACAGGTATCTTATACTTTGATCTTTGTTTCATTGTGGAATTGGGTCCATTCAATTGAAGTTTTTTACTGCAGTTATTGTCTGATATTGAGGATCTGAGACGGGTAGCAAGTTGAGTTATTGATCGGTTATTTCTGAATCCTCGAAGCAGGCTTCCGAATTCCAGAGTAACATTTAGCTGTAGGATCATTGTAATGCTAATCCTAGCTAATGTTGATAATTTTAGGAAAAAGGAAATCGATGTCTTCCCGTTTGAGGAGCTGGTTGTTGCTCAGTTAGACTCCTGTAGGGAAGACACTCAGGGCTCAGGTAGAGCTGTACATAATAGCAGGGGGTTGTAAAACTGAAGTATATTATAATCTCAGTTGGCAGTATTAGAGGGAAAAGAGTGATTAATATCATGGGATATGATGGTCCAAGGATCAGTGAATCTAAAGGAGTAGATGAGTTGGCCCACTGGAGTTTGGTAGTTCGTTCTTTGAATGCTTCCAAAGAAAACATAAAACCCCCTATGCTACAGATGTAGCCCCCTGTGCAAAATTCTGACATGTAACAAGGCAGGTTTAGAACACCCTAACTCCAAGTTAAGCTCATCCATTGATAATTTGTTTACAGGGAACGTGGAGTTGTGTATATTTGAACTATTAGAACTATTTTGTCTTCTGTTGTGCAGCAAAACCTTCAGCAAAAGGCCATTCAAGTTGAGGTTTAGCTATTTTACTTAGTGGTAGTATACACTGGAATCCTCTCGTCTTTGTCAATCCGTCAAATTTCTGCATGTGTATAAAGCTGGCTCTGGGTAATGTTATTGGAGGACAGTCAGTAGCGGCTGGTGACTTTTGAAAGTGGTAGGGCGGGTGCAGCACGTAAAAGTGAAATAATTTTGGAAAGAAGGACATGCTGAAATTTGTAATGCAGAGGTGATCGGGGGACAGTCTATATGTATGTTTTACATCTATAGAATGTGCACACCGGGCAACAAGGGTCCCAGCTCTTTACAGCGCCGTGAAGTTGGCATTCTGACGAATGAAGCGTTATGGAAAACTCTTTGCTAACATTATCCTATGCACCCTCCCGCACTTATAGTAAAGCACAGTGGTCCAAAAGATGCATGGTTTCCCCCGACACCCTCTTTCGAACTGAACATAACATTCCTCCTATAGCAAACAGCCTTCTCCCCTTAACATCCAATGTCCACTTTGTAAACACCACCTCCTGCCTCTGACATTCGCAATGAAACACCCAGGAAAGCCCAACGGATGCAGCCGGGATGGACATCCGTGCGGTCAATGGCCATCACGCTAATCAACACCGTCCTGCACCCTAATACACACTTTCTGCAGGCACAATTCTCCCTGTCTGCCCCGAAATGCACAGGATGACTGTGTGAGATACGTATTCTCCGTGCACTTATTGCACATCACGTTTGCATATAATAACACTGTTCCTGCATGTAAGCAGGTTTCCTCCATCACATATTGAATATGCCCAGTGACTGCATATGAAAATCACAAGTGGAATAAGGGTCTGCCCTGCTGCGAGTGTATGAAGCGGCCACCAGGGCTTCACCATCCCTCCTATGAAGAGCACACGGTCTCCGACTCCGAGACGAGAACTAAACCAGGCATTTACAGTAAGGAACCCAAGACACAGCACACACACATACACACACACACCTGCTGTAAACCCCATATTCACCAGCTTCCGTTTAATGTCCAATTCCACCTTCTATCCATTTACAACACCATTCATTCATTCAGTCATCACTATTTCGTCATTTCCCTAGTTCCTTCATCCAGGGAGAAACGGATATGCAGGAAAGGGCATTCAGACAGAGAATGCGCTATGATACGATAACAGTGGTAGTTGGCGCTATGCAAATACGAATCGCCGAACATAACATAGGCAGACACAGGCAGAGACACACACTGGAAGTCTCGCGGGCACTGCACACAGTCCTACCATTGTGAATCGCGTCTGTCCGCCCCTCCTGTGCCAGGTCACACGACAGCGCGCGCACAATAGGCATTGTCTCTTTATATAGGGTGGACAGGGAGTATTAATATTCAGGCTCCAAGTTTAGACAATGGATACAACGTCGGAAAAGTGCAGTAATTGGACCCCGTGCCATGCGTGGCATCTGCGCTGGGCAGCTCGAGCCTTTCACTGGAATAATAGGGCTGCCGGGGGCACTGGGTGCAGAGTGAGCGGAGGCTGGCGGCGGGGCAGGGTAGGACAGTGAGCAGGGGTTCTGGGTGGGCCGGATGAATGGCGGGACAGTGAGCGGAGACTAGAGATGGGCTGTGAGCATGAAGGGACAGTGAGTGAGTAAAGGCTAGCGGAGGGGCAGGGATGGACAGTGATCAGTGGTTCTGGATGGGCTGGAGGCATAGCGGGACAGTGAGCGGAGGCTAGAGATGGGCAGTGAGCATGAAGGGACAGTGAGCAGAGACTGTGGGTGGGCTCACTGGGCTGTCTGTATGGAGAGACAGTGAGAGGAGGCTAGACAAGGACTAGAACCCGCACAGCACTGAGGGTTCAAGTAGTACTCACTGTTTTCAGCTTGATCTCGGGGATTCTCTCGGACCGGTTTGAAGCTGGTTCAAGGAAGGAGGGAAATGCGAACTCAGCGCAAGAAGCAGTACTTGAAATCCCGCCTCTTGTCATAGGGTGACTGTATCAACGTCATCCAGTCAGGGGAGGAGGCGGGATCCTAGAACTAGAAGAATGTTCTGAGCTACGTGACTACGTCAGAGATCCGGGCGAGCCGAAAATCCGACCGAAGTCCTGGAAAACCAGCTGCTTCAGGTAGCGCCTGCTTGCCCTCACCACTGCCTCACAGACCCACTCTGCACATGCGTGACTTGGGCGATATTGAAGTCGAACATCGTCCACCACACGTCATGCGCAGGGTGTGTTTGTACACGGCCGTGCTGCACTGCTACCAGAGTGACGCAGCCTCAGACCACCAGTCTCCTTTCAGTTTCAAGGTGTCTCTCTTGTCTTCCTCCGACCCCGATCATCGGGGTCGGAGGAAGACAAGAGAGACACCTTGAAACTCGATCCTCGTCCGGAGGCTGGTGGGGCAACGCGTCCGGAGGCTGGTGAGGCAACGCCCCATTCGCCCTTATGCACCAGCCGCCACTGAGGACAGTATTCAACTTTGTTACTGGTAAATGTTTATATTCCCCCCTTGGAGGGCTCTCTGACTCTGTAGTTGAATCCATGTTTTCTTTTGTGCGCTATATTACTATCTTAGAAGAATGCACATTGATAATCAGGGTGGGGAATTTTAATGCCAAACTCTTGAATTGCTCCTCTCTGACCTTTGGTAACCGGGAGTTGGAAGAGGTATGGGCCATCCCTGAGACAACCCTGCCTGGTCAATTTAGATCAGACAGGCGAGAGTAATGTTTTTTTGGATTGTCTGAGAACCAATTAACTTGTTATTTTAAATGGGAGACTCCAGTAGGACTCTCCTGCCTCCTTTACTTTTAGCTCCTCTCGAGGGCAGTCACTAATTGATTACATCTTGGTATCCTATCAATTCTTTGGAGCATGTACACAGTTTAAGGTACTGAGGACAAATCTGAGCGATCACAGTATTCTCTCTCTGGACATCGATTTACAACTCTAGACGCTTGAGCCTTGGAATTCCAGAGATTACACTATTGTGTATAACAAAACAAATGGGCGTACCTCTTGGTCAAATAAAAATGTGATAAACTGGATGGGAGTGGTTAAAAAGGCGAGTTCTGGTCCCACACAGGAACATCCCATTGCTTGGTTTGAGAAGATTCTGATTTTATTTAGATCATGTGGGAGCAAGAAACAAGCTAATGGCGCTAAGCCCGTGCTGGCTACCTCTGGGGAGGTAAAAACTCTTAACCGGGAGTTGAACTCCTTAGTAAGGGAACAATTTAAGCAGTCATCATTGGTAAGGTAAAAGGAAATCAAAAAATTGAAGCGGGTAACAACGAGATTGAAGGTGTCTGAACGTAGAGGAGTTGAGGATCAAAAGTGGATTAAATTTAGAGACGTTGCACTCTCTGACGACTCGCGTAAATAGTGGGCTTTAATAGCTGAATACTGTGACTGCAGAATTAAGGCTGAAGCCATTTTAATATCTGATGCGGAATGGATCCAATACATTTCACAGTTATATGCATTAAAGTCTAGGGGCAGGTTTCATCTGGAGTCAATTGGTGAGTCTCCCTTCGGGAATGTTTATGGCCCTCCTCGTGAGAAGAAAGTGTTTTATTAAGGGAGCAAGGTACTCGGGACGATGGGCCCAGATGATTTCCCGATATCCCTTATTAAACAAGATAACTCCGCATGGGCCCTCTTTCTTTATCCGGTGTTTCAATACTGCTATGTAAATGGGACTATTTAGTCCTCTTGGAAAGGAGGTAATGTGGTACCTTTATACAAAAAAGGTCCTAAAATTTCTCCCGCCAGTTTTTAGGTAGATCGCATTATTGGATGCAATTGAGAAACTGTTTGCCAAAAGCATACTTCTACATCTTCAGGATTGGGCTTTTTTTAATGACCTTGTTTCTGCGGTACTGGCGAGTTTTCGTAAGCATTGTGTTACTCTAAACAATATCACAGCTCTGCAAACCTTGATTGAAAGTACCCAGTATGTAAGGGTATGGCCTTATATGCTGCCTTTATAGATTTCTCCACAGCGTTTGACAGGGTCAACCGAGGAACGCTTTGGAAGAAATTGCTCAGGCTAGTCATTGAATTGCACTCTTCTACTTGGACTCAGGTCCTGATGGGAGGGTACCAGGGTCTGTCGAGTAAAGTAGAACCCCATATTAGGTTTAAGCAAGGGTGCTTATTAGCACCTCTTATTTTTTTCCCTTTATATCAATGAATTGCCTAGTATGGTGGGGTAGTGCAAGGGGGACCCACCAAAGTTACAAACAATGAAACTTGGTTGTCTACTCTATGCAGATGATGCCATTCTGTTAGATTTAACACCAATAAGCTTACAGAAGTGTCTTAAAGAGGTAGGCAACTATGCCAATGAATGTTTCCTAAAAATAAATAATTCCAAGAGCAAAATCATGTTTTTCAGGTCTTGAGGATGCAGTGTTAAGAAAAACATGCTCTGGTTTTTGGGGGAAGATAAGCCAGAAGCAATGAAGTTGTACCTGTACTTAAGTAGAAATTTCCCTAGCAACTGCTCTCTCTTTGATCACATTAGTTCGTGCAGAAGTAAGGCAATATTTCAGGCATTTGCAATTGGCAAGATATAGAAATGATGCGGACAAAAACATTTTGCTCATGTTTTAGCAGCTTATAAGATTAAAATTCCGCCTTCACTGAGTTCCTCTTTCAAATCAGTGGATGAGTAGCATTGGGACTTTTTTGCGAAGGTGGAAGGGGGCATTTAGTGGCAATTATGTAACCTGAATCATGCGGCCTTCTTGCTAGAAATTCGTACTTCTCTTGACTAACGTGTTTGCTATGGCAGCAAGCCTAACGTGGGGTAATAGCATATTGAATAGTGATGCGAGTTCCATACGGTCTGCGCTAAAATATGAAATCTTTTTATGCTTGAAGGGAAATAGTGCTGTTTTTAGAAATTATGAGAAAGCATTAGTTACGTTTGGAATGGGGCAAAGTGAAGCCGGTCCTCTTCCAAAGCAGGTTTTGAAAACTATAATTTAAAAAACAATTTAAGAAGTTAGTTGCGGAGGGAGGAGCCTAGCGCGCAACCAAGATGGCCGCGTAGGTGCGAGGCTCCCGAGGACCTCCGCGACCTCCTACGACTATCCTGAACTTATCCTGTCCCAGATGAGGGGACTGTGTTGGTGAGCCTGAGCTGAGGTGGCACCCGTTTTCCGCTTCCAAATCGGACCTCGGACACCGGCTTGAGCACCGATCGAGGTTTGCGGCCTTCTCCTCGCCGAACCCCGGATTTGAGCTGTGGGGCGATCTGGTGACAAAGTGAACAACAGCGGCGGGCAGGGCTTGGTGGCTCGCGTACCCCGCACTTTCACTTTCGCTTTCGCACCCCCCTTGCTGTCTCTGCGAGGTTGGGTCGCGGGGCTTTGTGTGTTGGTGTGGCCTCGCTGGGAGACCCTGCCTGCCCGCCGGCTGTGATCCACCCCGCAGATCTGAGGTGGCCCCCCCCCCCGGAGCCCGTGGACCTGCTTGCCTGCCCTTCACGACGTGGCTGGTGCGGCCGGGAGACTGGGACCATGGCCACGAAACAAGATGGTGACCGGGCAAAGATAAAATCGACCCGGCATGGCGCAGTCCCTCAGTCCAACAGCATGGACCGCTATACCCTCCAGAAGGGATCTCCCGAGGTGCCGCGCAGGTCCCCTGAGGGCCCTACTGATGCCCCCGATCTGCCCACGGATCTGACTCTGCGGGATGTCATGGGCGCCATCGCCGAGATGAAGGCCTCGGTGGGCCAGCGTTTCGATACACTGGCGCAGAAGATCGACTCGGTCCTCGTGGATGTTGGCCTGGTAAGGGCCGATCTTTCCAAGACCAACGACCGAGTCGATTCTTTGGCCCACACCGCATCGGGCCTTACGACAGATGTGGCGGCCCTACAAACGGAGGTGCGCCGGCTTAGTCAGGCGAGTGCGCTGATGGATCGCCGCCTGAAGGACTCCGAGAGTCGGGCCCGGAGGAACAACATCCGCATCATCAGGGTGCCTGAGGGACGTGAGGAGGCGGCGGCGGACCTCTTCGTGGAAGACCTGATTGTTACCCATCTCCAGCCACGGGGGCTGAGTAAATTCTTTGCTGTGGAGAGGGCCCACAGGGTTCCCGGGGGAAGGCCTAAGGTCGGAGCCCCTCCGAGACCTCTCATTGCCCGGATTTTCAATTTTCGGGACAGAGACGCTATCCTGCAATCCTCCAGACTGCAGGGACCGATTAGACTTGAAAATATGGACGTTAATTTTTATCCTGATTTCACCCCAGCGGTCCAGAAGCAGAGACTGAGCTTCCTCGGTGTCAAACGCCGTCTTCGGGACCTAAACCTTAAATACGCCATGCTCTTCCCAGCTAAGCTGCGAGTGGAGGTGGATGGTCGCACGCACTTTTTTGATCGTCCCGAAGCGGCCGGGGACTGGCTGGATACTCTGTCGGGGGATCGGGATCGGGGGGGCGGGGGGGGAGCGGTGGGGGGAGAGGGCTCGCCGGATCAGGACTGAGGGACTAATATTAGGCCTCGCTCGGGACAAAAATGATGCCACTTTTGACCATGCGTCTGCTCGTGTAAGTTCCCCTCCTATGGAGGTTGTGTGGGGTCTCTTGGGGGTGCTCCCTCCTCCTCTGGGGGTCTAGTTAGTTTAACTATCTATGGGGCGACAGGCACACTGCACGTTGGGGGGGCTGTTTGGGCTCATGCAGGGGTGCAGGGAGGGGGGAGTTCTGTTGGGGTGGGTGGGCAGGGATGGGGTGTTGTTCGTTTTTATCACAAGGCAAACTTATTTTTGTGTTGGTTCTAAGGTGCTCTCGGGGGGACGAATGATGGCTTCTGTGTATGATGGGGGGTAGGGAATTAACTTTGTTGTCTTGGAACGTTAATGGACTGGGGGACAGGATCAAACGAGGTGTGGTCCTGCAGTTTTTGAAGCGACTCTCGCCCGATGTAGTCTTTCTGCAGGAGACACACCTTATTGGCAATTCCTTCTGTGCCATGAATCGGCGTGGCTACCGCCTCGTGGCCCACTCGGGCTTCACGTCCGGCTCAAGGGGTGTGGGCATCATGGTAAAGAACTCGCTTCCGTTGGAAATTGATGAGGTGCTCCACGATGATAGGGGACGTTACACTGTCTTGGTGGGGAGAATGGAGGGCAAAGTGGTTGTCTTTGTGTCAGTATACGTCCCACCGGGGCTGCAGTCGACCACCTTTGCAGACCTGGGGCGCCTCCTCCTTGGCCTTCCGGGGGGGCTTCTGGTGGTGGGGGGGGATTTCAATGCGGTGGTTTCTGGGACTGTGGATCGTCACCCCCCTAGGGACCTCCCCCGGGCACAGGCGTGGCTATCCGGCCTCTTGGATACACTGGGATTGGTGGACTGCTGGCGCTTAAAACATCCCACGCAGCTGCAGTACACTTTCCACTCGGGGGCCCATGGTAGTCTCTCACGGCTTGATTATGTCCTTGTCCCGGCGGCCTATGTCGGGAGGGTGGGGGAGGTGCGCTATTTGGCACGGGGTATCTCGGATCACTCCCCGCTCCTGTTACATTTCGATGTCTTTCCGAGGGGTGAGGGTAGGGTAGTCCCAATCAATTCCTGGTACCTGCGCGACCCCACCATTCGCGCTGACTTGATTAAATCCCTGCAGCGATATTTTGATGAGAATGTGGGGTCCGTGCCTTCGGCTATCTCCCTGTGGGAGGCCTTCAAGACAGTACTCAGAGGGGAGGCCCTATCCCTTATTTCCCACGCCCGGAGGCGCGAGCCGGAGGAGGTGACCCGGGTGGAGGCTGAAATAGCCGAGTTGGAGGGTAATCTAGAAGGTGGGGTGACGGATGCTGCACTACATGTCCTCCAACTCAAGCAAGCGGCCTATAGGGCCCTAGTCACGGAGGCGGCCAGGGGCCTCAGTAGAGAGCAACAGGGGCGACTGTATGATGTGGGTGATAAGGCTGGTAAACTGATAGCGTGGTTGGACAAAAAGGAGAGAGCGAATCGTGTGGTCCCGCTGATTGAGAAAACGGATGGTGTGTGTGTAACTGAGCCGGAAGAAATTGTCTCCTGTTTCGCGGATTATTTCCGCGAGGTGTATTCCCCGGTCTCTTCCTGCTCTGAAGAGGATTCCCGTGCTCTGCTCAGGGATATCGCGCTGCCGTCCCTTTCCGGGGAGGACAGGGTGTCGCTGGACGCCGCTCCCACCTCCGACGAAATCGCCCTCGCCATACGCTCGGTCGCTTCTGGCAAGGCCATGGGCCCGAATGGTATCCCTATCGAGTTGTACAAGTTGCGACCGGATACACTGGCGCCCCACCTCCGCGCAATGTTCCTGGCGGCCCACTCGCTGGGCTCCCTCCCGCTTGACCAGCGTCTGGCTACAATCGTGGTGATCCACAAGGAAGGGAGACCTCGGGACCGGGTTACTTCCTATCGGCCTATCTCGCTACTGAATGCGTAGCCCAAAATTCTCGCCAAGGTACTGGCCAATCGGCTGGTCGGCGTGGTGGGCGATCTGGTTCATCAGGACCAGTCCGGCTTTATTCCCCATCGCAACACAGCCCTTAACCTGCGGCGTTTGCATGGGGTGCTCGCACGTGTCCCATTCATACGGGAACCGGCCATTTTGGCGTCCTTGGACGCCACCATGGCGTTTGATACGCTTGAGTGGCCATACATCTGGGCGATGCTTGCGAAGTTTGGATTTGGCCCAGGGTTTATCAGTTGGGTCAAATTGTTGTATTCGGGCCCATTGGCGCAGGTGGTGGTGAACGGAAGAGTATCGGCCCCGTTCGAGCTGGGCCGGGGCACGCGACAGGGCTGTCCCTTATCGCCGCTCCTTTTTGCGCTTGCCTTGGAGCCCCTGGCGGAGTGGCTGCGGTGGGAGCCTTCCATCCGTGGTCTCCGTTGGACCCCCGAGTATGAGGACCGCGTATCCCTATACGCTGATGACATCCTTCTGTACCTAGCTTCCCCACGTAAATCACTGATAGTACTGGTTGATGTTTTACATTCATTTGGTCGTAACTCCGGTCTTGTCATCAACTGGGCTAAATCGTGCGTGTATGTTCTCTCTGGGGAGGCTCCTATTCTCCCGCGGGGCTGTCCGATCCAGATCGCCCCGCAGGGATTTCGGTACCTGGGTGTCTTCATTACTCTGGACCCGGAGGCCCGGTATGAACGGAACTTGCTTCCCCCCCTCCAGCGCCTGAAGGTAGATGTCGCACGCTGGCGGCGCCTGCCGCTTTCGCCGCTCGGCCGGGCGGCATTGTTCAAGATGATGTCTCTGCCGCGTTTCCTGTACGCTTTGCAGAACACCATGGACCTCGTCCCAGCGCGCTACTTCCGTGAGGTGGAGAGTTTGCAGCGCCGCCTGTTCTGGGACGGGAGGCCGCGTATTGCCCTGGCGAAGTTGACGCTCCCATGGTATGACGGGGGGATTGCCCTCCCGGATATTAAACGGTACTATTGGGCCTCCCAGCCAGCTGCAATTAACCATGGCCTATACGGGCCCGCCTTAAACCCGGCATTCGCAATGGACAAGATGCTCCTGCCAGGTGGCGACTACAATCGAGCGCTTTATTCTAGCGCGCCCGACGCTCGTCTGACGGGCCCCACGCGTGTCATGGTGCAAGTGTGGCACGCGGCCAATGCAGCTATGGGGTGGAAGGACCGTTTGACCCGGGCGTCACCACTATACGCGTCTGAGCGGTTGGGCTCCCTGTGGACCTCTAAGGGCTTTGAGAAGTGGGACATAATAGGCATCAGTAAAGTGGGGGATCTCTGGACGAGGGGAGGATTTAAAACGTTCGATATGCTGCAGACGGAATTTCAGTTGCAGGGCAGTGAATACTTTCGGTATTTGCAGGTCCGTCATGCGCTGGGCTCCGTCTTTTCGGAAGTTGCCTCCATCCCGGAATATTCCCCCCTGGAGGATAGAATGCTGGATGGGCACGTCCCGGACAGCACGATCTCACTGATATACAAAAATCTGATTAACGACCGCTCGGGCCTGTTGACTGCCCTTCGTGCGGCTTGGGTTGCCGACGGGCTGGAGTTGGACGACGAGGACTGGACCTCCGCTGTGGCCTCCCCGAAGGAGGTGGCCATACCGGCTCGCCTTCGCTTCGTCCAGCTCAAGATACTCCACCGGGTCTACATGACGGGGCCAAAGCTTCTGCGTATGGGCTATGCTGAAGATGGGTTGTGTAAGCGTGGGTGTGGTGCTTTGGGGACCTTTCTGCATATTTTGTGGGAGTGCCCGGAGGTGGAAGGGTTCTGGCGTGGTGTACATGAGGTGCTGCGACTGGTTACGCATGTGGCGCTGTTGCCTGAAGCGAGGAGATGCCTGTTGAATGTGTGGGAACCGACTGATTACTCGGCGCCGCAGACGTGGTGGGTGACTCTGGGATATATGATAGCCAAGCGTGATATTGCTCAACTGTGGGGATCCCAGAGGCCCCCGACGGTCTCGGCCTGGAAAGAACACATGGACTGGTGCATGTTTCGAGAAAAAGTGGTGCATGTGGCGAGGGGTAAGCCTGGGACATGGGTGAAAGTATGGGGCCCCTGGAACGCCTACCGTGGGGGTATCTGTGCTCCACCGTTGCTGCCTGATACCTCGCCGGCCCCGTCCCCTTAGCCGACTCATTCCCCCGATGCCGGGCATTGGGTTCCCCCAGTCCTCGCTCTGCTCTCTTCCCCCTCTTTAGACTCCTGTGCATAGTTGTGATCCCCCCTCTAGGGGAGCACGTGCTGCTATTTCCGATTGTGGGTTGCCTTGTGGGTGTGGTTTTCTTGTTGTTCTTAATTTAAAATGAAACCGTATAGTGGGGTCTGGCTGATGTGGCTTTTGACGTTGTTACCTCCTGAGCATGCTCCTTCGCAACACCACGTGTTCCATAAATGTATGTCGTATGTTCCTGTCATTGCTAGCGGCCGGCCGGAAGGTTGTAGGCCCATACTTGTATACTCTTGAGACTTGTAATAAACGGTTTCAAAAAAAAAAAGAAGTTAGTTGCAAAAGAGATATCATACTGTGTACTTGGCACACTAGGAATGACATAATAGTGGAGAGTAGTTTACGCAACAAACCTCAACCGTATGTTTTATGGAACCTTCCCCATGGAGTGCGCAGAACCATCTTGCTACTAATGCTGAACTTGCTCCCCTAACGAATCATAACTGGCATGGGAAGGATTAGCTAAGGAAGGTAGGCTATGTGACCTTTGCGGAAACCAGGTGCAAGATTTAAACCATGTGTTATTTGTCTGCCCCTTATTACAGCCATTATGACGCCGATTGTTAAGACCAGTGTTCTTAGAGTATAATATTACCTCGGCAGTGGTGACCCAGAATTGTCTCTTGGCCCCACCTTCCGAATCAGTATGTTCTAAAAATGTTATATTTTTAAAACTATTTTTAAAAATATTTTAGCTAGGGTTATCATACTGTTTTCGGTTTTGCCAATGTTTAATATGGTCCCTTAGGGTAAAAAACTGGCACAATATAAGTAGATTTTTAGGATATTAGAATTGCACTTTCAAAGTTATTATAGTATTTATATTGTCTAAAGCTGAATGCACTGAATTGTACTGCTGTACTGTAAAAGAATTGCACAATTGATCCCAATATATTTTGTATGTTGGTCAGGTTTCGCATTTTCCCCAAATACTTTAGCGAACTAGCATTTTACAAGTTTAAGTACTTCCATTATATGTGGAGTATGGTTTTATCCTGATTGTTGCTGCTATGTACTCTGTTTTGTATATAATCAATTGTGAAATTTCTTTATGGTCAGCTTCTGAAATGCGTTTTATCTTCACTAATAATTGTAAGATTTGTAGTTTGTAGTTTTCTGTGTATTTTTTATGTGGAACTCTTTAGAGTTCCAAATCATAATAAAACTTTTTTTTTTTTAAGTCAATGTGAATACCTGTAACAAGAAAACCCCTGCAAGTGGGGGCTGGGGGACCAGTTCAACAGAACCCAGAGGGGAGCTCGGATCATGAGGGTCTCTGGAGCAAGGGTGCACCGTCGGTAGGCTCAAACCCTGGCTTTGGGGCTCGGGTGCAGAGGTGTTTTGCCCGGCAAGGCAATGCATTCGAGGCTTGCGCTTTTTAGGTCCACCTGGAAATGGAGACAAAACAGAACAATGGGGCCACTCTGGACTATGGCCTCGCTGGTGCTGATCTCCTATGTCAGTAGGTCTGTCTTGGGACCCTAAAGAAGCCTGGGCTGCTGCAATGGCTCAGGTACCCTGGGTATTGATGCAGGGCGACTCCCGGGGATTATGGCATCTCCAAACTTGGGCGGGAGACGTATCTGACCTCCTGGAATACAGAGACCTCCTCCTGGAATGCTGCTTCCTTGGTGGACCTGGGCGTCAGCCAAATGGTGTAACAGATCGATGCGGTCGATGGCTGCAGGGAAGTGGCTTCTCCACTTCAAGGGAGATGCTTGCTGGTTGGCAAAGTACTGGCAGCCCTCTGAGGCTTTTGAAGGATGCACAGCTGCAGTACAAGTCAGGTCTTTACAATTGTCATGACAGGAGCAGGCTGGCAGGGTTTGGCGCCAAGTCCACTTCTAGTCCACATTTCTTGTGTTCTTCGGCTCTTTTTTGTTCTTCTTCTTTTAGACAGGCAAATCTGAGTTCCTGGTGTCAGGAGCCAACTAAATACTCAATTTAGTAGCATTAAGGGGAGTGTAGGGTCTTGGACTACTGACCCCTGAGGTCACTACACCCTCTATATGACTATGTCCCTTGGGGAGCGGGCATAACCCTGTCTCAAAGTTCCTAATTTCACCACAACCAAGATGATGAAATCCTTATTATCGTGTCCCCTCCAGGTAGCCTACTTTAGAGGTCAGAATAGCCTGACAGTGTAACACTCCTCCTTGCATAGCTAATTTGCCCCCTGCCCTGGCGCCGAATGGGTCTCAAGGCAAGGGTTGGCATCTCCCAGGTCTGGGGGAAGCTGGGTCGCATATCAAAGGCATCAGGGGCTTTGAATCCCCTGGCTTTGATATGCTAAATCACTAGTCATCCTTCTGGAGGAGGTGTGAGCACCTTCCTCCGGAGCAGGTATTATTTCTGGCCTCAAAGAGCATGGGCTCTCACCTGCAGGAAGTTAGAAATGCATCTGTAGTGGCAGGTTGGACAATACCAGTCAGCCAGCACACTAGGCACTGGTAGGTTATTTAAGGGGCACCTCTAAGCAATTATAGCATCAAAAGCCAGGAGAAGAGCTAACGTCCCAAAGCACCACAGGGCCTCCTCTTGATACGGAGCGGAAAAGAATAGACCTCATGGGGCGAAAGGTGGAAAGTAGTGCTGCAACCCAATGGCGCTTTGCAAATTCCAATGCTCTGCTGGACCATCACACCTACCTACCAAAAAATAGGGCAACTAATAAAACATCTTCCAGAACAGAACCAAAGGAGGGCAGCACACCTAGTGGAGGATGGTAAGAACATTGCCAATACCTGTTTAAAGTCAGCATTAGATGCACAAAAACATAAAGAAGGCATATGATGATAGGGATCACTGAGCGATGCCATGCCTGGTTAAGAATTTCAGGTTTTAAAACAAAGGTGCAAGCCAACTTACTGAATGCACCATTCAGTGGGAAACAACTATTCGGGGGTATGTGGATGACAACTTAAATCATTAGAAATGGGCAATGAAACTGCGAGGTCAATGTGGGCTTTGCAGTTCAGAGGTAACATGCACAGAGGATCAATGCCTTCACGAAGGCCCACAGGAAGGGGCTCCTTCCAAGCAGGACCATGTCACCAAACGTTCCAACAGACGCATCAGGGGGTTGTCAGACGGGACAGCAAACACAAGGTTGGCAGTACCAACAGGGTAAACAATTTTTTCGCCGATGCACACGCGGAGGAGAACTACTACGGGTGGGGAGCAGACAAGTGAGTTACTCATCAGAGTTCAAAATGGACACTCAGATTACATCGAAGAGTGCAACTGCAAGGTTTCAAACACAAAGGTTCCTACACTCACCACCAGTAAGAGGCACAAAAAGAAATTTCATCCAGGAGTGGAAGCATCTCACCACAGACAAATGGGTCCTAAAACTAATAAAATTTGGATATTGCATAGAATTAAACAAAACACCTCCAAGCAGAGGACCAAAAAAGAAAGCTACATTCAAAAGAGGTGATAGCCCTTCTACTCAAGGAAGTAGAGGAGATGCAGTCAAAGGAGTTAGTGCCAAGGCTGGAGGAAAACAAGGGAAACTACTCAACATATGTCCTAATTCCAAAGAAAGATAGACCTCAGACCAATTCTAGATTCCAGTTTTTTTTAAAGTTCATAAGAACTCAAAATTTCAAAATGACTACCCTGCAAGGCGTAATACCTCAAATACAAGTGAGGAATTATATGGCCACAATAGATTTAAAATAGAGTTATCTGCACATTCCCATGAATGCAAGCCACAAGAAATTCCTCAGATTTGTGGTAGACAAAGAACACTACCAGTTCAAGGTACTGACAATTGGAATAAAATCAGCACCAAGAGTGTTCATAAAATGTCTAGCAACAGTGGTGGCTCGCCTGCGGAGGCAGGGATTACACATCTACCCCTGTCTAGACGACTGGCTCTTGAGACTTCATTCGTACAAAAATGCAAACAGCACATGCAGCAAGTGATAACACTGTTTCAACTAGGACTCTCAATTCACAAGGAGAGGTCATCAACCGAACCAGAATAGAAGAAAATGTTCTTGGGAGCGAGAATAAATTCAATACAAAGGAAAGGTTTTCCAAGCGAGAAGAAAACAGCGAGAAGAAAACAGTGACACTTCTGAAGGAGATACAGCTCTACCAGAAGGGGCAAGCTCTGACAGTGAGGATGGTGGGGAAGCTACTGGGAATGATGGCTTCTTGCATTCCGCCAATACCAAATACAAGGCTTCACATTAAACCATTTCAGGAATAGGTTGCCAAACCAATGGTCACAAACAACAGGGAGTTGGGAAGATCTAGTGGTTGTCATGCAAAGAATAAAGGAAGGGATAGTGTGACGGAACAGAGCACATACATTACAAGGAAGACCTTCTCACAGCCAACTCATACAGTTACTATAACAACAGACGCCTCCCAGATGGGATGGGGAGCACACATGAACAATCTCAAAGTCTAGAAGGGCCAAGATGCAGTACGGCACATCAACATCCTAGAACTGAAGACTATTCTTAGTCTTAAAAGCCTTTCAGAAAGAGCTCTTGGGGAAATCACCATTGATCCAGACGGACAACAAACCACCATGTTTTATATAAACAATCTTATCGAGACATCTAGCCGCAGATTCCTTAACTTAAAATATCTCCAGGCATCAGACTGGATCCGGAAAACTTTTCCCCCAGCAGTACCTCTGCACGCCGGGGGGCGGCGTCACCCAGCTCCCTTGTGACGTTGTCCACGGAAGTGACGTCAATGGAGCCATATAAGACCCCCCACCCGGCTTGTTGACGTCAGTTTTCTTCTTTTCCGCGTCCAAACGCGGATCCGGGAGAAGCGGTTCCTCTGGCCTGTTTTGATTTCAGGCCTTTACGACACCTTTTCGCTTCTGGAACAGTGTGTCGATGCCTGCGGGCTTTAATTAGTGTGCGTCCTGTTCGCGGCAGATGTTGGCGACTGATCCACACGAGATCTGTATGTGGTGCTTGGGTGAGCACCACAACTCCATCGAGTGCGACGCATGCCGGCAGCTGAAGCCAAAGTCCCTGCGGGAACGACAAATGAAATTGATGTTCACCTGGTTGTCCCGGTCAGAATCCTCGCGGCACAAGCCTCCTTCTCCGGGAGAAGGCTCCCGACAGTGCAGTTCCTCCTCCTACGCTGAGGTTCTTGTTCGGGACAGGTCCTGGAGTCGTTCCCGTGGACATCGCTCGCCTGTCTCAGGTAAGGGCCGAAAGAAATCACGGAGGTCGTCGACCTCGCACAAGCATGACGTCTGAGCCTGCTGCTCCCGGTTTTTACTGGACACGGGCCCTCAGGAGTCGGCCCCCACCTACCTGCCTTTTCCTGGTGCTGGGGCGACTCAGACCCAGATGGAGGGCTATTCTAGGGCTCTGCAGTCCATCTTTGGGTTACCCCCACTACCTGGCGAGTCTTTGGGCCCCATTGTTGGGGTAGGGACTCAGGTCAGGAGTTCCCTGGCGGTTTCACCCTTGGCGCCGACCGAGTGCCTGGACTCCATTTCCGGAGTCGCTGCGACATCGGAACACAGCCTGGAGGGGCATCCCACTCAGACATCTAGTCATCCTGATGCGTCCTGCACAGCCTGGAGGGGCTCCCTGTGTCGTCGCTGGATGCGGCTGCAGCGCAGAGCTCGACTCTGAATCAACTTCGTTCCTCCCTGCTGGCTCCTGCCTTGGTGGAGGTCGAGTCGACGCCTGGCAGGCGAGTCCTCTTCGGGGGCGTCGACATCGTTCCGACGCCGGTTCTGTCCCCGGCTGTTCCTCTGCTGGTGGAGGACGTCACCCCAGTGGGTTCCCCACCCCGGGGTTTTTTCAATGGTCCACGGAGCAGAGGCCCATGAGGCACTGGCCGGTTCATTGTTTTGCAGGGCCTCTGTCGTTGGGTGGATGGATTAGCCTGCAGCCGTCACCAACGGATGACTTGCTGTCTCCTCCTCGGATGGTCATGGAGGCTAGCGCAGAGTTTGTGAAGTCGGTTCGCAGGGCTGCGGATATCTTGCAGATGCAGCCGCCCTTTGTGTACCTGCCTTCGGATCCTTTGTTGGATCTTCTCCACCAGGGCAAAGTGGATGTGGAGCCCTTATTGCCTTTTTGCGGGTCATTGTAAGATAGCCTCCTGGGTACTTGGGCCAGACCCTCATCGGGTGACCCCGTGGGTTGTGCTATTGAACATTGCCATCGTCCGGCTCCAGGTGACCCTGCCTGCTTGTCCCTCCATCCTAAGGCTCATGGACTTTTAGTCCAGGAAAACCTCCCTTCCTGTCCTCCTCTGTTGCTTCCACTTGGGAGTCTAGGTTGTTGGAGTTGTTTGACAGCGATGTCTTTGCGTCCACCAGCTCAGGCCTTTGGTTCCTGAACACGATTTGCGAGTTTGCTCTGGCTACTTTTGCCCTTGGGGACTCGGTTGGACAACTCCTTCCTTCTTTGCCGGAGGGCCCTCTCACTGACCTGGCCTGACTTATTCGGGATGGCCGCGACATGGTGCAGTTTTCCGTTCGTTCGGCCATGGACACCACTGACTCTGTGGGTCGAGCTATATCCAGGTCAGTTGCTCTGTGTCACCATGCGTGGCTGCGCAATGGCGTTTTACCCGAGAATGATCGGGAGCGACTCAGAGGTCTGCCCTTTGATGGAGTCCATCTTTTTGATGAGCATGCCGACTCGGCTGTCCAGCGCCTCCTCTCTGGATTTCCATGACTGCCAGGTTTTTAGTCCTCTATAGTAGACTTGCATTTTCGTATGCAGTTTTGTCACTGCTTTTGATTTCCGTCTCTGGGTTCAACACATTATTTCCCAGACAGACCATATGGCTGGGCCATCCGTTTATATGGCTTTTTTTTACCTCTGCCTATGAGCTTCTCTCAAGAGGTGTCCCTTGCTTTTTATAGGGATGTGACATACCATAACAACAATCAGCAAAGCACCCAGCCACCTTGAATCACAAGTGGACTCTTCCTAATGCAAAGATCTGGCTGCTTTCTTTATGGAGAAAACTAAACTCATCAGTGCTGACCTCGTATCTAAGAAGGCCCTTCTTCCATCATATGAGCTTGTGGATCCTCCTGTTCTCTCGTAGAGGATAAATGCGCTTAATATTAGCACCAAGAATAAGGCCACTTGGGACTCTTTCACTCCTCTCAGTTAAAATGACATCTATAAAACCCTGATTCATATCAACCCTTCTAATCTCTTCAGCGACCCGTTGCCACTGACTGTCTTCAAAGAAATTAAGGATGCCGTCATCCCCCTTTAGGCAAAGATTGTCAACGCCTCCTTATCACAAGGCAAGATCCCCAAATGTTTAAAAGCAGCTTAGGTATCACCCATTCCAACATCCCCACTCTGGCTAAGTTCCTAGAAAAATGTGTGTAATCGCAACTTTGCACGCACATTGAGAATTTCAATCTCCTGGCTCTTCATCAACCCAGTTTTCGGAGCGGCCACAGCACTGAATCGGTGCTAGCCCACATTATGGATGCCATTTTTAAATTGCTTGACCAAAACGAATCTTGCCTCCTTATCCTCCTTGACCTTTCTTCCGCATTCGACACGGTTAATCACAACAAACTCTTAGCCATTCGGGAACACAGGATGGGCTTTTCCGGCCTGAAATTGCAATAGTTCTCGTCCTTTCTTCACAACAGATCCCAATGAGTCAAGGTGGAGTAATCCCTTTCCCAGCCTTCTACAGTCTTCATGGCGCTCCCTCAAGGGTCTGCCCTTCATCCCATACTCTTTAATATTTTCCTGGAACCCTTAGCAAATACACTAAATTCCATGAACATTCTTTTTCATATGAATGCGGACGACACGCAACTTTATCTGAAGATCATCTCTTCTGATGTCTTTACTTCACTCAACTCTACCCTGATGAACACCCAAAATTGGCTAGCTGAGAACCACCTCCTGCTCAATACCGCCAATACAGAATTCCTTCTTATATCTCCTCCTAATGACCCCCCTCCCCAAAATAGACCTCTGGATTAAACACCTCACTGCCTTCAACTTCGCCCCTCTTATCATTGTTTCAGCGAAATCTCTCAGAATCACCCTAGACTCGCACTTAAACATCAATCAATCAATCAATCAAAATTTGTAAAGCGCACTACGTACCCGCGAGGGTTTCAAGGCGCTGAGGGAGGGGAGAGGAGGGGTGCTGAAGCTACTGGTCGAACAGCCAGCACTTGAGTTGTCTCCTGAAGGCTAGAAGGTCTTCAGTCTGTCGTAGGATGAGGGGGGAGGGTGTTCCAGGTCTTGGCGGCGCAGTGGGAGAAGGATTTGCCTCCGGCTGTGGTTCTACGGATGCGTGGGACGGTAGCCAGGGAGAGGTATGCGGAGCGGAGTTTCCTGTTGGGCACGTAGAAGGAGAGGCGACTGTTGAGATAAGCTGGGCCGGTCTTGTGGAGTGCCTTGTGTGCGTGGATCAGGTGCTTGAAGGAGATTCTTTTGTCGACAGGGAGCCAGTGCAGGTTCCTCAGGTGGGGGGTGATGTGGTCGCGGCGTGGGACGTCGAGGATCAGGCGTCCGGAGGCATTCTGGATTCTTTGCAGTCTGTTGATAAGCTTGGTCAAGGCTCCGGCGTAGAGGGCGTTTCCGTACTCGAGTCTGCTGCTGACTAGGGCCTGGGTGACTGTTTTCCTTGTGTCTATCGGGATCCATCTGTAGATTTTGCGGAGCCTACGGAGGGTGTTGTAGCAGGTGGAGGAGACAGTGTTGACTTGTTTGGTCATGGTGAGTTTCGAGTCGAGGATGACTCCCAGGTTTCGTGCATGGTTGGTGGGTGCGGGGGCATCCCCAGCGACGCGGGCCACCAGGAGTCATTTCATGCTGAGGGGTTGGGCCCGAGGATGAGGATCTCTGTCTTGTCTGTGTTCAGCTTAAGGCGGCTATCCTCCATCCAGTCGTTGACGGCCTTCATTCCCTGGTGGTGGTTGGATTTGGCGGTGAGGGGGTCCTTGGTGAGGGAGAGGATCAGTTGCGTGTCGTCGGCGTAGGAGATTATGTTGAGGTCGTGGTGTTGGGTGATGCGTGCGAGAGGCGCCATGTAGACGTTGAACAGCGTTGGGCTGAGGGAGGATCCCTGCGGGATGCCGCAGATGATCTCTGAGTCTTCGGATCGGAATGGGGGGAGGCGGACTCTCTGGGTTCTGCCGGAGAGGAAGGAGGAGGTCCAGTCCAGGGCCTTGTCTCGGATCCCTGCGTCGTGGAGTCGTGTGCGTAGTGTGCGGTGGCAGACGGTGTCGAAGGCGGCGGAGAGGTCCAGAAGGATGAGGGCCGCCGTCTCGCCATTGTCCAGTAGGATCCTGATGTCGTCTGTGGTGGCGATGAGGGCGGTCTCGGTGCTGTGGTTGCTGCGGAATCCTAACTGGGAGGGGTCCAGGATGCTGTTGTATTTGAGGTAGTGGGTGAGCTGGATGTTGACTATCTTCTCGATGACCTTAGCTGGGAACGGAAGCAGGGCGATGGGCCGGAAGTTTTTCAGTTTGCTCGGGTCCGCCTTGGGTTTCTTCAGTAGGGCGTTGATCTCGGCGTGTTTCCAGTTTTCAGGGAAGGTCGCGGTCTCGAAGGAGAGGTTGATGATGTTGTGCAGGTGGGTTGCGATGGAGCTGCCGGCTTTGTTGAAGATGTGGTGTGGAAAAGGGTCAGATGGCGAGCCGGAGTGGATTGTGCCCATGGTCTTGATTGTGTCTTCGGTGCTCACGTTTGCCCAGGTTGTCAGGGGGTCGTGGGTGGTGGTGGTTCCGGCGCGTTGCGGCTTGTTAGGGTCGTCCAGGGGTTGAAGCTATCGTGGATGTCGGCGATCTTGTGGTGGAAGAAGGTGGCGAGGGAGTCGCACAGGGCTTACCACGGCGGGATGTCGTTGGAGCTGGGTTTGGAGAGTTCCTTCATGATGTTGAAGAGCTCCTTGCTGTTGTGTGCGTTGTTGTCGAGGCGGTCTTTGAAGGAGGTCCTCTTGGCGGTCCTGATGAGGTGGTGGTGGTTGCGGATGGCGTCTTTGTGGGCTGCGCGGCTGCTCGGCGACTTCTCGCTGTGCCATATTTTCTCTAACTTCCGGCAGTTGCGCTTTGACGCTAGGAGTTCCGGGGTGAACTAGGTGGCTCTTTTTTTTTTTTTGAAAATTTTATGCAAGGAACAACCACATTTCAATATCTACAACAGTGTGTAGATGGAGACAAATAACACAAGACTGCAAGAAAACAGAGAAAGAAAAAAAAAACACAATATTTGACATATATGACAACACAAACATAAGAATCAAGTCAAGTAAGTACACAGAGCAAATTCAAAATACAGAAAAAAGCCAACCCTGGCATAATAAATAGATTGTGATAGACAATATACCCTATCTTACAGTCTCTTCAATCCATTCTGCAACCGGAGCCCATATTTTTGCCCCCTTTACTCTCTTTCTAAACCCCTCAGTATTATAAATTGCAGACTCCAAATTAAACGTCGCCAGAAGTCTAGCCCTCCAAGCAAAAAATGACGGAGGATCAGGGGAGATCCAGTCTTTCGTGATACAAGCGCGCAAGATCGCCATACAAATAAACAAAAAAGAGGTCTTCGATTTAGATCTTATTTGCGCTTCAGCTTCTATCTTAGTTCCTATCAGTACCATCTCCCCTGTAATGCGGATTGGTGATCCCACTAATATTGCCAGAAAGGATTGAATTGAAGCTAAGAGATCCACCAGTTTGGCACACGAATAGAACATATGCACGGCATCTGCAGCTAAAGTACCACACCTATTACATTTGGTTCCGACTCCTGTACCACATTTAGCGAATTTACCTGGCGTATAAGATAAATCGTAAATAGCCATATAATGTTGTGCACGCATCCTACCAGTCATTAATACTTCATTTGCCAAGGCAATAGAAGTGTTTAACGCAATTATTTCTGTGTCTAACTTCCTTGCCCACTTTTCCTGACAATACTGTAGGTTGTCTGGTAATAGCTTTATCAAAATAGAGTAAAAAAATCCAATGGGCATCCCTTTCCCCAACCATTCTATTAAAGGAAATTTTCTAAATTGGTGCATAGCATCTGGACCTAGTGTATTTAAAAAACTACGGATTTGCAGATATTTAAAAGAAATCATATTTTGATAAACCATATTGTAGTTTTAACTCTGTAAAAGATAAAAATTGGCTGTCTAGACAGAGATCTCCTAAGCGGCATAACCCCTTCTGCGACCACCTAGTAATAGTGTGATCTCGAAAAATAAGAGGAAGTACACCTGCAGCTTCAAAAGGGATATAGGAATTTACGTTCGGGAGACCTAGATGCCGCTTAACTCGCCTCCAGACAGCAAAAGCAGCCTTATAAATTTTAAACTTAGTTTTTTTGTAATAACTGGGTTCGACAAATTTTACCAAGCAGCAATTTGCCTCTTAACTCAGTCCAAATTCGTAAATTTATGGGCTATGGCAGGGCAACAGCTTAGCTCTTTCTCCAACAACCAACGGGGACATGAATTGCAGGGCTGCTGCCCAATAATAAAACAAAAAATACGGGATCCCCCAACCCCCAGAAGTTCTAGGAAGCACCAACTTTTTGTATGCCCTTCTGTGCCTTTTATGGTCCCATAAGAATCTAGAGCTAATATTCTCAATCCCTTTAAAAAATACTACTGGGAATTCAAGTGGAATGGTTCTGAACAGGTATAGAAGTTTGGGCAACACAAGCATCTTTAACACATTCGACCTTCCATGCAGTGACAAATGAAAATAGTTTATTCTCTCTAAAGTAGACTTAACTCTATCTAATACTGGGTTCAAGTTAATTTCAGGAATCTTATTAACAGGTGAACACAACTTGATTCTCAAATAGGTAACTTCCGAGAGGGTAGAAATGCCGTCCAGAGGGTTACCTCCAACACACAAAATCAGAGTTTTAGTTGGGTTTAATTTATAGCCAGACAAGAGCCCAAACTGCGAGGCGAGGTCTTCAGTTGTTAAGGCAGAGGGAGTATCAGTAGTGACAATAACAATATCGTCTGCGTATGCCAAAGCTCTATACTTAATGTCACACACTTTCACAGGTTTGATGTCATTAGACTGATTTAATTTAGAAAGAAATCAATCAATATATAAGGCAAATAATAAAGGTGAGCTAGGACAGCCTTGCCGCATTCCGCGACTGATTGTGAAAGACTCTGACTCTCTACCAGACAGTCGTATGCACGCAATAGGTAATTGATATAGTGACTTAATAGCTTGGAGCATGCCAGGTCCAAATCCCTTCAAGCGCAGAACCTCCCAAAGAAATAGCCATGACACCCTGTCAAATGCCTTCTCGGCATCCAACAGGATGATTCCAATAGAGGTCTTCGTAGCTTCTGCCCAGTCCATTAAAGCTATCACACGCTGGGCGTGATCAGTTGTGTCGCGGCCAGGGATGAACCCATGCTGAAATGGTGACACAAGGGTGGAAATAATATTCGGCAGACTAACAGCTAAAATTTTTGAATAGATTTTACTGTTGGCATTGATTAATGAAATAGGTCTGTAAGAAGAAGGTAACAAAGGAGGTTTATCCTTTTTTAGGAACACTGTTATTATTGATTTCTGCCAGGACGGAGGGGGTAATCTCTTTTCAGTACTTAAAAACGTCGCCAGCAATTCGTTTTTTAAGACCGACAAAAAAGTTCTAAAGAATTCAAGCGGGATCCCATCTGGACCAACCGCCTTACCCACCGCAAGCGATAAAATTGCAGCCTCCAATTCCTCATAAGAGATGTCGGCCTCTAGCTCTTCTTTTTGTTCTGGGGTTAATTTAAGGAACTCCTTATCTCCCGAGAACCCTGCAAGTTTGCCTTCTATATCAATAATATCTTCATTTACATACCGCTGACTATAAAAAAAAATTAAAATCTCCAGGACTCTCGCGGGTTCTGTATGAATTTGCCCATGTTCATCCTGGATTGAATCAATCCTCCTAGCAACCTCTTTCTGCCGTAATCTTTTAGCAAGTAGATGACCCGAGTTCTCTCCCACCTCATACAGGTCAGAACGATGTACTGCAATTTGGGCCGCTAACTTAGTAGCGAAGTTTTGATAAACCCTCATTTTTTGTACAGTCAAGTCTTTTGCTATCTGATCATAATCCTGAGTAGTGGTAAGAGCCAACATAAACTTAACTTCTAAGACTCTCAGTTTGTTCATGTCCTCCTCCTGTTCTGCCTTCATTCTACGTTGATTATTGATAGAATAACTAAGGGACTCCCCCCGCACCCTGGCCTTAAAAGCGTCCCATATCATACCGATTGGAGCAGACACGCGATTACATTAAAAAAACTCCACTATCCATTTAGACATTTGTTCCTGATAAACAGGGTCAACCAATAACCGACGCTCAAATGTCCAAGGTTTTTTAGAAGGTCTATACAATGTTTCTATTTCTAATTCCAGAATGATTGGATTGTGGTCAGATATTATTTTCGGTTGAATATCAGTCCTAGCGTTAGTCAACAGTTCTATAGATGTAAAAAAATAATCCAGTCGAACATGTTTCTGATGAGGGGCGCTGAAAAATGTATGGCCGGGGTCATCAGATCTTTTCAGCCACCAGACATCTACTAAACCAAAATCGTTAAGAAGACCCTTGGTAGCCTTAAAAACCTTATTCTTTTTCCCCTTATACTGAATGTTACTACCAATGTTTTCATCTCCTCGCAAGTGTAAATGTCTATATAAGTGTAAAAGTGTAAATCCCCACATAGGATTACAGGAGAAGGCCACGAGGCCAGTTCAATACTGATATCATTCAGCATATCGGGATCATCAGAATTGGGCCCATACAATGAACATAAAGTAAAAAGAAGTCCATCTATCCTCAGCTCGATGATAGCCCACCGGCCAAATTGATCAGACTTAACACGTTTGCACTCACCCCACCCATATTTTTTAAAAATAGCAACACCTCTTGTATTCGACGCTTGCCGTGTGCAGCACAATAGCTCCAGACCCAGATCTTTGAGGGAGACCCTGTTGTTGCACGCAATATGTGTTTCTTGAATACATAGCAGCTCTACCCTCATTGTTTTGAGAATCTGCGCCATAATCCCTTTTTTTTCTGTTATTCAATCCGCATACATTCCAAGAACAAATAGCGAATTTACCCATCTTTAATCAAAGCTTGTTTTATCATAGCTGAAAGACCACACAAATACCGTCCCCAAATATTGATATATATAAAGCTTACTTCCGCCAGAGACTCCAAAGGGAGAAATATGGCTAAGGTAAGTTTAATGGACCATAGCTTGCGCAATTTCGAATGCCTCCACCCTACCGCTGTGTTCCCTACGTTCCTTGCCCCAAAACCCCGCCGACAGTCCCCTCCCTACTACTACCCATACCCCCCCACCTTCCCTTGAACCCACCCAAATGAGGCAAAGGGACTGAATAGTCCCTATTGGAGATGGATAGAGAGGAATGAGCGCTCCCCCACCCCCCTGTCTCCCTGAATATACACCAGACTACGTTATCGAAAAGGAAGCTTTCACTAATATCACTAAAGCACATTATCCCTTACAGTGTCCTCAAAAATTCTTTTGCAGCTATCTCGGAAGTGAAAAATGAGGTTTATCTTTAAATATAGCCTTGTGCTTAGAGGGATTTAATAAAAAAAAGCTTGCGCTCCTTTCGCTTGGAGTGGCAAGATCAATTGGCGAAGATGCCATCTTAGTTGTACTGTGGCCTGACAATAGTCAGGGGACATAAAAAACTCACAACCTTTAGCTCTCCGCTTATGGTTAGGCCATGCTAAATCATATAAGCGCTCACGAAGTAAGAAATTGCTCAAGCACATCAGGATTGCCCTAGGTTTGGCGCTGCCCCTCTAGAACCAGCCCGCACCTGAAAGGGAAATCTGTGGACCCTTTGGAGCTCAAGCTCCCATTTCCAATTAGTTAACTCAGGGAAAGCATCAGTACATAATTCGATCACGAACTGACGAATGTCTCTCCCTTCCAATCCCTCAGGGACCCCAAGTATACGCAGGTTATTTCTTCTTGACCTGTTTTCAATGTCAATTAACTTCCAATTTATGTCATCGCGGATCGATTGAAGGGCAGAAACATCAGCCTTCTGAGATACCATCTCGTTCTCCAATGAGGAAATTCTTCCTTCAGCTTCTCCCATTCTAGCTGACAGCTCAGAACAGGATTTAACCACGCGTCGAACCGTATTTTGTAGTTTACGCACTGCACCCTGGACCCGCAAGCTCTCCGCCTTTGTCTCCTGTCGGTGCGACATGATGGCTTGATATATTGTCGTAAGAGTAATGGCATTATCAGGTTCTTCAAAGTTAAGACTCGGGTCTGCAATACTGTTGTTTGTCGCACTGACTTGTACTGTTGTATAAGAGTCTAAAATCAGTGAAACATCATTCGTTGTAACCTGCCCTGGCAAAAGATTACTAGGACGAGATACGTCTTGCGCCTTTCGCACCGTGTTTTCCCCCTCTTGCAATGACATACTAATCTCCTCTTCCTCGAAAGGTGCAGAACTCGCTGCACTTCTATCATCCGCCCAGTCAAGATCCACACTTTCCCCCTCTGAGGTGACAGAGACATCTGACATAGAGTAAAATTTCACCCCGGACCCGCAAGAGTCCACCCCTACAGCAGCTTCTGCTAAAGGGAGCTGATTATCGACTTCCAAGCCAACAGCTTCTGAAGCTGCTAGACCGTGGAGTAAACCATGGGCATTGTTGAGCTGTTGTTCTACAGTACTTCCACACAGGGGGTTCAGATGGTCGTTAGAGGATAAAGCAGAGGGGAGAGTCTCCAAACAGTTTGTTGCCATTTTTGCTATACTTGCTATGCCGGCAATAGTACCCTTATTCTTGCTGTTCGAGGCCGGTAAGGTCGGAACTTGATCCGTCTTTGTGTTGGAGCCAGGCTTTTTTTTTTTTAAATCTCCGCAATTGCCATTCTTGAGCCAGCGACATCCATGACAGCAGAGTCCGGACTGGCCAAGGGATCACATAGTTCTTTGGGTCCCAACTCGATAGTGGTTCGAATGCCCTTCTGTGCATTACGGTCAATCAGTGGTGCGCCACTGGGGTCCTGAGGCAGAGTCAGTTGCGCTGTACTCGTACTTGCAGCGGACGCCGCACGAGTCTTTGGACCTTTGGAAGCCATGCTGGAGTTGGCGTTTTTGGGCCCCATCCTCGATGAGTCGCCGCTCCGCTCCAGGGCTTTGAGATCACTCTGAGCCCCGGAACCGATCACAGCGAACCTCCTCTCTTCCCCCAGCCGCCGGAGTCCAGGCACGGAGCCGCCGCCACCACCGCAATCGCTGAGACGCAGCCGCCGAACCCAGCAGTAAGTAGATAAACTCGGCGTTTGTAGGGGGTAGTGGGAAGCAGCTGCAGCAGCCACTGCATGCCAGACTCCTCATGTGCCTTGCCTCACGGTAGTCGAGGTAGTCGACGCAGGATGAAGAGTTTAATAACCGCAGTAACAACGTGCTTGCAGAGCTCCTTGTTGATCTTCACTACACTTCACTTCACGGCATCGAGCAATCCGCTCTCGGCAGCCGCCTTAACCACCTTAGCTTCCTCACGAACATCAGCAGACAAGCGCAAACACAGGGCGAACAGGGAGGAGAGTCCTGGAGAGCGCTAGAGACCACCTTACTCGGACACAGCCGTGTCCGCCATCTTGCCTCAGCTCTTTTGGTGGCTCTCTTGCTGGTGTCTTTGAGGGTTTGTTTTTTCAGCGGGGCTAAGGTGTTGGCGCAGTCATCCATCCATTGTCTGATGGTGCGTGCACCATCGTCGGGGTTGGAGGGCTTGGTCGGTGGGTTGAGTGCGAGGTTTGTTTGTACTTCGGTGATTTTGCCCCAGCAGTGACAGGGGATCTGTAGGGTACGGTGATGTGTGACAGGTTTCCGAAAGGTGAAGTGGATGCATTGGTGGTCTGTCCAGTTGGGTTCTGAGACGTGGCTGAAGGAGACGTGGGGGCTTGAGGAGAAGATGGCGTTGAGCGTGTGTCCGGCGATGTGGGTCGGCGTCGTGACGAGCTGTTCCAGTCCGAGGTTGGCGGGGTGGAGGAGTTGCTGTCGTTGTTGTTCTCCAGATGGAAGTTCAGGTCTCCGAGGAGGATGTAGTCGGTGTAGGTCAGTGCGTGCGTGCTGATGAAGTCGGCGATGACGTCGCAGAATTGTGGTCGGGGTCCGGGTGGTCTCTAGACGAGGGTGCCTCTTAGCGTGGTCTTGGGTCTGTGTGGATCTGTAAGTGCATGTGTTTGGCGGTGCTGAGAGTGTCGTCGGTGTTTGTTGAGACCCTGATGGTTTTCTTGTGGACGATGGCGAATGAAGAATCATATTAGTAAAACGTGCAAGGGTGCTAACTACCAAATGAGGATTCCTAGAAATCTAAAACCATTCCTTCCACAAGAAGACTTCAAGCAGGTGGTTCAAGCACTTATCCTGTCAAGGCTAGATTATGGTAGCGCTACACTCTGTGGCCTCCCCAAATATACTTTGGCCCCTCTCTGGGGCTCCTTGAATGCCTCTGCCAGACTGATTACGGGCACAAAGAGGAATGCTCACATATCCCCAGCCCTAAGATCTCTAAACTGGTTACCCTATGAAGCAAGAATACAGCCAAAGATTGTCGTTATGACGCACAAAGCCCTCCATTTCAAAACCCCTGTGTACCTGGCTCAAAGGCTAGAACTATCTGAAGGGGGCAGACCATCAAGTGCAAATTCTCTTCTATTGAAACCTCAGACCTTTTGCAAAAAGAGTACAAGGTCCAGAGCCTTCTCTGGTTCGGCACCGAAGATCTGGAACTCTCTCCCACCGAACGTCTGCAGAATCCCATCCACGGCCGCCTTCAAACAAGAAGTAAAAACAATCCTAATGAAAAAGTTCTTGCCTTAATTGTTCATGACTCGTCTGCTTTCTCAATGATACTTCTGACCACATTCTTTTGGGATTTATCAACGGTAAAGCTCAGGGTTGTCTGTTATACCCTATTAAGTTATGTTTGCTTTCATCTTGGGATTCTATGGTATTAGCTAAATAAGTTATTCTCTGTTACCCCCTTTGCCATTTCCGCGTACTATGTTCTTCCCTTTCCGAAATGTGAAGCATTCTGATACCCTTCGGGGTCATGTTCGTGCTACACAAAACTTTATAAGTAAAATATGGGGTATTTGTTCACTATTGTGTAGCTGCTCTCCCTTACCAGGGAGTTCCGGGGCTCCCATTGAGTTCTCTTCGTTCTTTCTGTCCCTCTGGGGATTTTTCCTGTGGGTTATGCTATGTGCATCTCCCTTTCTTCCATACTACCAGCTGTGGATGAATGCGTCCTCTGTTGAGACCCACGGACTGACGTGGCCCTCTCCTGCAGCTCCTTTAGTGCTGCCCACGGTTGTTCCGTCACACTCTTATGCATCTGTGGACGCAGTCTGCTCTGGTGTCTTGGGGTTTTGTCATATCCGCTCGTCCCAGGGGGTTTCACGTCCTCCTGCCTTGCATTTGGCTCATCTTTCTGCCTTCATTCTGGCCCTTGCCCTATTGGCTGTCTTGGGCGTGGGTACGCGCCCCGGTGGGCGCTTGTTCTGTTTGCTCTGGATCGGTTATTCTGTGTTTTGGACGGGCACCACCTGGGGTCCACGCTGGGGGTGTGTGCTATCCCGGGGGACATGTAGTGTTCCTAGAGCCACTCTCTTGGCTGCTCTCTCTTCCTGTTGTCTTCTTCCCTGGTGTTGGGAAGGGCTTGGACACACCCTGCCTTGGGTTTGCCTATGAGCGGTAGAGTTTTCGCCATGGCGGACCCCTGTTGCGTTTATCCTTGTGCCCTTGCTTATCTCGGTCAATCCCTGGCCTAGGCTCAGGGTTTTTCTGTTTGTTGCTGCTCACGGCTCAGGTGTTTCTCCTCCTGACCTCTGCTGTGCTTTTCAACAGATGTATTCTATCTACGGATTCTTTCTGGCATCATTCTGTATATATATCTATGCTTTTTCAGACATTCTATGTTTGAGTGTTACTGACTTCTTCGTTTGTGTGGTGGTCAGTATTCCTACCTGTGGCACGGTGGTTCAATCTTTCCTTCTCGTTCGGGGGGTTTGGATCGTTTTCTTATGTGGTTGGACTTGAATGTCCTGATATGTGTCACATCGGTGCCGTTGGTACCTCTTGGGCAATTTTCTATTCTCTAGGGGTACTCTTCCAGTTTCCCCTTGGTTGTCAATTTATTTCTCCGTGCAGCGTGCACACGTGTGTAGGCCAGCATGCAGGGTTTTCCTGTGGTGTCCCAAATTCCTCTCCGTTTTTCTATCTATCTTTCCTCTCCCTCCCTCATGGGAGATAGCTTTCGGTGTGTCAAACTTTCTGGTGGCCCTTGGTCATTGAACCTGTGGGTACGGTTGACTGGTTGGCTCCCTGGTGCTGCTCACGTCTTCTCTGTCAACGCGAACATGCTGTTGCTGTTCCGCTTCTTCGAGTGATGCATTGTGTGGTGTGGTTCTCACGGTACACAATGTCTGTTCCGTGTATTCTTGTAATTCACACCTCTGTATCGTCTGAGAGTCCTAGTTTGTATGTCTCAGCATGACACCATCTGCCCTGACATGTCATTTGTTGGCACCTGATGTTGTGCCGCTCACATTGTGTGTTCTGAATCTGTCATCATGTTTAAGTCCCTTCTCTGGGCCTTTGTCTCTTATGGATCCTGGGATTCTCTACTCAGTTTTCCTCTTTTCGTAGAAGTTATGGCATTGTGCACTGACCTTCTGGTTTGTCCCTCTCTGACTGATAGTGGACTTGTGCCGTTCTCTGACGGATTGTGGTACTTAGCTTCCCCTGCTCGTGCTCTGCTCTGAGCTTCTTGGTCTGGTGTCAGCTCCGCGGGCAATGCTGAGCTTTATGGGTTTGGTGTCAGCCACGCTGGCATTGCGGCCCCCACCTTTTTTCAGTCACTGTTATTGACGGACTGCGTCCCTTGGACACTTGGTAGGTTTTGGTCGCAGACCCTCCTCCTATGTGGTATAGCTTTGGTATATATTCTAAGTTAAGGAATCTGCAGCTAGATGTCTCTATCAGATGAACGAGTTACTTACCTTCGGTAATGATGTATCTGGTAGAGACAGTCTAGCCGCAGATTCCTTAACGCCCACCCATCCTCCCCGTTCTGCGAGGACCTTTCCAGGTGGGGTTTTACCACCTTGCCTCCCTACACGTGGCCTTGGTCTTCCTGAGGGGTGCTCTTGTTCCCCAACTCCGGGGCAGGGCGTGTCATTCCGTGTTGGCACGTTAGCTCTCCACCCATTCTCGTATTTGGGTGGATTAGTTATGTGTTTTTCAACTTTCTTCCGTGTGGAGATTCTCATGTTCTTCTACCCTCCCTCCGCCCTCGTTTATCTCGATTGGGTTGTGGTTCTACTTGACTATGCTACAGCTCATAGGTCATTGTAGGGGGTGTGGTGCACATTCTATGTTGTTCACTTCTGGACATGTTGTTCCAGTCTTGTGGTACCTTACAGTTACATCCTGTGGTTACAGACTGTTTTTCATTCAGTTCCATCCTGTGTTTGCATACTGTCCTTCGTTTGTCATGCCATTCGTTTCCACTGCCATTGCCTTTTAGGAGGTGGGAGCACAGCTTTTCGCTTGGATGGGACTTTTGCTGGGACAGGTGCACTGTTCACTCCCTTCAATCCCTTCCAGTGTTGAGTCCTCTTTCAACATGGTGTTGTTTCTCATTCTGTGATTTCTTATCATTGTTGTTTCAAAGGTTTTGCTCTTTTTTGACACACTGTTCCCATACTCTCACAGTTTTTGTCATGGCTCTGCATTGTGGCGCGGAAAAGTTTCACTGTAGAAAACTGACGTCAGCACGCCTGGGGGGGGAGGAGTCTTATATGGCTCCATTGATGTCACTACTGTGGATGACGTCAGGACAAAGCCGGGCGACGCCGCACCCCGGCGTGCAGAGGTACTGCTGGGGAAAAAGTTTTCCATATCCAGCCAGGTGATATTCTAAGGTAAGGAGTCTGCGGCTAGACTGTGTCTCTACCAGATACATTGTTACCGAAGGTAAGTAACTCGTTCAACAAGGAGAGACCACTCTCAAAACTAGCACAAGAGATGTGGATCTGAGCTATCCAACGGAAAATTGAGATTTTAGCTATTCACGTACCGGGGAAGGACAACACAGAGGCAGACAGAATAAGCAGACAAGCCTCATGATCTCACAAGTGGGAACTGAACCAAACAGTACTCTCTAAGACTTTTCAAAAATGGGGAACATCAGAAATAGATCTCTTTGCAACACCCGAGAACGCGAAAAGCCAGCGCTTCGCCTCCAGGCAACAGTGTCAACAGTCAATGGGGAACGCACTGTCGATAGACTGGTCCAGGACATTTGCGTACGCTTTCCCACCCGGTACCACTACTTCACCAGTTGACCAACAAATGTAGAATCAGCAACATGACCCTGATCTTAATTGTACCACAGTGGGTAAGATAGACATGGTTCTCAGAACTAACAGACAACCAATCAGGCAAGACCTGTTGTCGATGCAAGAAGGAAGGGTGCTTCACTAAGAATCCGAATCTTTAAGCCTGGCAGCTTTGCTCCTGGCACTGCATACCAAACTGACCAACTGCACTACCTACAAAAGCTGGACCCGATTGCCTCTGCTGTATCCTAATCAACACAAGCTCCCTCTGCAAACACGCTGTGGAGATCTAGGATCTGCTCAACTCCATCTCCCCTGACATTGCCTTCCTCACAGAAACCTGGTTGAACGCCACCTCAGCCCCGGACATCGCCGTTGCCATTTCAGTCAGCTACAAAATACTCCACAAGGATCGATCCACCCAACCAGGAGGAGGCATCGCCATCGTACACAAAAACACTCTCTGTATCACAACCAGCTTGGATGACAACTCGACCACCATGGAGCACCTCCACTTCCAGATCCAAACCAACCGAATATCACCTTCCACAGCACCCTCATCTACAGACCTTCTGGACCCCGCCCGGTTCAGCAAATTCCTAGTCGACTTCATCACACACCACGCTCTTACCTCCACAGACTACATCCTCCTTGGAGACCTCAATTTCTACCTGGACAACCTCAACGACACAGCACATCGTCCCTGCTGGAGAACCTCACCACCATCGGACTCAAGCAACTAGTCACCTATCCAACTGACTCAGTAAAACACACACTCTATCCCATCTTCTCCACAAGCAGAACCCCCCCCCCCCCTCACCCCGCCACCCCCCCCGGCAAGCAACTCTCCAAGAATGCCAACTGGTTCTTCCCAAGAGTGCAGGCACACCTGCAGACTGCTCAAAAAAAGATGGCGAAACATCAAGGCCTTGGCAGACCCTGTAGGCTTCAAAACCGCAGTCACCGAACACCACCACCTCATCAAATCAACTAGGGAAAAGGCCATACAAGGGCGCATCAACACCAATGCACACAACAGCAAACTACTCTTCATCATGGTTAGAGAGTTCACCAAAGCCGACACGGAGATGACATACATCCCCCCCCCCCAAGACCTCTGCAACAGTCTTGCTACCTTCTTCCACTGCAAGATCAAGGCGATCTACGACAGGTTCACTAACCAAAATCCATGACCCCAAGCGAAACCACCCCACTCAACGGACCCTACTCAACTGTACCTCCCTCACCACCAACGATACCCTCAAGTTCATGAAGAGCATCTACTCCGGAGCCACCTCAGATCCATGCCCCACCACATAATCAACAGAGTCAGCGCCACCATCGCACCCAAACTCTGCTGCACAATCGGCTGCTCCATCGAATCTGCCACCTTCCCTGAAGACTGTAAACACACCGAGATCAACCACCTACTGAAGAGACCATCTGCCGACCCGACAGACCTCAAGAACTACAGACCCTTCTCCCTACAGACCCTTCTCCCTCCTTCCCTTCCCATCCAAAGTCATTGAGATGGCCATCAACACCCACCTCTCCGAGTTCATTGACTCAAACAACATCCTGGACCTCTCACAATCCTGATTCAGAAGCAACCACTGCACCAAGACCGCTCTCCTCGCCGCAATAGACAACATCAGCATCCTCCTCGACAGAGGCAAAACACCAGCCCTCTTCCTCCTTGACCTCTCGACCGCTTTTGACAGTGTCTCCCATGAGACCCTCTGCGCTAGACCTCACGATGCCGGCATCCGTGACAAAGCCCTCAACTGAATCCACTTCTTCCTCACCGGCTGAACACAGACTTTCACCCTTTCTCTCAGAACCCACAGAAATCAGCTGCGGAGTGCCACAGGGCTCCTACCTGAGCCCCATCCTTTTCATAATCTACATGGTCCGCTTGCAACCATCGTCGGAAACCACAGACTCAACATAGTCTCCTACGCCGACGACACCCAGTTGATCCCCTACCTCTCCGACGAATCCACAGCCACCAAGAACAACTTCCACAGCAGAATGAAGGCAGTTGCCACCTGGATGGAAGGATAGCTGCCTCAAGCTGAATTCAGACATGACCGAAATCCTCATCCTGGGCCCCAATCCCTCTGCCTGGGATGACGCCTGGTGTCCTGCAGCGCTCGGAACTCCCCCACACCTACGCAACGACCACCCACGAAATATCTGAATCATCCTGGACTCCTCGCTGTCAATGATCTGCTGAATCAATGCTGTCTCGTCCTCCTGCTTCCACCCGCTCCACCTACTCTGAAGATCTTCAAGTGGATCCCCACCGGGACAAGGAACAGTCACCCACGCATTCGTCAGCAGAACACTTGACTACGGCAATGCGCTCTACACCGGCACCACGAAAAAAAACTCCAAAGGAATCAGCAAAACATTCAAAATGCTTCCACCAGACTCACAGACTCATCTTGAACATCCCTCGCTGCAGCCACATCACCGACCACCTGAGAGACCTCCACTGGCTCCTGGACAACAAAAGGATCACTATAAGCTCCTCACACGCGCCTACAAAGCCCTCCACAACACTCCACCCCCATACTTCAACCACCACCTCTCCTTCCACACCCCAACCAGACATCTCCGCTCCACCCATCAGGCCCTGGCCATCATCTCACAGATCCGTAGAATCACTGCTGGAGGAAGATCCTTCTCCTACCTCGCTGCAAGGACCAGGAACTCCCTTCCTCTGCATCTCAGGCAATCACCATCTCTGACTCAATTCAGGAAAGACCTCAAAACCTGGCTCTTTAACTGAACAGAAGACCCACCCCCTACAGTGCCTTGAGACCCTTACGGGTAAGCAAAACCCTGATTGATTGATTGAAGACTTCGAATTTGGATACTTAAGGTTACCAGAAAAGATAATGGCGGTCTTAAGAGAGGCAAGAAGACCAACAACTAGAAAGTGTTATATAGCAAAATGGAAAAGATACTCACTCTGGTGTAGGGAAAGAAGGATTATTATAAATAATTACTACGGATAAGACAGTGCCAAAATACTTAAAACACCTGCTTGAGTGCAAACTAACCTATTCATCCTTAAAGATATATTTGGCAGCAATAATGGCATACACAAAGGACCACATTGAAAGAAGTCTCTTCATGTCACCAGTTATCAAACGGTTCTTAGGAGTAAAAAGAATTGCACCCCCAAAGAAGGTGCCAATGGAATTTAAATATTGTACTCACACAATTAATGAAGTCACCATTTGAGCCATTACACAAGGAAACTTTACAAATGCTCAAACTAAAAACTGCCTTCTTAGTTGCAATAACATCACTACACAGAGTTAGTGAGTTACAAGCCCTCTTGTTACAGGAAAGTGCACAAAGAAAGTATTGTAATGAGAACCAACGCACAGTTCATGCCAAAGGTTGCCTCACAGTTCCATGCAAACCATAGTATTCAAATACCAAGCTTCTTTCAAAAACCAATAACCCAAGAGATTTACAGGAGATCCGGACAAGGTCCAAACATTCCTTACTCAGGTCCAGTTACTTTGTATGGTCCGTCCTCAGCCATTTCCTATGCGCAGTCCCATATTTTCTTTTTGATATCGTATTTAGGGGGTGATGCCGCTCTGTGGGCCACACCATTAGTCAATGAAGACCATGCCTTATTGTATAATTGGGTGAGATTCCGGGAGCTGTTTGAGAAAGTATTTGATCGTAGAACCATCACTCGTTCAGCTGACCGAGAATTATTAGAATTACAGCAGGATTACAAGGACCGTGTTACATATCTCATCTAATCCAACCGTCTAGTTACTGAAACAAATTGGCCAGTAGAAAAGAGAGCTGCATTGTATGATCAGGGGTTAAAAGAGGAGCTCAAAAACATACTGGCTCAGAACATCCCCCAAACCCGACATGTACTGACTTCATCAATCTGACTTTACGTTAAGAGCACGGATTGTTAGAATGGTGGGGGGAGAAGAAGAAACAGAAACAAGAACCTTCCACAAAAAAACCAAACCAGTACCTGCTGTCGCAACTCCGGAACCAATGGACATAGGAGTGATTTGGGTCTTCTATCTAAGAAAGAAAGAGAGTCTCAGAGGAAGAGTGGGCTCTGTTTGTCCTGTGGAAAAAGGGGCACTTTATTAAAGAATGTCCGTCCAAAACCCCTCGTTCAAAAGCATTGTAAAACTAGAGGTCCTGAAGTGGATTTAGGAGACGACTTTGGGAAGAACCAGACTAACTCCTGAACAGAGTGAGGCCAACATATTGCAGAGAACGGGTCCCCATGTGGTCTTAATAGCACAGCTTGAAACGTTCAGTCATAAAGGGCACCCAGTACAGGCTATGAAAGAATCTGGAGCTGCAGCAAATTTTGTCTATGCGATGTATGTAAACCAACGGCAACTTGTGATTTGCTTGAAAGAATTTCCTGAAACAGTATGGGTAGTAGATGGCACCCTTCTAACATCTGGTTTGAAAATTAAACAAACAGCTTTGGTGTCCCAATATTGTTAGAGTCAAGTAATGCATCATAAAGAGCAAATTCTGTTTGACATTATAGATGCCCCTCAATTCAAATTAATCCTCAGAATGCCAGGGTTGACTTTACATATTCCAAGCATTGACTGGAATCAGAGAACTATAGTCTTTGTATCATATTTTTATAGAGAGGTCTATGGCTCAGAACAAGATATAAATCATGTACTCAGCTATACCATGCATTTGCTACTGGTTCATAAAAAGATAGTATGCCTTCATGCTTTTATTCAAAGGATGGCTGAGACTCTACCCCCCACATAGACATTATGGTTGCCAGTTTGATTTAGTAACTGGGTCCAAGATCCTTTATAGTCGCATCTATGTGCTTACAAAAAAGAGAAATAGGTGAGTAATGCATTCATATGTCCTTCAAAATCTCCTGCAGCATCCCCTCTGTTTTTCCATCCCAATGCAAATGGGGATCTTCGTGCCTGTAATGATTATAGGGCATTAAACAATATAATTATAAAAAATAGATATCCTCTGCCTCTCTTCCCAGTCCTTCTGGACCAAGTAAAAACAGCTACTATCTATACTTGGCTAGACTTAAATGCCACATATCATTTGGGCTGCATCAGAGAAGGGGACGAATGGAAGACAGCATTTCAAACCCGATTTGGGCTATACGAATACTGCGTAATGCCCTTCGGGCGTTGTAATACTCCGTATTTTGTTAACAATGTCCTTGAGACCTTCTTGGACCAATTATTGATTGTATACATCCTCCGTATCCTTATATATTCCAAATAGGAAGAGGAGCATGTCCAACATGTTAAAATGGTCTTGAGTACTTTGAGACAACATAGTCTGTATTACAAACGATCAAAATGCGAGTTCCATGTTACGACAGTTACATTCTTAGGATTCATTATCTCGCCAACAGGGCCTACAATGTCAGACAGGAAGGTATAAGCTGTAAAGGAATGGCCCTAACCACGAACTATCAGAGAGGTGCAAAGATTTTTGGTGTTTGTGAACTTCTATTGCTGCTTTATTAAACATTTTTCCGAGACGGTAGCCCCCATTTCAAAACTTCTACGAAAGAACACGCTTTTTGTATGAACCCCAGAAGCTGATTAAGCATTTAATAAATTGAAGGAGGCCTTTGTCTTGGCACCGGTGTTGGCCCACCCTGATGGAGAAAAATCCTTCATAGTAGAAGCTGATGCATCTATTAAAGCCATAGGAGCAATTCTTTCAAAGAAACATTCTGAAACAGGCCAACTCCATCCTGTGGCATATCTATCCAAAAAGTTCAGTTCTGCAGGAATGCAATATACCATTGCTGAAAAAGAACTATTAGCCATACGCATTGCATTTAAGGAATGAAGACACTATCACTTAGAGGCCAGTTATGTTGGTCATTGTTCTTTTTGGAATTAAATTTTGTAGTCGTATATAGACCAGGAACAGAAAACAGAAAATCAGATACATTATTTAGATATTCTGAGTAAACAGAAGCAAGACAAACAAATACAGCAAACCCTCAAATTTCACCACAGCATGCCATAGGTCCAAATAGTGTATAAACATTCCTTGACAGGGTACAAACTGCTATCCCTTTAGTCGAACTGGGTGTCCTTAGATCCTTGTGAAAAGATCTGTGAACGGTTACCTTTCCATGGTTCCCAGATCTATGTACCTACGCTTCCTTTACAGAAACAAGAATTCAAATCGTGTCATGATTCTCCTTTGTTGGGGCATCCTGCTAGAACAAAGACTTTAGAAATTGTAAAACTGCATTTCTGGTTGCCCAATCTTTCACATGATGTTAAGCAATATGTAGACCAATGTAATGCATGTGCACAAGCCAAGGAAAATAAACAAATATGTAGCAAGCGCTTCAAGAATTTTAAATTCTATTAAGGACTCAGAGGCGAGGGTTATGCTTTCCCTTTCTTTGATGTTTATTAACAAATATTTCACAGCAGCCAATTAAATTTCGACACATGAAAAAACGACATTGCCCAATACGCTACTCATGACATCAACAGTACACCAATCAGACCATGACACTGCCAATATAATGACCAGACGCCATTTCCATTAGTCTTGCTTTGCCAGCGACGTCGAAGAGTCCATAAAATTGCAGTGTTGTAACCTTGAAGAGTGGAATAACCCAACTGTCCCTTCGACTGAGGAAACCACACCAAACTCTTTGCCAGAATATCTGGAATTGTAACCGGAACACAGAATGAACCTGCTGGAGTTTGATTAAACTGTCTTCTGCTTGGAACTGTATGAACTGAAAGTCTGAAGTGTTCTGGAGAACGAGCGAGTAGGTTCATTAAGAGGAATCCTTGACCCTCTGGAAACGATAAGGGGGCACCATATCTGGGAAAATAAAATCAACTTACCTGAAGAGACCAATGCTTAATCATCTAAATGCTTTTTATGGAAAAGCCCACATATTGGAATGATCGGTTATGCCGAAATTGTTCATTGCATTAACTAATAAGGTTAACTATCTCAGAAGGAACCTGGAGATGCCATATCCCTTAGGACAGAAACTGCTGAAAGTGAGAGAAACCCCATGCCTGATTCTACAAGCTACTAGAAGATTGCAAACTGGTCTGTCTCCACAGAAAGGAAGAAAGACTTGGCAGTGTTGCATACCAATAGCATGACACCGAAAATTCATATCGCTTGTGGATAGAACGTGACGCAGATTTGCATAGTTGTGCTCTAAAAGGAATGGGAGGAAAAAATCTCCAGGAATGCGTTAGGAGCTGGGGATTGGAGAGCCGAATCCAAAGGATAAAAATCAGAACTTGGAGATATCCCAAACGGATCAGGGATTGAATTGAGTATTTCCCATCTGAATAATTAGTATAAATTTTGCTTGAAGACCGAGTGTGTGATGGTACTCTTCGAAAGATGAAGAACCGGGCGGAAAGCATTAAGCGGGGAAACTTCTTCAGTTGTGAAGTTCCATATGTCTGCTCTCCCTGAAAGGAGCTTCCTCCATTTAAGGAACCGGTGTATGCCATTCAGATTCAGTTACGTAATATTGCCTGAAGCACATGGAAACTTGAGTTGTGACGCCCTGGAATCTCGTAGAAAGCTTGCGTTCCCGTCCGGTATAACACAGCAACAACCTGGTCTGATGTCACTGCGGGACGAACAAATACAGGCCATAATGCCAAACTAACATGCACCCTGTTAGCAGTCTAGACTTAGTCTCCCTCACTTTTGTTACGCAGAGGACATTGGAGAATGTCTCTACTCTAGACAGGGTCAACAGCGGACGATCAGAACAAGGAACTCTCACACAAGATACCTAACATCTCTAGACAATTACACAAGACCCAAAAAGATCTTCCAAGTTAGGAATTGCGGTGTCACCCACCGATGTCTGAGTCATAAAGTGGCTTTCAATCAAACTGAAAAGGATGATCGTTGTCTGGCAGACGTACACGTCCCACATTGTATCCCGAACTTACCCTATGAAGCCAATACTCATGATTCAGCGACCTACTCCTTTCTGTGATGTAAGGGATTTCATATGTTGACTTGGCCTGTAACTGGGAGAGATCAAGAGGATGTGCTGGAGCCGACCCGAGGACATATGAACCCAGTTAAAACATCAAGGATACTTATTGATTGTGGAGATGGGAGCAAATTGCCTTGTGGGCTTAGTGATGCGGGGTGCATTGAGCTACCATCAAAGCTAGCAGAAAGGCAGGAGATCTGCATGTGCTAAGAGGGAATAACCAGAAATTCCCTCCAATGAACCAGACAATGTCCTAAGGCAGTTGACTTTGTCAGCTAGAAAGGAAGGGCAGAGTTGCTGTGTCTAGAGTTACAGGAAAGTGTTCTTGAGGTGCATAAATGAATGAACATCACCGACTCGCTGTATTCCTGAATAGTAGTGGACGCCTGAAATTAGTACCCATAACCGAGTGATAAGGCTTGTCGCTGAAAAGCATAAGGACCCTGCATCATACAATATCACAAGGAGAAAAATGTGTATGTAAGGGATACAAGTCTGTCTTGTTGATGTGTACCTTTCCGAAACTACATAGGGGAGATCCAGGAGGAAAAGTATTGCCTCCATTGACAGGCCTCTTCTGACTTGTTATCACCCACAGACCGAAAATAAATGGAAAACACTGTGGTAAACTGAGCTGTCTCTAGGACAGTAAGAAAGTTGAATCCAGCTTACCTTGAAATCTACTCCGGGGTTGTTGTTGCACCCTGGTCAAAAGGAATTTCACACATAGCAATAGGTGGTGTCTCGAGAGTGAGTTGGTTTACCACATTCTGTGGACCGTAATGACAACCCGGGACATCTGGTAATGTACCTCTAGCGAAGGGTCTGTCTCTGCAGGGTGGAGCTCTGCTTGTATGGGGTCAGGCTGTCCAGGGCCCGATAGTCTGTGTTCTACAGACAGTACACAATGGGCGTTGCCTACAAGGCATAATGAGCTTTGGGCCCATCTAGTAAGGTGTCAGGATCCACCGGGTTATTTGTGTCTTTGGCGAGAGCCATCATCAGCATTTTGTAGAGTGGGAGTTGCAAAGAGGAGACCGAATTGAGGCAAACTTTACTGTGTCAGGGTCATGTGGATGAGAGTATTCAGAGGGGACTTTGTCCTGGGTGTCTCTATCATGGGCATTGTCAGGATAGAAGTCCAGGGAGGTGTTGAGAACATAAGGGGCATGAAAAGCTGCAGAGTGAGATTAGTCCTGAGGTTCCCACTGATCTTGTATGTGATTTGAGGCATCGCAATGAGTTGGGGGAGATTGAAGTCTGTCTTTATCTACGTGTGGAGAGGTGAGGGAGGCAGAAAAACCACTATTGGGGACGGGGGCTGTGGGGTAAGTGGGTGACGAATCTGGGATAGGGTCTGAACCTTGCCTGGACCTGGCATACTGGGTAAGATAGTGGGGAAATGGGTGGAGTACTTCTGCCGGGGCTACATAAGTGGGTTTGGTCATGGAACCTTCCAAGGCTTCCGCAAGAATATTTGCCTGACTGATTTGAGATTTTGTCATTTGTCCAAAGCGGTGTGGTAGTTGGCCATGAGCGAGAAAAGCTAGGGCACCACCAATTATGAGCAAAACTACGATAACTACATCAGCGATGAAACACACAGGGGGGAAGGCAACCTTAATCTGGCCGTGGGCGAAGAGAAAATGTCGGCGATGTGTGCCAAAGAGTTGCCCTGTTGTGAGGGCATGCGGCCAGTGACCATTGTTCACTGTGTTTACTGAACGGAGTTGGGTTCACTCCTATAAAGCCACACGTCATTCCCGGGCCCGATACAGGTTGAGAACCCGAAGCATGCCCTTTGCTCGGGGGGGTGGGGTCCAAAGTAATCTAGAGATTGATCCTCCGATGGGTGAGGGAGGGCAGCCCCGGAAATCTGATGAGAACGAATGAGGATGCAAAGAGGCAAAATAAATAGTACCCAAAGATACTGAGACCTTCAGACCAGCTGATAATTGCGTTTGCACTTGCTTCACACGGGTGTAAGAAACGCCTTGGGCTGGACCCTCCTGCACTGATGCCCCTCAGGCATGTGTGTATCTTGCCCAGGCGAGCGTAAGGAAATGTTTCAGACCCTCCGACAGTATTTGGCGGCACATAGGGACAGGTGCTCTATTTGTGACGCAGTGTGGCTTGCACCACCCGATACAACCAGGGTATCCGGCGGCGAGCTAAATATAGGACAATTGTCCAAGTGACAAGCGCTTAGATTCCAACCTCCTAAGCACCCACATCGGGTGAAAGTAAAATGGCAATAGGCCCCTAGGGCACACAGTGCTATCGCTGCAAGGGTAGTACAGTAAAAATAATTTTTGCCATTTACAACATAAAAGCAATCGGTACTTATCTTAGAGTGGGGTCACAAAGAAAGAGAATTGGAAATGGCATCTGGTCATTATATTGGCAGTGTCATGGTCTGAGTAGTGTACTGTTGATGATGTCATGAGTCACATATGGGAAATTTTGTTTTTTCATGTATTGAAATTTAATTGGCTGTTGTGAAATGTTTGTTAATAAACAGCAAAGAAAGAGAAAGCATAATCTGAACCCTCCGGTCCTGACATAGCCACTCCCAACCAAAAGGGCTTCTTCTCCACTGAGTAGTCCCAAAAGGATGTGGGAGGCCATCTCAGTAGACTTTATTGTGGGGGTTACTGGTGTTTAAATGCTATGACAATAAATGGTAGTTGCTGACCACTTATTCATTTTATCGCCTGTATTGGAGTAACTTTGGCCCCTCAAGTGGCACAGTTGCTGTTAGAGAATGTAGTACATCTGCATAGTTTTCCAAAGACTATCACCTCTGATCGTGGAACTCAGTTTACCTCCCAGTTTTGGAAGGCATGGTGTTTGGATTTAAAGATTCAGACCTGTCTGTCTACTCGCTTCCATCCCCAAAGTTACAGGGAAACAGAAAGAGTGAATCAATGTATTAACCAGTATTTTTGCAATTTCTTGCAAGACACCCCTAGGTCTTGGAAGGAAACACTTAGGCTGACAGAATTTGCTTATAATGTGGTCCTATACACAGCTACATGTTTTTCACCATTTTATGCAAACTATGGTTATTATCTACATTATATGCCTCTCTTATTACCGCCACATGAAGATAATGTTCCTTCCATTACTAAGAATTTACAAGAGTTAGCCAACAGGTCATAAAACAGGTAACTGTGGCACAAGATATGTATAAATTATTTGCGGACCAACAGCAAAAACCAGGATCCCTGTGCAAGCCAGGAATATTGGTTTGGCTATCAACAAGAAATTAAAAATACATCATAAGTTCCAGCCTAAATTCACTGGACCCATTACAGTCATTCATCAAGTTAATCCTGTCTGTCATAAATTGCAACTTCCTTTGCCGATGAAAATACACCAAGTGTTTCATACATGACTTCTTAAGCCCGCATCCAATAAGGCACAGCCTCGCCCTCCCCCATCTTTGTAAATGCGGGTCCTGAATATCTGGTCAAGGCAATCAAAGCTATGCGTAAAAGAAGGGGCTATATATGGTATCTGGTGTCCTTGGCTGGATATGGACCTGAAAACGATTCATGGGAACCAGCATTCTATTAGAGCTCCTCAGTTGATTCAATGTTTTTTGGCCCTACAAAGCTGCCCCCTACTCAGTATTTACTTAGAGGGAGGAGTAATGTCACAAGTTGCTCACGGTATGCCCATACCGTGCTGGGAACTGAGCCTTCCAAAATGTGGACAATACAAGACTCTAAGATTTGTGGCAAGAAACATTTAGTTAACGGCCGCAAGTGGTGGGAATGTTGGAAAGCCTTATGTTAAATGAAGTATTCTCTCCATTTTAAGGTGGACGCTATGTTTACAACAGGAATAGTAATGTGAGCTCAGGGGCTATTAGGGGAGATGACTAGAGAATTTGACTATAATTAGTCCCAATGGCATTATGCTGGGCTTTGCTATTTGGAGATTCCAGTTTTCCAAAAAGTTTGCAGTTCCAGCGTTTGAGATTTTCGTTCCAGTAATGGCAGGCCGAGTTCATAGTTCACACGCTCGGCTTGGGGAGACTTTCACTCCCTGAGTAGGTTTCGGCAGTCCTAAACAGGCGGTATTCCTCTCCACGTCGATTTTGTTCTGAAGTCTGATGAGAGACTGGGCATTTTTTTGTTTTTCCATTTCTTGCCGGCATTCAGAGCATTTTCTGATCTCTATAAGGGGGTCCTGGCTCCTATCTTGAGGAGCAGCACTTGCATGTTTATTTCTTTTGTATCTCGCTGGTCGTGGATTGTTTCATTTGTAACTTGCCTTATTCTGAATTGGCCATCATTTTGGTTTCCAGTGGTATAACTGGCGATTAACCAGCGCACGTCATATCTTTGATTTGGAGGATACCCTTCAGCAACCTTGCGCATCCTGCTGTGCACTTTTGTTATATTGTATGTTTCAGAACTTCCCTTGACACATTAAACTGTGGAGAAAGAGCCTTTTTTATCCACTAATTTAATAGAGGAAGGAAATTAACTTCTTGTTCTGATTTTTAGAATCTATGAAAAGTGTTTTTTTCCTGCTGTTATTTCCTTGAATAGGAACGTTTTGGACATATTTCATTTAATACTTATTTTGGTTTCGTTATGGGTTGCTTGCTGCCTGTTATGTTTTTTGGCTATTGACCTAATTATAAAACACATATATATCTCTACGTTATTGTATGTGGTGTTACCATACTAATCTTCTCTCAATTGAGATGCCACAGATATTTATTTTTACAATTCTTTGAAAAATGTGATTGTCTAAGGTCCATACACTGATATAATTTATGATTATTTCTTTTTCAGATCTCCTTCCCTTCTGTACCTTCCCTAACTACCCTTCCCCCCGTCTGGCCACACTGTTCCTCTGTATTGTATATAATATCAGAGACGTTGTATATAATATCAGAGATGGAGTTGCTGAAAGGTGGGATTCTGGGAGGGTGCTGTTCCTGAGTATCTTAAACCGAGTCGTGTTACTGCCACTGCCTTTGGGCCATGGTCGAATCCAAATGAATGCTTTGGTCGCCCTGCCCTCAGGGGTGGTACCGAAATCTGATACCAAGGCTAAGCCTTTGGCATCAGACTCTTCAGACTGAGACCGAAAACTTGGGACCGACCTGACAACCGATCACATCAACCTCGGCCGACCAATCAACTCTATTCCACACCGAAAACCCTCAAGTCTGAAACTATGGAGCCAAAACCTTCCAAGACTTCATTGGCTTCCATATCTCTCAGTCAAACCCATTCTCGAGCAAAAGGGCATTCGACAATGGAAAATTCAGATCCATGAAGGTACATGAAGGATCCTTGCTTCTCCCCCACCAAAAAGGAAGCTGTCCTTCCAAGAAGCACTGTACAACAGTCCTATCCCTCAAAATAGGAAGATGAAGGACAAAGCCTCCAGTCCTACACATCAGCCTACTCCTCCATCACCGCTTCCTCCTACCCCACCACCATCTCCATCCCCTCCTTCAACTCCTACATCTCCAGCACATGATCCACTTTATGCTACATCTCTAGGGTCACCAGGTACAGATGATGAGGGGGTTACAACGTCCATTGGGATACATGACCCATGGGATACATACAACACTGATTCCCTTGTCCCTGACAACCCATATTTATATCTCACTTGTACCTCTCTTCTAGAAGAGCCCACGTCTTACCATCAAGTCATTGCCAGAGCAGCTGCATATTACAGTGTTGAGCTTCACAAGGATTCCCTGGAACAGGATTTTTTGGTTGACACCCTATCTTCAACACATAGGGATACACAATATTTTCCCATGCTTCCTGGCATAATGAGGCATGCAGACGATATTTTTAATGAGCCAGTTCATGCTAATGGCCAGGCTACTGGAGACACTCCACCACCTGATAAAGAAAGTAAGTGGATAGATGCAGCAGGGAAGAGTTGCCACACAAGCAGCTAATCATTGGCGTATTGCCAATTCTCAATCCCTTCTGGCCCGTTATGGCAGAGCCCATTGGGATTAAATGGAGAAACTGCCACAGTACCTCCCTGAAGAACACCGAAAAGGGGACAACAAATTGTCACAGAAGGTCTGGCCATCACCAACAACTCCATCCCATGTGCACTAGATGCTATGGATACAGCTGCTAGGGGCGTCAATACCAGCCTGCTCCTTAGACGACATGCATGGCTTAGTTGTTTTGGTTTCAAACCAGAGTCCAGCAGGCAGCACTCAATATGCTTTTCGACAAAGAGCATCTTTCATGGCCACAAATAGACACTACAGTAGATAAAATTAAAAAGGACACTGATACAACTAAAGCCATGGGAGCATTACAGACCACAGATTCCAGAGGGTATTTTCGTCACTCTGGCTACAAGGTTGCATTCAAATCCACTACTTCAGATGCCTCCACTTCCCAGCAAAAACAAGGCCAGTCTGCCCTACAGTAAAGGCTGCTTTAGAGGTACCTTCAGAGGCAGAAACAACAATGGATGAGGCGGGGGTGCCTCCACACATGGACCAACAGCTAAGCAATGACTACCTAAACCTTCTCCCGCACACTCCACTTGTCAGGGCAGACTACAATTTTTCCACCCCATCTGGGAACCCATCTCCACAGACCAATGGGTACTGGCCATTAATCAACATGGCTATTGTCTGGAGCTCATTTCTTCACCACCCACTATACCTCCTCGCATCCACAGGTTGTCTCAAGATCATCTAACACTTTTCAAACAAGAAGTCAAACCCGTCCTTCTCAAAGAAGCTATAGAACCTGTCCCACCTTCACCGGCAGGGACTAGAGGTATAATCTCTGTAATTTCTCATTCACAAAAAAGGCAGGTCACTGCGATCTCGGACCCTTGAACCAATACATCCTCTCAGAACATTTCCATATGGTTACTTTACAGGATGTTATTCCACTTCTTCAACAGAGGTACTTTATGGCTGCACTAGACCTAAAGGACGCCTACTGTCATATACCAATACACATTGCACACCACAAATACCTCAGATTTGTTATAACAGCGAAACATTACCAATTCAAAGTTCTGCCATTCAGAGTGACCACTGCACCGCTAGTTTTCCCAAAATGCATGGGAGTAGTTGCAGCACATCTGCGCAGACAAAACATTCATTTATTTCCATACCTGGATGAGTGGCTCATCAAAGCCACTACCCACCTTCAGTGTCAACCGTTACCTCAGTTGACAGTGAATGTACTTCACAGACTAAGGTTCAGAGTACACGATCCCAAGTCTCATCTTCAACCTCTCTAAATTCATCCTTACCTAGGGGTCATCCTCAAAACACAGTTAGGACTAGCTTATCCAAGTCCTGCTCGAGTTCAGAACTTTCAGATAACTCAACAACAGTTCCAGCCTAACAAAACTCTCACAGTTCGGACAGTGATGTGTCTTCGTGGAAAGATGGCCCTCTTGTATTGCCATAGCTCCCCACGCAAAGTTGCAGATGCGCCCTCAGCAGCAGTGTCTAGCTCGCCAGTGGTCTCAATCACGGGTCACCTCGAGGATCCAGTGTTGATAGACCGCCATACTCACCTTTCTCTGCAATGGTGGAACACCAACAACCTGCTAAAAGGGCGCCCTTTTCTGGACCCGGTTCCCTACCTCACTCTGACAGACACATTGGAGACAGGTTGGGTTGCTTATCTACAGGACATCACAATACAAGGTCTTCGGGATGCAAAACATCGATCACTGCATATCAACTTCCTGGACCTTGAAGCGATCTTCCTAGCACTAAAAGCTTTCCTTCCTCAACTATCTCACACGTTTGTCCTAGTCTATACAGACTATATGGCATCCATGTTTTAGTTATTAAATCCGGGTTGGGGGTATGGAACGACACGGTCCTCTCAACTATCACAACTGTCTCAGACCATATGGAACTGTGCCTTACACCACCACATTTATCTCTTGGCGGAATATCTGCCAGGAGCAGACAACGATTTTGCAGACCTCAGCAGGATACAGGAACAGACCCATAAGTGAGAACGCCACCAACAAGTCCACCTTCCCTACTTTCAAAAGAGGGGCTTTCCTCAAATAGACCTTCTTGCCACAGCCAAAAACTCAAAATGCCAAAACTTCGCCTCCAGGTTCCCACATCCACTATCCAAGGTCAACGTGCTATGAATGAGTCGGTCAGGGATATTTGCCTACCCTTTTCCACCTCTCTCTCTCATTCCTGGTTCGGAGACTCAGGCAAATATCTCTCACTATGATTCTAGTAGATCCCACTTGGGTGCATCAGCCCAGGTTCACAACACGTCTGGATCAGTCAGTGGTTCCTCACAAGAAGCTCCCCAACAGGCCAGGCCTTCTCACTCTGAATCAAGGACAAATCAGACACCCAGATCCCAAAGCTCTCAGTTGAGCAATTTAGCTTCTGAGGTCATAGAGTTTGGTTATCTTAATGTACCTGATGAATGTATGAACAAGCACGTAAACCCACAACTCGAGCATGCTATGCTGAAAAGTGGAAATGTTTTGTTTACTACTGCCAACCTAAACAATTTGATCCAATGAAAGGCATGATGCAAGACATTATCTGCTACCGACTTCATTTACAAAAGGCTAAATTTGCCTATACTTTCATTATATTACACCTTGTCGAAATGGCTGCCTATCTGCAAAACCAAGAAATATTTTTGTTCCTTGTGAGGACATAAGAACCAATGAACCAATCACAAAACAATAGATTTTCAAAACACAGGTATATATAGAAAAAGGTTTCATCTTTTGAAATTTATCAAGGGTACTACACAGTTATACACACAATGTAACAAGAGGAAAATAAATACAATTGTATAATCCTTCAATGTCACTATTGTAAACACTTCTTCTCATTGTACATTATTTTCCAGAAGAGAGTGTGAATGTCGACGTTTCAGTCTCTATGCATTTGGCCATGAGACCATCTTCAGGACTATCATAAATGTAACAGTTGACCCTTTGTTTAAGGTGAATAATCGTCAAAAGATACAGGTAAGTGAACTCTGGTGCTTTTTGGACGGTGTAATAAAATTTCCAATCCCCAGCAACTTCTCAATTGAAGTTTATTCTGTTAAGTTTTGTAGCGCAGCGAAAATTCGGCAGTCGACTGCCAGATTGATAGTCAAATATATTGAGACTTGCTACATTAAGGCTTAAAGAACTTTTACTAGTTACTCACTGAGCACACTCCACTCGTAAAAAAGAGCTACTATGGCCTTTTAGGGAATATTCCAATAGCTGACATTTGTAAGGCAGCTACATGGACTACCCTACACACCAAACACTATTGTGTGCATGTTTTAGTACACCAACAAGCCAATGTAGGTTGGTCAGTGCTACGTATCCTTTTCCAAACAACTGCAACTCCCACAAGCTACCTACCGCTTCTAAGGAGGGACTGCTTTAGAGGCAATGCAGAGCATGTGTATATATATCCACAAATGCCATTGAGCAGATTGTTACTTACCCGATAAGCATCTGTTTGTGGCATGTAGTGCTGTAGATTCTCATGCACCCTCCCTTCTCCCAGGATGCCTGCAGCCATTGCAGTTACATTTCATACTTATAAGATACATTTACATTGAGCATGGACGTCTTTATTCTTATACAGTTTCTCACTTCTTTTTCACCCACCTGCGGGAAAACAATCTAACAAAGGAGTCCATTCCCATGTACAGTAATCTCCGAAATGAGGAGTCACCCAATCTCGTGACTTGAAAGACTTTTTCGAAGAAAAACAACCTGCACAAATCTGGAACCAACACTAAATGGCAGGAGTATGCAGAACATGTAAATCTGCAGCACTGCATGCCACGAACAGATGCTTACATGGTAAGTAAAAAAATCCTTTTAGTGGGCAAGGAAAGTAACCAAAGCTGACAATGCTATTACCAAAACTCTACTGGAGTCTCTGAATTGTATGGTTCTGAAGCAAATGTGTTCATCTCTTGGTATCCGTATTAGATGGGTGACTCTCAGGGTTAAATAACAGTTACCTTTGTCTAATGATATCACCTGATGAACTGTGAAGTGACAACGTTTGATAAAGTTTCTCGTGGTCGGGGTATCTCGGACGTGAATAAATGGGTTATGAGAATGAATTGCCTCTTACTATTAGAGGGTCTGTTAGCAGCATCAAGGCCCTACTGGACTCAAGTATTTGCAGGGTAAATTTCGAAGTATCCTGACTACTTCCATTGGGGTGCCTGTGTTAAGAGATCATAGCATGTATGGTGCCACTAATCCAGTTATACTCTACTGTTAAAAAGCTAAAATCAGATTAAAATGTTCCCTTCTGCAAACCTCCAGTAGGATCTAAGTGCATGCAAAGGAAAATTGATATAATAATGAATCGCAAAGAATTCTGAGTAAATATCTGTATCCCATGGTTCCAATTGAAAATTCCCCAGCTAAGTACAAAAGTAAGCTGATAATGCAGTAGAGACACATTGTGTCAGTTACAAATTACCAGCATATAAAATGAACAGTTTGATGGTTTATCTATTTGTACAAAGGGACATTTACACATACAATGTACCAGCTGCAGATCAGTGAAGATCTCTTCCAAACTCCAAACAAAGTAAGTGATAGCACTAATTATTCCTTATAGCGTTAAACAGAATGGTATGCACTGTAAAGCGTCATAATTGAGCAATCTTTTCGGCACAACCCAAGTTTAGAAATCCTTAGCTGTTATTATTATCCTCCTTCCACCTCACTTCTTACTGGTAGCTCCCTTTCCCAATATAATGTTAGCATAATAGCCATAGAACACATGAGAAACAGAGGAAAGATCTGGAAAAGACGCTAAAGCAATCACCAAGAATTAATACAGGGCTGCCATTGTCAGCACTACATAGAATGGTTTTTGCTTTTCATAAAATATTGTATGCAATCTTGTTAGCCAATTGTATTGCCTTTACATGAATAGTATTAAGCATACACCAGGTAACGTACAAAATGCTGTAGGGTGTTAGAACAATAACGTGGTAGCATTTAATCTTATCCAAGCTTGGTCAATCGACTTAGCAACTTTAGTTATCAATACCATAATTTGGCAAAAACTGTTGACTACATGTAAAAGGCTGTTCTCATTTGAAGGATAGGATCTTCAGAATATAGGTATACTCCGGTACTATTCATGCATGTCATTTGTACCTTAATCTCTTTGAGTTCATTTTTATGTTATGACCCGCATACCTCCTTGGTGAATTGATTTGGCCATCTTAGAATTTGTTCGTGAATTGGTCATCATGTAGAACATGCCCGCATGTGTTTGCAGTGAATGCTTTTAATCAACTCTAAATACATCCCTGATGCAAATGTGTATTAAACCCATTTTCATGGTTTAGTACAAGGTAGATCTCAGGATAAGGAATGCCAGAAAGAGGGAACTCTTACAATTTAACATATTTGATAATCCAAGTACAATCGAAACCCTCGATCTAGAAATTCCACTTTCTACTAGGATGCAGCTTAGGCAGATTAAATAGTCGTTTTGACTGTGATCTAGTTCTATATTTGATGTTGAGCTAAATATTTTGTATTTTATCTGGTCTGTAGTTGCTTGGGCTTGATCTGGATGACCCAGTTTACAAGATTGGTTCAATAAGTTTATTGTATGATTAATTAAAATATTTTAATCAAGAAAAGGTGATGCATTACAATACAAGGTCAACAGAAGAGCCCGATCAATATGATAAAAACAACTGTATATTCAGGTCAAACTATAGCATCAACATAACCTTGCAGTTATATATTGCGCTTAATTATTAGCGAAGTGCTATTCATAATGGAGCAGAGCGCTAGTGGCTGAATAAAGTCCTAGTGCCTGTGGAAAAAGTGCAAATGCTCCAGGGACCAAGATGAATGTGATGTTTTACTTAACATCTGGTCACAACCCTTCCCAGTCGTACAGGCTTAGCAGCGAAGGTTGTCGTTATTTAGTCAGCACTAATTTGCGTATGTTCTGAAAGAGTTTGCATATTGTCTGTCCCCCCCCAGGAAAGACATTAGACGCTCGCTGTACTTGTGCAATATCAAATCTCGCAAGTGGCGAGATAGCTGAACCAGTTCCAGATTGTCCTTACTCCGGCATCAGCCTTTCACACCTTGTAAAATTCTTTTAGACATGTTTGTCTGAGGCTGATATAGTTACTGACTCTGGCCAACTCATTGGGTTCGGTGATAGAGAATACCACATTTTTTTCAGATTTCATACATACCGTACATACGAAACAGTGGTTTTAACAGAGTACGTTGCTCTTGCAACAGTCCTGGACAACAGCGAAGTAGGTGGGTAAAGGACTCATACCTGTAGGCGCAAAGCATTCAGCTAACAATTTTAGATAGAAAGGATTTAATTATTTTATATGCAGCCGCGGCCACTGCATGTAAGAGTGGTGGAGCGGTGGAGCCAGGTGAGACGACCATGTGGGAATATTAATTATATATTTAATTTTCCCTTGTGGTCGGTTCTCAAAATCCCCCCCTCACCTGGCCCACCACCCTACTGCTCTTATCTGCGGTGGCTGCAACTGTTTATATGTAAACCCATTAACCTAGCAACCATTATTTGTTGAAGACAGATTTTCCAAAGCAGACTGGAAAGGTATGGCTGCGGGTGGAGGAGATGTGGCTGCCTGACTGTGTCAATGGATGCTTTTTCCAAGGCCTGTGATGGCCAGTAATCTGTTTGTTTACCCAGGTCACTGGTTTTTGAGAATAACCTTGTCTGCTTTTTTAAAATTGTTTTGCAGCTATTTGCGAGAGATTAAACCTTTATAGCTCCATTTGAATAATTTGGAGAGAAATGGTTGCTATTTGAAGATAGTATGACCAGGGGTTCTTTCCAGATTCAAAGATGTACTGAAGGATGGCTTTCAGTGAGTTAGGGGGAGCTTTCATGATCTTGTATTAATACTTTCAGAACCCTGCCATGCTGAATTAGGATAGTTCCTGTAGCCCGAATTCCAGCCTGATCAGGCACCCACAGATGTATGAAGGTAATCTGAAGATGATTTGTAGGCCTTGAGCTGAAATTTTTCCATGACTTTGACAAATTGGTCCGGGAGTGCTTCATGCTCGTAGTTGATCACTGGGAGGAGTGTTGCTCCTTATTGGCTCAGTGGAGGGGCTTTCGAGAGTTGTTCAGTTGTCATATTCTTTAGATTATAGATTACAGATTCCGCCTTTGCCTCCAGGTGCCTCAAGTGACACTTTAGCTCCACCCTTTGACGATTACCAAACTTCTAGATAGTTATATGATTGAGTGCTTTTGATCTTTTCAGACTCCAAACATGGCTTGTTTTCTTGTGAAGCTTGCCAAAAGTTACCACTTTAGTCTTTGAACTATTTTCAACCAATTTGTTGGTTTTGTTATTCTTATGGAGGGAGTTTAATGCTTTCTGAATCCCTGTTCTGGAGTGATCCAATCGTCTCCATATTGAAGGATAGTGAATATGTGGACTGCAATGTTTGGCGTGTAAATGTTGGCTTGTCGCAAAGCAGATCCATTTGTCAGTGGCGTAGAGGTTGAATAACAGGGGTGCATGTATGCATCCTTGTTTTAGGCCGTCATTTGTCATGATTTTTCCTGTCCCAAGTGTCTGCGATAGCTTAACCCTTACTCATGTCGTGATTTATAATGATATAACTACTTGCAAAAAAGTATTTGGAATGTCCCACCCTCTTAGTTTGTCCCACAAGATATTCTGGTCAACAGAGTTAAATGTAGCAGAAGTGTCGAGAGAACGTGCAAAGAGTGGCAGTTGTCGCTGGGCAGTGGTCTGATGGATAAGATAGGATAGTGTCACTATGTTATCTAGGGTAGACGAGTTTGCCCTAAACCTATTTTGATAAGGCAAGATTATCTCGTTTACCTCATCCCAGTGCTCCAGTTCAGTCAGGAGGATGCAGGCGGGTGCCGTTGCTTCTATATCCAGGAGGGCAATGAGGTGATAATTTGCTAGTTCCTTCCTATCGCCCTTCTTATATATAGGATGCTGAATCAAGCCCCTCCAACTCTCCGGGACCAACTTACAGGATAAGCATGATTAATGCAAGGATAAGGACATTGCTGACAACAGATCAATATCTTCTTTGAAGACCTGAGCTGGAATGTCATTGGGATCAGGGGCACCGGAAGGCAGGATTTTCCTTAGGATTTTACATACGTCGGCAGTAGTTGGTAGCACCTCCGAGTTCATAATTCCAGAGAGGAACCTGGCAGACCCGTGTCTTCATTCCGTGCCGTTGTAACCATATCGTATTTTTCGACATGTAGTGTCCAAAATTTTGGCTGATTTTGGGCATGCTTTGTCTCCGATGTATCTCCATAAGTCGGCTTGGTTTGTTTGCCCAGTAGATAATGTATGTATAGCCACTATTTGCCCACTTCCTCACATTTTGCAGCCCAAACTATATATCTGTGTTGTTTGTTTAAAGCCCATAGTTTTATCTTTATATCTTCTTTGCATGATTTTTGATACAATTTTTCTTAAGTTCTGTCTGCTTTTCGTGATTTCAGTGTGCAAGTTTATTAAACCTTTTTTGGTGGGGTCTTTCTTGACTTCTGATTGAACTGTGTAGTGTTAGTGACTGCCTGGTAGATTTCGTCATTAATTTTGCCCCAGTTTTCCTGTAGATCTTTGCCAGTTTGCTGCTTGAGCTGTAAACATCTTGCTAGTTTCCAAGATGATAGTTTCTACAAGCAAACTAGGCCCCATTTGACTCGCCTGAACAACTGCCGGCATTCGTCTCCAAGTGGGAAATCAACTGGCATCAGGGATTTTCGCTTGCTAGTGCTGGCTTTTAAAGTAGTGCAAAGAGGAGCATGGTCACTCTCTGTGCGAGCAGGGATTAAAAAAATCTGTAAGGCATTTAAGATGTTGTCGATGACAAACACATTGTCCGGGTTGCTTATTTCCTTGAAACTGTATTGAACAGGGTTTGTCTCTATTACGTGCTGGATAGATATGAGATTATAGTTTGTGAAAAGGGGGCATAATGGGTTTGTACCCTGGCCTGCCAGAGTGGAGTCTGTCGATGCCCGCCAACCCTCCCCCCCCCCAGTTGTGCAGATTAAAGTTCCCACATAGTATAACTTTAAAGTGTGCGTACTCCCAGAGCACAAATTTCAAGGACTTGCACAATTCAATCAATCAAACAGCATTTGTAAAGCACAACACTGTCACCTCTGGGGGTTTCTGGGCACTGTGTATCTGTTGAAGAGCCAGATCTTGAGTCTTCCTAAAGTCTGTCAGTGAGGGGGCTGTACCGAGCTAGGAGGAGGTCGTTCCAGACCTTGGCAGCGATGTAGGAAAAGAAATGGTCACTGCTGCGACCGATGCAGTGTGTGTGCGCGAGGGTGAGTGAAGAGGAGCGCAGGTATCTAGCGGGTTGGTAGAAGTTCAGTCGATGGTTTAGGTAGGCAGGTCCTAGGTCATGCAGGGCTTTGTAGGTGTGTGTGAGGAGCTTGAACTGGTATCTTTTCTGTATGGGGATCCAGTGGAGGTCTCTCAGGTGGAGGACAATTCAAGTTTGTTTGAGGAGGTCCAGGATGAGTCTGGCTGCAGCGTTCTGTATGATCTGGAGTCTTGTGAGGAGCTGGGTGGAGATGCCGTCATAGATGGCGTTGCTGTAGTCGAGGCTGGTGACAAGGGCCTTCTTGACGGTCTTTCTGGTGTTGGTTGGGATCCATCTGAAGATTCTGCAGAGCATGCGAAGTGTATGGAAGCAGGAGGATGAAACTGTGTTGACTTGTTGTTTCATTGTCAGTTGGCTGTCAAGGAGGATGCCGAGGTTTGGTGCATGGCTGGCTGGTGTGGGTGTGGGTTCTGCAGGCCACCAGCTGTGGTCCCATGCAGAGGTGTTCTTCCCGAAGATCAGTACTTCAGTTTTGTTGGAGTTGATTTCAAGGCAGTTGTCTCTCATCCCTTTGGCTACGTTGGTCATGGTGTTGCAGAAGTTGGTTTTGGCATTGGTAGGGGTCCTTGGTGAGCGAGAGGATCAGTTGAGTGTTGTCTACCTAGAAGATTATGTTGAGTCTGTGGGATCTGGCAACATCTGCAAGGAGGATCATGTAGATGATGAGCAGGGTGGGGTTGAGGGATGATTCTTGTGGCATGCAGCATATGATGTCTTTGGGTGCGGAGGTGAAGAGAGGCAGTCGGATACTCTGTGTGCGACCTTGAAAGAAAGAGGCGATCCACTTGAGGTCGTCATATTGTATGCCTATGTTGTGGAGTCCATTGATGAGGGTGTTGTGGGAGTCTATGTCGAATGCCATAGAGAGATCAAGGAGGATCAGGGCTACAGTTTCTCTATGATCGAGGAGTGTTCTGACGTCATCTGGTTGAGAGGTGTCGAGTAGGTGGTTTTGTTCCAGGAATTCGGTGAGCTGCTGGTTTTTAGATTGTCTCAAGAACTTTGGCTGAGTACGGGAGCAAGGATATCGGATGTTAATTTTTTAGATTGTTGGGGTCAGTGGAGGCTTTCTTTAGGAGGCATCTGACATCTGCATGTTTCCATCTGTCCGGAAGGGTTGCTGTGTAAATGATATGTTGAGAATGCTGTTGAGTTGCATGCTGATTGGGTTCATCACGAGGTTGTAGAGGTGGTGGGGGCAGGGGTCGTGGGCACCCCAGAGTGGATGGAAGACATGATGGCTGAGGTGGTCAGAGCAGTGAACAGGTGGTGATTGTTTGGCTGGTGTTTGCTGGTTGGTTGAGGTCGTCGTGGTTGAGGGTGGTGGGTTGGATGTTGAAATCGTTGTAGATGTTGGTGATCTTGCTGTGGAAGTAGTCTGAGATGGTGTCGCAGAGTTCTTAGGAGGGATGGAAGGTGTTCTCTGAGGCTGTTGGGTTGGATAATTATTTGACCATTTTGAACATTTTCTTTGTGTGGTTGGCTGTGGAGTCGATTTGGGTGGTGAAGGCTGCTTTTTTGACTTCTTTGATGTTCCGGTGATAGTTGCTAAGGGCTGTTTTGTGAGCTGCTCTGTTGGAGGGGTTCTTGGTGATGCACCATCGAGTTAGTTACAATTGAGTCAGTCTAACAGCTCGCCCTGAGCCAAAGCTGTTGAAATAAACACTGGCCAGCAGTATTTTTTTCGGGTTATCTTTTATATTTAGGCCATCCAGGGTGACCACTTGGATAATTTCTTCACAGGGTCAGGTTTAATTGCAAATGCCCTGCCCCTCTCAGGATGCTGTTAGGGCTCTTTTGTGTCCTTAGTGGCTCTTCTTGTTCCTTCAATAAGTGTGCATACTTGGGTGCTTCTAGTTTCAAAATCACAATGCCCCATCCCTCAAAGGTTGATTATTTTTGGACAAGCTAGGGAGGAAGTTTTTATTGTTGTTATGGAGGATTCGCTTCCATTCTTACTGTTTGCCAGAAGTTAAAATTATACCCCCAGGATGTCTTCCGAGGTTTTTTTATTGAAGAAAAAAAAACGTGTATTATGTTTTCCAACAAAATAAATAACTTCCGTCAGCGTCTTCTGAGGTTACGCCACTAATGTTGGAATGTGTTTATGGAGGCGCAACTCATTTGATCTGTTTAATATGTTGTGTCGACTCTCAGTTACATACTGTGGGTGAGGATCAACTGTACCGGTAAAGAATCGTTTGTGCCCTTTCCGGTCTTCGAGTTGTCTCTAATGTTACCAACTAGGGCTTTTATGGTTAATGGCCAATTTGAGGTGCTCTTTAAGCTTGCCGCATTGTCTGGTTCCTGCTGTTTTGGCAGTGCAATAGGTGTTGTTAGTTTGATTGATTCATGACCTTGTATTGGAGAGAAATTTGTCATCTGTTCAATCCTCGACTTGGATTAAGACAGAATAGATAATTCTGGGACGCCCTGAGCAATTCTTTCAGTAAGCACTGGTGCTGACTGGATTGATGCTGTGGATACAGAGTGTTGCATTGTTATCAGATGTTCATTAGCTTTCTGGGGTGCTGCCTTTGCCTAAAAAATAGGGTACATTGTAATTGGGTGTTGCCAATTAAGTCTATATGGATTTGATTCTCTCCATTACATGAGTTTTTCAGCTGCTTAGTTTTTAGCTTTTTTAATCTCTTTCTCGCTCCTTTTGAGAGGACTCTAGTCCATTGCTCATTCTTATTTTTTACTAGTCTGCAGTAGTGGCTACTACCAGGAAGTAGTGGTGGGGCAGGAAGGGTGCTAAAAAAGAAAGGGGGGGGACATACTTACCTTCCTGGCAGCTGGCTCTCCTCCGTCCTCTTCATCTCCCATCGTGATGCAGGAACAGGAAGCACAAAGGGCTCACCTAGCCAATCACAACGCTGCCTTTCAGCAGTGTTGTGATTGGTCTCAGTGCTGTGGTTCGGTGCTCAGATGGGGATAGAGAATCGGTGCATGTTCCTCACTAGGCTGTGTAATGCAGCCTTGTGGGGATCATCCAAACTGTGCATGACTGTTTGGCCGGCCCAAGATGGCTGGCCAAACTGTCATGCACACTTTAGAGTGTGCTTGCCATTCCTTTCCCTGCTCTGCGGCCGGTACAACCCGGCCCGTACCGCCTGCACCCTTACAGCATGGTTATTATAATTGTATTTTTCTTGTGGGGTGACGCTCCCCCACCTTAGTGGATCAATCAATCAATCAATCAGGGAATTGTAAGCGCGCTACTTACCCGTCAGGGTCTCAAGGCGCTGAGGGGGGTGGGGGGATCTGCAGATCTGATTAGCCGAAGAGCCAGGTCTGGATGGTCTTCCTGAAGGTGTTCAGGGAGGGGGAGCGATTGATGTCTGCCGGTAGCTCGTTCCAGATGTTGGCTGCCATGTGAGAGAAGGATCTTCTGCCTGCTCTGACTCTGTGGATGCGCTGGGTTTCGGCCAGTGCGAGGTTGGAAGATCGGAGGTTTCTTTTGGGTACGTGGAAGTTGATTCTGTCGTTGAGGTATTGGGGTCCATTGTTGTGTTGGCATTTGTAGGCGTGAGTGAGGATTTCGAAAGTGACTCTTTTCTCCACGGGGAGCCAGTGGAGACTTCGTAGGTGTTGGCTGATGTGTTCGTGTCGGGGGATGCAGAGGACGAGTCTGGCGGCGGTGTTCTGTATTGTCTGGAGTTTGCGGAGTAGGGACTTGTTGATGCCGGCGTAGAGTGCGTTTCCATAGTCCAGTCTGCTGGTGATGAGTGCGTGGGTGACTGTCTTCCTTGATTCAGGGGGAATCCACTTGAAGGTCTTGCGGAGGATACGGAGGGTGTTGAAGCAGCTGGAGGTGACGGCGTTGACCTGTTGGTTCATGGTGAGTGATGAGTCGAGTACGATGTCGAGGTTCTTGTCGTGGTCTGAGGGGGTAGGTGGGCTTCCGATGGCGGTCGGCCACCAGGTGCTGTCCCATGCTGAAGGGGTGGTACCGAGGATGAGGACTTCTGTCTTCTCGGCATTGAGCTTCAGGCAGCTGTTCGTCATCCAGACTGTGACGTCTTGCATTTCTTTCTGGCAGTTGAGTTTGGCAGTGGTGGGGTCTTTGGTGAGGGAGAGCATGAGCTGGGTGTCATCGGCGTAGGATACTATGTTGAGGCCGTGTTGTCAGACAATGGCTGCAAGGGGGGCCATGTAGATATTGAAGAGGGTGGGGCTCAGTGATGAACCGCAGGTGATTTTCGTGTAGTTGGAGAGGAAGGGTGGGAGTCTGAACCTTTGGCTTCTTCCGGTGAGGAATGATGGAATCCAGTCCAGGGCTGTTCCTTGTATGCCTAGGTCGTGTAGTCTGGCGACTAGTGTGCGGTGGGAGACGGTGTTGAAGGCCGCTGAGAGGTTGAGTAGGATGAGGGCTGCGGAGTGGCCTTGGTCCAGCAGGGTGCGGATGTCGTCTGTGGTGCGAGTAGGGCGGTCTCTGTGCTGTGGTTGCTTCGGAATCCGGATTGGGACGGGTTGAGGATGGCGTTCTCTTCAATGAATCGTGTCAGTTTCCTTTTTTTTTTTTTATATTTATTTTTTATTAAAGATTTTCCGGAAATACAGAAAGCAAAAACACATATTTTCTAACCGCATCTTATTTCTAACAGTGATCATCATCGAAGAAGAATAGAAAATCGACATCAGCATAGGTGGACAAGGTGAAGAAAAGAATCAAGATATAAATCCTACACTCTAATCATAATTACTGAGTTAAACCATCCGCCCAATCTTTTAAAGGATTCCATATCTTCATTCCTAATTCTCTGTTCTTTTTGCCCTTTTGTGCATAAAGTGCTCTTTCGAGATTAAAAATATGAACCAGCCGTGTTTTCCATTGTAAAAAAGAAGGGGGAGAGGGATCCAGCCATACTGAGGCAATACATAGTCTCAGCACTGCCATCGATATAAATAAAAGTTCATTATTATGACTATCTTGTGTCGTTACCCCGAGCATCATTAACTGAGGTGAGAGTATAATTTCTTTTTTCAAGACGGTTAACAAAAATATTGTAATTTCACTTCTTAGTGGGTCCAAAACGGGGCATGTTGCAAAAATATGAGTTATATCTGCTTCATAAGCTTTACATCTTAAGCAATGAGTCCCTTCTATGCCCCCCCATTTAACAATTTTCGCGGGTGTGATATACAAGTCAAACAAAGTCTTATAATGTTGTGCCCGCAAATTGGCAGATCTCAAAACCAGAATGCCCATTTCTATAGATTTTATAAAGCATGAATCTAAGACGTCAATCCTAACCTGCCATTTCAGTGCGTGTTTTTGAAGATCATCCGTAGCATTTCTCAGTAATAAACTATAAAGAGAAGAAATTGTAAATTTAAATGTATGACTTAAGACTTCCATAAGTGGTATAGCTGAAAATCCCTTTACACCACCAGCTTTTTTAAGAAGGAAGTCTCTTATTTGTAGAAATTTTAAAAAGTCTTGATGATCTATATTAAATTTAATTCTCAGTTCCTCAAAGGATGCAATATGTTCTCCTTTTAAAAGATCGCCTATCCTGTGGACCCCTAGCTTTCCCCATCTATGTACGTGCCAGTCTGACAAAGCATCAGGCATCAGCTTATTTTCTATCAATGGTGTATATCTGCTGTATCTACCTATCCCCATTTTCTTCCTAATACCAGTCCAATTTCGAAATGCAGCCAATAGGGTCTTAAAACGGGCCTTCTTGTAATAGCTAGGTTCATAAATTTTTAATAGACAACCGTTGGCGCATGGTCCGATTAAATATTAAAAAATTGATGGTACAGAGTTAGAATCTATTGCAATTTAACTTTTTTTTCTGCGCCAAAAAGTGGCCAGTAGTACTGCAGAGAAGCTGCTAAATAATAACGTTTGAAGTTAGGTAGACCAAGGCCTCCCCTATCTCTAGGCAGGGATAGGTAAATATTCGATCTCCGTGTGCGTTTATATGACCATATAAACCTAGAGATCTCCCGCTCTATTAATTTAAACCAGTCGTTGGATATTTCGAGCGGGATCGTACGAAAAATATATAATAATTTTGGCAAGATGGTCATTTTAACTAAGTTACATCGGCCAATTATAGATAGCTTTAAGTTATCCCATCGGTGCATATCATTTTTTATTTTTCCAATTATAGGGGCAAGATTTATATCAATAATATCGTCGACCTTTGCTTATGTGTATATCTAAATATATAGCCTTGTCGACCAACCTCCTATCGACAGTAGTAGTATATCTGTTGGCCAAGATCTGAGTCTTGGCTCTATTCAGTCGATAGCCTGAAAATGAGCCAAATCGGTCAGCCAGTAGCTCAACTTCTGCAATGGTTCTATCGGGCTCTGATGTAATTATTGCCACATCATCGGCATATGCCATTATTTTGACCTCCCAGCCGTGCAGCGTAATTGGGGAGATATTAGGAGAAGACTCCAAACAATGCAAAAAAGGGTCTATATATAACGCAAACAGCAGAGGGGAGGAAGGACACCCCTGCCTCGTTCCTCTTTCTATTAAAAACAATTCAGACTTTCCTCCCATCATTTGTAAACGTGCCGTAGGTTTAACATATAATGCCTGGATGGCTGCGATAAACTCCAGCCCCAGCCTGTTAGCTTCCAAGCACTTCCAAAGGAATTCCCATGAGACACGGTCAAAAGCCTTCTCGGCATCTAACAGAGCCACGGCCATGGGTTTCCTAAGAACTTCTGTTGCATCAAATAAAGCAATAAGGTGCCTGATATTATCGTCCGTCCCTCTCCCTTGGATAAAACCATGTTGCCAGGCTGTCACTAATTGTGGCATGATTTTATTAAGACGAGATGCAAAAATTTTAGAATATAGCTTTGTGTCGCTATTTAATACTGTGATGGGTCTATAAGAACCCAAGTTCAAAGGATCTTTCCCCTTTTTTAAGAAAATAATAATAATAGCGGCCCCCCAAAATGCTGGTGGTGCTGCCCCATTCCTAACTTCCTTGAATAACCTCAATACCTCTGGCCCTACTACGCTAAAGAAAATCTTATAAAATTCTAAAGGTAAACCATCCATGTCGGTGGCCTTACCTTATGGAAGGTCTTGTACAGCTAAATAAAGCTCCTCCTGCGAAATTTCTATACCCAGGGAAAGAGCTTCCTCCCGAGATATTTTTATTTTAGATAAGAATTCATTTTCGTATGACCTCTCTGTTTCTACAGGTATTGCAGCAGCAGTGTATAACTCCTCGTACTTTTTGAAGGCTTCCCTGATTTCTATGGGGTCCGTAACTATGTCTCCCTGAAGATTTCTAATCCGTTTAATATGACCCATAGCAATTTGTTGCCTCGCCTTAACTGCTAATATTCGACCAGTTGTCTCACTGTACTCATAGCATTGTTGTTTTTTCGCCAGATATTTCCCAGCTGTTTTATCCAAATAGAAATCATTCAATGAAGCTTTAGTCACCATTATAAAATCAGTCACCTTTGTGTATTCCCAGCCTTTATTAACGGCCTCAATCAATTCCATCTCTAGCAAAGCAATTTTCTGATAATAGCCTTTAACTTGTTCTGAACTCTTTCTCTGCTTAATCAGACTGTATCGCAATGTCTCCCCTCTCACAGATGCTTTAAAAGCTTCCCAAATTATTCCCGGAGCTGCACTACCTTTATTAAAATAAAAGAATTCAGCCATCCATTGTTTCATGTGTCCCACATACTCATGGTCGGCAGGCCCGGACTGGCCGTAGCGGGCACCGGGCAATCCCCCGGTGCGCCGCACGGGTGGGGGCCGGTTTTGGGTCTCTGGGGGCCGTTTTATTTACAGGACCGTTTTTGCAGCATAGCTGCAAAATCGGCCCTGTAACAAAATCGGCCGAAAACCGGCCCTGGGAAAGAGCTCGGCGGCACCCCCAAGCCCCGGGGGACCGGCCGAGCACTTTGCCAGGGCCGGTTTTGGTTCCCAGTCCGGCCCTGATGGTCGGTGAGTAATGCTTTCTCAAAAGTCCACTTATTGTGTCTTACTCTCACTCCTGACACGGAAAATTCAAAAACCAGAGGATTATGATCCGACATTATCCTTGGGAATATATCAATCTTAGCATCCTTCATGAGAGAGGGGGACACCAGAAAATAGTCTAATCTAGCAAATTTAAGATGAGGCGCAGAAAAGTAGGTATATCCAAGCTCCGAATTTCTCAAACTGGGCCATACATCAACTAAACCAATGTCTTTAATCAAATTTTTAAGTGCATTAGAAGATTGAGGTTTGCGGTTCCTATTTGCTCCTGCTGCTTGATTAATCATATATTTTGTTCCATTGATATTAAGATCACCACAAATTATATAAGGCTCAGGCCAGGACGGGAGCTCCAAAGCTAGAAAATTTATCACCGAAGGGTCATCTAAAACAGGGGCATAGATTGAGCACAGAGTAAACATACCAACTCCGCTTCTAGCTTTGATAATTATCCATCTACCTTGTTTATCCACATTCTTTCTCACTCCTGTAATATCTTTATTTTTTGTCAAAATTGCTACCCCTTTAGTCCTGACACCTTGTGTTGTGTAAGCCATTAAGTTAAAGCCCAGCGAATCTAATATTTTGTAATCATTGCAAGCTATATGAGTCTCTTGGAAGACATATCACGTCTGCATGTAAAACTTTTAAGGTCTTCTCGAATTCTTCTTCTCTTAACCCCATCATTTAGGCCGCAGATATTTACAGTTGCAATACGCAATTTAGCCATGATCATAAACACACAGTCCACCCAAAATGATCATACGGTTCGTATACAAATTATTAATCTTGGTCAAAAACATCGGTATAAAGTCATCATGAAGATTATTATATATCTTTTTCCCCCTTGCCCACCCAGTGTCTTTCAAATTTTTTCCAATTTACTTTCAAATAACACAAACATACACATTTTTCTTAACCTGTATTTTGCTTTCAGCCCCCAACGAAAGAAACCCCCCCCAGTGCCACCCACCCACCCCTGCTCCCCCTCCCTAGAGCCTTACAGCCCCCCCACCCCCTCCATAGCAGAGCAGCCAGACCACACCGGTCTGTGTGATAGGGCCAACGCTGAACGCCATGGAGCCTCCTAACCCCCCCACTTCGTTTTTTTCCCCTCTTTTTTCCATCCCTTTTTTTGTTTTTTTCACCCTTTCCTTCCATTTAGCCAAGCATACTACTCCCTATGTTACCCAAAATATTACTCAGAATCATCAATCATATATGGAGAAAGAATTAAACCAAATTACTCCTCCTAAGTCTTTCTCTTCTCCTCCTGAACTTGTACCAAGTACTCTTTGGCCTGAATTTTTGATGTGAAAAATCTAGCAGCCCCTTTGACAATCGTTTTTAACCTTGCTGGGGCCAACAAGAAAGCTTCGAACCCAGAATCTTGGAATGGCTTGATTAACTGCCTTAGGCGCCATCTGCGCTCCACAGTTATATGGCAGAAATCAGGACGTACGAAAAAAGAAGCCCTATTAAACTGTCGTCTAGTCTCTGGGCGGGCTTTCTCAAAGATTGTCTGTCTCAAAGAGAAATTACCAAAAAAACCCCAAGATTGCCCTTGGTTGGCTAGTATCTCTGTTAGGCACGTTATGGCGAACAAAAAGAAACCTATGTACTCTCTGGATCTCGCGATCCCAGTCCCAGCCGATGAGCTCTGGGAAGGACTCCTTGAAGAGACCCAACATAAACCCCCGAATATCTTCCCCCTCCATACCTTCCTTAATCCCCAGGACTCGGAGATTGTTTCTGCGCTGTCGGTTTTCTAAGTCCTCCAGTTTCCACATTACATCTGACAGTTGAGACTCATGTGTTTTTGTTTGCTCTCTCACAGCCGCCAGATCTTTCTCAACAGCGACAGTTCTTAATTCCATAGCATCCAGTCTTTCACAAATTTCGCCACATGTGCGTCCTACTTTTCGAATAGCCCCTTCCAATTTTTTTGTGCCCTGTCTTAACTTTTTCCCATCTGCTCTGGTCTCTGACTGATGATCTTTAATAGTCTCCAAAATGAGGCTTGCAATCGATTTATCCATTGTTGTTATGGGTTCCCCTAGCTGTTCTGGAGTAGAGATGCCACCCAAATTTGGAGCTTGTTCAAGAGGGCAGATCATACCAGTGTCTAAATAATCCCATTTTAAGCCAGAAGCACCATCCTTTTATTTTTTTTGAGCCTGCTTGGGGCCCTTAGCCCCTTTTGTAGACCTCTGTGAATTTTTATGGCGTTTCCGAGTTGTTTCTGGTGCTTCAACTGTGCTAGACCCTGATGTAATGTCAATAAGATCGGAATCACTGAGCGCAGCCTCTGATTCAGAGGTCCCTGATCGTGAATCCTCCGTCAAAAGAAAAAACTTATCCAGGCCGTCTGAAGTAGCCTCAGAAATAGCGACCGTTGCAGTTGGTTTGTCAGACATAGCACCACCACCCACGTCCACGTCCTCGTATGGAATGTCTCCAGCCCTATAGCCTAGAGCATGGGGGTCTTTTGCCACAGCAGGTAAAAATGTCTGTATTATAGCTGGAGTATTAGATACCACAGCCTGAATCTCTGATCTCTGGTCACAGGGTATATCTTTACTAAGATAATTATTGACTTGTAATTCTCGTAACCCTGCCACAGTCGAAGAGTAATCACTGCCCGAAGTGAAGTTATCTGGGTTCAGACTGGGTGGCAGCTTGGACAAATTCAAATCCATGATAATCACTCCATCCCGGGTTTTAAAGAACTCTGTAATAGCCGGCTGGGGTGTTATTGGTGTATTAGTTATAGTGTTACTCTCCTGTATCCCCTTTCCTTCCTCAACAGCCATTGGTATGCCTCCTTTTTTACCGGCAGCTTTATATCTATCGTGAGGCACCCTCCGCTTAGCCCCCAAATCTTGCTTTTTAGCAATCCGACTCTCCAGGGGCTTGCCTGCTGTTGTTTCTATGTTTGTAGGGAATATCAAAGCAGGATTTTCTCACGCAGTTGCAGCAGCGATTTTGGTGGCATTATGCAAAAGTTTATAGCTAAAAGCCAGCCTCGAAAGACTCTCTGCACTTTTTTGATGATCTCGCCGCTTGCTGCCACTAAAAGTTCGGTCCAACCTCTAGCAAAGCATCGCTGGGTTCCAGCCACCTGAATGGGCGTGTTCTCCGACGCTCCGCGTCTCACTGCCCTCGTCTCCGTTCTTGCTCTGGAACAGCAGCCGGTCCCCCGGAGGCTCCGAAACCGGAATAGAAGCCGCTGCGCTGCATCCAAAGTCAGCATCCGGTAAACTCCTCCGGTAAGCTCGTCTAATCTAATCCAAGGGGAGGATCTCCGTCTCTCGTTCCCTGTGGGAGGGAAAGGCAGAGGCTCCGCAGCGGAGTTCTACGCTGCCGCCATCTTGCCCCGAGCCGCCTCCCCGTGTCAGTTTCCTGTTGACTGTTTTCTCTGCAACTTTGGTTGTGAAGGGGAGGAGCGAGATGGGCTGATAGTTCTTGAGGTCGGTGGGGTCAGCTGTGGGCTCCTTGAGCAGGGGTCTAACTTCTGCGTGCTTCCAGTCATCTGGGAAGGTGCCTGTTTTAAAGGTGGTGTTGATGGTGTGTTGTAGTTCAGGTGCAATGGAGGCCGCGGCTCTGTGGTAAATGAGAGGGGGCAGGGGTCAGTGGGGGTCCTCGAGTGGATGCTTTTCATGGTCGAGGCGGCATCTTCGGCCATGATCGTTGTCCAGTTGGAGATGGTGGGCTGGCTAGTGTTTCTGGGGTGTGGGGGGGCCGTCTGTGGCTCCTGGTGTATGGCCGATGAAGTTGTCGTAGAGGTTTTTGATCTTGAGGTGGAAATAGGTTCCAAGCTTGTCGCAGAGGTCAAGGGATGGGGTGATGTCTGTGGCTTCGCTGCGTGGGTTGGTGAATTCTTGAATGACACTGAAACGTTCGGAGGAGCTGCTACTGCTAGTCTGCACGGAAGTTGATGTTTGATTTTTTGTGCCGCTTGATAGGAGATTTCCATTATTTCCTGTAACCTGGTGTTCGATGGCATGTGCTGCTGCATAGTCCTGCCCTCTAGTGATGCACTCATGCTCTGCATACTCGTGCTACTCCTGCCCTCTAGTGTTGGGTTCGGAGTTGTGCAAGTTGTTTTACTTCGCAGAAGGCTTTCGAGTCACAAGGTTGAGTGACTCCTCTCAGTGGTAATACGCATGGGCATCAACTCCATTGTTAGATTGCTTTTTCTCCGCTGTCAGGTTCGGACGTGTGTGCCTCCGATCAGTGTTTTCGACTCCGTTTCAGTTCAATTCTCTGGTCCTTTTCTCTGTCTTTGACGATATTGTTGTCGCTCTAGCTTTTCCTTCTGCAACTTACATTGAAAACGCCGCCAGTGCGTCTCCGTTTGACCAAACCTTTTGCAGGCCTACCCCGTCCCCTGTTACCAGTCTTCCCATAACTGCTTCCCTGGTCAGGGAATGCATGCCCTTTCAGTTCTTTCTGCATTTGCATGCAAAGTAAAGTCACAGAGACCAACACTCGGTGTGCAACTTGTGCTTGTCCCCTGAGCACAACAAAGCGGTCTGCGATGCCTGAAAGTTCTTCCACTCCAAAAAGACAGTTCGGGATCGCACCGCTGGTTGCCTTGAGATGTCTTACCGAGCCACTGATGGCACTCCTGACATCTTTGGTGAGGAGCCTTCGTAGGAGCAGCCATCCATCGTCGAGGAGGGGGTCTTCTCTTTCTATGAAAGTTTGTGCTCCAAACGTGAAGAGGACTTTGAGGTAGAGAACATTTCTCCAACTCAACAACCTGTGAGTACACCTCCCCCTGCTCTTGTCTTCCAGAATAACCCTACCAAGAACCAGTCATCACTGCAGGTCTCAATGTCTCAGGTCCCCTTGTCACCACTGCTATCTAACCATAGTCGGCACCGAAGAACTGCTACGGATGCCACCCTTTCAGGCTCGGCATTGAAAGTGCATGAGAAGTCAAAGCCATCTACTTCCTCGGACCGAGACCACCAACTGGCTTCGGGTCGATCTTCAGTACCGAGCTGAAAGCGTCCATCTTCCACCTCGGCACCGAGTGCGCAGTCTACTTCCAAGCCGAAAGCTTCAAAGCCGAAGTAGTCGAAGCCGACCTCCAAGCTTGGTTCCGACACACAGGTGGAACCAATCCTGCACAAGCTACAGGGGAAACTCGACATGCTCCAGAAGAAAATTCAAATCCAGGCGGATACTGGATGTATGCCTGCTACACCTTCTTCTCCTCCACCACCTAAAAGGAAGCTTACTTTTCAAGAAGCTTTAGACATGTCAGTTTCTCCCAAAAAGGAAACTGTGGACAAAGCTACCCGCTCTCCACCTCTTTCACCTCCCATACCAACTCCACCTTCACCTCCACCATTTCCACACATTCCTGCACCACCATCTTCTCTAGAATAGCCAATAGATGCCTCACCACAAGGGTCTCCAAAGTCAGACACTGGAGGCTGGCAAAGGGATATGACCCCTCTGACAGCTAAGACATGGATTTCCTTGCTGGCACAAATCCTGATATTTATACTGCATGCTCTTCTCCTCCTGAAGATGCTACCTTTTAACAGGAGGTTGAATCCAGGGCTGCTGCTTTTCACAATGTGGAGCTTCTTAAAGAGCCTTTAGAGGATGACTTCCTCTTTGACATGCTTTCCACCACATATAGGGCTACTCAGAAGCTGTCCATGTTAAAAGATATGCTTATGCATACTGAGGACCTATTTAAAATTCCTATTAGGGCTAGGGTTGTCATGCCTAGGGTAGATTAAAAAAATACAAACCCGCACCACCAGACCCTATTTACATTAGAGGACAGTTACCACCATACTCCCTAATTACCACCACAGCATGCAAGCGCACCAACTCTGAGGCCACTGGAGACACTCCACCTCCTGAAAAAGAGAGTAAAAGGATAGATGCTGCAGGAAAAAGAGTTGCAACACAGGCTGCCAATCATCGGCGTATTAGCAACTCACAAGCTCTCCTAGCACACTATAACCACACTCACTGGGACGAAATGGAAGATCTACTTCAATATCTCCCAGAGGATCATAAAAAACATGGTTACATTTAGGGTCTGAGTGTAACATTATCACTAACACTTTCATACGGTGTGCATTAGATTTTACTTCCACGATACACTTGGCTTCGAATCTCAGAGTTTAAGCCTGAGGGTTAACAAGCAATCTTAAACATGCCCTTTGATAAGGAACATCTGTTTGACCCTATGGTGGATTCCACATTCGAAAAAATTGAAAAGCTATGGAGGCACTTCAAACACCTGTTAGCCGTGGGATATTTTGTCGCTGAGGATACCGTGAAGCCTCCAAATCCAACTCTTCGGATCTTCCACCTCCCAACAAAAGCAGCAGGGTCAGAGCTCATACTCTAAGGGATACTACAGTGACTCCTATAGGGGAACCAACACCAGAGGTAGAGGTAGGGGTGCCTCCCCCATGGAGCAACACCCACAACCAAACAGTGACTACCCTATTATTCCCCTAATCACATATCACCTGTCGGGAGCAGAATTCACAATTACCTACCCACATGACAATCCATCACACCAGACAAGTGAGTTGTAGCCATTATCCAACATGGCTATTGTCTGGAGCTCATTACCACTCCACCCAACATTCCACTTCGTGTTCACAGGGTGTCACAGGAGCATCAAACATTACTTCAAACAAGAAGTTCAAGCTCTTATCCTCAAAGATGCTTAAGAGCCCGTCCCTCTTCAACATCATGGTAGATTTAAAGGACGCCTACTTCCACATTCTAGTACACCCAGCTCATCGCAAATATCCAAGATTGATCATAGTGGGCAAACATGGATAACCACTGCACCTTGAGTGTTCACCAAATGTCTAGCAGTGGTCACAGCATATCTCCGAAGACAAGCTGTCCACATATTACCATACCTGGATGACTGGCTTATCAAACCCATATGTCAAGCACCAATTTCTGCATATCAACTGTCAAAAGCTTTAAGCTGTTAACCTGGCACTGAAAGCTTTCCTACCTGGCAGCAATGTATTATGTTCAAAACCAGTGGATACACGTTCTGCACAACTCTCATAACTATCTCAGACCATCTGGAACTGGGCTCTTCATCACCACATTCACCTGTTAGCGGAATACCTTCTGTGAACAGATAACAGCTTTCAAAACCTATTCAGCAGGATGCAGCAACAAGTCCACGAGTGGAACTCCACTCACAATTCCTTCTAACCTACTTCCAAAAGTGGGGCTTTCCTCAAATAGATCTTTTCACCCTAGCAGAAAACGCAAAATGCCTACACTTCACCTCTGGGTTCCCCCACTTACTATCCATGGGCAATGCACTCTGAATGAGTTAGTCAAAGATATTTGCCTACGCTTTTCCACCTCTCCCTCTCCTTCCATTTCTGGGTCGGGAGCTCAGGCAGATATCTCTAACAATGATCCTAGTAGCTCCCTCTTGAGCTCGTCAGCCTTTGTTCACAACATTACTATACCTTTCAGTAGTTCCACATGAGAAGTTCTCCAACTGGCCGGATCTTCTCATGTGAAATCACAGACAAATCTTGACACCCAGATCCCAAAACTCTCAACCAAGCGCTCTTGCTCCTGAGGTCATAGAATTTGGTTTTCTTAACTTAGCAGCAGAATAAGGACATTCTTAAAGAAGTACGAAAACCTACCAGTAGGGCCTGATTTGCATCAAAATGGAAGCGTTTTGATTGCTACTGCCACTCAAAACAAATTGACCCTTTCACAGCTACCATACAGAACATATACCTCTATATGCTTACATCTCTCTGCCATGGCTGTGTATCTTCAAAATTGACAACACCTTTTCCTTTTCAAAATTCTAATCATTAAAGCCTTCATGGAATGACTTAAATGTGTGATTCCACTCAGGATTCCTCCTGCATCTTCATGGAACAATAATATAGTACTCACAAGACTCATGGAATCTTCTTTTGAGCCTCTACACTCCTGCCCCCTTCAATTCCTATCATGGAAAGTGGCTTTTGTAGTCGCTATTACTTCACTCAGATGTGTTACTGAGCTCCAGGCAGTAACCTTAGAAGAACCATTCTTCCAAATACACAAAGACAATGTGGTTCTTAGAACCAACCCTAAATTCTTACTTTAGGTACTCTCACAATTTCATATCAATCCATTGTATTGCCAGTTTTCTTCCCTCAACCTGATTCTGTTACGGAAAGAGCTCTTCATTCGTTAGATGTCAAAAGAGCGTATATGTTCAACATTGATAGAACTAAAACTTTACTCATTGTTTGACCGGAGATAATACTGGTCGAATTTGTAGATTTTATCTCGGCTGCCCTGTGAGCACTAGATATGTAATGTTGTTTGCTTATGCTGCGTTTGAGTAGGAATGGTAGTATCACTCCTTCTGTATAGTTATCTCGTTCTGCCATTGGACTCTGTTTTGCCATAACACAATAGGTTGCTTGGATTAAGGTCTTCAATGAACTCGGCCTTCCCCTCCACCTTCCCACTTGCCCTCTAATTTGCTATAAAAATGGTTGTTGACATTGAGGGCTCCAGAATTACACTTGTGCATCAGCTACAATGTGTTGGGGAAGGGGCGGCAGACAATGCCTTCAGTCAAGGAGTGATATGGAGTCTCCCAGACTACTAATGCTATTAGAGCCAGCCCCCCATTGGGTTTATAGTAGGAGATCGAGCTACACCCTGAGATCTAAGTTCTAAGTCCATTGAGGTGCAGTCAGATGACAGTTTTATCATCAAATTGTCCTTCCTCAACTGGGGACAAGATGAAATGTGTATGCGGCACAGGCTTGCTGGGGGTGGGAGAATACGCTTTGAGGGCTCATGCACATTTATATTGCAAGCGGCTTTTGGTTATCAACCAAACATTTGAGATGGTTTTTTTCTTGAGGAAATACTCTATAGTATTTTAGAAAAAAACCATTTTTTAAGTGTTTTATATAGCGCAAACTTGACCCGAGGGTACCGGGTATCATAGCGCTTTACACAAGCACTAGTTGCATTACATGAGGACACATTCATTTTTGTTAGTCACGGGGAGATTAAGTGATTTGCCCAGAATCACAGGATGTTGCGCGTCCTTGCCGATACTCGAACCCGGTTCCCCAGATTTGAGGTTGACCGCCCTCGCAGTTAGGCCAACTCTTCTCCCCTCTACTTTCTTGCGCTTTTGTTCATTATTCTTTGTTGCATGGTCTCAGATCCAGAAGGCATGTTTACTTCAGAAGGTTTATTGGCTAAATTGCTTTTGTGTTGATTATCGTTTGTTTTAATGTTATGCAAGCTTTTAGCGCTCGGCCAGATGGTGTCATCTGCAGTGCCCTTTCGAATGGGTAGCCCTCTCAAAGGTGTGGGTCCCTGACTGACAGTTCATGCGTTTGTCTTTAACATCCTTCATTTTGCCATTGCGCTTATACAGTGTTGGTATGAGTCTATGGGAGAGTTTCCATGCTAGTGAGAACAGGTTGATTGGCGTACTCGTTCCTTTGGCTCTCCTTTGGGCGAGGTGGCCCCCCAATATCCAGCTGCGGCATTGTCACAAACATCCATTAGTGCCCTTGTGCACAAAGAGTGTCCAGTTGCCTGCGTCCCTTGTTAACCTGAGAATACCTGAGCTGTTAGATTCAGTGTTTAGGCCTAAGGGGCACTTTGGAGCTTAACCAGGAGTGTAAAGGACTATAAGGGCTGGCCACTGCTGTACCTCCCTGCCCACGCTTATGCCCTGATGCCAGCTCGTCAGCCACTTTAGCTCTCCTCCACGTGCTAACTCTTGAGGGAGAAAATCCTGCAAGGCCCATCTGTAGGAGGCTGGCTTTATATATAATCCACCAAAAATGAGGTACACTGTACAGAGTCCACGCAACCCCTACCGGTTTACAAGGATTAAAATAATATTCCCAAATGCTCTCTTTTGTGGTAGTGTGGGCGAGCAGTTTAGGCTTATCAGAGGATAGTTTTGAACATTTATTAAATGCACAGTCAGTAAATGACACACACCCAATACATTTTTATATGAATTTAGGCACCAAGATCATCGTAATCAAGTAAGTACTTTTCGACGTAGTGATTTTTCAGGACTTACAAAATGCACTGTATTGTATCGTTAAAGTGGTAATGTTATCATATGGAGGAAACACTTTTATTGCATTCAGTCACTTGACAATGACTTACAGGACTGTTCTTTTGGACTTAAGGTAAGTATGGGGCTCACTGCTGCAACTGCAACAGCGGAATTCCCAGGCAAATCCAAGGCAAGAGGGAGGGCAAATTAGGATGTTCTCGTCTGGTGCCTCTCACGTCTTGCTGACTTTTGCAGCTGTGGGGGCTGTTGTGGGGGCTAAGGAGTAATGGTGTAGGTCCACCAGCCACGCTCAACTCCCCAGCTAATCTCGGCTGTTCCGGCCGCTCTCGACAGTTTGTTAGACTTGCGGCGTCTGTTGTCAGTTTCCAATGACACCAGTGTAGCGGTCTAGGCACCGTGCAAGCAGGACCCGGATGTTAGCCTGGAAGGGCTTCTATACTTTATATCCCTCACTGCCCAGGCGTGGCCAGAGAGCTTAAATAAACGGGCAGTGGTCGCTCGGGACGTCCGGCCCATACTTGCGTACTGTGTGGTCGTGTGTTCATTCAGCTCCTCCAGCTAGGCCACACGAGCTCCATGAAGGTCCGTTACAACCAGTACCAAGGACTTGTCTCCAGCCACACAATGTTGATAGTGTTTTCAAGATTGTGCTTAGACTCCATGATAAAACAATATGCTTTTTTATATAAGATCCTAAAATGCACTGATGGAATTAAGTGATCAAGTAAGTTAATCTGTCAATCAAAAATATCAGTAACTGAAATACTTTTCGAGGAAGCATACTGGACTGAAAAAGTTTTTGTTTAAGGATCACCATGAATACGGATATTTAAGGGCCCATTTGAAATCTCCTAGAATTATATTTTTTATTTTTTTGTGTTCAGACTTCTGTTTTAAGACCTTTTATTCATTTGTGGATTGTAGATTGCAAGGCCCTGGGACTATACTAGCAGGTCTCAATTATTCTCAGCTAGTGGGCATACCTTTAATCCATGTGGATTCTTAGTCTAATTGCGACTCTACTTATTGCGCTAATTGGTCAGGTTCACTACTAAGGGAGCTGGAAAGTTTACAATGAATGTAAGCTAAAGAGTGATGGCAGGGGTTAGACTTGGGCTTTGGCGCATTACGAAGGTTATGCATAAGGATAAGGCTTGCAGTAAAGGTTAGTTATGTTAAGGGCGAGGAAAAGTCTTATACATATAGGGCCAGATGTACGACCGTTTTTAGCGGTCGCAAATGTAGAATGTGGCCTTTTGCAGTCGCTAAAATTGCTTGTGGAATGTACTAAACCTATTTTGGAAGTCCGTGCAAAATGCTCTCTTTTGTGGTAGTGTGGGCGAGCAGTTTAGGCTTATCAGAGGATAGTTTTGAACATTTATTAAATGCACAGTCAGTAAATGACACACACCCAATACATTTTTATATGAATTTAGGCACCAAGATCATCGTAATCAAGTAAGTACGTTTCGACGTAGTGATTTTTCAGGACTTACAAAATGCACTGTATTGTATCGTTAAAGTGGTAATGTTATCATATGGAGGAAACACTTTTATTGCATTCAGTCACTTGACAATGACTTACAGGACTGTTCTTTTGGACTTAAGGTAAGTATGGGGCAAGGCCCAAGGTAGCACCAACAGGTCACCTCGGTCGGCTGTGGAACGTCAGGGTGCAGAGGTTTAAGTTAATGGGGAATGGTACCTGTCAGAAGATGCTGCAAGCAGGGACTTGGGGGGGGGGGGGGGGGCATTTCGGTAGAACCCACAGTGAGGCTCAAGTCTTGAGGGTCTTGGGCACACAGGGACACTGTCGGTCCACTCGAACTCAGGCTGTGGGGTCTCTTGTGCAGTGGGGCTTTGTCTGGCCGGGTCAGCAGCTGTAGACTTGCGGTTCTCAATTCCCGTAGAAAGAGGCTGCCGGTGATTAGTGGGTGACCTGTCTGGCCAAACCCAAGGGTGGGCTCAGCTCTTTCGGGTCTCAGGTCCACGTTGACGCCATCATCTCCTTCAGACTCGGGGTGTGGGTGCAGAGGTGCTTTGAGACGTCGGGTCGCAGTTGGTTAGAGACTTACTCTAAGTCTGGGTCACCTGGTGAAGCGGAGAAACAGGGCAGCAGGGCCACTTTCGGTGCTGGCCTGGTGGATCCTAACGTCCCTTGACGGTAGGTCTTGCTTTTATGCTGTTTCAGTCTTTACCACGAACAAGCCTTGGTCGCTGCAAGTGCTTCAGCTCGCTTGATATTGGTGCCGGGCATCTCCTGGAGGTCCTGGTGTCTCCAAACCTGGCAAGGATTTGCTACAGCCTTTAGTGACCCTCTTTAGTACCCATGCAGTAGGTACCTAGGGTAACATGTACTAGGGGTGCTCAAGTCATTAGCCAATCGGGAAACAATCTCAAGACTCTTTTTTAAGAAAGGAGCACTGGTACTGAGAGTTAGTTAGCTGGCCTCAGTACACTCTCAGAGTCAAAAATCAGCATCTAGTAGCGAAAAAGTGGGCAGAACGTTCGGGGGAGGGGGATTACTGCAAAAAAGCCCAGTTTCCTACACCAGCCGTCTCCGTGTGCGTCGTTGACCAACTTTAAGTTTCTAACTTTATGCTTTGAACTTGTCAGCTGTATATCCTGAGTAGGCTGTGAAGGTTCCCCTGTGGCTGCCTGTGGTCAGCGTGAGGTGTGTCTGAATCAGACAGCGAGAGGACTACAGTTGTTGAAGATCAGGCAGTATGCCTGGTGCAGCTACTGCAAAAAGTGGCTAGGTGGCTGCAGGTAGCTGTGGCTCTAGCTGCACGTAGTCCCATTAGGTTGCTTTCGGGTGTTTGTGTGCAAGCGAGAGGACCTACCCAAACCACAAGCCGCACCTGTACCAAGCCAGGCCACTTCCGCAGTAACATGATTCCTCCCCCTGCTACGGCATCTAGTGGAGCAACTCTCACAGCTCTCACGACTCATCAGGGTCTTCTCATGCCTCGCTAAAGAAACAGGTCGGTGAATCACTTCAGAGGATACAGCCGCGCCTCTTCTGCTAACCCGTTTATGCTGGCTGTGAAGAAGTGGAAATGTGGGCCTGGCTCCGGGCTTGTCTTCGGGGTCCCGGGGGTGGATAGACCAGTGATGTGCCATTATCAGGGCGTTCTCTCCACCCGTTAATTGGTAATTAATTTGCAGCTGTTAAGTCCATAGTAACTGACCTCTAACAGGGGCCAGCTGGCCATGATAAAAGAAGAAAGCAGCCTCAACCTCCTCTGCCCCCCATGCACCGCGGCTCACTGCTGCAACTGCAACAGCGGAATTCCCAGGCAAATCCAAGGCAAGAGGGAGGGCAAATTAGGATGTTCTCGTCTGGTGCCTCTCACATCTTGCTGACTTTTGCAGCTGTGGGGGCTTTTGTGGGGGCTAAGGAGTGATGGTGTAGGTCCACCAGCCACGCTCAACTCCCCAGCTAATCTCGGCTGTTCCGGCCGCTCTCGACAGTTCGTTAGACTTGCGGCGTCTGTCGTCAGTTTCCAATGACACCAGTGTAGCGGTCTGGGCACCGTGCAAGCAGGACCCGGATGTTAGCCTGGAAGGGCTTCTATACTTTATATCCCTCACTGCCCAGGCGTGGCCAGAGAGCTTAAATAAACGGGCAGTGGTCGCTCGGGACGTCCGGCCCATACTTGCGTACTGTGTGGTCGTGTGTTCATTCAGCTCCTCCAGCTAGGCCTCACGAGCTCCATGAAGGTCCGTTACAACCAGTACCAAGGACTTGTCTCCAGCCACACAATGTTGAAAGTGTTTTCAAGATTGTGCTTAGACTCCATGATAAAACAATATGCTTTTTTATATAAGATCCTAAAATGCACTGATGGAATTAAGTGATCAAGTAAGTTAATCTGTCAATCAAAAAGATCAGTAACTGAAATACTTTTCGAGGAAGCATACTGGACTGAAAAAGTTTTTGTTTAAGGATCACCATGAATACGGATATTTAAGGGCCCATTTGAAATCTCCTAGAATTATATTTTTTATTTTTTTGTGTTCAGACTTCTGTTTTAAGACCTTTTATTCATTTGTGGATTGTAGATTGCAAGGCCCTGGGACTATACTAGCAGGTCTCAATTATTCTCAGATAGTGGGCATACCTTTAATCCATGTGGATTCTTAGTCTAATTGCGACTCTACTTATTGCGCTAATTGGTCAGGTTCTTTACTAAGGGAGCTGGAAAGTTTACAATGAATGTAAGCTAAAGAGTGATGGCAGGGGTTAGACTTGGGCTTTGGCGCATTACGAAGGTTATGCATAAGGATAAGGCTTGCAGTAAAGGTTAGTTATGTTAAGGGCGAGGAAAAGTCTTATACATATAGGGCCAGATGTACGACCGTTTTTAGCGGTCGCAAATGTAGAATGTGGCCTTTTGCAGTCGCTAAAATTGCTTGTGGAATGTACTAACCCTATTTTGGAAGTCCGTGCAAAATAGGGTTTACGAGTGATTATGAGGAAGGGGTGTGCTAAGGGCGTCGCTTCCTTGTAGCGAGTCGCAAAGGGCATGTACAATTGTTTTGCAAGTGGAATGCGGTTGCAACACAACCGCAGTCTACCGCCTACTTCAAGTAGGTGGTAAGCCAGTCGCAAACAGGAAGGGGTCCCCAGGGGAACCCTTTCCCTTTGTGACTGCCAGATAAAACGTTTTTTAAGTGCAGGCAGTGATCCTACAAACTACTGCTTACTCTTAAAAAATTAAATAGAAACTTTTCATTTTTCTTTTTGAAACGCGTTCCATTTTCCTTGAAGAAAAATTGCCTGCATTTAAGAGGGGAAAAAAAGTTGCTTTATTCAAAGGCAAGCACTGACATAGTGGTCTGCTGTCCCCAGCAAGCCACCATCCCTGCGTTATTACCCATTTCCAATGGGTCGTAAATTGCGAACTGTCTCAGGAATATTTATGAGGCATGCCATTTGCGACCTCATTGGGAATCAATAATGCATCTGAGGCACATTAGTACATTTCATTAGGCGACTCGCAAATTGCGAGTCTCTAAAAATTGCAATTTGCGAGTCGCAAAATGTAATGGTCGTACATCTGGCCCATAAAGTGTCATGATTGGGTTTACAGTAATTTTCAATATTTGTCAGAACACAATGGTTCAAAGATTGTTTTTGTTGCAGGGGAATTAGAATAATAATTTTTGAGGGTGTGTTGCTATTAATTTTATGTTAAGATGCATTGTTATCATATTTTATGTTCTGGTGTTACAGAGACCTGTTGCTTTTCTAATCAATGCCTGGTAAAATACATTCATATTTACATATGTAGGTTTTCAGGCAGTCCTCTTCATCCATTGTTCTGCTACAGTGCCAGTTGCATTTTTCTTCGCCTGCCAAAGCTTATAGCAAAGGGGCAGTGAGCCCACTTCAGCCATTGGCTCCCTTCTATGTGAATGATGCTATTCTGTGCTAGCACAATGTTCTCACCCACACAAAAAATAGTCCCCTTCAGTGCCATGCAATTTTTTTTTTTTACTTTGTAAGGACCCAGCAGCTCCCCAGACATTCCTACTATGCCTTTACTTCTGCTGGCAGGGCACTGCATCCCTCTCGACACTCCAAGTGTCTCTCTCCCAACTTTAAAAGCATTCAAAGATAGTCATCCTTGCATACGCAAAGAGACAGCTATCTTTGAATGGGATTTAACTACTCAAAGATGCTACATGTATTAACACATTAGCATCTTTGCATGTGTTTTTTTGCATACAAATATTTAAAGATGGCACTGCTTGTGCATGCATGTCATTACACGTGCAATCATCTCTGTCATATTTGTACAACATTATTACAAAAACCATTCCAGTATGGCAGACTGTGCGGGCAAATAAATGTGTGTCTATGCACTGGCAGACATGATTGAATGCTTTCGCAGTAAAATTTCACCCCCCAAAAAATTGAAAAGAAAACAAGCATTGTCAAAACCAAAAGGCCTACAGCCAGTTCCAGTTCTAATGGCTTCGCCAGTGCTTGCTTGTTGTGAAATAGATCAATTTGTGCTGGTGCCAGTATATTTTCCCATGCACATTTAACCACTTAATTATTGTATAATGTATGGGCCGCCACCACTAAATGTGGCATAACTTCAATTAAGAGCAAGGGTGATAACTAATCCATCAGTGGGGTATAACATATCACTGCCTTTAATTTTTAGTGAGCCAAAGACTCATATCTCATCTCAACATACACACTTTTTTGTTCTTCACAAAGAAATGAGAAAAGTTGCTCTAAGATAACTATCACTGTAGACATATTTGCAAACATACTGTTTAACTGGCCAAGATCAGTATTCCATGTTAATTGGGGCATAACCAATAGTAGTCATTCTCTTGAATCTCCTACTTGTAGATTGTGGAAGCGAAACATGCAGTAATCGCCTAGTTGTTGCAAAAAAGAGTGTTCAGAAAGTGAGATATAATTATTGATTAGATGCTTTAGTCACCCTCCCTATGAGGGGAAAATCATTGTCGTTGTTCCTCAAATTTCAGTAACAAACCATTTTACAGCAGTCACTGATTCAAGATATCTCACAGTGAATTGCCTCATTGGCTTTGACCCATTGATTATACACTTATCCATTGATAAAACTAATAGTTGTGGTTTTGGTTTAGATTTAATAAAAGATTTTCGGTTTTGCTCTACAGATTGGTTAGTTTTTGCCCGTAGACATTTTATCCAGTGGCAGAAACGTTGGGGCATTTGGCTCTCAGTGTGTCAAAGTTGTGAGATTGCTCTGATAATGAAGTACTGGTCATACTAAAAAAAAAATCTATTAAAATACATTGGCCTGGGTGGTTACTTTCAGTTCATCAGTATTTAGCTCCATCCTTTGCTGCATAAGCAGCAAACGTGGTGTAAATTGGCCTTGAGCAAAACCCATTGGCTACGCTTACAATTGCACAAAGAGCTAGAATTTTCAAAAGTGGATTTGCTCCAGATGAAATCTTTACTTAATGCAACACATTGTCTTAGTGCACATATTCAACTTTATTCTGCAAGTGTACCACTATAATTAATATACTGTAATAGGATTTTTTTTAATATGTCTTAATTGTTTAGATTTTCTGAACTATTTGAACATTATGATGGCTATAAAATGGGATAATTAAAACTGAAGAAGCCAGAACATAATAGAAAATATTTATTATGTCTTGATTTGTTTAGATTCTTTGAACTATTTGAACATTACGATGGTTATAAAACGGGAAAATTAAAGCTGAAGAAGCCAGAACAGCTTCAGGTATGATTTCAGAGAATTCTCTTATGAAGAGTGCTTTATGAAACAGTGTGGTAATGAAGAAGATAATGTATGAATAATTCTGATTTATGTCATTGTCCTTACAGCTACGTTTACATAATTTGTAGGGGATGCAATCAAGAAGAATAAGAAAGAAGAGGATATTATCTATTTTATTCCTCAAATAAATAGATGTTTAATGGAAAGATGATCCCAAGAATGGGAGGGAGAATTCCCTCCTAATTTCATTACACCTAGGTGGATCTTCCACATAACCTAGAATTAAAATACTTGGAGCAGAAAGAGGGCACACTGTTGGGCACCCATTTTAGGACCAGTATGGGATTTGGGGAAAAATCTATATTTTATTAACACATGAATCGCACAAATGACATTCTGCAATAAGTAATTTGTCTGTACTTTGTGTTACTGTAAATACACGTGCTTTCCACACTTATGCCATCTAGCGTTTGTTATGGATGTTTGCAATTCGTTTTACTTCAAAGAATTCTTCATTTCAAGATATCGAGAGAGTCCTCCCTCAGCCCACAATGCATCAGGAAAAAAACTGGTTTTGGAGACTGTGGCATCAAGGGCTCTCCAGGACAAATGGAATGGACCTTACCCCATTGTGGAGAAGAAAAGTGAGGTCACCTACTTGTTAGACCTGGGCACCAGCAGGACGCCGAAAAGGGTGATCCATGCGAACCGCCTTAAACCTTTCCATGACAGTGCTGACATCACCATGCTGATTGTGGCTGATGAGGATCAGGAAACAGAGAGTGAACCTTTCCATGACCTCTTCTCTTACAGCCTCAAAGATGGGTCAGTGGATGGAGTTGTCTATTCAGACACCCTCTCTGCCAGCAGGCTAAATGCAAGCAAATCTTGTAGCAGTATGCTAAGCTCTTTTCCTTAACCCGTGGTCAGACAAACTGGTCCATGTCCATGATGTGGACACTGGGGACAGTGTAACTGTCAAAAATAAGATCTCTCAACAGTCTGATCAAGTTAAGGAGATAATCATAGCTGAAGTCAGCAAGATGATGGAGTTAGGGGTTATTGAACCCCCTGGGAGCTGCTGGACTAGCCCAGTGGGTCTAGTCTCCAAACCTCATCCACAAGGTGAAAAGAGAGAAATGAGGTTCTGTGTGGACTATAGAGGGCTCAACTCTGTCACCAAGACAGATGCTCACCCTATCCCAAGAGATGAAGAGTTGATAGATGAATTGGGTGCAGCCAAATTTCTAAGAACCTTTTACTTAACTGCAGGGTACTGGCAGATTGGCATGGCACCAGGAGCAAAAGAAAAGGCAGCATTCTCCACACCTGATGGGCATTATCAGTTTACTGTTATGCCTTTTGTTTTAAAGAATGCCCCTGCTACCTTCCAAAGGTTTTTGGATCACGTCCTTGCTGGATTAGAGGCCTTTAGTGCAGCATATCTAGATGATATTGCTGTCTTTAGCTCCACCTGGAAGGATCACCTGATCCACCTGGGGAAGGTTTTAAAGGCCCTGCAAACTGCAGGCTTAACTATCAAAGCACCCAAATGCCAGATAGGGCAGGCAACAGTGGTATACTTGGGCCACCTTGTTGGTGAAAGCCAAGTGCAACCTTTACAGCCCAAGATCCTGGCCATCCTGGACTGGGTAGCTCCAACCACCCAGACCCAAGTTAGGGCATTCCTTGGCTTGACTGGGTACTACAGGAGGTTTGTGAAGGGATATTAATCCATTGTGACATCCCTCACAGAACTCACCTCCAAGAAGATGCCCAAAAAGGTAAACTGGACAGTTAGTTGTGAAAAGGCTTTTGACACTCTGAAAGAAGCAATGAGATCAGCACCAATTCTCAAAGCTCCAGACTATACCAAGCAGTTCATTGTGCAGACTGATGCCTCTGAGCTAGTGATAGAAGTGGTCCTACACAGACCAATGATGAAGGCCAGGACCCACCTGTTGCTTTTATAAGCAGGAGGTTACTCCCAAGGGAGCAGCGTTGGAGTGCCATTGAGAGGGAGGCCTTTGCTGTGGTTTGGTGCCTGAACAAGCTGAGACCCTACATGTTTGGTACTCACTTCCTAGTTCAAACTGACCACATACCTGTCAAATAGCTAATGCAAATCAAAGGTGAAAATTCCTAACCTTTTAAGGTGGTCCATCTCCCTACAGGGAATGGACTTTATAGTGGAAGACAGACCTGGGACTGCCAATGCAGATGGACTTTCCAGGTTCTTCCACTTAAACAATGAAGGGCCAGATGTATGATCCCATTTTGCATGCGCAAAAGGGTTTGCGACCCGATTGCGCATGCAAAATGTGAATTTGCTATGTACAATTCCTAAATATCTTGTCGCAATGTATTTGCGACGCGCTATTTAGGAATTGCGAGTCGCTATTAGAAAGGGTCGTTCCCTTCCTAAACGCGACCGCAACCCTATGTATGAATGTTTTGTGACCGTGATTACGGTCACAAAACACTCGCAAATTCCCAGCCTCTTTAAGAGGGTGGTAATGCAGTCGCAAATTGGAAGGGGTCCCCAGTGGACCCCTTCCACTTTGTGATTGTCTCTAATAATATTTTTTAAGTGCAGGCAGTGGTCCCAGGGACCACTACCTGCCCTTCAAAAATGAAACGAAAATATTTAATTTTCTTTTTTTTTAATGCATTCCGTTTTCCTTTAAGGAAAAAGGGCTGCATTTAAAAAAAAAAATGTGAAACTGCTTTATTTACAAGCAGTCCCAGACATGGTGGTCTGCTGAGCCCAGCAGGCCACCATCCCTGGGAGGGCCTGTCATTCCCAATAGGCTCGCAAATTGCGAGAGGCTCATTAATATTCATGAGCCACGCAATTTGCAACTCCATTGGGAATAGCAAACAGTTTAAAACACTCTGTTGTACATGCAAAATAGCACCTCGCAAATTGCGAGTCGCAAACAACTCGCAATTTGCGAGGTGCTTTTTTCCACGTTGTACATCTGGCCCAAAGACTGTTTAGGGAAAGGTTAGTCTCATCCTCCGTCGTTTGGGGGGGGATGTGTAAGAAAGTGCCCTTTTTTTGCATGGTTACCCCCCCCCCCTTTTTTTGCCAAACTGTTGATGAGTTTGACTGAGTGTGCCCTGGGTTCCTGCCAACTAGGTACCCAGGGCCTATGTTCTTTCCCTAAACTGCATTGAAACCAAACCCAATTGCCACTCTGGCCACATGTCAGACCCTTGTAAATGGTACCATAGGTACCCAGGGCACTGTGGCCAGAGATGACCTCTAAGGACTGCATCACTTATTGTGCCACCCTTAGAGGCCCTCTACCTTTACACACACACGCTGCCTTTGCAGGCTGCGTGTTTTGGTGCAGAACAAAGTGAAAAGTCGACATGGCACACATCCCTGTGCGCCATGCCTACAAACCACTGCCGTGGCATAGGTCAGCCACCCCTGTAGCTGGGTGCACTATACGAGTGGTGAGGGTACAGGTGCATGAGCCCTGTACCCCTACAGTGTCTAAGCCATTAAGAGTATATGGTACTGGTAGTTTGTCATTACGATCCACAGCACAATGATGGCTTTACTGAAAACTGGGATGTTTAGTATCAAACTTATAAGCACATTAAACCTCCAATGATGCCAGTGTGGGATTTAATTAAAAATGCACTGAGAGGGCATCTGAAAAACGACCTAACTCTAGTGTCCTGGCTGAGTGGCTGCTTGCCAGCTGCCACCACCAGATGTTTCTGGATGCCTGCTGCTCTTGGGGGTCTGAAACAATGCACATCCTCGGACGAGGTGCCAATCCTCCTCCTCTAGGATGGGCAAGGTCCACGAACGGGAAGCTTCAAAGGCTTGCCGCCTTTGTGACCTACCCCAGCCATTTGCTGCTTCCAGCAACTGGCCCCCACCGGTTCTGGCCCCTACTTTGGACAGGAGAATCGATGGGAAAACCAAGTGTCGATTGGAGGTGTGCCCACCTTTGCTAACCCCACCCCTCAGGTGGGGGAGGCGAGGTGAAGCACAACTCTCAGTCCCCGCCATCTTGCAGAAGGAGGGACCCAGCGAACCAGAGAGCGGCATATGCCCCCCTCCCACTGGAGGGAGGCATAATAGGGGGTGTACCGACCCCAAGAAAGAGAACCATTGGTCTGCACCTTTACTTACCTGTAACGCCCCTAAATCTAGTATTTAGGGGCAACCCCGAACCTTGCCTCCTCAGACAAGAACCAGCCAGAAGAAAAGAAGAAGGACCGAAGAAGCCGTGCTAAACTAAGAAGAGGAGGACGCCCACTGACTTTGCCCCAGCCCTACTGGCCTGTCCCCACCTCGAACCTGCTCCTGTGAAATCCCGGTGTGTCCCGCAGCCAGCAGCCCTCAAGAACCGTAAGGATTTGCCATGCCATCCCACACCAAGACTTTGTCTCCTGTGAGCACCGGATTTGCTCACCCACAGACTCTGGCTCTGGCCAAAGCAGTGAGTCTGCACCCGACGCCCAGGGCCCGAGTTCGAGTGGCCCAACACCACGAGGAGGTCTCACCGGTGATCCTGATCTGACATCTGGTGATCTCTGACCTGCCTCGAATATCCAATCGATGCCTGCAGCCCCTTTCTTGAGGATCCCCCTGACCGTGACCGGAGCTGGTAGGAAAACCCGATGCCTAAAGAAACCCCTGCACCCGATGTCCCACGGCCTTGGGTGGCCCAATCAACAGTGTCCCAGTATCCCCAGGCATCCGAACTTACCTCTCCAAATGGTGGTCACCTCCAGAAGATCTTCGTCCCCAAGCCTGCAGAGTTTGTTGCAACCGGAGAATCCCCATTAACAACAGGGTACCCAACGCCAAACCAGCACCCCTCATCCAGCCGCGTCTGTGTGGGTCTACTTTGGGTGCTAAACCGTGTCCCCCTTTGCCCTGAGCCTAACACCAGGAGCTTTGCTCCCACAGCTTTGTGGCCTGATAGAGCAGCCACCAACCGCAAGCTCCCAATCCCCATTGGATAACATTGGGCCTCAGCACCCGACCACCCTAGTGCCACTGATGGTGTTGTAAGAGTGCATCCTTGACCCTGGGGGAACCCTGGTTCTAAACCCAGAATACCAACTCGCACAAATAAGTACTTATCTGCAAACCGTTAACTTAATTTCCTTCCATAGTATTGCATTGACTGCTTTTCCTTGAAAATTCTTCTAAGTGTGGAGTTGGTTTGTATGAAACATTGAAAAACTGCAAATGTACCAAAAGTTAATTACTTACCTTTTATCTAGGAAATGTCCCAGTGTGATATCTAGACATATCACACTGATTAGCAAAAGTAACTTGAAAAGTTATCTAAAAAGTAACGTGAACAGTAATCTGTAAAGTAACTAAAATGTAATTTTCGAACTGTGTACTTACCTGTAATTTACCCAAATGCATTTGAACCTGCATTCATCTGGAAATCACTGCATAGGAGTTTTCAAAGTATTATTTCACCTACCTGCACCAGACCTGGCTGGGTTCTAGAAATAAATAACTGAATAATATTTTTGATACAGACAAATTAAACTGAGTTCAATCTTTGAGTTTGTGACATCTTTTCTTGCCTAAGTGTGTACAACAAATGCTTAACACTACCCTCTGATAAAGCCTTACTGCTTGCCCACACTACCATAATTAGAGAGTAAGGTGCTATCTACTTTTACCTCTGCCTACCTTTGAGGTTCCTCTGGACTCTGTGCACACAATACCTCATTTTGGTATAGTATATACATAGCCAGCTTCCTACAATCTCTCTTCAAAATTGGTTTGCATCGTTGACAACAAAAGATCTATTGTGATGATACTCATGTCAAAAGACTATATTTCTTGCATCCTAAGCATAATTCCTCTTGCTTTGACATTTGTCAGGCTTTTCGTTAAAAGATCCGATTATGTGAGGATAATGGCCTTGTAACTTTTCGATAGTAAAGAGTCCCATTGAAATGGGTATACCTTTCATCATTGACCTATGCCATGTGCAGTGCTCCATCAAGCACAAGCACAAAGGTAACACAAAATAAAAAAAAATTAAAAAGCGCCAGATCCCACCTCTGAGAAGGAAAAAAGGTGTCAGAGAAAGCGTTGGAGCTCCCCACACTTAAGATGGCCCAAAACATCCAACTCCATAGATGCTCTTTCAGAGTTCCTCCTTGAACCGTTTTGAACAGCATGCCTCTTGTCAGTGAAAAAGGGAACACCGCTGATGACAGCACCGCTGATGACCTTGTCAACAACTCTCTACCCACCATTGTGTCCACAACCACTGCCCTAACAACTGCTGCACAGTTGATGACAAAGGCCTTGTGCACATGTTAACTGTCCCACCAATGGTCCCTCAGTCAATGACCCCAGCAATTAAATTGTTGACGACTGCTCCATTGATGTTACCATAAATTGATCTTGTTGATGACCATGATGTAGAATGTCACTATTTTATCTTTGCTGGGCGTTCTATTTCCCAATATATAAATTTAGGCTTCTCCATTTAAGATATTGGCACAACTACCAATACATATTCTGAATTTCGACTAGGAACTGACATTAGTGATTAGGAGCAGTCGGATACAGCCTGCAGTCCAACATGGAGTGATGTGTAATGTATCCCGGAGTATGAGCCCACTAGAGAGGAATTTGGTCAGTTGCCAGCTGAACACTCTGGAGGGACCTATGACGAGCAGCAGAAGTATGATGACAGGCACAGAAGCTGTGAGTGAGCCTGTGAGACCGGATCGCACTGCTGGTACCCTCATGTGGTGCAGGTGCTGCTAGCCTTTCCTAATACCCTATAGCAATTGATCAATACCTTGCTAAAGTTAGTTCCTTAGTTGCAAACTTACTATGCTGTTTCCAAATAGGCTTATCTGCCTCCTATGCATCTACATCTTCCTTAGCTGCCACCAACCCAGCCACCACCTCAGCCAGCTTTGTGTACAACTTTTTTTCCCATCTAAACAATTGTTTCTCGAGTCATAGGCAAGGAGGAAGATAATCAGGACAACAATTAGGGTGATAAATTGAAGGAAGAGGAAAGAGAAATGTCTGATTTGGATGATCAAGAAATTCACAAGATTTTTGAATGGCCACACCTCAGGGTGATATCACTCACTTCCATGCATACTGGAGAGAACAGCGCAGAAGTTTGGCCTATCTATGGTAGTGGAGAAAGAATGCTTCCTCAGTGACTTCAAGAAACAGTTAAGGAAGTTATTGAAGTCAAAGTCTTGGCACCACAGTCCAGGTTATCATCCTGCATCTGGAGAAGAATATAGTGATCCTGAATCAGGGCCCCCAGGGCTAACTGGCCATTCCCTTTATCACAGTGGCAGTAATAAGGAGATCCAAAGGACAGTGTATAAATAAGCATGGATGCAGTCAACTCCACAGCTGCAACTCCATCAAAGCCAGATTATTGCATGCTATTTCTCCTTTAACCGAGTTCATCTCTGTGGATTGAAAGATCGCAGTGAAAACTATTGTTTGGGAATGGGCGAAACCCAAGACACATGTAATAGATGTAGTCATCTATTTCACAAAGGCAAGCCTCCTCCAGTTAGTAGCTGCAGAGCTTATAAGACAGCACAAGTTAAAGCCCACTTCTTTCTGACCTGAAGTGCATACCAAGATTCCCAATATGCCGTTTAACAGGAGTCTTTCCGTGGAAAACATGTTGATGCTCCACAATCGGAAGAAATGGACATAGGCACTGCCCACTCCCTGGAAGCTCTCCAGTACAAACGACCTTCCGTTTTGGGACTCCTATAGATCATAGTGCTTTAGAGGCTGTTTCGGCCAGTATGGTGGAAATATTACCCCTACAGGTAGTTTGGGTATGTTCTGAATTACACCTCAGGTCTAGGCTAACACCACCAACCTACCAACGGTCTATTGGCCAAAATAGAGTAGATTGCCAGTGTTCCTCAGAACAATAACAAATGTGTCTGACATCCTACATCAACCTTTGCCATGAACCCCCAGTCAGGCCTTTAGGAGACGGGTGTATTATCTCACACTTTGCATCCAATTGGATTGAAAATGACTATGGATTGCTGATTGCTGCGAATTGTGGAATCAGGGGACACTCTGGAATTTCTCTAAAAAACATAAAAGCAACATCACTTATACCTTCTAGAACGCCAGCTAGAGATCCCCCTGCGCCTCAAAGAAACAATAGCAAACGTTTCTAAGGCCCAAAGATTCCAGGATTTCCCCTCAAGATTCTTTTTGGTGAAAAAGAATGCAGAGCGATGGTGACTGATTTTGAACATTCGGGAACTCAACACATTCCTCAATAAACTATAATTTTGGGTGGCGACCCATGAAGAAGACCTTTTATTGCTTTAGGAATTAGTTTTCTTTACTTCCCTTGATCTAAGGGATGCCCAATTCCACAACCTCATACACCTAGACTACAGACCGCATGTGCAAGGCAGAACAATACATTTGAGGGAATTCCTTTTTGCCTAATAGTTGCACCCTGGATATTTGCAAAGTGTCTTACATTCACAGCAGCCTTCCTTTGGAGATAGTGCCACCATACTTAGACAATTGGCTGGTGAGTGCGCCCTTGGCAGAGGAAGCTTGCACCTCCACAAAGACTTGCATCAATGTATGTGATCAGCTGGGCTGTACACAACAGGGAACACCTTTCTAGCTCTCCCACTACAAGGCTCTAGTTTCTGGATCTCAATCCTGGATGCACAGCTCGGCATAACATTTCCCGCCAACAGAGGGCATCACAAAACTACAGATGATGCCTGTAAATCTAAGCAGGCTCTGTGCAGTCACAGTCAGAACATAAACGTCATTGTGGGCCTCATGTTATCCCTCATGGGGCTCATTCCATTCTTCTGCTTACAAATGAGTGTTCCAAAATGAGCTGCAACTTGCAGCAGGCTTTTGGGATGATGTTGTGAGACGCACTTGTCACTGCAAACAAACTTTGTTGTGGTGGAGATTTCCATACACCTCAACACAGGCCTAACTTTTCAACCTCAGGCAGTATTACCATCACAATATTCTTGTCACCCTCCTTAAAGTTTGGGGGTCCCACATGCAGGAAATATGCACAAGAGGCATGTAATCGAAGAATAAAAAAATGTGCACATCATTGTCTTGGCAAAAGACACACAATTGATGGACGGAATGCAGAACAAATCAAAACATTCACCCCCAGTCAAGAGATCTGGGTTAAATCCATCATTCTTCTGCTCACCATGCCACCCCAGTTTAGACCTGGTCATATGCAAATCAGTCTTGACCCTGTGCCTTATGGGAACAGTCCAGCCCAAACTGCCAAGCCAGGTCCTCCCTGGACTGGAAACAAGCATCCTAGGACCGGTTTCATGGTTTCACCCCTCTTCAGCCAGGATAGCTTGATTCCAGTGGCACAGTGAGCCCAAGACCTACGTCGGGGAATACCTGGCGCACTTACGGCGAGAAAGCAAAAGACACACAATTGATGGACGGAATGCAGAACAAATCAAAACATTCATCCCCAGTCAAGAGATCTGGGTTAAATCCATTATTTTTTTGCTCACCATGCCACCCCAGTTTAGACCTGGTCCTAAACCGGTCCTAGAATGCTTGTTTCCAGTCCAGGGAGGACCTGGCCTGGCAGTTCGGGCTGGACTGTTCCCATTGGGCACAGGGTCAAGACTGATTTGCATATGACTGGGTCCAAACTGGAATGGCATGGTGAGCAAAAAAACGATGGATTTAGGCCCAGATCTCTGTACTGGGGTGAATGTATGACATTGTTCTGTATTCTCTCCATCAACAGTTCTTTTTGCATCATTGTCTTGGAGCTGGGAGCCATCCGGTTAGGTCTACAAGTGTTTGTTAGTGAACCAAGTAATTCCAATCAGAATCAGTAACACAGCAACCATGTATTACATCACTTAGCAAGAAGTTACAAGATCCCACTTCCTGTCTGAGGACGTGCAACAACTGTGGCACAGGACAATAGAGAAACTTGTATATATCTTTGTGGACCATCTAACAGGGTTTCAAAATGAACAGTAGACACCCTCAGTCGCTCCTTGTCAGATTGCCACAAGAGTGCACTACAGAACCAACAACTTCAGCAAATCTTCACCATCTGTCTCAACTTGTGGAGTGAGCAGGGTTGGCGGCGCCTCATAAGCTGCAAACATGAGACAAACACTCTGCGCCCATTTGCACTAGTACTACTTATGCAATCTGAGTTCTCACCACTCCAAGACCCCCTCGTCCACCCTTCTATAAACGTGGCAAACCCAGTGCTCCTCACGTCCCATCCTCTCGACTCGCTCGCTCTGCCCACTCCTTTGAAGTGGGAGTCGCCATTAATATACAGATGTAAATATTCCACCCACGTAATACAAACATGTCTAGTATTTGTTACATGGGAAAATAAATATACCCATATAATATAGGAACACACACAACCTCACATGCACAACCCTACATAGCTATGGATAGCACATAGGAACTGTTTTGCAGCGTGAATCTTTCTGGATTCACTATGCTGTGCATTATTCCGTGATCTGGTGGTTGGGTCCGGATTCGTAGTCTTTCTTTTGTTTTTCTTTTTTTTTTTCGTAGCCCAGGTGGGCGTCGACGTCCCACCATTTGGTGTACCTCTTGTGACGTCGGCGTGCTTCCTGCGGAAGTCCCACCTTTGGGGCGCCATCTTCAGATTCTTTTTTCCGCTGTTGGGTCTGGATCGTCAACGAGAAGCTCCAGAGTTTGAACTAAGAAAGAAGAAGAGCACGAGTTTCATCGAAGGAAAATAAAGCAAAGACTACAGAAAGGAAGAACATAGAGCCGGGACGACGAAGAAGGAAGAGAACCTCGAAATCTTCGACGTCCAACGGAGAATGCGCACTCAGGAACTCTGAGCGCAGGAATGGACAAACCACCTTTTAGATTCTGCCGTAACTGCCATCACAAATACGCGCAGAAGGACCAACATCCAGTCTGCAACCTTTGCCTGCCTATCGACCACGAGAGCAAGGACTGCAACGCCTGCTCTGCCTTCACGCCGAAGACCCTCCGGGTGAGAGAGAGGCAGAGGAGAGCCAACTTTAACATGGAAGGCAAGGGTAAGGCCCCGTCTCTGTACGACCTGGGCCTCTCCACCGACGATGAAGACAACATCGCCGAGGGACCTGATGACTTCACGGTCGCAGAGACCGATAAGAAAACGTCTGACAAGGTAGAAGAGACGTCGAGCACAAAACCCCCGAAAGGGCCCCGAAAACCAGACACTGACTCGAAAATACCAGAGTCTAAGTCCTCGAAAGGAACACCGGCGCCGAAAATTTAGACGACCGCGAGTGGATCCAAGGACGATAGGCCCAGCGGATCCTTCGAGAAGGACTCCCTGGTGCCGAAGACCGCCGAAAAACAAGGCTTGTCAAAACAGGCCCACGAGGTGGGGCGTTCGACTTCAAAAGTCAAGGCCGCGTCGACGCAAGCTCCGTCAAAAAGACCAGCGCTCGACGCCGAACATGCCTCCGAAATGGAGAAGAAAAAGAGAAGGCTCGAGGCGGAGATGGAGAGCATCCTTCAGAGGAAGAAGGAGTTTGATGAAAAGATGAAGAGATTCACAATCCCAGCGAAACCGGCGACGGTTCTCATTGAAGTCGAGGAGCAGGAAGAGTTCGATGCCGAAGAGCAGTCGAAAGCTCCCGAAGAAGGGGAAGAAGATCTCTATTATGAGGGAGAAAAAGAGGAGGAGGAGCAGTCGATCTACGGCTCGGCACCGTCGATGACGCAAGAGCTGGAATGGCAGGACCTCGACGCCGAAAACCCAGAAGAGCCCGTAGAGACATATCCTTCGAGGCCTTCGCCGCCAGATGATATTGGGGTGTACAACATGGTCGTCAAAAGCGCGGCTGCAGGTTTTGGCGTGACACTAGAGGAGGAGAAACCGAAAGCAGATTTTCTACTTGAAACACTGCTACCCATCCAAACTAGGAGCCAGTTCCTCCGCATGCTCCAAAGTGTGATGAACCAAGAGAAAGAGGCGTTCAAGGACCCAGCAACATGCCGATCCATCACACCCAGAACAGAAAAGAAATACAAACACTCTTCACAGGACCCTCCATATATCAAGGGATCTGTCACTGCTGACTCCATTATTGCATCCACGGCCAGAAAAAGGGCCAATGTCCCGGCGACCTCGGGGCCACCTCCTGACAAGGAGAGCAGAAGGATGGACCTCACTGGAAGGAAAATAGAGAGGAACGCCGCAATGCACTGGCGCATGGCGAACTCAAATGCGCTACTGAACAGGCACCAGTACCAATATTGGGACGAGATGGGGGACCTAATCAAACATCTTCCCGAACAATACCAACAAAGGGCTTCCCATCTAGTGGAAGAGGGGAAGAATATAGCTAACTCATGCCTTAAGACGGCATTGGACGGGGCAGAGACATCAAGCAGACTGATGGCGATAGGAATCACTGAAAGGAGGCAGGCCTGGCTCAGAATTTCAGGATTCAAACAAGAGGTCCAGAATAATATACTGAATACCCCTTTCAACGGAGAGACACTGTTCGGGGCACCGGTGGATGAGAAGCTCACCCAACTCAAAAAAGAGAATGAGACGGCAAGGTCCATGGGGGCCCTGCAATTCAGGGGGATGCGAAGAGGTACCCCGACTCGGAGACCTTACGGAAGGGGAGGTAACCAGCCGGGAACGTCACACCAAAGTTTCCAGCAAGGCCAGCAAGGCGAGAGCCACGGCCAACAGGGGCAGCAGAAACAAAACTGGCAGTACCAGCCTAGAGGCCAGTCCTTTCGCGGTAGGGGGAACGGACGAGGACAAAGAAGAAGAGGGGGAGACCAACCCACCTCAAAGTGACTTTGCACGAAGAAGATGGCTCACCCACAATATACCTCCGAGGGTGGAGCACAAAAAGAACAAAATGGAGGGGGTACACAAACCAAACGCCTACGAGCATGCAACACCAGTAGGCGGAAGACTGAGGCCTTTCCTCCGGGAATGGCAAAAAATAACTACAGGCAAATGGATACTCAACATCATTCAGTACGGATACTGCATAGAGTTGGAAAGGAGCCCTCCAAACAGAAAACCAAAAAGAAGGGAACACTCAAGACAGGAGCTAGCACGACTCGCAGAGGAGGCACTACAGCTGCTCCAAAAGGAGGCCGTAGAACCAGTACCTTTCAAGGAGAGGAACAAAGGAGTGTACTCAAACTACTTCCTGGTACCAAATGTGGACGAGACACTAAGACCCATCCTGGATCTACAGTTCCTAAACAAGTACGTAAGGACGCAAAAATTCAAAATGACATCCCTACAAGAACTACTCCCACAGATGGGAGACGGGGACTTCATGTCCACAGTGGATCTCAAAGACGCCTACCTGCACATCCCAATGAACAGGCAGCACAAAAAACTGTTAAGGTTCACAATCAACAAAGATCACTACCAATTCACAACCCTGGCATTCGGGCTGATGTCCGCACCAAGGGTTTTCACAAAATGCCTTGCAGCGGTAGCAGCGTACCTGCGGAGGGAAGGGATTCATGTCTATCCTTACCTCGACGACTGGCTAATAAAAGCAAGTTCACGCGAAAAATGCGAGGAACACGCACAGCGGGTCACAAGGACACTAACGAACCTGGGGTTCTCAATACACTGGGGGAAATCATCAATGAAACCAGAGCAGGTGAAGACATTCCTGGGGGCACAGATCAACACCATAGACAGAACGGTGATGCCCAGCGACAAGAGAACAATAGCCCTGCTGAAGGAGACGCGCCTCTACCAGAAGGGGCAAGCTCTGACAGTGAGAACAGCGAGCAAGATCATGGGGATGATGGCGTCATGCATCCACCTAGTCCCCAATGTACGGCTTCACATGAGACCATTCCAGGAATGGCTGCAACAGCAATGGTCACAGACAAGCGGAAGTTGGGAGGATCTAGTGGTTGTTACACACGCAGTGCAAGAGGAGGTAGCATGGTGGAACAGGGAGAACATAACTATAGGAAAGCCCTTGACACCAACAAGCCCAACTGTGACCATCACCACAGACGCATCCCAGAGAGGATAGGGAGCGCACATGAACAAGCTCAGAGTGAGGGGTCTGTGGACTCCAGCAGATGCGGTCAGACACATCAACTACCTGGAATTGAAGACCGTTCTGCTAGCCCTGAAGGCCTTCCAGAGGCAGCTATACAACCAAAAAGTGTTGATACAGACGGACAATACCACAACAATGTTCTACATCAACAAGCAGGGAGGAACACAATCGTTCCCCCTTTCCACTCTGGCACAAGCGATTTGGAGATGGGCCATCCCACTCAAAATAGACCTGCTGGCCATACACCTACCAGGGAAAGACAATGTGGAAGCCGATTGGCTCAGCAGGCAGACCTCGGCATCCCACGAGTGGGAGCTCAATGGACATGAAACGCAAAGGCTATTCAAAAGGTGGGGTACACCGACAATAGACCTGTTTGCAACACACCTGAATGCAAAATGCCGAAACTTCGCATCCAGACAACCAGAAAAACAATCCCAGGGGAATGTCCTATGGATAAGTTGGTCAAGGACATTTGCATACGCTTTTCCACCAATACCACTGATACACAGGGTACTCAACAAGTGCAAGACCAGCAACATGACAATGATCCTGGTGGCACCACAGTTGGCAAGACAGACATGGTACTCACAAATAGTGGAAATGGCACAGGGACCTCCACACAAATTCGCAAAAAGCAAGGACTTGCTCTCCATGCAGAACGGAGAGGTTCTACACCCAGAGCCAGAGAGCCTCGGACTGGCAGCTTGGCTCCTGAAGACATAGAGTTCGCACACCTTAAACTACCTCAAAGCACTATGCGAGTGCTGCGGGAGGCAAGGAGACCACCAACATGAAAATGTTATGGGGAAAAGTGGAAAAGGTTCACAATGTGGTGCAGCAAAAATAAACTGCAAAATAAATTGACAAGGGAATCAACGGTGCTTAGATACCTCACACACCTGCTAAAGGCTAATCTATGCTCATCCTCGCTGAGGGTCCACCTAGCGGCGATCGTAGCTTACACACGAGGTGAGACAGGAGGGAGTTTCTTTACGTCACGAGTAGTAAAGAGATTCCTGGAAGGGCCAAAAAGAATAGCGCAACCAAAGAGGATGCCGCCTCCGGCATGGAACCTCAACATAGTCCTTACGGAACTTATGAAGGCGCCCTTTGAGCCCATTCACAAGGCCTCCCTTCAAATGCTAACAATGAAGACAGCCTTTCTGGTGGCAATAACATCACTGCGCAGAGTAAGCGAGCTGCAAGCGCTAATGCTGCAAGAGCCCTACATCCAGATACACAAGGACAGAGTCGTAATGAGAACGGACCCACACTTCATGCCAAAGGTGGTGTCAGCATTCCATATAAATCAGACAATTCAAATACCAAGTTTCTTTCAGAACCCAGCAACAAGCGCAGAAAGGGCACTACTCACTCTAGACGCTAGAAGGGCGGTGATGCACTACATCGAGAGAACCAAAGAACACAGGAAAACCAAGCAGTTTTTTGTGTCCTTCGCAACGAGCTTCCTGTGTGGACCAGTGACAAAAGGCACCATCGCACGATGGATTGCACTAACAATACAATTCTGCCACAAACAGGCAGGGCAAGAACTATCCGAGGGGCCACGGGCCCACTCCACAAGGAAGAAGGGAGCAACAATTGCCTTTCTGGCAAATACACCCATTCAAGACATATGCCTGGCGGCAACATGGGCTTCGGTGCACACGTTCACCAAGCACTACTGCGTGGATATACAGATGAACAAGGAAGCACAAGTAGGACAGAAGGTGCTCCAACATATATTCAACGACCAACGCTCATCTTCCACCCAGCCGCCACAGAGATAAGAAACCGCTACAAAATTTATGCACAGCATAGTGAATCCAGAAAGATTCACGCTGCAAAACGAATAGTTTCTTACCTGTCGGTGTAGTTTTGCAGCTTGAAGATCTTTCTGGATTCACTAGCGAACCCACCCACCTCCGCCAGGAAGATGAGGCAGGAGAAAAAGGTGGAAGGACAAAGACTAAAATAACAAGATAATACTGAAAGGATATATAAAAAGGGAAATTACTAAAACGCCTAGGGTTAAAAAAAAAAAAGAGAGAGGAAGGGAAAAAAAACCCCAAGATGGCACCCCAAAGGTGGGACTTCCGCAGGAAGCACGCCGACGTCACGAGAGGTACACCAAATGGTGGGACGTCGACGCCCACCTGGGCTACGAAAAAAACAAAAAAAAACAAAAGAAAGACTTCGAATCCGGACCCAACTACCAGATCGCGGAATAATGCACAGCATAGTGAATCCAGAAAGATCTTCAAGCTGCAAAACTACACCGACAGGTAAGAAACTATTCGTTCTCCTGCAACATAACCCAATAAACAAGTGTCTAAGGGTGTTCGAAAATGTAAACACGTTTCCTGCTTGTGAATGGAATGTTAATCACATTGATTAACCTGTAGAGTAATAATTTATCTGTAATGCATATAACAACTGTCTTTGTGAAATTGATTTACTCTAGTATTTGCCACATAACAGAGCAAAGAAATCCCCATCCTACGCAACGAGGTGCTGGTAGCTTGGCTTCAGGGGCAGTGCTTTCTTGCTGGCATGGTTGAATGCTTTTACCTAACCCTTTCTTCAGTTTCCCCTCATTCTCAGGATTCTTCTGAATGGCAAGACCAAGCCACGTTTTCCGATACTGATAGTCCCAGCATGACCACGCCAATTTTGGTGCACATACGTAGTTTATTTAGCCTGGCATTTGCCTACACCACAAAGACTCACCCGAAACAACTCTTGAAGAAGAATAGACAAGTCCTAAATCACAACTTGAAGGCACTACACCTGACTACTTGGTACATAACCACATAGATTTCAGACACTTAGACATCATCTTGGCAGACCACGGGGCAGTACTAGTGCAAGAAAGTGTGCCTGTGACAACCATGACGTATACTTTGGTGGATGTGTCTAACCCTCATAGCTCACTCAGCCCAAGTTTTTCTATACTTCCTTCAAGGTATTTTTTGTATTACCTTTTCCTCTTTGGAGGTTAATTTCGGACCAGACCAGGCGGGCTACTGAACCTTCGGCGGCAGATCTCAGTTTGTGGCAACATTTAACAAATGCTCCAGGCCAAGCAAGGGTCTGCTTTGTCAACAAAAACTCCAGCCACTGAGGTGCCATTTAGGTTGATTTAGGATACGACGATTTAAAGAGATAACTTTCGTCTTCTTACGGTTCATCTCCAACCCATTGTCCTCTGCGTATGTTCCCAAACAATTAAGTGATCTCTGCAGATCTGTCCTGGTGTAATAGGCAATAGCAGGTCATCTGCATTCAGGATGTTGGACAGCGGGTGCCCGCATATGCCCAGGGAATGTAATACCAACTTTTCTACATCTGTAGAAATGTCCGCAATGTAAAGATTAAGAGGGGCAAAAGCATGCACCCCTGTTTTAGGCCAGTTGAGGTTCTTGCTTCTCTTGACAGATAGGAGCCATCCCCAATCTTGATCTTGACCCAAGTGTCCAAGAAGACCATCCTAATAGACCTTAATAGATTGGGCGGATTTCCCCACTATTGAAGCTTTGCCCATCATTTGTCACATGGGACGCCGTTGAATGCCACCTTAAAGTCAATAAAGCACATATATAGAGGCGTGCCAGTGGCCTTTGCTCTGCTAAGGATGAGGCGGACTGCCATGAGGTTCGTCTATGTTCTTGCTTCTTTGTAATCCCTGTCTGGTTCAGCTGGAGTCTGCGTGTGTCCAGCGCCCATGTTTCTAGGTCTAGAAGTAGCAAGGTTTAAAAATACTTAAGGTCTACATTTAGTTGGGCAATTAACCTGTAGTTGCTTGGTGATGAGGCAGCACCTCCTTTAAAGACTGGGTGGGTAATCAAACCTTTCCCAGCATGGGCCCTTCTGCCAGGATGGTGTTAATCATCCAGGCTAAAAAGCTGGCCCACCGCAAGATACTCTGTTTAAAGTGAGATTGCGGGATTCCATTTGGACATGGGGCGCAATCAGACTAAGATTTCACTCTGATTTTGGTTGTTGCTGCGGCTGTGTACTGTAGTGGCTCAATTACATAATTTACCCTCTTATTCTCCTGAGACCACTCCAGGCCAGCTGCACCATGCATACTTTTTATAAGATGTGACTTCAAGTGCTCAACCCAGCCGTCGTCTGTTACATTTGCGTTGTGAGCTGCCCTTGGACCTGTATCAGTGTAAATGATCATCCTCCAGAATTTCAAGTCTTTCAACTTTGAAACATACATGAGTGTAGCTGTAGAGTTTCTTGTTTGATTCTTTTAACCTTTTTCGGTAACCTTCTCTCCTTTTGCAGGGATTGTACTAGCTCTCGATCCTCTGGGGAACGCCGTAATTGTTTCAGCATTCTGCCAACTTTGACTCTCCTCAGGCGGACAGGTCTTTGCATTACTGGGGCCTTACGGTGCCCAAGGTGCGCCCCCTTGTTCACACACTTCGCAGGGTATTTAGTTGTCAAGCAATTAGTAAGGGTTTCCCAGGCTGATATCGGGTCGGGATCCCATTGGGCAATGGACTTGAGGGATTCCACATCTTCTTCCGCCAGATCGTTTACTGTGCTGGAGCTCCACTTAAGATGTTTTTGGTTTTCAGTACGGACATCTCCCAGCAGAACTGTTGCAAGCTTATGTTTGAACTTAGTGATCCCTATCGAAATTACCTGCGGATCAATCAATCAATCAGGAACATTTGTAGAGCGCGCTACTCACCCGCGAGGGTCTCAAGGCGCTGGGAGGGGGGGTGCTGCTACTGCTCGAAAAGCCAGGTCTTGAGGTGCTTCCTGAAGGAGAGATGGTCCTGGGTCAGTCGTAGGGGGGTGGGGAGGGAGTTCCACGTCTTGGCCGCCAGGTAGGAGAAAGATCTTCCCCTGGTGGTGGTTCTGCGAATCCGTGGGACGGTGGCGAGGGCGAGGCTGGCGGAGCGGAGCTGGCGGGTAGGTGTGTAGAACGTGAGGCGGGTATTGAGGTATTTGGGGCCCCTGTCGTGGAGAGACTTGTGGGCGTGGGTGAGGAGTCTCAAGGTGATCCTCTTGCTGACGGGGAGCCAGTGCAGGTCTCTCAGGTGTGCAGAGATGTGGCTGTGTCGGGGAATGTCCAGGATGAGTCGTGCACATGCGTTCTGAATGCGCTGGAGTCTTTTCTGTAGTTTGGTGGTGGTCCCAGCGTAGAGGGCATTCCCGTAGTCCAGTCGGCTGGTGACGAGGGCCTGGGTGACTGTCTTCCTGGTTCCAGTGGGGATCCACCAGAAGATCTTTCGGAGCATGCGGAGGGTGTTGAAGCAGGAAGATGTAACGGCGTTGACTTGCTTGGTCATCGTGAGGGAGGAGTCAAGGGTGAATCCCAGGTTGCGTGCGTGGTCTGTGGGCTTGGGGGCGGTGCCCAGAGCAGGGGGCCACCAGGAGTCATCCCAGGCGGAGGCGGATGGTCCGAGGATGAGGACTTCCGTCTTGTCTGAGTTCAGCTTCAGACGGCTGAGCTTCATCCATTCCGCGACGTCTTTCATTCCTTCCTGGAAGCTAGCACTGGCGGTGGCGGGGTCGTTGGTGAGGGAGAGGATCAGTTGGGTGTCGTCGGCATAGGAGATGATGTTCTTTGATGGTGGTCTTTGTCCTGGCAATGGGTGATTTTAAAGTCCACCGCCCGATTGTATAGTGGATAGTTTACCATTGTGTAACCTAGGTAGGATACTGATTTGCTGGATGACCTGGTCCATGTTGGTGGGATGTCACCTGGCATGCAGCCTTTTAGGACTATAAGGCAAGATAACTCGCACGTTCTGGCTACATTTTCCTCCGATCTTATCTTGTCACTTGTAACATGGCAAACTCTTGTCTGGGAAGGGCCCAATTGCCTCAATATGATCCTCACTTGATTGACGGAACAAGTTTAAATTAAAATCCCCAGTTACTAGCCAGCACGAGGTGTAACACATGTTTTTTGCTGCAGCATGTATGTGACAAACTTATCTGCTGTTGCGGCTTTCCTCTTTGAATTGATATACACATTCACAAGCATCAGGGATTCACATGGACACCAAGCCCAACTATCAAGGTGCAAGGCCAGAAGCCAAGGTCATTCATTTTGAATTCCATGATCTTTGCAGGCAGGTTGGAGTTGACATAAACTGGTAGGCCGCCCTTTTCCCTTCCAGAGAGGCTGCTTTTCTGAGTCGGTTTACTGTATTCTAAGAACCCTATAAGCGTAACGCTGACTTAGGTCCATGTTTGCTGTATCATTATTATATCATATGAGCTCAGATAGTCCACTGCGGAGGGGGCTTTGATTTTTGCCTGCAGACCCCCTATATTCCAAGAGCAGAGGGGTAACCCACTCCATTCATTGGCAACAGGTTGAGCCACTATTCAATCTTTACTGATTGTTTCCTTGGACAGGGCAGGCGACAACCATCTCTAGCCATTTCGGGACTCTTGCATTCTTATAATCCTTCGCTGCTCGATAGGTCCCTCGTTGCTCATTTGAACTGTAAAACTGTATTACATTGCAGCGCTTGAAGGTTGAACGATGGGCGGATGGCCCCCCCACAGCACCTCTCAGAACAGATGTTGAAGGGTCTGTCTCCTCGGCAAAATGCTGCTGCTGTATCAGCGGGTGAACACTATCATTTCTTCATCCCAGGACTTCAGCAGCCTTTTCCTCTCTAGGAACTTGGCTGGCAGATCCGGTGTGGAAAACGTAACGAGCATGAATTCTGAAATCTGTCTTCCTCCAACTGGTAGGAACTTTATGAAAAGAATACCTTCTGATACCACATGATCCAGGCCTGGTAATGCCCTTATCAATGTAAGTTTTTCAAACAAATAAGTGAAACACAAGGATATCTAGGGACCAAGGGTATTTAAGGCTATAAGGAACAAGGGTACCTAAACACTAGATAAGAATAAGTAGTACTCTGGGTGCAAAAATAATAATGCCCAGGAAATATCCGATCAATTGTTGTAAAATAGTTTATTATTGTATGAAAGTAAAATTGGTTTGTAGGAGTAGGTACCCCTATGGGGTGCACCTTAACAGGTATCACAAAAACACACAGGCAAAAGAAGTTTTGTGACATCAAGAGTTACATAAAATCAAAGTCACACTTATGCCAAAGACAACACTACTGCACCCAAGAATCAATGTTGCATAATCATATGGTTCAGAGTGATTTGGTTGAAGACGTTTCGATCCACTAAACATATGGGGTCATCATCTCGACAATACAATGTTGGCCTGGCTACATAAATCAATATGAAAATAAGTAAATACAAAATAGAACCGAAATCACATGACCGCACAGAGATCTACTCTAGCTGAGTGTCCTTACATCCACTCCGTGTGTGTCCAGAATGGGAATCCGGGGGACACTAGCGCTAATTGATCTAGCGTAGATAATTGGGTAGAAAGCAATGCAAGTGTTCAGAAAAACAGGACAATGCCCAGACTTCACAATCAAGGGCTCGCTGGCACAAATGTAGGTCAATCCGTCACAATTTGGTCAGAGACCTGCTCTCCCCCCGCAGCATCACTGTTGCTGGTTTGCTCTGGGCGCTGCTGCTGCTCACGTAGGTGTTGAGGCCCTCCTCCACCTGCAGGCTCCTGACTGCGCCTCATCCCTGGTGGCCCAGTGGGAGAGCCTTGCTCTTCTTCTACCCGCTGTTGTCTGTGTCTGCCTTGTGCCACCTTTCTTGTTTTCGGTCTCTCTTGTGTCCGTGTCTGTCTTTGTGCCATTCTCTGTTTTCTGTCTCCTTATGCCCGTTTTCTGCATCCTCTCAGTCTTCTGATTTGTATTTTATTCCTCTCTGCCTCTCTCTGTCATTTTTGTGCCTGTTTTCTGCCCTGTCCGCCACTGCTGCCCTCATGGCCCCCCCCTTCCTTTTTTCCGCCTTCCGCTTCCAGAGTCTCCCAGCTGTGCTTCCCCTCCCCCTCCCCTACTTAATGGCGGCGGCTGTGTGGCGGATGTACGGCCGCCCAGCGGACTCGCCGCTGGCGTGCCAAAGGCAAGCCCATCTGAGCTCGTCCGCTACCTGACCACAGCCAGCGCCAGGGACCCTGGTTCTCCGACCATCGGCCGCTACTGCTCAGCTGCCCTCTTCTCACTCAACCCCGGAAGAGACAACAACTGCCAGAGATCGACACCGAACACCACCCACGGCCAGTTCTCCTGCCGACACTGCCGATAATCCTTCACCATCAACAGCCCTGCACAGACCGCTGAACCCACGACAGACGCCCGCACCACCGACACCCTGATGTGCATGCTCCTCAACTTACGTGCCCTCCACAGACACGCCACGGAGATCTGGGATCTGCTCGACACCCTCTCGACAGACGTCGCCTTCTTCACGGAAACATGGACCAACGCCACCTCCGCCCCTGACATCGCCACCGCCATCCCTGACGGATACAAGATCCAAAGAATGGACCGCCCCCACCGCCCAGGAGGAGGACTCGCCATCGCACACAAGAGATCCCTCCAACTCTCCACCTCCAGCACTAACAAACCCCTCTCCAACACAGAGCACCTCCACTTCTAGATCCAAACCAGCCCCAGAACCATGCTACGCGGGACCCTCGTCTACAGACCCCCCGGGCCTCGCGCCTCTTCCGCCACCACCATTGCCGACCTCATCGCACCACACGCTATCGCCTCCACGGACTACATCCTCATCGGAGACCTGAACTTCCACCTCGAAAACCGCAACGGCCTCGACTCCATCACCCTCCTAGACAACCTCGGACTGAAGCAGCTAGTCACCACCCCACCCACAGAGCCATACACACCCTCGACCCCACCTTCGCAGGAGGGACAAACATCCACTTCAGCCACACCACTCAACCCTCTGGACAGACCACCACTGCGTACACTACAGCTTCAACACCACCATCGCCACCCAAACCCGCCCCGAAGGAACTGGAGCAAGGTCACAGAAGAACACCTCAACACCACCTTCCTCCACGACCCCCCCTCTGCCACGACCGATGGCAACTCTGCAGCCAAAGAACTACACCGCTGGATCTCCAGCTGCGCCAACAAGCTTGCACCCCTCCTCCACCACGCCAATCAACGCCCCCTGAAGGCCGCCTGGTTCATCACCGACCTCCAAGAAGCCAGGTGCTCCTGCAGACGCCTTGAAAAACTCTGGCAGAACAAGAAAACCACCAAAGAACTGAACAACTAAAGGAACGCCATGATCGAATACCACCAGCGCATAAGAGCCACCAAGAGGACTTTTATCAAGAGCAAAATCCACTCCAATGCAAGTAACACAAAATAACTCTTCCACGCCATACAGCAGTTCACCAAACCCCCCAGCGAAGCTACGGACGGCACTCCATTCCAGGACCTCTGCCACAAGCTCAGCACCTACTTCTACCTGAAAACCAAGGCCCTTTACGACAACTTCAGTGAACAGACTCCTGAACCCCACCCCCCTCTCCACCACCGACAACCGCCTGACCATCACCACCTGGAAACCTGCTACCATTGAAGACACCACCAAGACCATGAAGAACATCCACTCAGGAGCCCCCATGGACCCCTGCCCACCGCACATCTACCACAGAGCTGCCGGCGCCATAGCGCCCGAATTAGGACGGACCATCAACGCCTCCCTCGAATCCGGCATCTTCCCCAACGACTGGAAGCGGGCAGAAGTCAAGCCCCTCCTCAAGAAACCCTCGGCCAACCCGACGGATCTGAAAAACTACCAGCCCATGTCTCTCCCTCCCTTTGCCGCCAAAGTCAACGAGAGATTCACCAATGCACAGCTGACCACCTTCATCGAAGAGAACGCCATCCTCGACTTGTCCCAGTCCTGTTTTCGCAGCAACTACAGCACCAAGACCGCCCTCCTCGCCGCAACTGATGACATTCGCATGCTCCTCGACTAGGGCCCCACTGCGGCCCTCATCCTACTAGACCTCTCCGCAGCCTTCAACACAGTCTCACACCACACTCTCGCAGCCAGACTCCACGACGCCGTACACGAGGAACTGCCCTTGACTGGATCTGCTCCTTTCTCTCCGACAGCACCCAAAGGACCAGACTTCCTCCTTTCTTCTCCGAACCTACAGAGATCAACTGTTGGGTGCCCCAAGGATCCTCGCTCAGCCCCACGCTTTTCAACATTTGCATGGCCCCCCTCGCCGTCATCGTCAGACAGCGTGGACTCAGCATACTACGACACCCAGATCATCCTCTGTCTCACAAAGAACCCGGAAGACACCAGACTCAGCTTTCAAGAAGGAATGAAAGACGTCACAGCCTGGGTGAGCGACAGCTGCCTAAAACTGAAATCGGAGAAGACTGAGGTCCTCGTCCTTGGTCCCTCCCACATGGCGTGGGACAGCTCCTGGTGGCCCCCTGCCCTCAGAAACCCACCCAAGCCCAGAACCTCTGCATCATTCTTGACTCCTACCTCACCATGACCCGCCAGATCAACGCCGTAGCCTCGACCTGCTTCAACTCCCTCCGCAAGACCTTCAAGTGGATCCCCCACGAATGCTGAAAGACCGTCACCCACGCACTCGTAACTAGCAGACTGGACTACGGTAATGCCCGCTACACAAGCTCCAAACCATCCAGAACACTGCAGCCAGACTCGTCCTCTGAACCCCACAACACGAACACATGACCCTGCACCTACGAGACCTCCACTGGCTCCCCATCGAGAAGAGAGTAACCTTCAAGCTACTCACCCACGCCTACAAATCCCTCCACAACATCGGACCCAAATACCTCAACGAGAGAGTCTCCTTCCATGTACCCAAAAGGAATCTCCTCTCCGCCGACCTCGCCCTAGCAGAAACCCTGCGCATCCTCAGAACCAGAGTGGTTGGAAGAGCCTTCTCCTACGTCACGGCAAAGGCCTGGAACGAGCTCCCAGTCAACATCAGACGCTCCCCTACTCTGCACACCTTCAGGATGAGCCTCAAGACCTTAAACTGATCCGGAGCTGGACTCCCCCTCTCTCCCCCACCCCCACCCCAAGCGCCTTGAGACCCTCACGGGTGAGTAGCGCGCTTTATAAACGCCTGATTGATTGATTGATTGAATTTCCCCTGTGTGAAAGAATTGAAGGTTGCCAAAAGGGCGGGATGTGCCTGGTACTACAACGGGCCAGCCACCCAGATGTGCTGGCTTGTAGTGGTCCCGTTTTTCTGAACACATACATTGGTTTCTAGACTACTATCTACACTGAATATAGGTAGTTGGGACCTTTCCCTGTCAGAGCGTTGTGAGTAAGGCATCAGATTTTTTTAATACTTCTTTTCCGGACCGGTAGCCAATGTAAGGAACGCAGGTGAAGAGAGGATGCAACCCCGGATGGAATATTGCAAAGGAGACAGGCTGCGGTGTTCTGCACAACTTGTAATTTTGATTACTGGGTCTCATTTGTTGAGGCCAATAGGGCATTGCCATAATCCAAACGGCTAAAAACAAACAAGTTTTTTCCGGTCGAGCCTTAGCGCAGCGCGCATGCGCTGCTCTAAGGATATGGCCTCTTGGAGCTGACCAGCACTTCACGTACAAGAGAGCAAGCTTGTGCTCGAAGTCCTGACATTCCATTGGCCTATGTGTGCGTCTTCCTTAAAAGACAGCACGCAAGTGGGTAAAGGCGGGCACATCTGTTTTCAATTATCTTGCCCAGATGCGGGCGTGATAATTGAAAACAAATGGGCTGATCGCTCTCCCAAGCGCATGCGCACCACTCGCGGGCTTTCTTCATCCGTTGCCGCCCTCGCCACCCCCGACCCCTTTGCTCTCCGCTTTCTGGCTGAGGATGCATTTTTCATTTGACTTGCATGCTGTGGCTGGCAGGTCCATCCTTATATATGTAAAAGAGATTAAAAACTGATATCAGTGTCAGTTTGGTTGGCTCTCGGCTAGTAGGGCAATAGATAAGTGCACTTAGAACCAGGTCTCTCTATTGTCATTTTTCTGACCCTGACTTCAGTCCTTCCTTTTGGTTGAGTGCAGTTTAGCAAAGGCCATTTTTGGGAGATGTTCTAAGGTTTTTCTTACTGGTGGAGGCTCCATGAGACTGCATTCCTCTCCTCTAGCATCATGTTACACGCACAGCAGCAGAGGCATTTATGGGGGTTCCTTATGGTTCACCGCCTTACTGGTCACTTAATCATTCATCCTGTCACCAGGTTCAGGATATGTCGTGAGTATAACGTAACCTTAGTGTCACGATTCGATGCAGCGCACGTCTTTCTGTAAGCGCGTCAATGTTCTTACTCACGGGGAAGGGGGTACAGAGTTACCACTACAATGTTAAAGTCCCCACATTTCCAACCCAGAGGGCGTTACCCCGCTTCTTAGAGCGACCGATCTAGGCAGGCAGGGGACAGAGCCATGCGACAGCGAGATCTGCTCAGGAGGACTCATGTTGCAACAGGGGTCCTGCTCGTGCGTGCAGATATGGCGGGAACTCAGAAGCTTTCCATGTGCAACGCTCGAGAGACTTAATGAAACTTATATGAACGTAACGGAGGAAAAGTGTGCACGAGCGCATGTTGACATTGCGCAAGATTCACCTTGTTTTTGTGGGCAAATATCTGTTGGTCGGACTATTAAAATGCTTTTGGAAACAGGGCTTATTACACTCTGCCGGTGCAGGGGGGGGGGGGGCGGGGTAACATCATGAGTGTGAAATTCTGCACAGGGCGACAAGAGCAAAACATTTCCACCGAGTAAAGAATCACCTGATAATTATATTTTACACGGATCATCCTGTGCAATCGAGGGTGCAAAAGAGTCCGGTCTAAGGTGCAGCACAATGCATATAACCGAGCGCCTAGACAGAACGCACATTACTGGAAACACCCGGGTCCCAGTGCCCCCTTTTGGTCACAAGGGCGCTGCTTACTTGCCCCTTGTTATGACTGACGGGCAAACGTCAGTTGCCTGGGTTTTATTTACCCTTTGTGATCCTGCTGGGGTTTGCTCATATGTTTGCCGCGAGACATTCTTGCTGTGCACGCCCAAGGCGACTTTTTGCACACTGTCATTTTCAACAAGTGCCCTGGTTGGGTTGCTTCCCTGTGACCCATTCATCCCCCCTCCCCCACCACTTTATGCTCACACAAACTTTGTAAGGCAAGTTACGTACGAGGCAGTTTCTGACGCTGTGCATCATATATGCTTTTTGCGCGTGAGCCGTTTGCGCTTTTCGTAGGCGCTTCTTTTGTTGTGGGGAGGAAAATGGTTTGCCATTGGGCCTCCGCGCCTCGAGGGAGGGAATTGATTAGAGAGCAGACTTCCCTGGCAGTGGCCACGGACAGGATCACCGTCAGGTGGTACTAGCTGACAAGTGTCACACAGCCAACTTTGTGTTTGTTTTTTTATCCAACACCACTTTGCCCACCATGGAGTGCCGTTGTGTTTTTAGCACTAGGCAAATGGGTTTAAAAAATCCCAGTTTATATTGTGGTTGACAGGGTCAGATTGACCTACAGGGCAACCCGGAGGTCTGGTCTAACAGGTCAGTATTTGGGCCGTTTTTTACACTGCTGTACAACAGAGCTTAAACACATTGTAAAAGCCAATAGCTCTGGCAAAACACTTATAAGATCCCAAAGGCGAGACCTATTGGATATGCTTGAGTGAGTGGGAGGAATGCTAAACAAGCATTTGCAATGCAATAAGTCTCGCATTTATGCAAGTTTAAGCATTGTCGTTTGCAATGTCAATAGCTCAAACTCGCGTAAGTGCGAGACCTACTGCATTGCAAATGCTTGTTGTAACTCAGGAGAAGCAACATTGTCGTGGTGTCACAAGTGGAAGCTTTTTCAGTATTCTACACTAGCCATAGTTGCTGCTTATTTATCTTATGCAACTAACAACCATTGGCAAAGCCAATAGTCCTGACTTTTCGGTATGATGTTACTTGTCGTATCATACATCTGGATGCAGTGACAGAAACAACAAAAATCTAGTCTGGTGGCTCACTGTCAACCACAGATATATAGCTTACATGTTTTTAAGCCACGCCCTTAATTACATCGTCCACGCCCCTTTGAGATACACCCAGTTTTTTCATCCCAATTAAAGCCCTGCATTCATGTATAAGTTAATCATGCTGATAACTGTGTAAAATGCACGCAAGGCATATGTGCCAGTCACACCCATGGAATGCTTACTTTTCCTGTGGCTTCCACTGGGGACTTGTTATGATTTTGGTCATGAAACGAACGCAGCTCCCTCTGGTTTCAGCAGCGGGGTTTGTCCACCTGTTGCAGTCTCTGCCTGAGGGAAGCCCCACCCCTCGTGTCTGCCAAAGAAAAGGCTGTGGTCTGTGAAGAAGCACAACATGGGGTGGGGGCAGTGCTGAATAGAGATGCACCGGCTTTGGCCTGAAACAAAACTCCAACAGTGTTCCTGGAAGCACCCCTCGAGCTCAAAGGGAGCCCACTTGTTCTCCAGACCAGTTGAGAAATCAGAAAAAAAGACCCTCCTCCCACCCCGCCTCTCCCCACTGCCACCCCTTTCACTCTGGCAGAGAGAAGCACCTCAAAGAAACCGCCATTTCATTTTATTCTGAAATGATGGCATAATGGTGGAGAAGGCGTGGGGGCCTTTTGTCCACGCCCTCTGCGTCTCTGCTTTGTGGGGGGAATTAGCATACTACTGGGAATTGTCTGTGTGTGAGAGGGGGCACACCAGATACTTCGGACAACCCCCTCGAGTTACACATTTATTTTACAATATCCAGGCTGGCTAGGCATAACAGTCCTGACTTTGGAGGTCTTTGTTCAAGGCAGGGTCTGAAAAGGGATCCCACTAACCCGAGAATACCTTCAAAACAATGGTATTAACATGTGCTTTCTCTAGGGGCTGCTGCCTTCGTAGCACTGAAAAAGAAAGTATGCTATCTGACGAGGTGTCGAAGCGCTTTTCGGCACGCAGCACGCTACTCCGGAACCCAAAGAGGATTTAGTGGTGAATTGGTGTATCGGCCATAGAAATCAAAGACGGACGGCTCTGGTGGGTTTTTATCCTTTCCATTACAGGCTACAACCACAGAGCTAGGGGGCGCCCCCTGGCACACACAGTGATTTATGGTCGCACTAAAACATCCTTCTTGAACTGTACAGCATGGGACGGGTCCTCAGAGGGCAGGGGCGCGTTTGTTCCCACCGATGTCTTCTTGCACGCGGCCTTCCATGTATGTATGTATGTATGTATGTTCTTATATAGCGCTCGACTTACCCTTGGGCATCTCGGCACTTGCATTGGGAACCCGTCCATCACACGGTATCTGTGACAGTTTGGGGAGCAAATAAAAGCACATCTTATATTTTTAGATTGTTTTTTAGCTCGGACGTAACCCGTTACCGTGTTTTACATAAAAACACAAACTACAAGATAAAATAGCAAATTTAAGGTTTCAGTGGTGCATGCACAAGGTTATTGTTTACATGTATGTGACATTTTGGGAAAGTTGAAACAGATCAGGGTGGCACACGATAAAAGGTCCCTTGTTCAAGGTGCGAGCGCCATGGGGTGGGTTTCGGCTGTGCAACAAGCAGTATAAATTCATAGTCCTTGCCACGCGAGCTTACAAGATACACCTGGGTGTGATCAGCTGTCTCAGGAGTAGGACGGATCACTTTCTGATGGGCGTCATTCCAATATTAAGACATTGCCACTCCCTGCCTGTCTTTGTATTGCATCTACGTCACCTGTTCAAAGACCCAAACTTCAAATACAACAAGCGCGGTGTGCGCGCACTGCAAGGAATGTGAGGTATGCAGCTGGCACCCGGCCGCGCTGCTGCTCGCTCCCGAGCTCCCTAGGCCAGGGGAGAGAGAAGGCGGGACATGCACCCGCCTTTGGCCAATTGCGTACTGTCTTTCTTAGAAAGACGCACGCAAAGGCCAATAGCGCGTGAGCAAAAAAAAACACACGCGTGTGGTCCAAGTTGAAAGTCCTTACTAGAAGCCTCGCAGAGCAGCGCATGCACGCTGGCTCAGGTGAAACCTAAAAAGGCTCTTCTCAATGGGCGCATTGTTTGGAAGCAGGAACCTGAGATGGACAAAACCTGCTCTTTCATGGTAAGGGGTTGGTCAAGACGGACTCTCAAGTTCTTGACTACCTGTTTGGGCATTGGAGCTGCGCCAAATTCAGAAGCCACCAATCGTGCAGTATATGGAGTACTTCAAGTGCTGTGGAAAGACATGTCTTATTTCTGTTAACACTCTCGAAGGCGTGTACTCCGAGAGGCACGCTGAGGTAAACAAAAAGACCAGAACTCCGAGTCCCAGGATGCTGCATGCAGCAAAAGTCTACTCTGTGTACTCAGAATAACGGTAACCTGCAGGTAATTGAGTGCAGTGCGGGTCTTTCGAAGTGACATATTCAGCATTCTTTGCTCATTTAGATTTGCTACAGAAGTTGGCCTATTAAGCATTGTTCGCTGGCTACTGCAGTGCCTCGAGAGCAGAAGGCATATATTACTTTCATTTCTTCTAACACTCATTTCTTCTATCTTTTCGTACATCAGAAAATCGAGAATAATACTATTTGGTTTGCAAAAAGGTTTCATTGGACTGCCAAATGTTCAAATACAAAGGCTGAGAATATTTTAGCTTTCTTTCTCCAAATACTGAGCTGACATTATTATTACTGAGCACGTGTTAATATCTTCGGTATTTCAGTGCGTGACAACAAGAAGATATTATCTTAAGCTCAGAATGAACAGGGGGTTTATCTCACATGGGTGTCGTAATTACTGTTTTATTTTCCACTTGTGTGAGGCACATGCGGTTTATCTCACACTCAGCACGACAATAAGTTGTTTGTCTAGTCCTGGGTTTCGCAATATGGGCTTTATTGCGCACTGTATGTGACAATATCATATTTATCTCCACCAGTGTTTGACAACACAAGGTTCATCTCACCCAATATCTAACTGTACGAGATTTGTTAGCAACTGTTTGACAAACTGTGAGGTTAATGTGTAGCTAAATCTGGCAATAAAAGTTGACCTCAAGGCAATAAGGGGATTTTTTCAAACCGTGTGGCAACATGAGGTTTATGTTTGTCAGAGCGTGTTTGTGACTGCAGCGCATTTATTCCCCCCATGCCCCATCCCTCCAGTGTGTAACAATACAAGGATAATGCCACTTGTGTTTCATAAATACATTGTTTGACATCCGGGGGTGAAAACAATAGGTTTATTTCACTGCTGAGTCTTATTTATTCCATTATCAAGCAGGACTAGACATCCCCAAACTCAAATAAAAAGCCTGGACTTAGGCAGCACATCACTCATGGACCTGGAAAACTTGGCAGCTATGAGTTGAGGGACACATTATAGCTTACCAAGGACACAGAGGGGCTTGGAGCCCTCCAATTCCTTACCATTGGTTGCCTTTCCTGGCTCTCATTTTCCTACCATTCATTTTGCTTTTGCCCTGACCCACGGGACTCTGCTTCATTTGCCGCTGGCCTTACCTGGTGCTCCTTGTGTTGTGTGCGCTTCGCTCTCCTGAGCTCTCCGTCCCCCGCCGCCGCTCTTGACAACAGCGGCCGCTGTGTGGGGACGCTTCCACCTGCTCTGCACTACAACTCCCAGCAGCCCGAGAGGGGGAGAGTCCAGCCATCAGCGTTTCCCGCGCCAGGAGGCGCTTAAAGAACAGGCACCTCCTCGGCAGAGCGGGTTGCTTTTGCCCTGACCCACGGGACTCTGCTTCATTTGCCGCTGGCCATACCTGGTGCTCCTTGTGTTGTGTGCGCTTCGCTCTCCTGAGCTCTCCGTCCCCCGCCGCCGCTCTTGACAACACCGGCCGCTGTGTGGGGACGCTTCCACCTGCTCTGCACTACAACTCCCAGCAGCCCGAGAGGGGGAGAGTCCAGCCATCAGCGTTTCCCGCGCCAGGAGGCGCTTAAAGAACAGGCACCTCCTCGGCAGAGGGGGTTGCTTTTGCCCTGACCCACGGGACTCTGCTTCATTTGCCGCTGGCCATACCTGGTGCTCCTTGTGTTGTGTGCGCTTCGCTCTCCTGAGCTCTCCGTCCCCCGCCGCCGCTCTTGACAACAGCGGCCGCTGTGTGGGGACGCTTCCGCCTGCTCTGCACTACAACTCCCAGCAGCCCGAGAGGGGGAGAGTCCAGCCATCAGCGTTTCCCGCGCCAGGAGGCGCTTAAAGAACAGGCACCTCCTCGGCAGAGCGGGTTGCTTTTGCCCTGACCCACGGGACTCTGCTTCATTTGCCGCTGGCCATACCTGGTGCTCCTTGTGTTGTGTGCGCTTCGCTCTCCTGAGCTCTCCGTCCCCCGCCGCCGCTCTTGACAACAGCGGCCGCTGTGTGGGGACGCTTCCACCTGCTCTGCACTACAACTCCCAGCAGCCCGAGAGGGGGAGAGTCCAGCCATCAGCGTTTCCCGCGCCAGGAGGCGCTTAAAGAACAGGCACCTCCTCCGCGTCGCGGGACGCGCGCGGGCGGCGCCGGGCTAAGCCCGGGCAAAGGGCGGGCCGTCTGTGGCCGCAGGAGGCCGGGCTGGGCCGCACCTCTTAGCTGTGGATCTTGGGTCAGTCTGGACTAACTTACAATGGTCACTGACATTTTTATTTGTATTTCTCAGTCTTAAGCTGTGCATAGAGTGTGTATTCTTTTATCTATATTGTTCGGATTTTAGGTATTTGTGTTAGGGGCTCCCTATTGCAACATACTAGCTGCTAGGTTTCATTGGACTCATGGGGAAACATTCTAAACCTACAGCAAGTCGCCCTATGACTAGACAGCTAGCCAATTCCAACCCGCCGATCCCTAGTCTCACAGCGATAGATAAAATGCTGCAGAAGACAATTGGGGTGGTGGCTACAGCCATAGAAAATACCGAAAGACGGCTGTCCATCACCCCAGCATTTACTTTGGCCCCCCCTTCTGATGGATTGGCTGATTTATCGTCATATCAGGTGGACCCAGAAGCTATGTCATCTATGTTGCCCTCGTTTACCCAATTACTGTGCGCTCAGGCGCTACTAGACAAGCCTGAACAAGAGGAAGTTGGCCCATCATCATCTTCTTTCGTTTCTATAGTGGCCCCCACGAAGCAGGCTAAGCCAAGAAAAAAAAAAAAAAATCTAGAAAAAGGAGTTTTTTTCCAGCCCCCCCTGCAGACGGTCCTGCTCCATCGGCCTTGACCCATCACCCTCCTATTTCTAACCCTCCGACTTGGGTTACTACTTTATTAACAGACCTACAGTCACATATAGATCAGTCCCTAAACCTCCTTTTAAAAACCCTGTCATCCAAAATTGACAGGCTGGTATCTTTAGTTAATACCAAAGGTATCGGGAAGAAGCACATAAATCATGATCTATTGCATAACTCGGGTAGTACAGAGGGTGCTGGCATCCAAGTAACGTCTAACAACCCCACCCCTCTAGGACTGACAAATTTACCCTCGAATCACACTGCTCCGGTCACAGCCCAGCCTCCAGTGGTGCAGCTAACCGCCCCGTCCCTCCCCGCTGGTCCCCACATGCCCCCGACTTTTCCCCGAGCCCCTATTGTTGTTTCATCACGGGAACAGTCCCTCAGCTGCAGGGACTTAGCTCCACGGAGTACTGACGGGGGTAGGACTATTCCTTCTGGGGGGGGGGAACAGAGCCCCACGGAGCCCGGAAGGTTCCCCTCCCCTTGTACAGCTTCCCCCTGAGGCAGCACCCTATGTGACCGTGCTCACTGGTGTTCCTCCACTATTAAATGGTAAAGGGGAATCTTACTTTGAATTAAAAAATAAAGTCATTCACTGGTTGTCAAAAAATAGACCACTGGAGGGAGCAGGGAGAGGGGAGATCCTCTTTGTTCGGAGGGTTAGCTGGCTAGGGACCCGCCCAAAGGACATTGGTGGGGATTGTGTCCTGATTAATTTTAGGGACCCTAGAGTAGTAGGACATATATTGAAGCTGGGTGGGCACCATAAACCAGGAGCTATCGACACATCGCATTTGGGGTATTTCTACTCCATCCCCAATGTTTTGAACCTGGTGGAACTACCGTATTTTCATCAAGCCTCTCACAATACTTATTTTAATATCCCGGTCGAAAACCGTTTCGATGTACTCTACTCCGTGGACTGACCATCACCCCTGAGGCTCAATAAGGGAAGGCATACGCCAATGGGGGGGAACCAGGGTAGGGAAGTTCCCGGTGCGGAGACGGGTCTTCCCTTGGCCGCACTTGGTACGGAGAGTGGTCCTGGGCCCACCCCTTTTTCACCCTTGAACTCCAGCACCTTGGAGGGACGTCCCGTGCTGGGCCTCCTTGAACACTCTGCTTCCCACCGCTCCCTCTCCTCCTTACCTCTGGCTGTTAGTCTTCCCCGCACACTCATTCGAAGACCTCTAGTAGGGTCTTGGAATGTGGCTGGATTGGAGTCCAAACTCTCTGACCCCGAGTGGGGAGAGCTAATGGACAATTACGACATCTGCATATTCCAAGAAACATGGTTACGGTCCATACCACGGAGGGTGGGCTATGCATCGTTTTCGGTCCCAGCAGTCCAAGGGGCGAGAGGCAGACCATCGGGGGGGTTAGTAGTATGGGTTGCAACACACTTGGGTTGCTCCGTAAAGCTATTAGACCCAAAGTCCCCCGACATTCTGGGTCTGATACTTACTTTCCCTGCTAGTTATTCGCTGGTAGTAATAAATGTCTACCTGCGTCCCCACCCGGTACAGTTGGGCCTGTCGATTTTGGGCGCCCTGGATGATGTACTACATTCTCTTCCGCCTGCGTCCCATAAACTAATAGGTGCAGATTTTAATTGTCATTTCGAACCCCTTCCTGGGATCCCCTCCCCCACCTGTGACGAGGATGAAAGTTATGTAATCCCAGACCCTATTATCTATCCTGCCAAACGTCTTTCCCCTCTAGCCCTTGAGATTAATAAGCTTACCTTTGCACATTCCTTGAGGGCTTGCAATGGTAGACTCTGCCCGGACGTGCCGGGGTCCTTTACTTTTAATAGACCCGGGAGCTGTTCGACTATCGACTACCTTTTGGTGAACATGGAATTCTGGGGCCATTTGGCAGCCTTTTCTGTTATTCCACGGGTCGATAGTGATCACAACCTACTGTCACTGGAATTGGTAAACAAGATTGGTGGCAGTGGAATCCATAAGCACCTATCACCATTAAACAGCGAGAATCTGGTACCAGCGGCGGGTGGTAGACGGATTAGGTGGGCAAGGGTTGCGTCCGATGATTTAAAGCTTGCAGCTATATACAGCAGTGTGACCTGCTCGCTGGAGGCAGTCTTCCACCTTCTGAGCCCCAATGGGGACATTCCGCAGACCCGCCTCCTAGATTTCCAGAACATCCACGGGGATCTCCTTGGCAGCTTGGCTGGCTTTTTTTATAGTCCTACTACCTCAAAACCAAGGCCTCCTAGGCCTGAGCACTGGTTTAATGGTTCTTGTAGGCGGGCTAAGACTGCCCTGATAAAAGAGGTAAAAGAGGGCACCCAGTCTAGTATCCGGACTCCTACAAAAATCTGATCAAGGAGGCAAAATCCGAGTGGGAGGATCAAAGGTGGCAAAATTTAATACAAGCAATTGCAGACCGTGACTCGAGGGCGTTTTGGAACATTGTTCGAACGGGTACGGTAGCCAGTAGCCCTGCAATTATTCCTAATCTCAGTGAGGAGGTCTGGCTTGCCCATTTCCAACCCCTCTTTTCTGTCAGTAAATCTAGGGGAGGTCCCGATCCGGGCACCCCGCTGAATGATATTGCAAGGGACCAGTTGGGCCAGGAAGAACCTGAGAGCCGATCCTTTTCCCTTTCAGAAATAGAATTGGCCCTCAACACCCTATCAGTAGGGAAAGCCCCGGGGCTTGACAGGATCCCTGGTGACCTGTACAGAAGTGATTCAAAAATTTGGGCCCCTTATATTTGTGTATATTTTAATGCCATTCTGCAGGGCCTTAGAATCCCGGAGACCTGGTTGGGTGCAGAAATTATACCCATTTATAAAAAATCTTCCCCTTTGGATCCAGCCAACTACCGCCCCATAAGCTTGATTGATGTTTTACAGAAGCTGTTTGCCCGAGTCCTTTTAACCAGATTGCAGTCCTGGATGGAGGATCACCAAATTCTAACCTCCCTCCAGGCGGGGTTCCGTGCAAAGGTTTCTACCATTGATCAATTATTCAGATTACAGTTGATCTACTGGAAGTCAGTCAGCATGGGTGCTGGTAATCTTTACTTGATTTTTGTGGACCTTCGGTCCGCTTTTGATATGGTCCAAAGGGAAAAACTATGGGCCCTTTTGTTAGAGATGGGTGTTCCCCCTTATCTTTGCCACTTATTCAAACGTCTCCATTCAGGCACCTATGCAAGGGTGAGATATGGGAGATGTGGGGAAATATCTGGGCCATTCCCGGTTGAAAAGGGTGTGAGGCAGGGCTGTGTCCTGGCCCCCACTCTTTTCTCCCTTTTCATCAATGGGTTGATTGAGTATCTCCTGTGCACCGCTAATTTGGACTCCCCTGTCCTGGCGGGGCGTAAGGTTCCGGCCCTAATGTTCGCGGATGACACGCTTTTGTTATCTAAATCTTACATGGGCATCCAGCGTACATTAGAGGCCTTCTGCTCCTTCTGTAAAAACAGGGATTTGGAACTGAATCTATCCAAAACAAAATTTATGGTTTTCGGCTCCAATTCATTTAATTGCCCCCACCCTAAGATGGGAGATGTAGAGCTGGATAGGGTTGCCACTTTTGAGTATTTGGGGGTGACCCTTAATGATAAAATGAAATGGGGGTCCCATTTGGCGAAGGTTAATTTGAAACTAGCTCAATCAGTGGGGGGTATCCTGAAGGTGTATAATAACACCTCTCTTAAACCTTTGGGCCCCCCCATGGAAATTTATAAATCTCAAGCTAGAGGAGGGGCGCTCTATGGAGCTGAACTATGGGGATATTCCATTCCCGCTTCCCTTTCTTCAATTGAGAATTCCTTTATGAGGAGACTGCTGAAACTACCTGTTAGCACTCCTTTAACTCCTTTGAGATGGGATCTGGGTCTGGTTCCCATAGAAGAGATTGCCCTGAATCGTCCTCTCCAGTACTGGAGACGTCTTTGGTCAACGCCCGAGCTGGTAAGCTATAGGCATGATCTTGGAGATATATTGGCAAGGGGAAAATCGGATAAGATCCCTTGGCTTACCTATGTAAAGAACCTCTGCTACTCCATTGGGATGGGGAATTTATGGTCCGCCCCGGAAGAGACATGCCGTGCACTTTCGAAGAAATCATTGCGGGAGGTCTTGAAATCATATCGGAAGGGAATTCTATTCCACTCCCCTCTGGGTAGGCTTACCGACACCTTTCTGGATATTAAGTTTAGTCCCCAGTTTGAAGTTTTTCTGGACGTCATCCAACCACCTTTGGCAAAGAAACTCTTCATTCAGTTCAGACACGGCTCGCTACCGCTGAGGGATCTTACACATAGATGGTCCAATGTTTCGGATCCCGTAAGCATGTGTCCTTTATGTACTACCACCTGCGAAACAGAGTTGCATGTTGTCCTTTTCTGCCCTTTATATATCATTGCAAGAAAAAAGTGGATCGTCCAGTTATGCAAGACTAGGGGTCTTAGGGACCATAAGGAGGTGTTTAGAATTTTGAAATACGATACTACTCCAGTGATAGTGTTTGCAATGGCCAAATTTCTTCTCTCCATGTGGTTTACAAGGTCCAAATGTATGATTCCTGTCACCCAACCCCCCTGATTTTAGTATTGCCATCATTGCTACCACAGAACTCTGAGGTGTAGTGAGTACATTTTTGGCCCTGGATACAATTTTTAAATATTTGTTTTTGTGGAAAAATTCTGTTTCCTCACTGTGTAATTTCTTTTATGTAATAATTTTAATGTTTTAATGGATTACACTATATACAATGTCTATTTAATCATGTTTTAATGTATATTACTATTTATGTCTTTTTATGGTATTTTACCGAAATAAAAGCTTTTGACTGACTGACTGACCATTCATTTTCCTACTTCTTATTGACGTCCCAGCTTGTAAGTCTTGTGTTTGTCCTTCCCATGGAAAATTGCTGCTACACCATCTCTTTGATTGACTGGCATCTCTGCTTCCACTGCTTACTTTTGAAGCACTACTTTTTTCTTTTGTATTAAGCACTCCATTTGAGTGCATGTGTTTATGAGCTGACTCTCACATGCACTTCTCTCATTCTGTACTTGTGTTTTTTCTCTGTTGCCTGTGTGCTTTTCCCTGCCTCCCTTCCTGTTGAACTCACCCGTTTGTTTCTCCCCATTGCCTCCCCATGCCTTATGTGTTCTTCCGTCCATTCACACCCTTTGTTGATTTCCCGCATCCCCCAGTTGTGCCACCTCCTGCTTTAAAAAAATGTTTTTACATGATTCATTTTCATTTTTGTTACTGATCTAACTCAGAGTGGTAGCTAAAAAAAGAAAAAAAATGCCTGGTATTTGCAGGTGCGCATGTCTACAAATTAAGCTGGTGGTCGCATCAGAGCCTTTTTTTAATAAGTTTTAGCCACGCTGTACAGCATCGCAGGTACAACCAATTAACAAGACCTATAGAGGTTCCAAAGGCTAGATCTATGGAAGCGGTTTAGGCTATTCACTATGTTTTTTAGCCATGTTGTATGTGTTTGTGGATGCTGTGCAGTAATGAAAAAAAAGTGGCATGATGAAGTCATTGCTGGCCACATCATGCCATTTTTTTAACTTTACTTTCAGCCTTGCTGCACAGCGTCTATGCTGTACAATGTGGCTAAACAAAACATCGCTCTTGCGTAGGTGAGACCTATTGGATTTACCAGTACTCATTTTCCAATATAGGTAGCTGTGGATTTTAGGCCTTAGATGGCACCTATGGAACCCTAGCAAACTTGCACATTTTTTAATACTAGACACGTGGGGGAATCCAGCATGGGGTGACTCTCACCAAGTTTTCTTTTTACCCAGAATTCCTTGCAAACCTCAAACTTTGACTATAAAACACATTTTCCTCACATTTCTGTGATGGAAAGGTCTGGAATCTGCAGGGAGCCACACACTTTCTTCCACCCAGCATCCCCCCCAAGTCTCCCAATAAAAAATGGTGCCTCACTTGTGGGGCTAAGCCTAATGCCTGTGACCGCAAACTACCCAAAACACAACATGGACACATCACATTTTTCCCCTCAAAACTGACCTTTTTTTCCAAAGTGGGTTGCTGTAGATTTTCGGCCCTAGCTCAGCCAGCACCTAAGGAAACCTTGCAAATCTTTACATTTTTTAAAACTAGACATCTGGGGGATCCAGGGTGGGGTGAATTGCATCAATACCAGGAGGTTTTCTTACCCACAATGGCCTGCAAACCTTACATTTCGCCCGAAAATCATACATTGTCCTTGCATTTCTGTGATGAAAACTTCCAGAATCAGGGGGAATCCACAACATTCTTACTACCCAGAGTTAGCACCACTTGTGCCGATAAAAATGCTGCTTGTGTGGCTGGGCCTAGTGCATGCAACATAAATTAATCAAACCGTGGTCAATGGGAGCTCTTGCAAGGGGGCTGATATTGACCTCGGTTTGATCAATTTGTCACATGCACTAGGTCCAGCCACACAACTGGTGCAACATTTGTATCGGCACAGGGGGGTAATGCTGGGTGGTAGCAGTTAATTTTGTAGATTCCTCCTGATTCCGAAAGTTACCATTATAGAAATGCAAGGAAACTTTGTGATTTTAGGCAAAGTTTGAGGTTAACAGGGCATTGTGGGTAGGAAAACTTCATGGGATCCATGCATAGCACACCACCCTGGACTCCCTTTGAAGTCTAGTTTATCAAATTGTCTGGGTCTGGTACTTCTCTCCAGGTGGCGGCCATCCCAAGCCTTAAAGGTTCAACCATTTACCATGGCAGGTGGGAGGATATTGGGATTTAGCCCCACTGTCCTGACCTATATGGAAAACACATTTCCAAAAGGTATAAAATGTCATCTCTCTTGCCATTGGAATGGGATGTTTTAGTCTGCAGGGGAGCAGAAAGATTGTTGAGGCTTTAGGGGTGAGGGTGGAGCCTGATTTCAGAATGAGCCCTACCCACCCCATTATAATATGTAAAATAAATAGTCCTGTCATGCAGTGGGCTTTCTGCCCCAGGAGCAAATTGGGGATGGGCAGGAATATTGGGTTGTCCCTTTTGGTGTGGGTGTGGGGGCAATGCCAGAGTGCAACTCCCATGACACTTTCTTTTGACTCAAATGCAAAATGCCTGATGTCTAGTGGGGTTACTGCCCTCGGGTGGGTGGGTGCAGAAAGACACTCTTGCCCCTATGAAGTCAGGGGAATGGTTCGAGGCCAGGTTAGGCTGCCACCTCCTTTTGTTTGTTTTGGCGCCATTTTGAAATCACTGGTGTTTAGTGTGCTTTCTGTCCTGCCGGGGGTGGTGTGGATTGGGAGTAAATAACCCTATCCATCCCCCAGGGGGCGGAGCAGAAAGTCTCTTGGGCGTTGGGTGCATAGGCCCATGCCCAAGGGGGCTCCTCCCCCCCAAAACAATACTGCATAAATGCACCCCTCATGTCTAGTGGGCGTTCTGCCCCGCCCCCTCTGATGGGAAGCAAATTGGGGCTAATTGCCCCCATCCACCTCTGAGGCAGAGCAGAAAGACTGTTGAGCCACCTTTTTCAGGGTGTGGGGCTTAATCATGCCCGTGTATGGCAGACTCCACCCCTATGTTTGGGGATAATCACCTTCCTATACGCCACCCAGTGGGGCAGAAATACTGTCTGTGCTCTTTCTGGGGTGAGGTATGGCCATGTCCATGATGGGCAGCATCAACCCCTATTTTTTTTTTGTTTGTTAATTATTCTGGTATCTAGTGGGCTTTCTGCCCCCGAGGTGGGGGTGGGTGGGACAGATTGGGGAATAGAACCCCATTTGACTCCCTGGAGGCCGGAAACAATGTTCCATATATATTGGGGGTGGGGCATGGCCATTCACTGGTGGGTAGCCCCCACCCTTATTTTTTTTATTTAAAAAAAAATGTATGGTGTCTAGTGGGCTTTCGATCTGTGGTAATCACCCCATCAGCCCCCCCCCCCATGGGGCAAAAAGACTGATAGTTTGTGTAGGAGCACAGGCCACCCCCCTGACCCAGGTGTCTGGTGGGTGGATCCCTGCTTGGGGGTTGCTCTCGTGTGGCGATTCCCAAACAGGGATACACTGGTTAGAGGTATCATGGGAATAAAGGGATTCTTCCCTTTCCAATGATACCTCTTCCATGAGAATCAGTGCTCGGGGGGCTGAGAAATGCCCCGAGCACTGATTCAGTGACAGTAAAACAAGCCCATTGGCTCATTTTACTTTCATTTTAAGAATGTAATGACGTCAGTTTGCCCTTCGCAGTGTTCGTCATTACAAACCTTTAAAAAAGCTCAGGCTTTTCAGGAAGCCCTTTCCGAGCAGCCCTAGCCTCGGGGAGAGAAAAAGGAAACCCTCTGATGCAAAACACCAGAGGGGCCTTTCTAACCCTCCCTAGTGTTGGCCAGTAGCCGGCAGGCACACTGGGGACTGAGTGCGGCCTTCGGCCATTGGCCATCTGCCGCACCTCGGGGGTTAATATCCTTCATAGAATCTGAGCTTTGGTGGCCTTTAGTGAGCTCAGTGCTTACTTCCTCTTCACTGGCTGACAATTAGGTTGTTTCAAATGAGGTGGATGTTCTACTAAAGAAACATTGTTCAGTATATAGCCATTTTAAAACTGTTTGCCATTTTAAAACTGTTTGCCATTTTAAAACTACAGAGGATTCCCAGCCTGATGCCACGGAATGATTCAAGCATGTGAGTTTATGGAAGCTACCAACGCTAGAGAACTGGAGTTACAGGTATGTAATTTTTTTTTTTTTTTTTTACTTTGTCAATTAAGTAGTGTCTTATAAGATGATAGAAGGGACTGATCTAGTTTCAAAAGGGTTCTGATTGAGATCTTCACTTTGTATAGGTTGTTACAAGTGGTATTGTTTTGGTCATTACCCGTGGGGCTACTAGAAAGATTGCTTTGGGCAGGACCCTTGGGTGTAAATATTTAGTATTCCCCATTGTTCTTCCATAGACAAGAATATTTGTTCAGAGGAAAGGGAACTATCCTTTTTACAACCGCAAAAGAGGAATACCACCAGCTATGGTCAAAATTAAAATGGGGTGTTAAAAAGAATTTGTAAGAGAATGCTGAAAAGAAATTTCTCAACCCTAACACCCCCACCCCCCCCGACTAAAGTCAACTCAACTTTAATTTTCATTCACGCCGCACCTGCATGGAGACAATTAACAGAAGTCCCATCTGGCTAAAACAAAATTACTTTATACCAGTTGGTGCTAGTAGGGATATTTTCAACACAGACACCAAAATATCAGTTTAGAATGAGAGGACTTGTCGAAGGGCCAAATTTCTTTCTTTCTTCAAAATGAAACAGTCCTACCTAGGGACGCCAAGAGCATTAGACCCGTGTTTAAAATAAGTTCATAAAAATTGTGAAATTAAAAATGGTGACCCTTAAATTATAGAAAAATACATTTGTGTGTTGTAGGGATTCATAATGTTGACTTGCTAATTAAAGTAAATCGGAAACCCAGGCTTATAATAAGTTCAGGACCAAAAGACTCCGGTCGGCTCCTGAATCTTAACAAAGTGCATTGGAGTTGAAACTTCTCATCCACATAGGCAAGATATCTAGTGTCTACTTGTATCTGGACGATTGGCCTGTCAGAACACCGTCAAAGCAGTTGATACTTGAAGACCTAAATGTGGGCTTTGACATTAATTCATACATATACTCTCTGGTTAAACATGATTATATTTCTATGAGAAACCTTTAGTAATCTGAATGGCTGTCAATAACCCATGAAAGGCCAGATTAGTTTGCTCCATTGGGTAATTTATCTCACAGTGCAGAACTTTGAGATCCATCTAGGTCTGATTTCTTCTATCTTTCTATCATCAAAATTAGATTTCTACAGGAGTCTGGTGTATGAACAGATTTAAACAACAGGAGAATGGCTAGATCGGATTATAGGAACTTCTTCTAGCTCAGGCATTAAGATAGTGTGTACATGTAGTATCTCAATATTTCCACAGGTATGGCTTTTCCTCTGGACATGGAGTTTTTTCTGCATTGACCGGCCACTGCTTGATACCATATCACATACATTTGCCCCAAATCTTTTAAGAAATCACTTTCTTTAAAAATGGATCTGAATTACATAAACCTGGAATTCTAATCACTTTTATGTCAGCTTACCATAATGCAGTTACGGGGTTGGTTTCCACATCGCAGTGAGTTAGGGTTGATACCTACATGTAGATAATTTTTGTGTGCAGAGAAGTGGATTTCTCTTAGTACGTCTACTGAACGCATGCAAAATGTTGAATTTTAACTAAGCACATACAAAATGTTGAATTTTAACTGAGATTTTTTGTATACTAAATAGGAAGTGCTGGACATTGCTCGCTTGCTCTTGTCAGAGCTGGGAGTGCATAATGACTGTGAAATAGAAGAAAGGAAATCCAAACTGGAGCAGCTCAAAACGGTTCTGGAAATGTAAGTACACCAGTCCAAGTGTGTTTTTTTAACTGCATGTGCACTTTCATCTTACAAAGCCTACATCTTCAGGGAAAAGCCACGTTTTTTAATTTAAGACATACATAAGCAATCAGTGAAGCCCTCCGAGCACTCCTCTCCAAAGCCAGAATCATACACCCAGAGTTCCATGCATAAGCAGTGTTCAGTACCTGAAACTTATACTCATTAGATGACTTGGGTCCTGGTGACCTATGTAAACCTCAAAACCAGTCCTAAAGGGATGCTCGAACAGCCAGCATTGCTACAAGGTCATACTAGTAATGGCAGACTACATATTGTATGAATGCCAGTAACATAATATAACGTAATATAAACAATAAACGTAAGCCTTTCCATGTACTACTTTAATTTCAACCTTAAGGTCCAAAGTTTTGCAATACACACATTTTGCATCCTCCGTAGATTCATCCATATTACCCCATACCAACATGAGGCTGATTGGTTGACAATGGACCACAATTGTATCCCAGCATGTAAATCTATATGATGCCTGCTCCTTACATAACACCTGCTCATTACCGCTCTCTACAGTGATGACCACGCCCCCTGATTGTAAATTAATTGCTGCCAATAACCTAGAAAGCCCTTTTCCACGATAAGAGCAGGTTATTCTTTCACGTTGGTATCCCCCACTAGCAACCACTACACTCCCTTCCCATAAAAGCTGATTTTTCTTGACCACATTAAATATCACTGTTTGCCCTGGTTCCAAATTATGTATCACTCCTTGTCACCTTACGATTGATATCTGATGAGATGATTAATACTTTATACATGCCAATAACTGATATGGTATAATAGCTGATGTAACTATAAATGTAAATAAGGTTATACATTTTGGATCTTAGTGTCCTCTCCCACTCATGGACACTCAAGTCCACTTTAAGTGTGTGGGTGCCAACCTTTTACCAGGAACTCGTGTGGCCTTTTTGTTTTAGGATGCTCACCTGGTTAAGTACAATTAAAGATAAATTATACTGCATAATGTTGACAAGAAGCTTTTAACATGTTCAGCTCCTGGAAGTGTGGTTATTAACAATGTGTACTTATTAGTTGTTATCTGTCTTTGACCACAAACACAGCTGCCAGTGTCCTTTGCTTTAAAAGTGAATCTGATGAATATCATCTATGATTTCCCTACTAAAACATTTCTGATGTTTCTGATGTGTCATTGATTCTGAAAGGATAATACTGTTTGAGACAAAAACTCTGGTCTATATATGATTCCTTGTATGCACAGTTCAACTTTTCTGGTCGATTGCCATACTTTTGAGAGTTTTTGATTGTGGGTTGATCTTCATTCTGTGAGGAACACATGGAAGAGAGAACTTACTTTGAGGAGTATTTAATGTATATCTGAAATGTTTTATCAGAAGTGCATTCCATAAGGAAACATGTTCTTTTTAAATGTCTAGCTGTCTTATTTCAAGCTTGGATGGCAGTACGCAAGCCCTTCAGTAGTTATAGAACTTTGTGTTGACAGGGTTCATTTTGACAAAATTGTTCCCACCAACATGTCAGGAACACTTCAGTATCAACTTCAGTGCAGGCTTGCTGCCATATAGAAGTGCTGTCCTATCCGAGAACTTCATTTCTCTTTGTTTAACTTATTATCTCACGCTCTTGTGCAGACAGCTTGAGGATGGGCCCTTCTTCGTCACTGCAGCCATAGTATGAAATTCACTTCCTGCTTAGCTTTGGTTATTTCACTCTTCCCTATTTCTCAAATGACTTTAAAGCTGTCTCTTTACTAATGACATTCCTGTGTAATGTTTTTGCTCTGAGCTCTTGATTGTGAGGCTAAACCTACCGGTGAGATTACCACCAGGTCAGTTTATCCAGGTCTGAGCATGGAGGCGGGGTCAAAGGTGTGGCTAAAAACAAAATATTCTGTACGTTTTTTTTAGATCTTTCACAGTCAGGTAGCTACATATAAAATAACGGGCAGCTTAAATGAAAAATAAAAACAAAAAAAGGTTGTTACTCACTGAGACATGCATTATAGTACATTTTGAAACCTCACTTAGTTAATACAGAGAGTCACAGAATTAAATCTTGGTTGGTGCAGTGGAGGATAGGGATTTGTGCATTTTTAGTGCTACGCAGTCACAGCCTGTGATAGAAAGCACTGTGAATATGTAAGTGATTGTTTTAAACTTGCATTACATGCAGTATAAGATAGACTGCTACAAAATGTGCAAACCGTTTTACGATAAAATGGTGCTTCCATAATATACATTCTAGTAATACCCAGACTGAACGTAATGGAAGTTATTTTACATTACTGTCCCTTCAACTCCTCCTCAGGGATAGTAAGCGCTATGTACATACAGTTACAATCTGATAGACCCGTCTAGCCAAAGATTCATTATCTTAAAATTATCCCCAGGTGCCAGACTGGATCCGGAAACTTTTCTTCAGCAGTACATCTGCACGTCGGTAGAGGGCATCGAGCGACTCCATAACGACGTCATCCACCGGATGTGACATCAGCAGAGTCCATATAAGCCCTCCCCCGACAAGCTGACGTCAGTTTCTTCTATTCCATGTGGATTCGGAGAGCAGTGCCTCTGGCCATTTTTGACCTATCTCGACGTTGTTGACGAAACAGTGTGCTTTTTCTGGATATTTTGAGGTCCTGTAGACAACGATGTCGACCCTACACCCTCATTCTATTTGCATGTGGTGTCTGGGCCTGCACCCTAACTCCGGACGGTGCTGTTCATGTCCTCAGCTTCGGTTGTCAGTGTTACAGAAGCACTGCATGATACTGTTAGCGGTGTGGTGGTCGAAGGTCCCTCATCAGACGAGGTCCTCACTCTGAGTACTGCTTGAGGACCAGTTCCTGAAGTTCTCGTCCTCGCTGTTGGCTGGTAAGTCACGCCTTAGGCAGTTGGCCCGCTCCCTTTCCGGAATTTACCAGGTATGCGCAGTGTCCCTGACACGCCTCCTATTCCTCCGATTTGTGGGTCGGAGCAAGAATCTGTCTCGCGCCTTCTGGTGTTTCCCAATGCCAAGGTGACTCTTGCTCAGAATGAGGGAATACTATCTCTCCCTTCATGCCATTTTTGGTTGTCACCCTTCCTCTGCTGCACGTCTCGGCCCCAATAAGGTTGGTGAAGTCTTGACTGTTTCCAAACCAGAGTGACCTCCCTTGTGTCACTGAGGCCTTCTGAATCCGTGATCGAACCTTAATTGGCTCCAGTGCACAGCCTTTGGGGTTCCCACCTGTGACGCCAGTGTTGGATCCGCCGGTGCCACCATCGATGTCAATAGCGCCGATCGCCCCTACTTTGTCTCACCTCTCCGACGCAGACGTGTCGCCTCTTCGACGGCGGGAGTGGTGTCAGTGGAACAGTTCTTATCAAGCTACCTTCCTCTGCTTTTAGAGGAGCCACCTGCTATTTTCCCCTTGTGACACAGGTATTTTGGTGATATCTGTGATGACATAACTGACATTCCTCAGCCTCCTCTAGAGTTTCATTGGGTGTCTGACCTCGGTGAGGCTAGTAGCCTTGATTCTTCCCCATCCTCGGGGCCGTTTTCTCCTCCTAGCCTTGCTTCAAAGGCTAGCTTGGCTTTTGCTGAACTTTTTACAGAGCGTTGTTTTGGTTCTGGGGCTGCAGCTTCCTCTGTGGAGGTGGCCATTGATCACCTACTTGGGGTGCTTCACCGGGGCCAGATGAGGATTGAACATGTGATCCCCTTCAGTGTATCCCTCTTTGATATTCTTTTGGGCACTTGGGCTAAACCAGTTTTGAGGGCTTCCATGGATCGGTGTATTGCTCACAGGCACCATCCTGCCCCTGGAGACCCTCTCTGCGTTTTCCGACAGCCTACACAACGCAGCTTTGTGGTTCAGGCTGTTACAGCCTCCCCCGGCATCAGCGGCGTGCCTGGCGTCCCTCCAGACAGAGGCTAAAAGTCTAGATGCTCTTGTACGATATCTCTTTTCTGCCACCAGCTCCGCTTTGCCGTCTCTTAACACCGCATGTGTTTTGGGCCATTTATCTCGCGTGTTGTGGAATTCAGTCTCTCGCACCTTCTTCCTCCGTCCCTGGTGACACTTGGGACTCTCTTTCTCAGCTGGTCCCGGATGGCAGTCAGGCGGCTAAATTGCTGATTCATTGTGGCATGGATACCACAGATTCTTTCAGACGAGCCATGGAACTCTCGCTAGCTTTTCGCCAGTGTGCCTGGCTGCACATCTCTGACTTCTCTAAGGCTGTTCAGTCTGCCTTGAAGGACATGCCTTTCGATGGTCAATATAATTTTGTCTCTCAAGCTGACTTCACTTTAGGCCATTTTCGGGATAGGAGATGAGTGAAATCTTAATCCCTGTTTGCTATACCGTCCTCTTCTTCCCCCGTACTCAGTCTGGCCAGGGATGGTCTCCTTGATTTTCTTTCTGTGTGAGCAGTTATAGGGTGATGCCTGTTGGTTTCTTCCTTTCACTTGTCACCTCTGAGTAGAATCAGGATTGGAGCTCCTGCCCCAGCAGGTATTTTCCTTTCCTGCTGTCTTTATCTGTCGATGACAGATTGCGATCTCTGGTTGCTTTTTTTTTTTTTTAGAAGCATCTTGTTTCTTGGCCATGTTGTGTTTCTACACCGGTGGCTTCACAGTGTTCTTTTGCTTTTTTCCTCAAGTTCTCGTTGGGGTATTTTCATGAAATTGTGTGGATGCAAAGCTACCTTGCTCCCTGTCTTAAAGGGTACTTTGTCTGTATGCCTTGCACCTATTCCTCCATTTGTTCCTTAGGGGGGGTGTAGGAGAGTGGCATCGACTGCATAGTTGCCTCCAACTTGTTGCTGATGTTTTGACTATTTATGACACTAGCCAGGCTGTGGCCCTGCTATCCAGGACCCCAGCCTATCTGCTTCTTCTCTAAACTGATGTGAGTACCCTAGGTACCTTCCGATTGGATACTGAGGACACCCTACCAGCCCCTTGTAGATGGTACCCTAGGTACCCAGGGCATGGGTCCCTCAGAGGCCTACCAGGGGCTGCAGCACTTATTGTGCCACCCCTGGGACAGCCATACCAAATGACACCACCAGACCACTACTGTAGTCTGGGTAAGGTGGTGCTTGCACTCCTTACAGGGATATAGGTATCCTGTATCCCACTTAATACAACACATATATCCTCATAGGTCACCCCTAGAGCAGGCCTTGCTAATCCTACAAGGCAGGGTGCTGAGATATGTGTGAGGGAGGACCCCTACCTGAGTAGGGCCCCTCTGCAACCTTCGTAAAATCATTGCTGGTTTGTTTGTAGTGTAGCCATACCATATACTCTTAACCGCATTATAAGTATATCGCGATAGTGTGATAACTTGAGAATGGCTACACAGAACCATATCGTGTTTGGTGTCAAACATTTAGGAATCATACCCCCAATCCAGCCATGGGACTGAGGGCATGATTCCCCCATGCTAGAGGGGCAATAAGGGAAAAGCGGCAGAATTTAGACACCAATTTAAAAGTGCACACGTAGTACAAAATGGATGCTACCCGCCACCCACACGACTCTGGCTGTCTGTTGCTGGGCACAACTCCAGCCACGGCAGCTGGACAATAGGGATCCTGTTGCAGGGAGGTGTTCCCACCTCCCCAGACAGACTATGTGCATTGGAACTGAGTGGGTGCACCATAGGATGCCTTTCAGAGTTGCACGTAGGCTTCTCCAGTGCCTACATTCTGCATACACCGCCTGGAACCGGTTCAGGGGCATCCTGTCCCCTGCCCTGGCGGGAAACGCACAAAGGGGAGAGGGTGTAGCCACCCTTTCCCGCCTGACCTCTCATTGGTGGGCTCTGATCTGGACACTCCCCTAATCTTTGGATAAAGGTGAATACGGGGTCCCCAGAGCCTCAGATTATTCTTGAACTTCACAGACTTGAACTTCGACTTGCTGCCGCACAGCTACCTGAAGAAATCTCCCTTGGGGTAAAAGAGTTACCCCCCTGCTTGGCAGGCACCTGAAACACTGCAAGTGACCCGGTTGGCACCTCGCTGCTCCTACGGACATCGACGACTCTTTCCTACCTTGAGGTGGGTTTCCAAGCATCCCAGAGGCCAGTGAGTGTGCACAGCAAAGCTCAGCACCGGGGACACCGTGGGTGCCGAGATCCCCAGGACACCGGCCACCTCTTGCATTGCACCCGACCCCGACGAGTGGGGAAGTTGTGCTTTGGCCCATTTTTGAGCCAACCTCTCAGCAGCATCTGTGCCAAAGATCGACGCCCTAGCCCGCTCCGGCGACCCGTGAGCGCATCTTTACGCACGCCAAATTGCTGCCTCCTGTGGTCCCTTGTCTCTTGACTTGTGGGCCCTAGCGGAGGTCACTCTACGATTCCAAGAGTTCCCCTGGTTGCTCCAGGCCTGCTCTTCAGTCTCCTCGCTGGAGACCTCGCTCAGACCTAGTAGGTCTGCACCAGTAGCAGTTTTGTGTTTCTTGCGTGGGTTGCGGTTGCCAAGGCTTAGTGGATCCAATCCGGACACTAACACCGCAGCGACCCTCATCTTTCGTGGGACAGTCGCCCTCCAGAAGCTGGCCTTCCTTAACGCCTCCTGGACCTCGTGGCTGACGATCCAAGCTACGCCTCTTCCACCTGGAAGCACCCAACATTGAATGGCTCCTTCTCTTGAGCCCCCTGGTCACTGTGCCGTGACCCAGACTCTGTCCCCTCTGCTTTCAGGTCCTTATCTACAAGATCTAAATTTTCATTCTTTACGACAACGCTTCTTGCTAGCAGCAGTTCTTCACGTTTTGCCATTGAAAATCAGCCCGCGACCCGACATCGAAAACGGGGCAGGTAACAGTGGTACCTTGGTACTCTCGTGGGTGTGGGCTCTTCAAAAGCTTAACTCTAAAGTATTGAACTTGAACTCCTGCTAGAAGTGTTTTTAAACTTGTAAAATTCAACCGCGACATTCTCCATAGGCTTTAATAGAGATCCCGACAGTAGCTTTAGCCACTGCACGCGTCTCCCGTGGGTCCCCTTCCTCACTACCTTGGGTGGTTTCACAAGGGGCCGGCGACCCTAAATGCCCTAGGCATTGTCTGTAGAATTGTTGTGGTTCTTATACCACTTTTTTTATATGGTTTGGTCCCCCCCTGGGACCCTGTGATTCCAGTGCTATTTATTGTAACTATCAATGCTTGTTTGAATTGTATCTTCACCTCTAGCCTCATAAAGAGACTAGTGGGGTTATTCCTAGAATAAATACATATATTTTATATATATACCTGTGTGGACTACTCTTTCATTTGGTTATTCAAGAGGTTATCTATGGTAAAACAATAAGCTTAACACTCCTTCAAGACTTAGCCTGAAGGCTGCTCTCCACAGCTACCACTAGGATAGCTTTCTTTAAAGGTTGTCTTTAACCTATCACCATAAGAGTCGAATTGGACTGGTACAAGGTGTCCCCTATAACTAGAGGACAGCATATGCCAGGCCAACTTCTCACATTGGTGTGCAGCGGTGGGATTCAAGCTTCCCATTGTTTTACCAGATAACAAATTGAATTTCTAAAGTGTAAGCCACTTGGTACTAAAGGTACATATACATTTAAGCTTAGAATACAATAAGTTCTACTAAACTTAGGAGTTGTGTGTCGAGGGCTTAGCACACCTTGACTACAACTCAAGAAAGGGTTCAGTAGGCCACACCTAGTGTAGGTAGATACACCAGTACCACTACACCAGAAATGTCTTCAGGTTCAGGAGCCTATAAGGCCCTGGAAGGACCCTCAAGGGTTCCAGTCAACAAGTATGACAACCTCTCTTTTGCAGAGCTTAGGGAGATGTGCACTACTAGGCAACTGAAGACAAACAAGGGTGCCAACACTCAACGTCTCAGGGAAATCCTGCTCGCAGACTTCAAGCAGATTCTAGTGTCTGAAGGGGTAGACAGGTTGGGTGGGCATCCTGCTGAAGAGGGCACCCAAGAGGTGGACTCTGATGAGGACCAGGAAGAGGAAGTTGAACTTGACCTGGATGAATCAGTCCATTCACAACATGGAGGTGATGGCCCAAGAGGCACTCCCTCCATCCCTAATGGGAGAGTGGTGGATCCAAACAGAAGGAACAGATCCCCCTCAGAGGGGTCTAACCATTCTGAGAGATCCAAAAGGACCTCTGCCTCTTCTCAGAGAAGAGAATCCTCCCAGGAGAGGAAATGCAGACTGATTCTCTGGCCCTCACCTGGATGGTGTTTCTTCTTTTCTCTCCTCAGACGCTAGCCTTTCTTGCGCTGGCTCTCGCTATGCACGGGCAAAACGGGATTCTGCCCCTTCTCTTCTCTGCTTTCTTAAGTCCCTTGTGGATGTGCCGTGTCCGTATCTTGGTGCGCGTGGCCTACTTTGCCGAACCTTTGTCTGCTATGCCTCTGCATGGCCTGCTTTAATCTGCTTCTGCCCGGTGCAAAGCTACTATTACTTTTTGACTTGGTTGATGTTGTATTGTTGGATTCATTTCCCTCACACCTCTGATGTCAACCCCAGTATTGGCACTGATCTGGCTACTCTTCAGATGTGTCTTATTCCCCTTTTGGGGTTTATAGCCATTTTTTCATCTTTTGTCTCTTCTTGAAAATGGATTCCATGCCATCCTACTCTGGATTGGTTCGTACGGAGGTTAGTGATCCTGGGGGATTCTTTTCCGGGGAGTTTTTCCCCTCTTCTCGTGGCGAGCATGCACACGAGGGCTGCAAGATTAAGGCTTCTATATTGAAAAGGGCCTCCTTCGACCCAGGCGACTGAAGAGACGTGTTTCGGCTGATCCAGCAGTATATGTGTGTGTGTGTGTATATGTATATATATATTCACTGAAAAAACCATAGGTTTCACACACGTTATAGTTAGGAATTAGCATTTAAAAAACCTTGCAAATTCACTTAAAAAACCATAGGTTTCACACATGTTATAGTTAGGTGGATATTTCACTCGTAAAAAACCAATGAAATTCCCCCGTTATAGTTAGTTCAGATAACTATAACTCGCGCGCCCGCAATCCACTGCTGATGACGTCACATATTACATCACTCATGACATGGTCAGTGGCATCACTCATGACATCATTGATGACATCATCCTTGTGATAGAGTGACTTGCCTATAACTTTGACGTCGTTTGACTGAAATTTTCATGAAATTTTCCCCCAGAAAAGTGTCAAAGTAGGTTCTGTGTGTCATGGAAAGTTTTGGAGTGATCCGTGCAGTGGGGACCAGAAAAAGTGTGCGTTTGCAATGTTAATTCCGCTTTGTCGCACGTACAGCCTGAACTGCTGGATGGAATTACACCAAATTTGGCAGAAAGGTAGATGGTGTTATGCAGATTGTGCTTTTTGTTATTTGGTGCAAATCCATCCAGGAGTTTTAGCCAAAATGTATACATATATCTCTGGCCACGGATATTTCGCTGTGGTTTCGCAATGAATCACAAATGCGCGTTCCAATGGGAATGCTCCAATTGGCTGGACGCAACCTGAACAGAAAGTTGAGGCCGCCATTTTATTTTCAGGGAACGTTCCCGAGGCTGAATATTTTTGTGAAAGCTTACCAGGGCCTATGTTCTTTCCCTAAACCTGCATTAAAAACAAAACCCAATTGGCATCTCTGGCCGCAGGTCAGCCCCCTGGTAAATGGCACTACAGGTACACAGGGCACTGTGACCAGGGAAGATCTCTAAGGGCTGCAGCACCTATTGTGCCACCCTTAGAGGCCCTGTACCATTACACCAACACACTGCTTTTGCAGGCTGCGTGTCTTGGTGCAGAACAAAGTGAAGAGTCGTCATGGCACAAATCCCTGTGTGCCATGCCTACAACTCACTGCCCTGGCATAGATCAGTCACCACTCTAGGTGGGTGCCCTATACCAGTGGTGAGGGTACAGGTGCTTAGACACTGTAAGTGCAGTGCTGCCATTAAGAGTATATGGTGCTGGAAGATTGTCATTACAAACTCCACAGCACCATAATGGCTGCACTGAAATCTGAGAAGTTTTGTATTAAACTTCTCCGCACATTAAACTCACACTGATGCCAGTGTGGGATTTAATGAAAAATGCACACAAAGAGCACCTTAGAGATGCCCCCTGAAAAACGACCTACCACTAGGCCGAGTGGCTGCTTTCAGCTGCCACCACCAGACATGTTTCTAGACCCCTGGGTCGAGAGCCTGCTGCTCTCAGGGGCCTGAAACAATGCACATCCTGGGACGAGGTGCCAAGCCTCCTCCCCCAGGATGGGCAAAGTCCATGAAAGGGAAGCTTCAAAGGCTTGCTGCCTTTGTGAGCTTCCCCAGGCCACTTGCTCCTTTCAGCAACTGGTACAGACTGGTTCTGACCCCCACTTTGGGGGGAAATACTGGTGGTAAAAACAAGTGAGGAAGAGAGGTGTGCCCACCTCTGCCAACTCCACCCCTCAGGTGGGGGAGGCGAGGTGAAGCACAACTCTCAGTCCCTGCCATCTTGCAGATGGGGGGACCCAGCCAACCAGGAAAAGGTTTATGCCCCCCTCCCACTGGAGGTTGGCATAACAGGGGGTTTTCCCACCCCAGGGAAGGGACCCATTGGCCCCAACCTTTTACTTACCTGTAACACACCTAAATCTAGTATTTAGGGGCACTCCTGAACCATGCTTCCTCAGACAAGAACCTGCAAGAAGAAAAGAAGAAGGACCGAACAGCCGTGCCCAAGCTAACAAGAGGAGAACGCCCACTGACTTGGACCCAGGCCTACTGGCCTGTCCCCACCTCGAACCTGCTCCAGCAAAATCCCGGTGTGTCCTGCAGCCAGCAACCTCGACAAACCCGGAGGACCTGCCTGCCTTCAATCCCAAAGACTCTGTCTCGCGTGAACACCGGATTTGTTCAAACAACAGACTCCAGTTCTGCAGGGATCCGCAGGTCTGCACCTGACGCCCACTGCCCAAGTTCGAGTGGCCCAACACCAAGAGGAGGTCCCCCGGTGATCCTGACCCGAGATCCGGTGACCCCTGACCTGCCTCAAGCCTCCAGCCGATGCCTGCAGGCTCAAACCGGAAGGTCCCCCCAACCGCGACCAGGAGCTGGTAAGAATATCCGACCCTAAAAGGCACCCCTGCACCTGACTCCGCACGGCCTTGGGTGTCCCAACCGACAGTGACTAACCAACCCCCAACATGCCAACTTACCTCTCCAAGTGGTGGTCGCACCCAGAAGACCTTCGTCCCCGAGCCTGGAGTGCTTTTGCAAACCGGACACTCCCCATTGAAATACTACAGGGCTTCCGACGCCAAAACAGCACTCTGCACCCGGCCGCCCCAGTGCCGCTGAGGGTAAGCCCCCAGTTGCCCTGAGCTGAAGTTGAGGAGCTTTGCTCCCACAACCCAGTGCCCTGCTCGTCAGCAGCCACCAACCAGAGGTCCCCTATCCCCCATTCGATAACATTGGGCCTCAGCACTCTGCACTAGGCTGCCCTAGTGCTGCTGAGGGTGTAACCACACTGCATCCTTGACCCTGGGGGACACCCGAGTCTTACCCCAGAACACCATCTCCCACAACAAAGTCCTAACCTTTTAACCGATAACACTATTTTCCACCATAAGATAACATTGATTGTTTATCTATGAAAAGATTCTTAAGTGTGGAGTTGGAAAACCTAAATAAATTCTTTAAAATTGTACTAACAAAAGCGATTTCACTTACCTGCTTACAGGAAATATCCCAGTGTAGAATCCAGGTATACTACACTGTGTAAGAAAATTAATCTCAAAAGTAACTTACCTGTAATTTTACTAAAAATCCTATACAGAGTATATGTACTGTATTCTGAAAAGCATTGCATTATCAGTAACACTCCTGTGATCAAAGTACATTTACAATTGCAATTCAAACTGTGTTACAACTGTATATTTACTGCAAAGTATTTATCACTTACCTGTGCCAGGCTTGCTTGGTTCTAGGAAATAAAATAACTAAAAGAATATTTTTATACAAAAACAATTGGTCTGAAGTTCTTTCTTTGAGTGTGTGAATTCATTTGCTGACGTAGTGTGTACAACAAATGCTTAACAATGTCCTCTGATAAAGCCTTACTGCTTGACCACACTACCCTAAATAGAGAGTGAGGCGCTATCTACTTTACCTCTGCCTACCTTTTGGGTTCCACTGGACTCCGTGCACACTATACCTCACTTTGGTATAGTATATACAGAGCCAGCTTCCTACATAAGGGGTCACAAATTATGTGTCCAAAATCTTTTTCTTTCTTTTTTAATCGAGTGCAATATTCGTGATGACGTCAAGTCTGCCAGCGCAGCCCCCATACCAATGCGGGGACATCGCAAATATAGCAAAGTCATCGCGAGTATTAGTGGAAACAAACAAAAATAAATATATATATATATATTTTTACACACTCGACGGTCACTTTCACAGACTTGTGTATCTTCTCATATATCCACTCATACACACACTCACATACCCATTCAGCTACTTATGCACCCACTTACAGACTCAATCGGAGAGTGACGCACCCATGTACAGACCCACGCAGAGACTCATGCACCTACTTAGAGACTCAGTCAGAGACTTGTGTACAGTCTCATACCCACTTGGAGACTCTTGCACCCACTCAAAGACCCACCTAGGCACTCATGCACCCACTCACAAACTCACTCACATACGTACTCACAGATCCACCGAGACACTTATACACCGACTCACAGATCCACTGAGACACTGATACACCCACTCATACACCCATACCGTCACTCCCACACTCAGTCACAAACCCTCTCAGAAATTTATGGACTCAGTCAGCCACTCAGAAACTCACACACCCACTCACAGACTCACTCAGATGTATGCACACCCACCCACTCACCCAGTGGAGGTTCTTGAATCAACTTACAGACCCACCCAGACACTCACCCTCCCAGTCACAGACCCACTCATGCATGCACCCATTAACTCACTCACTCAGAGATTTATGCTCTCACTCACATACCCATTGAGACACTTGTACACCCACTCACAGATCCACTCAGACACTCACACACCCATACAATCACACAGCCATTCATAGACCCACTTAGAGACTATTGCAGCCAGTCAGTTATACACTCAGAGACTCCTGTACATACTCACACTTAAAGACTCATGCACCCAGTGACAGAACCATCTGACACTAAGACACTCACGCTGCCAGTCATAGACCCACTGAGAGACTCATGCACTCACTCACAGATCCACTCATATACTCATGCACCCACTCAGACACCCACTTAGACACTCATGTATCCACTCACAGATCCAGTCAGACAGTCATATACTTACTTACAAATGCACAAAGGCACTCATGCACCTACTCACAGATTGAGTGAGAGACATACGCAACCAATCACAGACCCATTGTGATACTGATGCACTGAGGCAGTCATGCCTTTCGATACAGAAGTATTGACAGACTGATGCACAGATGCTCTCAAATATGTATACAGTGAATGAGAGACTTAGTGATACAGTGATGCATGCAGTCATAGATTACACTGAAAAAGTTATGCACTGTGTTAGAGAGCTATTAAGAGAGTTGTACATGCTAATATACAGTCATTTAGTTAGAAATGTGTTTATTGGGTTGGTTAAAATCCATTATGCAGTTATAAGTTTTAATGTGGTGGTGGCTATTGAATGTCTGCACTTGTTTTGTCATTTCGTGACATATTCGCGGTGATCACAGCTACCAATATCATCGCGATGCCTGGCGTCATAGCGAAAAAAGAAAATCGGTTTAAATAGATGTTTTTATACAAACGCTCTACAAAAATAGGAGTTTAAACAGTACAGTAACAAACCCCTAGTGTCTAAATTACTGTAAAATGTGTGCATATATCTGTTTTGCACCACCTAAAGGCGCAATCGCCGTGGTTACCTGAGTCATCCCGACACTCGGTATAATCGCGAAAACAGTAAGTAGGGTTTAAACAGTTTCTTTAAAAAATTACTAGAAAAATATGTGTACAACTGTTTTTGAAGCAGTGATGGGCTTAGTAATGTATGTATTGTAATAGAATACATTTTTGAAGTAAAAATCTTTTAATGTGGTGGTGGTCATTGAATGTCTGCTTTTGTATTGCGATTTCGCGGCGTGAGCGAGATCATCGCGAGTTCATTGCAAATTTCAAAGATTAAAAAAAGAATATTATTTGACAAGAAAATGAAAAAAATGTTGGCCTCTTGGATGGCTCTGACATGAGCCTTTGTGTTGAGAGTATGTATAAGACAGCTGCAGATCAGAGTAGTGTCAAACATCAATTGAAATATCTGTATATATGTGTTTTAGAGTTTCTGAAAAACATGTGATTTTCGCGACTACCGATGTCGGCGCGATGCCTGGCGTCCCTGCAAAAAACGGAAAATAGTCTTTGTAGACTATTTTTCTGGAAAGTCACTACAAAATATGAGTTTGAAAAGTACACTAATAAAGCTCTACTGTTAAATATAATGTAGAATGTGTCTATATATATATATAAATTCAGTGGAAAAACCATAGGTTTCACACATGTTATAGTTAGCTGGAAATTTTACTGATAAAAAACCAATGAAATTCCCCCGTTCTTTTTAGTGCAGGCAACTATAACTCACGCGACCGCAATCCTCTGCTGATGACATATGTGTCTTTCTGAAAAAAAAATATTTGTAATATATGTATAGCTAAAATTTAATGGAAGAAGACATGGGCAAATAAGTGTCTAAATACAGTATTAGCATCAGCAGAGGATTGCGGTCGCGTGAGTTATAGTTGCCTGCACTAACTAGAACGGGGGAATTTCATTGGTTTTTTATCAGTAAAATTTCCAGCTAACTATAACATGTGTGAAACCTATGGTTTTTTCACTGAATTTGCAAGGTTTTTTAAATGCTAATTCCTAACTATAACGTGTGTGAAACCTATGGTTTTTTCAGTGAATTTGTACGGTTTTTTAAATGCTAAGTTACTTTACGCCATTCGTGGCGTGCGCGCCCACTTAACGCAGTTCGTTCCGTGTGCGCACCGTGCGCGCACAGTGAGCACGCGCACCGCGTGCCCACGTTACGCTAGATGGGCCATGTACGCACGATGCGCTTCGCGCACCGTGCGCACATGGAGGACATATGATGCACTTTGTTGTGAAAGGTAATATTTTAATTTTTCACATCTGTAATATGCCATGCACAAATGGTGGCCTTCGGGCACAATTTGCACACGGGGTGGGGAGAGTATGGATAATTTTTGCGCTTCGTTGTGAAAGGTAATATTTTAATTTTTCACATCTGTAATATGCTATGCACAAATGGTGCCCTTCGGGCACCCTTGGCACATGGGGTGGGGAGAGTATGGATAATTTTTTTTTTTTTAAATTAATTTTTACCGTACGAGTACGGTAAGCGTAATCGGCGAAATTATCGAAAAAATTAAAATTCCGTTTTTGGCCTTGTGGGGTCTTTGAGGACTCCGTCAACATGGCTGGGTGCTTAGGAACTGTCTAAACAGCCCCTTTACATGTTTTTGGCCTTTGTTTTTTAAGCCCCTCTCAGACTGCGAGAGAGAAAATGGCGGCCGCCGCTTCCTGGTTTCGACCGATTCGAATGTTTACTAAGATCTAACAGCCAATCAGAATCGCGCTTGCGCACGTCACCGTACGCGTACGGTAAGCGCACCGTAAGCGCACCGTAAGCTGGCTCAGATATATATATTGATTTAAAGGCTATTTTCTCAGAATCTACTGAACAGATTTACACCAAACCTACAAAAGGCACTTCCTTGACCTGAGGACTACCTCTCTGCCAAATTTCAAGTAATTCTGTTCAGCCGTTCGGGCTGTAGCTTGGACTAAAGGTCCTATGGAAAAATGCATGGGGAAAACGCGTTTTGGGACCCCCCTTTTATCTCAGCCCCCGCTCGACGAATCCCCCCGAGACTTTCAGGGTAGGAGCGGAGCGTAGCGCCCCATTAGTTTTGAATATTTCGCGAGGATTCGTCGACCGGCGCCAAAGTTATTCCAAATAGAATGTTGCGGTTTTCCTATGGAAACAGGGTCCTAACTATAACTACCTACTGGCGACCGCCAGTAGGTAATATATATATGTTCTACACTTTGTACAAACCACGCACTCTTTGCGACTACTGACGGCACCACGATGTTGTCAGTAGTCGTGATTATAATTTTTTTTGTAAAAGTGGATTTCTCCTAAATTGATCATAGAAATAAAAGTAAAAACAATATCTTACAAAATATTTAGACTTAAACGTTATTTAAAAAATGTCTAAGTGTATTTTTCAGTATGTGAAATACATTTGCTGGTCACAGATTCTCCACAGTAAATGCGACAATGTTGTCCCGATTCAAACAATTCTTAAAAATAAAACCAGTTATCAATGTGCTTTCTGATAAACACATAGCAAATCAAAAAATGAAGGGTATATAATATAAATATAATATACATTATCCAGTTTTAGAAAGAAAATACAAAAATATTAGAGGCTCACTTAAAAACAATTGACGTTACAATTAAGATATAGAGTTAAAAAAAACCTTTAGAAAATCACTGAAAAAACCAAAGGTTACAGGGAAGTTATAGTTGGGAATTAGCATTTAAAAAAATCTTAGAAATTTACTGAAAAAATCAAAGGTTACTAGGGGGTTATAGTTAGGAAATAGAATTAAAAAAAACCTTAGAAATTCATTGAAAAAAACCAAAGGTTAGAAGGACGTTATAGTTAGGCTGATATTTCACTCGTACAAAACCAGAGAAATTCAGCAGCTAAGTTAGCTGAGCTAACTATAACTTGCACCCCCGCAGTGTACTGCTTATGACCTCACATATTACATCACTCATGACCTGGTCAGTGACATCACGCTACGAAGTCGGCCAACACCCTCAACGGACGCCCAGAGGTACTGCTGTAGAAAAGTTTCTGGATCCAGTCTGGCGCCTGGGGGTAATTCTAAGGTAAGGAACCTGTGGCTGGAGATTGTCTCTGCCAGATAAGGCGTTACCGGAGGTAAGTAACTTATTCATTAAAAGCACACACTTTACAGCTCAGTTGTTAACTCTTAGCACTACCACTCAAACAGAATATCTTTGTCATCACAAAGCTTCTAGTGATTCGATCAATTAAAGCCAGTACCAGCTCCCAAGCATCCTACACATTTGCCTATTACCCCTTACATTTGCAGACTAACTTGTAACGCACATTTGCATTTCTTTCAGGCAAGTAGGCACCCTGACAGGAAAACTTGTTTAGCTGTCTACCCTGCTTCGGTTTCACAGCACAGGACACTACCTGACTGACACTCCAGCTGAAGCATTTTCGGAATCAACTGTCCGGGGAAATGAAGAGTGGACATTTTGGATTACAGGCAGAAGTTAGACTGGGGAATGTGCATCCCCCCTTCCCATGATTCCTTGGCCCCCTTGGCGGTACCGTCTCACAGGTTGAATACCTCTGCTTTAGGCAGTTCCCCCGGGCCCCACTCACTCCTAGTGATAGTGGTTAGTCCCCATTCACAATACGCAACATCCAGGGTAAGCTCCACTACTAGTCCGTATCTCAGGAGCCTACTCCGACTCTACTTTATGCAGCAATACACAAATCTGTCTTGGGGGATTTATCATCCTCCTGTTTCACCATGCAGGCTTGGGACACCCAAAATGGAACCCATAGTCTGCCATCTATTGTGCAATCCGCAGGCACACATACGACCTGCACATCTAGTTATCATGGCCGCACTATACAGCACTACATACTTTATGTACAGTACCACTCACAGGCACACAATCACCCAGCACATGCATTCAGCATGCACGCACTGCAACGCTCTACAATCTTCAGGCATTGTACCATTCACAGGCACACACAAAACCAGCACATGCATTCTGCATGCATGCACTGTGCAATACTGCATTTATCCCTGTATTGTACCCTTCCCAGGCACACATACACTCAGAGCAGATAACCCACTTCTGCGCTGCATTGCACAGAAATCCACATCAACCTGATATAGGACAAGGGATGGGTTAAAGCACACAGCAGTGGAACGTTGAATGAGCGAGCCTGTAGGCCTTACTCCAGTGACACAGGTTAAAGCATTTTAAATGCAATAGGTCTCGCATTTGTGGGAGTTTGAGCTGTTGGCATTATGAATGATTATGCCTTTTATTTGTGTTTACAAAACCTGCAAGCTGTGCGTAAACACTACTTGCGAGACCTTTGTGGCACCTGCTCTAGTGTGTGGGGAAGAGATGGACAGGGCAGAGTACAGTTATGCGAGGACACACGAAAGATGGTCAGCTTGCAAACAAGAGAGATCCAGTGAGGGGAGGAAGACAGAAAGAAGAGACACCCAGCAAGCGACAATCTGAAGATACATAAGAGACAGCCAAAATGAAGGTATGCAAGAGGCAGATAGTGAGAGAGGGAGCAGGACTCGGAGAGCATGAGAGTAATTGACAAACACCGAGGGCAAGTGAGAGGCCGGTAGGGTGAGGGGGGGAAAGAGACCGACAGGGCAGAGTACAGTCATGAGAGGACAAGTGACTGTCAGCATGCAAGCAAGAGAGATCCAGTGTGAGGGGAGAAAGACAAAAAGAAGGGAAAATCAGCAAGAATTAAAGCAAGAAACCATCTGAAGGTACATAAGAGACAGCCGGAGTGAGGGTATGCGAGAGACGGCTAGTAAGAGTGGGAAAATGACCAGGACACTGAGAGTAACTGAAAGGCACCGAGGGCAAGGAAGGGACAGGTAGTGTGAGGGGGAACAGGCCGACAGCAGGATGGAATTGAGAGTGCAATCAAAACAGAGACGGACAATTTTGCAAGAAGAGACAGCCAGCAAGAGCAGATGCAAGAGTCAGCCATGATTGCTGCACCAGGCCACAGGAAGGCCCAAGAACAGGTGGGAGGGGCCAGAGTGAAAAGGGGAGGGAGCTAAAGCTCACCTGAAAGTTTCCAAAGGTTTTGCTAGAGAAGGGGAAGGGATGCAGAAAGGGACTCAGGTAGGGAGGGGAGGGGGAATGACTAATGGGGAGGGGTGCCTGATCGCGAGTCCTGGGATAACAGAAAAGAGAGAGAGAGAGAGACGAACTGGGGCAGACCCTGGTTCAGAAGTTGTGGGGGTGGTTGGGGACTGTGTGGGATGGTGTGCGGGGGAGGGAGGGGTGTGAAGACGTAGGCGACGCCTGAGGGCACAGACTCTGAAAGACACTTTAGAGGGGCGAGGAAGAGACGGATGCCCAGGAGCACACTTGTGTGCTGGGTGACTCCACGTGTCACTGTTCATGCAATACGGTGGAATGTGTGACTCCAGGTCAGGAAGAAATTAGCAGTTAAGTGTGCAAGTCGGTCGTGTGTGGATGATGGGTCTAACAGCAACCGCGACTATATCCCCCGCCCCCACCCACTGGAGGAGCAGTGAACAGAGGCCTGCTGGAATGACGCAGGCTATGCCAAGCTGTGTTATGTCTAGTAACCACCTTTAGAGGGGCCACAGGTGACACAATCGCTGGGAGTAGAGAGAATTGGTGGGGGGGAGATACACACAGAGCAAGGGTGAAAACAAGCTCCACCTCAGATGTACGACCCCCATTTTTCACAATGCCAACTGCAAACAAGTGCATGGTATTGTTTGAGACTTCAGGATTTAGCATGCATCGAAATACCTGTATTTTCCAGCCCCTCTGGGTCAGCCGGTGCCCGGACCACAGCACCATGGGGTGCAGTGCTTTGTTAAAGTGAGGCGCCACCACTTACTTTTGCTTTCTCTCGTAGAGCATCGAGGGCGGAAAGTGACGAGCTGGAGAAAGGACGGGAGGTGGCAGAACTAATGGGGTGGGAGGTTAACAATTGAAGGTGTGTGCAGAGCGTGGAGGGCCGAAAGGAACTAACGGAGCAGGAGGTGTTGTAATAATGTAACATATTTTTTTTTAAATTATGTTATGACCAGAAACTAACAGAGACTAACATGAGCGCAGATGTTCCAGCCAAACAGATACAATGCATGGAGAGGAGCGCTGTCGGAGCAAAGGGTGCGTCCTGTTGCAGCAGCCGCCAGTGGGTGCGCTGCTGCTCGCTCCCGCGGCAATACTTCATGGGAGTGAACTTTTGAAAAAAGATGGGACATACACCCACCATTAGCCATTTGCAAGCTACAATTTTTTTTTTTTTTTTTTTTTAAGCTACAATTTTTAAACCACACTCACAAAAGCCAATCCAAAGCTTGGGAGGACCCTACAAAGTAAATACAACAGATTGCCTGACAGCACAAGCTCTGTCTAGGCTCGACCTAAAAGGACCTGCTCACTCATACTGAGCATTACACAGTATGCTGCCACCACCGCACTCATGCTGCTTAGCTCCTGGTGAAGGCAGTAGCCTTCCACCACTGAGAGGGTAGTGCTTTGAGCACCTCACCCAGGCCAAAAAGACTGCAACCTGTGAGACAGGCCTATGTCATGGCACATGCACAATCCATGTTTGCCTATGAGAATAAAAGTCAGCATTAAGCATTCAGAGATCAGTACAGTTGGGGCACTCGAGGCAGGGGGGACGTCCATCCATGCGGATGACTATTCCTTCCCAGGAGTCACCATATTCTTGTTAACATACTGATTTATGATGAGAGAAAAACTATTTATCTTCTTGGAGTCAAACTTGTGTCCCACAGTCTGTAGACAGATCTCTTCACCTAATATATTCATTCACTCAGATATCTTACTTTTGACTACTGTATCATCAACAGCCGTTTTTCTATTTTATTACATTAATTTTAAGGAGAGATTGCATTTGGAAAAAACACCACTTTGTATAAAGTTGTCTTGGTTGAATCCCACTATGCTCTTAGATATCGCATTCCAAGTAGAAATGGACCAAGAGATACAAGAATTCTTTCAGCGAAATCTAGGCTTGGTTGAATTCGTGACAACGGTGTGGGAGGCGTTCAAAGTCACGATCCGAGGGGCTTAGTACTGCAAAGGGAGGGGGAGTACTTAGAGACTTGCCACGGACACTCACCCAACTAGAGACCGAACTCCAACGCATTGAAGCAGACATATCACGATCACTGTCTCTGCAGAAATTCATCGGACTTAGGGACAAGATAACTGATTACTGCGAGGAAGCAGACAGGTAGTGCCAATTTAGAGGGAAGTATTTCAGGGCCCAACGCTATGGGGAGGGTGAGAGCCCAGGGAAAGCACTAGCCGAAACCATATGGACACCCAGGTTTTCGAGTTACGTGCTAAAGGTACAGACACCAGAAGATGACAGTGCGAAAAAGACATCAGATATTCTTCAAACATTCTAAACCTTTTATACCACGCGATATATGTCACACAGACAGCACCCGTTATCCTTACAGCAACACCTAGAGCCGATCGCCCTGGGGTGGCTGGGGAATTCGCAGAGAGAGTTCCTCTCTGCGGATTTCAAACTAGATGAAATAAGTACTGCCATAATGCAGCTCCTCTCTGGCAGGGACACTGGGCCTGACGGCCTGCCTGCAGAATTTTACAAAACGTACAAAGAGCACCTAGCGCCAATACTCAAACAAGTGTATGAAGAAGCTGTGGAATTGAGGGAGCTGCCACTATCCATGAGAGAGGCTACCATAATCTCCATACTCAAACCTGGGAAGCCAGCAGATAAATGTGATTCATATAGACCTCTCTCTATGATCAACTGCGATGTTAAAATATTGCCTAAAATTATTGCGAACCGGCTTAGTCTCCTCATGCAGGTGCTAGTGCTGCCCGACCAGGCAGGTTTTGTGCCAGGACGCGCTACCTCTCATAACCTGCGCACCTTATTCGCAGCAATGCAGGACATAGACCCTGACCTACAGGCAGTAGCAGAGTTCCTCGACGCTACCAAGGTTTTCGCCTCGGTGGAGTAAGACTACCTGTTTACTATACTGGGGCAAATGGGAATGCCGGAATGCTTCCTGGCCTGGATATGGCTGCTAAATACACGGCTACGCGCAAGGGTCATAATAAATTATGCTAGCTCACCCTGGATTGAGATCACGAAGGAACCCGACAGGGATGCCCGCTGTCGTCGCTATTATTCGCCCTCGCTGTCGAACCCCTAGCGGCTAGACTCTGGCAGCTACATCGTGAGTGGGCCCTGGAATACCTGACTCGGTATGTATTAGTCTCGCTATATGCGGATGAGATTACGCTATACAACCAGCCTTAATCCTATTTTGCGGGAGTTCATAGCGTTTGGTGAACTATCCGGGAATTAAAATAAATTGGACATAGTCTCAGATGTTTCAGCTAACTGATGCTGTACGCCCCTATCCTCTGGATTACCTCCAGAACACAAACTCTGCCCATGTAGTATCATGCTCCACAGACAGCAGCTGGTTTACATGTGGGGACCGCTAGAGAACATTGGGAGCGAGAGATAGGGGAGCCACCGGACGCAAAGAAGTGGCAATACTGCTGCGACCAGACTGGCAAGATATCGGCCAATAGCTGTCTGAGAATCATACACTTTAAATATCTCCAAAGACTCTACTGCACCCCTGTAAGACTATTTAAGTTTCAATTACGGGATAGCGACACATGCAATAGATGCGGACAAGATAAAGCAGATTTCTTGCATCTGGCATGGGATCGTGCAGAGATCATACTATACTGGAACACGGTACTAGAGGCGCTAGGACGCATGACCATCACAGCAATCGCACAAACTCCTGTAGTTACACTGTTGGGCTACACACCAGATATACCCTCAGCATACCAACTATTCAAATGCACTGAGCCTTCTACTAGCTAAGCAGAGGGTGGCGTGCAGATGGGGTAGAGGGAGGGCACCCAAATTTAAGGATTGGATCGGCAACCTTCTCCAATGGCAAGAACAGACACTGATATATGCGGAACTACTGCCCACAGTGTCAAGCCCCAGGGATATTTGTGACCCGCTGCACACCTACCTACTCGCAAACCCGGAGGCCACCAGAGATACTGTGAGACCCCCAGTGATTAGACCAAACGCACCAGGGGACACTACACCCGTAACATACGCATTCAGAATACGTGTCCTCTTCCCCCCCACAGGATAGCAGCTAATAATAGCATAATGTGTGCTCCATAAAATTTGCAGCTAGTGGACATCAGACGAACATACCCCCTGCAATACATCGCTAGTGCAGCGGATGCTGGCCCGCCCCGCCATTACACACACTTTGTAAAGACTTTATCCCGAGCGATGAACTCACCAAAATAGAAGACACATGCAGGTACTTATTTTACATATGTTACTGTTCACAAGATTCTTTGGAATGTGGACTTCCATATTTATAATGTAAGCTAATGTACATTTCACTTTTTGTAATGTGAATGCCTCACATGTATAATGCAAGCTAATGTTCATGGAACTCTTTGTAATCTGAGTATCCTACATCTCCAATGTTTGCTGGCTTGCAGAAATGTTAATAAAATATATATATATATATATATATATATATAGTTTTGGTTACTTTAGTGGTTGATGGGACAATCTGTTGGTCAAAAGCAACATCTATACATAATGTGCTTCTAAAGATGACCTGGTAAAATCATAAATCTTGACACCTCTTCTATTTATTTTCTGACAGGTATGGGCATTTTTCTGGCATTAACAGGAAGGTGCAGTTGACCTATCTGCCTCGTGGACAGCCAAAGGCCTCGAGTGAAGAAGAAGGTACTGTAGAGCAAACAAAGCCGCTGTTTTGATGATTTTATTTTGTTTCATCTTGAAATTATTTTGAGAGATGTTCATAATTGATAATTCAGCCTGGTATCCGCCTATGTATCTTATCTCAAGTTCTTTGCAGGATTGGTGTTTGAATATTTGCATTCCGGTACAGCCAGACTGTTTACTTGGTGGCGGTTCCCTTTCATTCCATAAACCTGATTACCTTTTTTACAGATGTCCAGTTCATTGGAACATATTTTATTCGTATCATAAACATTTATCACGTGGTTGCCAAGTTCCACAGTGATTATCGATATGAATGGAAAATAAAATTTTTACAATTATAGTCAGGGCTTTGGTTATGTTCATTAATCTTAATCTTTTTTTTTTATATAACTTTTTATTTGCAAAAATAAACTTGTTGGTCATTGCACACAGGGATTCACAGTGTTTACAGTGTTACATCCACAGATTCTTATACAAACATACCACTTCTGATGTCATAGTACATAAGATGGTAGCAATACATAAAACACTAAGGCGTTAATGGTTCGTCAAGGGAAGGGATCAAGGGAGGTTCACAAAGGCTGCCACGGTACTCATTCCATTTCGACCAGATTGCCGCCCATTTTCGGGGACCACCTCGGTCCACGTAAACTGTCTTCTCTTGCAGCATGCACCAGTCCATGTCTTTCTTCCATGCACTGAGCGTTGGAGGTGTTCCCGCTCCCCACAGACGTGCTATATTGCGTTTTGCAATTACCTGTCCAAGAGTCGCCCATATTCTACCTTTTGCGGACAAGTCTGTGGGCTCCCATATGTTCAAGAGGCACCTTTTAATATCGGGTCGCAAGTCAACCCCCCAGACAGTATGCATACAGTTGTGCACCCGCTTCCAGAAGTCTTGTATTAGATGGCACTCCCATAGTATGTGAAGGAACGTCCCCACCTCCCCACACTGTCTCCTACAAAGCCTGCCTTCACTCCTGCCCATCAAAACTAATCTTGTACCAGAGATGTAAACTCTGTGTAATATTTTCAGTTGTATTAGCCTCAGTTTTGCTGCTATTGCTACTTCTTTGGGGGAAGAAAGTGCCTCTCTCCATTCTTCGTCATCAATCTCAAGACTGTCAGTCTCCCACTTTCTCCTAAGTGCAAGTAAGGGGTCAGGGGTGTGGTGTATAAGTTTTTTATATGTGAGGGAGATAGCCTTCTCCGGTAGATGGCCGTCCAGCAGTCTGTCCTCTAGGGGGGAGGACTCCAGGAGCGTCGCTCTGGGTGGAATGTTAGCTTCTAGTGAGTGCCTGATCTGTATGTATCGGAAGTACTCAGTTTGCGCTAAGTCATATATTTGCTGTAGTGAGGCAAATGTCACCATACCATTGGGCCCTCATAGATCTTTTATACGGGAGACTCCTATCAGATCCCAGTTGCGAAACCCTTTTGTACGACCCAGTGTACTCAACCTTTCGGAGACCCAGAGCGGGGTAGCCAAAGTGAGTTTGTCAGCCCATCCCAGTTTGCGGCTCACAATATGCCAGAGTTGAACAGAGTGCTTTGTAGGTGTCCTGTGAGGGGATATTTGTTAGATTTAGAGTAAAGCACCGCCTCAAAGTTCCCACCTGGGAGGAGCCACCTGTCCATCCCATACCCGGGATCATCAACACCACTGTTTATGGCCGAAAGGTGTGCTGCCCAGTAGTATTTCTGAATGTCCGGAAGAGCTATACCCCCATCGTACCACACCAGTGTAAGTTTCTGTAGTGATATGAGTGGCGTTCCGGCCCACAACAGGTCCCTTTGGGTGGCCTCAATATCTGCAAAATACTTTTGAGGGTTAAATCTGGGTAGTTTTGGAGAGCATATAAAAACCGCGGTAGCACCATCATCTTGAAAAGAGCTGCCCGACCCAGTAGGGACAGCGGGAGCCTCTTCCAAATGGCGGTGTCTCTTTTGAACCTTTGCAGAGGGGGTAAGAGATTCCTCTCGTATTGAGTCGTCACGTCCATGGAGATAAAGATTCCAAGGTACGTGAACCCCTCTGTGGCCATCTTAATCGGGCAATCGCGCTGTATTGAAGGGGGGGGGGGCGCCATGTAGGACGTATATCAATGATTTCCCCCAGTTGATGCTGTAACCAGAGTTTCTCCCGAAACTGGTGAAAATGTCTAGAGCAACTCTAAGGGATTTGGTGGGTGAGTCGAGGTACAAGAGGATGTCGTCTGCATAGAGCGAAATCTGGTCCTCCCACCCATCTGCCCATCTGAGCCCCCGTAGTGAGAGGTTTTGTCGTATCCAGGCCGCAAGAGGTTCCAGGGAGAGGGCAAAAAGCAGGGGTGAGAGGGGGCAGCCCTGTCACATCCCTCTTTCCAGTGTGAAAATCTCTGAGATCTTATTGTTCACCACCACCTGGGCTAATGGCTCAGTGTAGAGGAAGCGCACCCACCCAATAAAATTAGGACCAAAGTCCATCGTCTTGAGGACTGCCATCATATAAGGCCATTCGAGCGTGTCGAATGCCATAGTGGCATCCAACGGGACTACAACCGCGCCCTCCTGGATCGTGTGGCATTGTCCTAACACTCCATGGAGTCGTCGTAGGTTGAGCGCGGTGTTGCGGTGCGGCATAAAGCCCGATTGGTCTGGGTGGATCAGTTTGGTAAGTATCAGCTTGATCCTATTTGCGAGTAGCTCCGCGAGGATTTTGGGTTCAGCGTTTAATAATGATATTGGCCTGTAAGAGGTGCACAGCTCTCTGGGTTTCCCTTCTTTAGGGATGGCCACTAATGTGGCGATGCGCTGGTCTCTCTGTAGTTTCCCCAGAATTTTACTGTCCTCGAACATATTTTTTAGGTGTTGACCCAGGCAATTGGGTTTGAGCTTGTACAGCTCAATAGGGAGACTGTTGGGTCCTAGGGCTTTCCCAGGCCGGAGTTCATGGATTGCCCTGGCCAGCTCCCCAGCGGTAAGCGCACCGTCCAAAGTCTCTCGGGAGTCGCCAGAAAGGGTGGGCAGCTTAATATCGGCCAAAAGCGCTGAGGAATCCTCCTCCGGCCGCTCCGACCCCCTGCTGTATACTCTTTTGAAATTTGCTGCAAACTCGCCAACTATCTCCTGAGGTTCAGTGAGGAGGGCGCCCGATTCGGTCTGAAGCTCAGACATCACTCTCTGCGCTTTCTGCTTTTTATCTAACCAGGCTATTAATTTGCCCGCTTTGTCCCCTTGGTCATACAATCGCCGTCCCTGTTTCTTGCTAGGTTTTTAACGGCGTTGGTGGCTAGTGCCTTGTATTCAGCCGCTTTGAGCTGCATTTGATGCAGAGCCCCCGGATTCCCGTCAACTTGCGCTGCCCCCTCCAGAGCGAGAAGGCCACGCTCAATGGTAAGCATTTGCATCTCCTTTTCTCTGCGTTGTCCGGCAATTGTGGAGGGCTTCACCCCTCAGTACGGTTTTAAATGCTTCCCAAAGGCCAGCAGGGGATTCCACCGTCCCAACGTTTTCTTGGAAGTATTGGTCCATCGAGCGGGTGATCTTCTTCTTGCTCTCAGGATTGTGAAGGAGCCAGGAGTTTATGGGCGCAACACAGCCTACCTTCTGTTCCCCAATAGTTAGGTGTGCCCATATGGGGGAGTGGTCAGAAATACCCCGTGCCAGATGTTTGATCCCTCGAATGGTAGAGTCATGCTGCAGAGGTGTAAGGATGTAGTCTATCCTTGAAAAAGTGTGAGGTGGTCCTGAGAAGAATGTGTACTGCTGTAGATTTGGGTGGCGCATACGCCAGAGGTCCACTAATCCGAATCCCTCCAGGAGATTGAAGAGCCACATGAGCCCCGCCGCAAGATCTCGGGGTGGGTGCCTATCCAGTCCTCCTGATACTACTGCATTGAAGTTCCCACCCAGAAGAAGTTGGCCCTCAGGAAGGGAAAGGAGAAGTCCACCCAGATCATGATATGACTGGGTTTGGAGACCCGGGGGATATAAACCGTCACCAAGTTGAGTATACGTCCCTCCCACCTCCCCGAGAGCACCGCATAGCGCCCCATCGGGTCAGTCTCCGAGTGTTCAATGACAAATGGAAAGTTACGGCGCAACAAAATGCCCACCCCGCGGGACCCCGAAGTGAAGCCGGCATGTGTTGCCAGTGTATAGCCCCATCTATTGAGTGTGTGACAGGTGTTGCCGATAAGGTGCGTTTCTTGCAAGAGGACAACATCTGGGAGGTGCCGTTTAACAAATTGGAGAACTATACTCCTCTTGAGCTTGTCACCCAACCCGTTGACGTTCCAACTATGGATTTTAAGACTCTTATCTCACCTTGTAGCCATCGCTGGAAGTTATCCCAGTACGCAATCTGTAGCTGCTGCAACACCGCACCAGCGCACAAATACATTCCCTGCATGACCAACTCAAGCCCTCTCCCGTCCCCGCCAAACATTACCAACCATCAGTAAATAACAATGAAACTGCTGTCCCCCTGCCTCCACACCTCCCTGCTGCCCTGCAACGTAGGTTTACAACGACCCACATCCCCAACTAGCAGAGCGCCTTTCGCCCCAGAAAAGGTGAAAGAGTTAAGAACCCTCCCCCTGAAAAACTGTTAGGTGGGGAGTGCGCTGGCACCAACTCCAGCCGCAGAACGCCTTTCCCCATACATTTCATAGCTTATCAAGCACATGCACACACATTTCGAATAAATCCATATGGCACCCTCAGTTCCATCCCGCCCCCCACCAGATGCCTTTATCAATGTCCCATGGCCGGCCGGGCCAGTCTGCCCGTGAAGTGCAGATAATCAAAGTCAGGGAGTGTCTCCAGCCCTACCTGTTTAGATCTGGCCCATTTCAGGCATGGAGAGCACGCCGCCCTCCTGGTTGGCACCGCCCTGGGAAGTCCATACCCCCAATAACATAGGAAAGATTTATACATTACAGTACAGCCTGCAGAAGTCAGTAAATGCAGTCTCTCCACTCAGTGTGAGTCCACTAGCATCTCTGAGTGCCGCCCATGTCAGGGCTATGAGATCTCGATCGCCATGAGTGCTGACTCGTTCTGTCGATGTCGGATCGTCCATCCAATGAGCCCCGTGACTTGGCCCGGGTGTCTCGCCACTCGTCCCCGGTAGTAGTCGCCGACGCCTGCAATGGTCCTCCGTCTATCCAGTCCTGCAACTCCGATGGCGTAGTGAAGAAGAGGGGTTTGCCGCCGGCAATTATTTTTAGCTTTGCTGGGAAGAACATCATGTATTTAATACCTTTTCCCCGAAGTGCCGCTTTCACCCCATCAAAGGAGCGCCGTTCCCGTTGCACTTTGAGCATAAAATCTGGGAAGAACCTGATTGTTGCGTTCTCATATTGTAGGTCTCCCATCTGTCTGGCGGCCTGCAAGATGGCGTCCCGATCCCTATAGTTGAGTATTTTCGCAATGATGGTCCTCGGTGGAGCTCCTGGCTTGGGCTTGGGGATCGGCGAGCGGTGAGCCCTCTCGACAGTGAACATAGTAGAGAGCCGTTTCGGTTTCAAGCAGGTGAGGATCAAATCTTCAAGGAAGAGGTCCATACTAGGCCCTTCCAAACCTTCTGGAACGCCCACTACGCGAATGTTGTTCCGCGGGGTCCTCCCTTACTGGTCCTCGAACTTCAAGGCTACCTGGCGGTGCTGGTGTACAAGTTCGTTAACCCTCTGCTCGAGCTTCTTGGAGGAGGCCTGGAGCTCCCGGATGTCCGTCTCATTGGTCCTGGCCTTGTCCGACGTCTTGTTGAGATCGGCGCGTAAAAGGTTCATCTCAATTGACATCTTGTCGATTTTTGTCTCGAGGGTGGTCCCTAGATTTTAGATGGCGCCATTATGCCTCGGTCTGAGGGGCCCACATCGGGACCGCATATTTGTCGAGTTTGTTCGTCTGGGCCGCTGCAGCACCCTTAGGTTTCATTCTGCGGTCTCCCTCGTCTAGGCCGCCACCAGCTGGGCTTTACGGAGGTCCTGTGATGCCGTCCCGTGAAGGCTACGCAGGTGCGTACAAATGGTAATCTTCAGGCCGTCCTGCCGTCACTGTGCCGCACACCTCCGTGATCCCCTCTGTCACCCAGCAGGATCTCCGTCGCTTTTACTGGTGGGCTTGAGGCCTTAACTCCTCAGTCACGAGCGTGCGCCATGCGGCAGCCGGGGCCTCCTTTCCCTGTCTCTGGCCCCCAGTCCATACTCGGGCCAGCCAGAGAGGGATACTGGATGTGTTCTCTCTTGGCCCCTTCCTGCCACGAGGGGCCATGCGCCCAGATTACTCTGCAGCCAGGAATTTTCGCTTCTGGGTGAGGCCTAGCTCCCTCCCGTGTCACGGGCAACCCCACACTCCTTATCGCCTCCGCCCCTGGATCTTCCGGCTTATGGGGCACTGGAGGCCCACCTCTGGCAGTTCTTCACGAAGCCTTAATTATTAAGGGGCTCTTCCTCCCCCAGGGAGGGCCGGTCAGGCAGTAGGCAGCCGGAGCACAGGGGGAGGAGGGTCCCACGCAGGCGGGGACCGTCGCAGATCAGATGCTCCCGAGGCATAATGTAGCGGAGCTCACATTCGGCCTCCAACGCGGCCTCCACTCCGCAGCAGTCTTCAGGTCTTACAGGGCCTAGCCACAAGCTGCCAATGTCTCCCTCTGCTGCATTTAGGGCCACGGCTTACTGCGCGATCCCTTTCCTGTAGTGTGGTAGGGTTGGTGGGGGCGCTGAGGCCCGGCCCCACTCCTGGGAGTAGGCGACCCCGCAAGTTTCAATTCCGTGCCACCGCGGAGGTGGCAGATGGGAGTGTCTGTCCTCCGGCTCACAGGCCCTCCAGGCCGCCGCCCTGTGTACCAGGCAAGTCGCGATAACGGAGGCGCCTCAAGCCTCCGAGCTGCAGTATCAGGTGCCACCTACTAGTTTCACACTCACAGGGGCCGCGGCTCGCTGTGTGACCCCCATCAAGCACTGTGGTGGGGTTGGTGGGGGCGCCGAGGCCCGGCCGCGCTCCCGAGAGCAGGTGCCGCCGCAGGCCTAATAATACTGATAATCCACATTTGTAAAGCGCAAACAATCACCCGTAAGGGTCTCTAGGCGCTGGGGGCCGTCGGGAAGATTAAGCAAGCTATTGCCCAGAGTCACATGGTGCTGGGCTAATATGCCGCCGCCGCTGGGGATCGAACCGTGATCCCCAGATTCCGGAGTCAGTCACCCTGGCCGTGGCGCCGCCGGGATGTTGCGTAGGCGGCAGAGGGGAGCCCCTGTCACCCGGCCCCCAGGCTCTCTCGCCGCCGCCTCAAGCACTGGGCACGCCGCGATAACGGAGGCGTCCCAGAGCCTCCGAGTTTCAGAACTTGGTGCCGCTTACTCTCTCGAGGTCTTCCCACCTCTCTTATCTGCTGCCTGAGGATTATATACGAATTTTTAGGGGATTTGGGGCTTTACTCCGGCGGTGATCCCTGCTAGGTGGCCATCTTCGCTGGTGCCAAGCCACGCCCCCCTATTAATCTTAATCTTGAAAGGTTTCTATTGTATATTCAGTACATCATGTGTAACCATTAACAAACTGTTTTCTGTTTCAGTCATAACCATTTATAGCAATAAATCGAAGAGCACAAATGTATACATTTTTCTTACATTTAGCATGTGTGTAGACAAAAAGTGTTTCCTTACGCAGGTGTAATAATATGGTCAATGTCACAAAAACAGTGTGCTTTTCAATGCTAGTCTTTCCTATGCATACCATTGCAATCTGGTTCTGGTTCTGGAGCCTATTTGGGTAATTGGAAATAAATCAAGGGTTCTGTTCTAACAATTTTTTTGTGAGTTGACTGAAGACTGATGGCTGGAAATAGCGTTCTGCTGAGGCATTCAGCTTATTATGTCCATCCTTTGACCACGTGTTATATCTTCATATCCAACGCACTGTGTGACAAATGTAGTGAGGGCAGACCTATTAAACTTAAAGATCCAGATTAGTACACTAAAAAAAGGAAACGAATGACTATATGAATAATGATGTGGCACTAGTTAAATCGGATAATGAATTTTCAGAGTATTCAAGGGAATGGCCAGAAAGGCAAAACATCTCCCATGTTGGACCATGGCTTCAACGATGCTACACTAGTAAAACTTGACCCTATTCAATCCTTGAATCCATTAGTACTATTACCTTTCTGTTTTTTTCACCCATCTGTCCATCAATTATTTCACCCTCCCATCCATAGGTCCATCCTTCCTCCCTCCATCCAGCCGCTATTAAAATAAAGGAAAATACAAAATTCACAAACTACATAGTCCCCTTGAGGTGGGGGTTGTAGCGTTCCCTCCATCCAGTGGTAGGGCTCCCTTTCTCCCTCCATTCTTTAATCCCTTTACCCTTCCATGCATCTACGCACCCTTCAGGCCATCCTTTCTCATTTCCATCGATCAGTATTTCACTCTGCATTCATCCTTTTACCATTCCATCCACCCTTTCACCTTTCCATTGTTTTATCGATTCACCCAATCCATCCAACCCTCTATCCCTCCTCTCACCCTTCCATTCCTCCTGTCACATCTGTCTATCTCTCCACTCACCATTCAATCTATCCATTTTCAATGTTTCACCCTTCTATCCATCTCTTCATCCCTTTTGTTAAACTGCCATTCCCGCACTCTTGCAGCCATCCTTTCATCTATCTTTTTCCCCTTGTATTGATGCATCCTTACACCTATCACTGTTCTGCACCCTTCCGTATATATCTATCTTTCACCCTTTCATTCACTCAACCTTCCTTCTTTCTACTTTTCCGTCCCAATCCTTCCTTCCTTTCTTCCACCCTCCCTTCTTTGCTTACACTCTTCCTTATTCCATATCGTTCCTTCACCCTCCCTTCCTTCTACCTTTTTCTACTTCCTTTACCTTTGCTTTCACCCTTTCTTCCTTTCACCCTTCAGTTCTTTCTACTTCTGCATTTCTCTCTACACATCTGTCTTGTTTGATTTGCGGATCTTTCACCACAGGGCAAACATAGGCGTACACTAGGCACATTTTCTTTTCCTGTGACTGTTGCCCTCTTTGGCATTGTGATAAAGTGCCCTCTTTCTGCATGGTTGCCCCCACTTTTTGCTGAACTGCTGATGTGCTTTGACTGAGTGTGCCCTGGGCTCCTGCTAATCAGGTACCGAGGGCCTATGTTCTTTCCCTAAAACTGCATTGAAACCCAAACCCAACTGGCATCTCTGGCCACAGGTCAGCCCCTGGTAAATGGTATCACAGGTGCCCAGGGCCCTGTGACCAGGGAAAGCCTCTAAGGGCTAAAGCACTTATTGTGCCACCCTTAGAGGTCCTCTACCTTTACACTCACACACTTTTGTAAGCTGAGTGTCTTGGTGCAGAACAAAGTGAAGAGTCGACATGGCACACATCCCTGTGTGCCATGCCTCCAACACACTGCTCTGGCATACATCTGTCACCCCTCTAGCTGGGTGCCCTATACCAGTGGTGAGGGTACAGGTGCATGAGCCCTGTTCCCCTACAGTGTCTAAGTCTATTCTTAGACATTGTAAGTGCAGTGCTGCCATTAAGAGTATATGGTGCTGGTAGTTTGTCATTATAAACTCCACAGCACCATGATGACTACACTGAAAACTGAGAAGTTTGGTATCAAACTTCTCAGCACATTAAACCCACACTGATGTCAGTGTGGGATTTAATGAAAAATGCACTCAGAGGGTATCTTAGAGATGTCACAGTTGAGGGCAGTCAAAAGTTCTCTGATAATCAACGACCCACATCAAAAGACAACATGATAAATTGAACTCAGTGTAGACTAAAAATAGGTCATTTTAAAATTTCATTTCTTTAATGGAAATTATTAAAAAACATTTCTAAACAATAATTATGTCTGTAAATAAGTCCGAACATGTTTGACATAAAATTAACACACAATGATTTTTTCAGGATCTACTCATAAACAAACAAATTAACACCATCCGATTAGTGTGAAAAGCTAAATCGGACAGTCAAAGAAAATGATACAATGAATGATATAATATAATCAAAGAAACAGAATAAAAAATTGTGGTTGCTGTATGATGGATCTTCGAGATGCCTCCTAAAAACCAACCTACCATTAGTGTCCAGGCTGAGTGGCTGCTTTCAGCTGTCACCACCAGACATGTTTCTGGACCCCTGGGTCAAGAGCCTGCTGCTCTTGGGGGCCTGAAACAATGCACATCCTGGGACGAGGTGCCAAGCCTTGTGTGAGCTTTCCCAGGCCACCTGCTGCTTTCAGCAACTGGTCCACACTGGTTCTGACCCCTACTTTGGGCGGGAGAACCGGCGGGAAAAACAAGTGAGGTGTGCCAACCTCTGCCAACTCCACCCCTCAGGTGGTGGAGGCGAGGTGAAGCACAACTCCCAGTCCCCGCCATCTTGCAGATGGGGGGACTCAGCCAACCAGATGAAAGCATATGCCCCCACCCACTATAGGGTGGCATAATAGGGGGTGTATCCACCTCAAGGAAGGGACCTATCGGTCCCAACCTTTACTTACCTGTAACGCCCCTAAATCTAATATTTAGAGGGCACCCCGAACCTTGCTTCCTCAGACAAGAAACCAGAAGAAGAAAAGATGAAGAATGACCGAACAGCCGTGCCGAAGCTAACAAGATGAGGACGCCTACTGACTTGGCCCCAACCCTACTGGCCGGTCACCACCTCGAACCTGCAGAAGTGAAACCCCGGTGTGTCCAGCAGCCAGCAGTCTTTAGAACCCTGAGGACCTGCCCTGCCTTCAAAAGAAAAGACCCTGTCTCCCGTGAACACCAGATTTGTTCACCAACAGACTCCAGCTCCAGCAGGATCCGCGAGTCTGCACCTGATGCCTACGACCCGAGTTCGAGTGGCCCAACACCAAGAGGAGGTCTCCTGGCGATCCTGACCCGAGATCTGGTGATCCCTGACCTGCCTCAAGGCTCCAGCTTATACCTACAGCCTCAAACCGGAAGGTCCCCCCAACCGTGACCAGGAGCTGGTGAGAAGACCCAACCCTGAAAGGCACCCCTGCACCCGACGCCCCACGGCCTTGGGTGGCCCAACCAACGGTGCCTAACCAACCCTCAACATCCCAACTTACCACTGCAAGTGGTAGCACCCAGATGACCTTCGTCCCCGAACCTGTTATGTGTTTGCAAACCGGAGACTCACCATTGAAAGCTACAGACCGCCCGATGCCAAAACAGCACTCTGCACCCGGCTGCCCCAGTATCACTGAGGGTGCACCTTTTGTGCTGGCTTAAACCCCCATTTTTCCCGAGCTTAAGTCCAGGAGCTTTGCTCCCAAAACCCAGTGGCCTGCTCGTAAGCAGCCACGAACCGGAGGCCCCCTAGCCACAATTGGTTAACATTGGGCCTCAGCACTCTGCACCCGGCTGCCCTAGTGCCGCTGAGGGTGTAATAAGAGGGCATCCTTGACCCTGGTGGGACCCCGAGTCTAACCCCAGAATACCAACTCCCACAACAAAGTACTTGCCTGTTAACCGATTACCCTATTTTCCTCCATAGGATAACATTGACAGTTTTTCTGTGAAAAGTTTCCAAGTGTGGAGTTGGAAAATCTATGAAAACCTTTAAAACTGTAACTAAATATCAAAAACGCTTTTACTTACCTGTTTACAGGAAATGTCTCAGAGCAGTATCTAGGTGTACTGCACTGTGTAAGAAAAGTAATCTGTAAAGTAATGTACTTGACATTCTACTAAAAAGCCTATACAAAGTATATGTACTGTATTCTCAAAAGCATTGCCTTATCAGTAACTCTACTGTAATCCAAAGAAAGTGCATATACAGTTGCAATTCAAACTGTTTACAAACTGCATTACTACTGTAAAGTATGTTTTGCTTACCTGTGCCAGGCTTTCTTGGTTTTAGAGAATAAAATAACTAAAAGAATATTTTTATACAAAACCAATTGGTCTGAAGTTCAGTTTTGAGTGTGTGATATCATTTGCTGATTGAGTGTGTACAACAAATGCTTAACACTACCCTCTGATTCAGCCTTACTGCCCGACCACACTACCACAAATGTAGAATAAGGTGGTATCCTCTTTTTTCTCTGCCTACCTTTGGGGTTCCACTGGACTCTGTGCACACTATACCTCACTTTGGTATAGTATATTCAGAGCCAGCTTCCTACAGGTATTATTTATTTACGGGGGTGCCCCCCAGACCTGGTGCCCCTGTTACTCTTCCCACACTGCCGATGTGCATTTCACCACCTGCAATGTTGTTTATTTACGTGGTGCAATGTAAAGCCCGTCAGCAGGAATGATGCGCTCCTCGCCTGCGAGACATATTGCATATAAAACATTTCTAAAAGTGACTCTAAGCCCCGCCCCTCATTTCCATTGGATAGTGTCAGCGTTTATGGTATACGCTGGCTTTCCATTGGAAAGGAGGGTTTTTGGTTGCCGCCCTGTCCGTTTTTGGGACGGCCCCTCTGGACACCATTGCCTGCTTCACGGCTGTCGTGAAGACTTTTCTTATCTGCTTGTTTATTTAACAAGCAGATAAGAGAAGTCTTCACGATAGCTGTGAAGCAGGCACAGAGCGAAGAGGCGCACAGGGTCACCGGGAGGACAGGGGGATCCCGGCAGACTGTGTTTTTCTGCAGAGGCAGCAGCGTGTGGGTTCTCTGTGAAACGTGATTTTTTTTTATCTAACTTTGCTTGTTCAAACATGTTTCTCCCGGTGGAAGGCCGGGATGATGATTAATAAGAACGGTAATGTACTGAAAAATACCCTCGGTGCAGCTGTAGAAAACACTGCTTAATCTCACCTTTATTGCAAGAACTTCGTCTGCTACCAAGACTGGCACTTAATCAAAGCACTGCCTCCTCCGGAGCTTGCAGGGCTGTAAAGAACAGCACTGCGCCAATATTAAACTCTGTGTGTCAAAAACTACAATCTATTACAGCCTCCACAGCAGTGTAATTCATATTGAGGGCAGAGCGGGAGCTGACCTGGGACGCCTGAAGCGGGGGGTGCGGTGGAACATACCTGTGACTGACCGGCCTAGAGAGAAATGGTACTGCCCGGTGCTTCCGTGCCGCCTCTTTCAAATGCACCACAGTTGAGCCGCAGTGTGCCCTTCTAGCACCAGGAGGCTTTCCCGTCATGCTGTGTGAAATTCTAGAGCGCTCTCCTTTTTCATGGTTCAAATCAAATGCATTTATTTATTATAATGATTCCAATTAACTGGCCGCACGATGCGATCATGAAATTCAGTTACTCCCCCTTTTTTATTTCCCTTCCCCCACCGACGACAGAGCAAGCTTACAAAACCATGTTAACTGCGCTAGCTAATAACACGGAGCAGGTCACCCCAAGTTTATTAAGGGAACAAGGACAGGCTGGATGGTTCTCAAATCTTGCAGACACTTGAAGCAAGGAGAGGAACTGTATTTATGGCACCCATTTTGTCTCGAGGAGCTTTGTGGTTCATGCGTGGGAGTTGGAAATCTTCTCCGTCCCTATTCTGTGCCACAGGCAAGCCTTGCACGTTTATTCCCATACAGGAGTAACGTTTTCAGGGCTATACTTTGCTGTTCCTTGTTTTTCTCCTTCTTCCCGACTGCAGCCACCTTCCGCCATGCACTCTTAATGCACAGATGTGCCCCGTGCAAGGCAACTCCTTCGGGCCGCCCTGGGTGTGGTGCGTGCTGCCACCCCTAGAACTTGAGTCAACTATTAAACCTAGGGGTGTTGTGCATCAAAATGCACCCCCTTTCAGCAGCCCTTCTTGCTAAGCAGACACCCCTGCCCCCAAGAGCCCCTCCACAGGGTCTGATTGGGATTAAAAATCAGCCTGGACACGCGCTAAAAACAAGCATTTGCAATGTAATAGGTTTCACATTTATGCAAGTGTAAGCTATTGGCATTGTAAATGACAAAGCCTTTTATTTATGTTTCAAAAAACAAAACAAACCTAAAAGGCATTGTTATTTGCAATGTCAATAGCTCAAACTCTCGTAAATGCGAGACCTATTGCATTGCAAATGCTTGTTCGTTCTTACTGTTCTCTCTCCTACCCACTCAGTTTGAAACTCCATTTCCTGTTTGGTCTATTTTGACATTATCTTTCTCTGTATCTAATATTGTACTTGGAAGCCCTCTGCTGGAACTGCTCAACTCTCCCATGGTATTCCCTTACAGTGTTATTAAAGAGGTTTTGATTACAAGTTTTGATGTAAAGAGAAGCGGCTCATTAAAATCTTGTCGGCATTTTAATGTGATCCTACTTCGTAGCTCTTTGGGCCTAGTGGCAACTGCTGAAGTCATGGTATCCCATTGCCACTGAGTGTATTTATTGAAATGCCCTTTGGCAAAGTCTACATTGTGATGACATTATGTAAAATAGGAATTGAGGAGTATAAAAGTGCTATAGGTTTACAAACTTGAAATCTCTGGTGCTAGACACTTCGTCCCCAGTTACATAGTGGCCATATTTAAGTATTGGGGTACCCTGTGGCGGGAAATAATGCATTTGTAGGATGTGCAGCTGTAGCTGAGCTCGGACATTACAACTTGTTTTTCTTCAAAGAAGTTTAAAGTCACAGGATGTAGTGAGACTCCTCCCTTAGTCTGCAATGTACATGAGCACCTACTCGGCCTTGTCCACGAAGAGCTCTAAGACTAACAGATGTGTTTGTAGCTTTTTTCGGGGCCAGCTGTGTACTCTTTGAGACTGAAAACCTGGAAGACAATCACACTGACCTTCTCTGCCGTCAAGACTCAATGTCTTGTGATTGGGCCTTCCCCAAACCTTATAAAAGCACCTTAATTTTTCAGGGCATTGCTTTGTGCACTGCATAATCTAAGGAGGTGATGGAATGTACACCCCAACAATTCTGCTTGAGGTGCAACATTAATTACTCTTGGTTGGACCAAGACAACATTTGCAACCTTTGCCTCTCCTCTGACCATGACGACAACTCCTGCAAGTCCTGCCTGTGCTTTGACTGCAAAAGACACTGAGGTATCGAAAAGAGTTATTAGGTATACAGGAAGATGCAGTAGCAACCTTCATCTGAGACACGGGACATCTTTGGTTAACACGACCCTCTCCACATCAAGGAGGAAGAAGAAAGCCCATCCGGAGTCTTAGTTGCTCTACCAACTGGAAGCCTGAAGAAGCTGTCATCTAGCACTTCCGAAGAGAACCAAGACCGAAACTCCTTTGCATCAAAACCAGCCGGCCCTCACACAAAGGAAACTCCTTTGAGTATGACACCTGCCCAACAAGAACGGGAATGAAATCCCACATCTGAAATGCCCCGAGGCTGAAGCAGAGTATCGATCCAGTAGGATTCGGGTATTGGGCCCCAAACAGGATAGAAGTAGGCAACTGCGTACTGGCGCATGACTGCCATTGAGCACCGGCTACCACAGTGAAATGACTTACGAGCCGGCCAGGCCCCCTTCAAAGGGCATCGAGTTGCGACAGCTGTCAACTCCCACTCAACCCAAAGGTGCCAAATATCATCTGTCTTAGCCAAAGTAGACACCAACATGCCTATGAAACTGAGCGCCAAGTCAGCACAGGGAGTTCCTATGACACCAATATCGGAGGAAGTGGAGACACCCATCCTCCAGAAGCTGGTGGAAGAACTACTAAAAATAACTTTTCAACAATCCAGAAAGTAGGAAAATCGCTGCCCGGAATGACTGCCATATGCAAAAGAAACAATTGATGGACGGAATGCTGGACAATGCAAACATTCACCCCCAGTCACAAGGATCTGGTTTAAATCCATCATTCTTTTGCTCACCACACCACCCCAGTTTGGACCCGGCCAAATGCAAATCAATTTTGACCTTGTTCCTTGTGGGAACAGTCCAGCCCAAACTGCCAAGCCATGTCCTCTCTGGACCGGAAACGAACATCCTGGGACCGGTTTCCGGGCATCACCCTTTATCAGCCAGGTTAGCTAGAATCCAGTGGTGTAGTGAGCACGGGACCCACGTCTGGGCATACTCTTACTACTTAGGGCGACATATGCAAAAGAAACAATTGATGGGCGGAATGCTGGACAATGCAAACATTCACCCCCAGTCACAAGGATCTGGGTTAAATCCATCAATCTTTTGCTCACTACACCACCCCAGTTTGGACCCAGCCATATGCAAATCAGTCTTGACCCTGTTCCTTGTGGGATCAGTCCGGCCCGAACTGCCAAGCCAGGTCCTCCCTGGACCGTAAACAAGCATCCTAGTACTGGTTTCAGGGCATCACCCTTCATCAGCCAGGCTAGCTTGAATCCAGTGGTGTAGTGAGCACGGGACCCACGTCTGGGCATACCCTTCCCACTTAGGGCGACATATGCAAAAGAAAAAATTGATGGACCGAATGCTGGACAATGCAAACATTCACCCCCAGTCACAAGGTTCTGGCTCAAATCCATCATTCAGTTTCGGGCTGGACTGTCCCCATTGGGCGCAGGGTCAAGACTGATTTAGATATATGTCTGGGTCCAAACTGGAATGGCATGGTGAGCAAAAAAACGATGGATTTAGGCCAAGATCTCTGTACTGGGGTGAATGTATGACATTGTTCTGCTTTCCTGTCCATCAACTGTTCTTTTTGCATTTGTCACACCGAGTGGGACGGGTATGCCCAGACATGGGTCCCATGCTCTCCATGCCACTAGAGTCAAGCTATCCTGGCTGATGAAGGCTGAAAGCCTGAAACCGGTTCTAAGATGCTTGTTTCCAGTCCAGGGAGGACCTGCCCTGGCAGTTCGGGCTGGACTGTTCCCATTGGGCGCAGGGTCAAAACTGATTTGCATATGGCTGGGTCCAAACTGGAATGGCGTGGTGAGCAACAAAACGATGGCTTTAGGCCCAGATCTCTGTACTGGGGTGAATATATGAGTTGCTCTGTTTGCATTTGTCACCCCGAGTGGGACGGGTATGCCCAGACGTGGGTCCCGTGCTCTCCATGCCACTGGAGTCAAGCTATCCTGGCTGATGAGGGCTGACCTCCCGAAACCAGTCCTAGGATGCTTGTTTCCAGTCCAGGGAGGACGTGGCCTGGCAGTTTGTGTGAGAAAGTGCCATCTTTCTTGCATGGTATGCCCCACTTTTTGCTGAATTGCTGATGTACTTTGACTGGGTGTGCCCTGGGCTCATGCCTATCAGGTACCCAGGGCCTGTGTTCCTTCCCTAAAACTGCATGAAGCCTAAACCCAATTGGCATCTCTGGCTACATGTCAGCCACTGGTAAATGGTACCCTAGGTACCCAGGGCCTTGTGATTAGAGAAGGCCCCTAAGGCCTGCAGCACTTATTGTGCCTCCCTTAGAGGCCCTGTACCCTGACACACACACACTGCCTTTGCAGGCTGAGTGTCTTGGTGCAGAACAAAACAGAGTCTCGACATGGCACACATCCCTGTGTGCCATGCCCACATACAAACTGCACTGGCATACCTCAGTCACCCCTCTAGCTGGGTGCACTATGCCAGTGGTGTGGGTACAGGTGCATGGGCCCTGTACCCCTACAGTACCCAGGTCAATTCCTGGGCATTGTAAGTGCAGTGCTGCCATTAAGAGTATATGGTGCTGGGAGGTCGTCAACACGAACTCCACAGCACCATGATGGCTACACTGAAGACTGAGAGGTTTGGTATCAAACTTCTCAGCACATTAAACACCGATGCCAGTGTGGGATTTAATGTAAGATGCACGACAGAGGGCAACTTAGAGTTGCCCCCTGAACCTAACCTACAATCCACGTCCTGTCTGAGAGGCTGCCTAGGCTGCCACACAGCAGACATGTTGCTGGACCCCTGGGTAGAGAGCCATCCGCTCTCTTGGGCCTGCAACAATGCACATCCTGGGCAAGGTGCTAGGTCTCCTCCCACAGGATGGGCAGGGGAAGCTTCAAAGGCATGCCGCCTTTGTGAGCTTCTCCAGGCCACTTGCTGTACTCAGCAACTGGCCCCCACCAGTACTGACCCCCACTCTGGCTGGAAGACTGGCGGGAAACCCCAAGGGAGGAAAGGGGGTGTGCCAGCCTCTAGCAACCCCACCCCTCAGGTGGGGGAGGCGAGGTGAAGCACATCTCCGGGCTCTCGCCATCTTGAAGATGGGGAGCTCTGCCCAATCAGGACTAGGCTCCTGCCCCCCTCCCACTGGAGAGTGGCAGGATAGAGGGTGTACCCACCCCAGGGAAGGGACCCATTGGTCCCTGCCCTTTACCTACCTGTAACGCCCCTAAATTTAGTATTTAGGGGCACCCTGAACCTTCCTTCCTCAGATCCCGAATCCGAAACAAGCAAGAAGAACAAGAAGAAAGAAGACCTGCCGTGCAGCTGCTGACAAGAGGACGACACCAACTGACTTGGCCCCAGCCCTACAGGCCTGTCGACCCTCGAACCTGCTCCTGCTAAAACCCGGCATCTCCAGTGGTCTGCAACCTCGAAAACCCCGGAGGACCTGACTGTCTCGTGACTCTAAAAGACTGGGACTCCCATGAGCAGTGGTTCTGCTCAAAGCAAGTAACAAGCCCCTGGTGCCCACCAGGAACCGCGACTCCTGCACACTCTGCACCCGCCAAGTCTGGCCTGTGCCTGAGTGGACAAAGACCCCGAGGATGTCCCCCCGGCGAATGTGACCAAGAATCCAGCACCCAAGGACACACCTCAACGCTCCTGACGACGCCTGCAGCCTCAGAACCAGGGACCCCTCCAACCTCGACTAGCTGAGGGTAAGATTTCCCGACGCAGAAAGACACCCCGGAGCCCTGGGGCCCCCGGTGCCCAGCTCCTGGAGATACCACAGCACCTCCTCAACATCCCTTGATTTAGATACTTTTTCCCGGTTCAGGTGGGTGAGATGTTGGAGAAGATTAGAAAAAAGTGAGAGATAGCAAAATCAATGTGTGACTTACAAACTGCCACTTCAGAGAGGTGCTTTTCACAAGTAGCAACCTAGGGCCTAAACTACACCTCTCGGTCACCAGTACCTTTCTTTCATAGTAAGTAGACAAGGCTACCAATTCAAAATCCTACCCTTTAGTGTCTCCATTTTTTTGTTTGAATATCTTTATTAGTACATTTTCCTGCATAATTTCCTGTTACAGCATGGTTATTATCCAGCATCAACAAGCAACACTTTCCATATAACATTACTTGGTCTCTGACTCTGTGAAAATAAGGCGTCAGCATACACTACCCTTTAGAGTCTCCATGGCTCGTAGGGTGTTCATGAACTGTCTGGCAATGGTGGCTGTGCATCTACACAGGGACAGCATTCATGTCTTTCCATACCTCGATGACTGGCTGATCAAGAACAGTAGGAGACAACAATGCCTGGCGTACACGTTTCGCAGACAGATTTTGCTCACTGATGGGAATACTAGCACTGATTGGCCGTTTGAAGTCACAACACAGTAAAAATACTGATGATATGTGCAAAACACAGATTATATGGCACTTGTCTGTGTGTTGGAAAAAGTATACCTGAGTTTTTTATTGTTGTTTCGATTGGAAGATCAGTACTTGAACAATAAGCATGTGGAAGATCGTAATTCACGCTCTAATCTCTGCATGAGACAAATTCATAAGTGATTAGTATAAACTTTAGAATGTACTGTGTTTTTTTTCGATATTTATGATTGTATTTCTAGGGCTTTTTAGAGTTCATGAAAAATGTCCACTTTTTGAATCAAATTGTGAGTTAAAAACTTCTTTATTGGTAAAGATTGTGCACTGAATGAAGTCACAGTGGGTTATTTAGAATTTCTCCAGAGGGGCACCCAAATTGTGTGGATTAGGTTAACACATGGTCCTGAGGAATTGCCACAGATCCGTTGAGACTATCAAAGGCAAGAAACATGCCGACCTGAAATAAGAATATTGGGAAAATTGCTCTCCCAGATATTCCCCTGCTATATTAACCTTTAATAGGGCCCCTGGAATAATTTAATTTTATAAGGGATCTCTAATTAATTTTAGTAGTCACATTTACCAATCTACCCTTCTCGGTTGATAGACCATCCTTACACATCATTGGGAGGTTCCTAAGTTCGACTGAACTTAAGGTAGGTCAGAATCAAAAAGATCTCCATGAAAGACACCCCCCTTTTAGGGGGCTGGTTGGCATGGCAGTGCCAGCCCAACGAGGACCTAAGCCTGATAATGAAGCATGCCACCCTAGAGTGGGTGAGGGCTCTTGCTCTGTAACATGAACACATCACTTAGGACCTTAGTTGAGGTCCCTGACATAGCAAAGACACTGCACACTTTATAATATGATTGAGATAAGGGGAGAGTATGTGCTGGACATCAAATTACTCCTTTTCACTCCATTGATTATTATTAGCCCACACTTAGATTGTGGTGTCACTAATGCACAGTCTAGGGTACCTCATAAATGATTTTAAAAAAATCCCAGATTCAGTCCCAAAATAATCAGCCCTTCCTGGGCTCAGTGTTAAATGCTGGTACAGGAAAAGTGCTCAGAGAGTGATGGCATTTCAGAAGCTGCTGCATCTTTTTCCATTCAGTTCATCCACTTGCTGTGAGAACTCTGATGAAGCACTTTGGTATGATGGCTTTTTGACAGTAATTTTGCTACACTCCGTATTACACATGTCCACTCCAAGAGTGCCTCGCAAGGCAGTGGTCACAAGTGGAGAGTCATTGGGAAGATCTATTGTAGATAAAGGCCAGCACTTAACGCTCACTTCAGTGGTCCACCCATTTTCGCTGACAGATCACTCTCTCGGTTGGATGCACCTCTTAAAAATATTGCTGTTCAGTGCACCTGAATCCTTAAACATAATGGTCAACATATAAACTACTTGGAACTACTGGCCATCCGTTTTGCCCTCATAACTTTCTTCAAGCTTGTCCAAGGCAAAATAGTCCTCATAAATGCAGATAACATGATGACCATGTGAAAACAGACTGGCACTCACTACCCTAGCTTTGTGCACTGGCACAGATCTGGCCCTGGGCAATCCACAACGAGGTCCACCTTTTAGCAGAGCACTTGCTAGGGTGGATAACAAGTCTGCAGACCTGCTAAGCATTAACAAATTCACAAGTCTGAACTCCGACCCAAAAGTCCTATACAGATACTTCCAGTAGTGAAGGACCCCCAGCCATTGACCTCTTCTCTACTCCAGAAAGTGCAAAATGTCTAAGCTTCACCTTCAGTTACTACACCCACAGTTCTTCAACAATGCATTATGGGCGAACTGCTCAAGGATATTTGCTTACACTTTTCCTCCTCTCCCACTCATCACATACACGGTGAAAAAATGTGTAAAGTGTCCATTGTCTTTATCAAATTGGCCCCAGCATGGGCCATACATTCCTCATCCCTGTTACTCAGTGGTCCTGGAGTGTTTATCGGTCCCAACGAGAAATTACTGATCATGTTGAGCATTGTCAAACACTAGGACAACCAAATCAGGTACACAGATTGCAACCAAGGCAACCTAGTCTGGCACCCGAAGTCTTAGAGTTAGGTTGCCTAAGCCTTCCTGAGGTGTGTATGGCCATACTGCATAACGCTCATAGCCCTATTACATGTGCATGTTATGCAGCCAAATGGAGGGGATTTGTCATGTATTGAATATCAAGACAGCTAGACCGCTTCAAGACAAGTGTCCTAGAAATCATCTACTACCTTTTAACCCCTACAAAAGGCAGGTCTTGCATATATTTCAATATACCGTCTTCAAGCTGCTGTTGCAGCATTCATGCAAAATAGAAAACACTCACCTCTCTTTAAAATTCCTGTGTTTAAGGTGTTCATGGAGGAGCTCAAAAGGGTAATACCCTTAACCACTTTAGCCTCTGTTTGGTACCTTCACGTAGTTCTCACTAAGCTTGTGTCTGTCCTTTGAACCCCTACAGTCTTTCAACCTGCAGTTTCTATATTCGAAAGTGACTTTAGTCAGAATAAGTGTGAGAAAGTGCCTCTTTTGACATGGCTAGCCCACACTTTTTGCCTGGAAATGATGTGGTTTCGATTGTAGTGCACAGAGTCCCTGCCAACCAGGTTCACTGTGCCAGTGCTTCTTCCCTAAAACTATACCACAATTGGCAACTTGAGCTCACTGTAAGTCCCTAGTAAATGGTACTTTTGGTACCTAGGGCATGAGAACTGAATAAGGTCCCCTACGGACCCCTTACCAAGGCCCTGCCACTGCAGCTTGCATGCCTTAGTGCAGTGAAAAACGACAGTCAATATGGCACACTGCCTGTATGCTATGCCAACCAGCACTGACTAAGGTATTGGTAAGTCACCCCCCTAGAAGACCTTTCAAGCCCTAAGGCATTGTGCACTATGTTTCACATGTGGGCATAGCTGCATGAGCAGATAGGCCCCTACAATATTTAAGTCGATTCCATAATATTGTAAGTGCAAGGGAAGCCATAGAGAGTAAATGGGCTGGAAACTCAACAACTTGATTTCCCTAGCACCATGATGCTTCACTGAACCCAGGAGTGTTAATACCAAACAACTCCTTTTAATAAACCAACACTAACGCCAGTTTTGGATTTATTAAAACATGTACTCAGAGGGCACCCTAGAAGTGCCACCTTAACAACTACCTACCCTGCTGTGGTCTCAGACTGATTTAAGGCAGTCTGCCCCCCCTTACCACACACTTATGTTTCTGGCCCTCGGGGTCGAGAGTCTCTGCTCTCTGAGGCCAGAAACAAAGCACATCCTAGCCAGAGGTGTCACACCTCCTCACCCAGGATGAACACAGTGCTCGAGAAGGAAGCTTCAAAGGCCTGCCGCCTTTGTAAAGCGACCCCAGCCTCTGCTGCTAGCAGCAGATGGCCTGCCCCAATTTTGGCAGAAGAACCAGTGGGAAAACTTAGGAAGAATAGGAGGTGTGCCCCCCTTCGCCAACTCCACCATCAGGTGCTAGAGGCAAGGTAAAGCACACTTTTCAGTGCCCACCATCTTGAAGACGGTTGGGACTTATCCAATCGGGGCTAGGGTGGCATAATAGTGAGTGTAGATACACCAGGTAAGGAACCCATTGGTTCCTACTTGTTACTCCCCTGTAACACCCCTAAATCTAGTATTCTGGTGGCTCCGTCAGACCCTGAAATCAGATTTCGACAACCTACGAAGAAGAGACATGCAGCATCAAAGACTGAAGACACCAATTGACCTGGACCCAGCCCTACAGGCCTGTCTGTAGCCCTCAAAGACCCTGCTGAAGAAGAGCGCCTCACAAATCTGCAAACTCAAGAACCCTGGGAGGACTGCCTGCCTAAAATAAAGACTCCCAATCTTCCGTGGACAGTTGACCTGTCCAGAAGAAGCAACCTGCACAGAAAAAGAACTCATCCTTAAGGAACCGCAAACTCTCCTCCGTATCCACCTCTGCACCTGATTAACATTGGGCACCCAACGCTGTGTTGGCACTCTGCAACCGGCTGCCCCTGTGCCGCCAAGGGTGTAATTTGATGCTGCCTTGTGGCCCCTCTTGTACTTAACTTAACTTAACTCCAAGAGATTGACCCCTCACACCGCTTTACTCACCTGTGAGCAGCGTGACTTTGAGTACCCCCCAGTCTTCATTAGTTAACATTGGGTGCTGAATCTTGAATTTGACCTCTGCACCCGCCTCCCCGTGCACCACTGGTGGTGCACTCTTAGAACTGATTTGAACCCTGCCTGGTGTTCACCAAAGATCCCGAAGACTGAATCTGTAAGTTGAGTACTTACCTGCAAAAACTGCATTCTTGTTTTCCCACCATAGGTTAACATTACAAAGCGTGAAAATTGTCCACTTTTTAAATTATAAAGTATTTTTCCTGAAAACGTACTTACCTTTTTGCGAACACCTTGGTCTTAAAATAAATCTTGAAAGAAGCGTATTTTTCTAAAATTGGTGTAGATCACTTTTATGATTCCTGTGTCATTTATTAGTCACTGTGTCTATACCAAATGTCTTACACTCCTCTGTGTTAGGCATAAGGCTGCTCGCCCACACTACAGCAAATAGAGCACTTTGGGTTTACATTGATCCCGTCCTCTGCTGGGAGAATCACTGGACTATGAGCATGAATAAACACTTAGTGGTATACCATATACAGAGCCAGCTTCCTACATTAATCTGATCAGACATATTAGTGAGCTACAAGCACTCACTAAGAACAATTCATTCAGGTGCACAAGTCCAGGGTGGTATTTGGAAGTAATCCAAAGTTTTTGCCTAAGTAATCTCACCTTTCCACATCAGCCAGACTATTGAGCTGCCCATTTACAACGCTCTACTTTGTAGACATACTAGCCTCTATGGTTGGCCAAGTGGTATCGAGAACATTGCCCCAAACATCTGCATCATCTGCCCACTAGTCCCTGATTTAGGATGAAACTGATTTACAGTTGATGCAAAGCATGTGTATCTGAAGCCACACATTCTACAAATGACAAATTTTATTCTGTGAGCATCTTGGTGTAGTGTCTAGTGCTGCAGATTCATGTGTCCGCATTTTCTGATGAAACTGGCAATGATGAAAAACAATTTGTAATGTCCGAGTCTACCATTAGATGGTAGGAGTATGCAGAGCTTTTGAATGCACACTATATGCTACGAACAGATGCTTCCAACATAAGTAATATTGTGTTTCTGGATGGTATCCCCACCTGTAAATCCAGCCGTCACACGGATTTGGTGGTGGAATGGTAAATAACACGCAGACCTGGATTTATCAGCTCCAAATCTGCAAGCGTTGTCCCCATACCAAGTACAAATATACTATTTACCATCTGCCTTGAGCAGGTGGCAAGTGGATGCAGGTGGGTCTGTGTGGGTCGTGGTGAGGTTGTCTAGGGCGTCTTGGGCACAGAAGAAGTTCCTTCTCATGCCAAAGAAGGGGGATGAGGGCCACCGGTGGAGCCCGAACTTTGTGATTTGACTAGCCAGATTTTCTTGCCCAAAAAATGTGGTCAGCTGTTTCCACATCTAAGAAATACGGTTGCACGAACACTGGACTGGTTACAGTTGGACAGAGTGGGATTACAACTAATTTATAATCAGGTTCTTAGTGGTCAGTATTACATTTTTTTAGGTGTGGAGATTCACTTACTGGTGAATTGGAAGTGTGGTGAGATAGAGTGAAGACATCACTTTTTATGCTACAATGCAATGTACACGAAAATCTATCCTTTGGTCATTGATTTGTATGAATCTAGACTCGTGGAATATTTAATCAGTAGTAAAGCAGGGCTACATGCAGTAGGTGATGAATCACGACGCCGAATGCCAATAACGCACAAACGATTCGCAGGAAGAGATGAAAAGACTCTAAAATTGTATCATGTAATGTGGTCTTGGTGGCTTAGGGGTGACGTAATAATGAGTCAATATTTGCTAGAATTCACATAGCCTTAAATATTGAATACACCAAACAACTTCTGTTAATTTAATCTACCACAAGGAAACTGCAGTAAATGTATGAAATTGATTCCTTGATAGCACACGATTAATGCCAATAATCAACAATAACCATTAATCCTGGATTTCGGATAAGTGTGCCACTCATTGTAAAGCACTTCAGTGCCTCGTCAAGTGTGTTAAGTGCTATAAAAATAAAATGACTATACAATACCATACAATAATGCCTCATGCTCCAGTCTGCAGCCAAATTTAAAACTTTGTTGTATATAGTTAATTCCTGACCACTAATTGGCCGAATAATACAAAGAAGTGAATCTTGATGAATTTCAGTCCAAAACTATTGTTACTGGTAAGTAACTAGTTTCTGTCCAATTTTAACATTCTTGTATGCGGATGTAGAGCATTCAAATAAATTGTTGTTCCATTTTTTCTGACAATTTCGAGTCGTGCACATGAGTAAGGGCAATGTTTGCATGCGATAGCAGCTCTGAGGACTATAATGTTATGTTAAAACAAACTTTACCCAAAGGTCTATTGGCGCTAAACTGGTAATTGACCTATGATACACAGAAATCAAGGGAAATGGAAAGTTTTCAAATGTTTCCAGAACAGACTGAGCGATAAGGTGCACTTTATATGAAAAGGAACAGCTTTCTAAAGAAAGGGAGCCCAAGAGAAGAAAGCTTTCCCGCTATAAGAATAATTTTTACATGAGGATTAGACCAAACGAAAGGATGTTGAGGAGCAAAAGCAACAAGCTGGAACATATTTAGATTTTGGAAGTCAGAAACAGAGAGGCACACCCATTGAGACATTTATGAACTAGCGTTTTGAAACCAGCTCTTTTTTGAAAAGGTATCCGGTGCAGTTGTTTGAGTAATGGAGACGCTAAGGAACAGTAAGATGACAAAGTAACAAGCCTAACTTCTTGATTTTGAAAAAAAATGTTTTGAAGTAAATTGTTGGAAAGTCCCAAGTAAAGAGAATTACAGTAATCCAATCTTGATCCAGTCACAGCAGTCGCTGCCGATTTCCTAAAATCCAGGGATAGCGGGGGCAGAATAGGTTTCTCTTTTTTTACAACCAGCAATAGGATGAGGAACCCACTACAATGACCTGGTTTGCCATTATTCTTTATTCATTGTTTCTGATATACGGATGCAAGCCATACAATAAAACAATTTATAATATAAATAACAAATAAAATTACAATTAAATATTGACATAATATGAACAGTTCATCTGCTTCTTGTGGTAAATAACCAGTTCCAAATCTTTGGGAGCAGGCAATGACCAGGATATTTATAAAGCTAGCTGCAAGATTAATTGGATAGCTCGTTTGTGGCATTGTTAGCCCAGATCATATGCACAAAGTCCTTTGACTGATAAATGGCATGAAGGACAGTATTACAGCGATCTTAATCAACGTAATAATAAAAATAAAAAGCATCAATTGATGTATAATAAAGTGTACCTGGCTGTGTGCAAAACCACTGGGTCCTTGTGGACGTGTCGAGAGTAAAACCTCATGGGTGGTGTAGGAAGCTGGCTCTGTATATACTATACTAAATTAAGGTATAGTGTGCACAGAGCCCAGGGAGTACCCAGAGGTATAGCAAAAGCTAAATTAGGTAAGTAACAGCTCCCTTTGTGGTAGTATGGGCGAGCATGTTAGACTTATTCAGAGGGTGTGTTAAGCATTTATTGTATTCACTCAATCAAGACTGATGGCACAGGGGGAGGAGCCAAGATGGCCGACGGGTCGGACGCCTGAGCTCCCGGCTCCGTGGACCGTCCGGCTTCTTTTGTTAATCCTGATTAATTCTCCTGACCTGCGCCGCCCAGCCGCCGCGGATTACCGGCATTGAAGTGACTGGCGTTCTCCTGACACCTTTGTCGGCGGGTTTGGTGGCTGACTCGGTGTCTACTACGACCTCCGGCGCTCCCACGGGTCCCTGCGTAGATGGCCGCCGCTGGACGCCGAGGGATGTGGACGGGGTGCTGAGCTGGAATACTGCGGGTGATCGCGGGGGAGGAAATGCTGGCCGTGCGACTGGAGTCAGACCCTTATGTCCGGGTCGGACTCCCCCGAGCGCCGGCAGTGGTGCGGACGACGTCGGAGCCCCCTAATGCTAGCTCTCCTCCGCCACCCTGAAGACAAGCGAGCGGACTCCATTTTGTAGCGTCTTCCTGCGGCGAACGGCCGGTTCTCGCGGTGGCCGTGGGGCGCTCTCGCCCGGTGCAGCTCCCGAGTGGAGCACGACGCTTTTCCGGTGTCTACATCCTCGGATCATAGTCATTTTTGTCCCGTCACTAATTGCCCGCAGTGGAGATGACAATGGCGTCTGCTCTTCTTGCTGAGACGCTGGCTGACCCGGGACTCGCAGTGTCTGCGCGCCCATGTGCCCCGGAGCTGATTGCCGCATCGGAGGAACAGCGGGATAGTGCGGACCGATGCTTGGTACAGAGGGACCCGACCTGTGGGGATGTATTGGCCGCCCTTGTGGCGTTAAAAGTGGCAATGCAGAGTACTTGCCAGGCGCTGACCCGGAGAATCGATGAGGCACTGGTTGCAACGGGATGTTCCCGGCTGGAGGATCCCCCGCCGCCCCTGTTTTCTCCTGGAGGTGAAACAATGTCGCAGAGTGGGGGGCCGGTGGTGCGGAGTCCTCCTGGCCACAATGTAACGCGTCAACCCATCGACACGGATACAGTTGCAGGGACACCCTTCACTTTGAACGTTGTGACTCTGCCTACGAACTACCTGCTGAGACCTAGCCTTTCGCTTCCCTTGCCAGATGTTACCCTGAAAGCACCTATCGCTCGAGCCTCTGTGGCATGTTACTGCTGCGTTTGGGACCCTGTGGTACGATACGTCTTCATTGTCCCCTTTCCTCGAGAGCGGCCATCTTGTCTCTTTGTCCTGGCTGAAGGTGACTCGCAGCAATGGACGGGCCTGAATCATATCTGCCGGTCCGGACAGGGGTGATGGCATGCCGGTTGTCGCTTTGGTTGGATCGGCATACGGGGCCCTGGACTGATACACGTTTTGTAATTTTGGATGAGTAGTCTTTAATGACCAGTTTTTGTTACATGTCGCTGTGATTTCGCCTCCTGTTTCCTTCTTCTGCCGGGGGGAGGACTTGTGAAGTGCTGAAGTGCTGGGTGTTATTGAATCGGGACCACCGGGTTTACGGGGGTCTTTTGATACTGTACTGTACATGGCGCAGGATGTATGAGCGGCGCGGGAATCCGGGAGTTCGGCAGTGTGGTGGGCTCCTCCCCGCTTTATGGTCTTTTTTCCTTTCTTCTTTCCTTAATTCTATATTTCGGGTTCCTATGGGGCGACAGACACGTAGCTAGGGGGGGGGTAGGCCATAGCCTCGGCATGCGTGTAGGGTGGGGGGTCTTCTTCGATACGTTTTTTGTTACTATGGGCCTTCTTTTTCTTTCTTCTGTCCTTTTCCTACTTCTTTTTCTAGGGTCAGTGGGGGGGAATGGTGTTAGGAGGGTAGCGGCTGGGAGGCACATTTCGCTGCGTATCTATATCCTGGTATTATAGTTTCGTGCCGCCATTTTAGATATGTTCACTGTTAGTTGACTCTCCTGTTGGATGTTACCCATTTATCGTATGTTCGTCTGTTCTGTGCACTGATCCGTTCTAGCTCTGTATCTCCTTAACTTTAAAATTTTTTAAAATTAACCTTACTGTCTCCTGCCACTCAGTGCACGTGGATTTTGCAACATAGGTCGTATGCTTTTAGGTGCTGCCGTGCCACCGAGTGGACGTATACTTTGCTATCAAGCATCAGAAGTGTCGAGGCCGGCCGGATGGTTGTAGGCCCGTATTTGTCTTGTACACAGTGCTAAATAAAGGTTTTAAAAAAAAAAAAAAAAAAAAAAAAAAGACTGATGGCACACACTCAGAGAGAGATTCCAGACCAAATGGGTAAGTGTAAAAAAGGCATACTTGTATTTAATTCTAGAACCAAGAAGGATTTTGTACAGGAAGGTAAGATGTTCGAGGCATGTGGGCTGCTGAATTCATATCTGTGCATAGATCGCCGCCTAGTGTTGGGTCCGGATGTTTGCACGTTGTTGTCCTGGAAGAGTCTTCGAAGTATCCTTGGATAGGTGACTCCTCCCCTGGACTACAGTGCGCATGGGCATCCTCTCCATCCTCAGATTGTTTTTTTCCGCCATTGGGTTCGGATGTGCTATCTTAGCTCAAGTTAGGAAAATATTTTGTCGAGGCCAAAAGGCCTTTAGTTTGCGTCGGTACTGTTTATCGATCGGGTTTCGATACAATCCTGTTAGTTTACTAACTTTCAGCACCGACTTTTTTCGCATTTACCTGTCCATCGACTACTTCGACGATGGAATCGAGGACGCCATTCAAAAGGTGTCCGGTATGCAATGCGAAGTACCCACACATCGACGTCCATCCGGTGTGCAACAAATGCCTTTCGCCGGACCACGACGAATCGACATGCATGGCCTGTGCCCGGTTCCGTTCCAAGAAGACTCTACGGAATCGACGAGCGGCGAGACTCGAGGCGCAGCACGCGGCACCGGCCCCAACAGACATCTTCGACGAGGCCGAAGACGTCGAGGAATTAGAAGTCTTGCCCTCCAGTCCCGTTTCCGAACACGAACCCGGATCGGACGAGGTAGACGAGTCACTCTTCCACAGAGGTGAAGACGACACCGAGGTAGGAGACGACGAGGAGGCCTTAGGGGCCGAAGAGAGTAGCTCCAATGATGAACAAGGCCTACCTGTTCAAACCGAAGAAACACCAGTGCCACAGCCTATGGCTCCGGTCGAGGGATCGCCTTCGGGCCTTACCCGAGACCCATCCCGCAGTTCTTCGGCCCCGCCCTCGGGCCCGGCCTCGGACGTTCAGCGGCAGCCATTACTGCATAAACAAGCTGGTTTCCCTACCACAAAACCGAAACCGAAAGCTGCTCCGGTTCCACCGAAACCGAAACTGAAAGTGGCGCTGGTCGGATCGAGGCCTTCCACGCCTTCGACGCCAGCGCAACGCGTCGGCACCGACCGCACCAAGAGAGACTTCGGTGCCGAACTTGAAGCGGGCGACATTGGAGTCGACAAACGGAAAAAGGCCATCGGCACCGACAAACCTGCTCGGCTACCGGCACCAACGACACCGAGGGCCGTACCGCCTGCTGCGTCTCGCATCGCTCCCTCGACGACACCTAAGCCTCACGTATCGAAGACTTCGACGGTGATCTCCGCACCTCGACTCGATGAACCGCCGGCGCCGAAAAAATCCACGGCCGCCTCTACGAACCTGGCCGGTGCCAAAGCCTCAAAGGCGCCCCAAGTACGACCTGGTGCGACGCAAGGCAGCAAAACCACGGCTGTCCTCCAGGACACATCGGGTTCCGGTTCGATCGGAGCTCCAGCAGCCTCTTCGGTGCCGGCGACATTACCTTCGGCTTGCCTCCGTCGACAATCCCAAAAATGTTCCAACTCAGGACACGGGTCACCCAACCTACGGTCACACCTGCTGAGACGTCTCCGGCACGTGTCATCGACGCCGACACTGGCAGGATGATTCTCCACGACCGAAGGATAACTTCGGAGCCGCCATTGGACCCTTTCAGGATCCCACTAAAAAGGAAGTTGCCTGTAGAATCGGAACCTCTCCTTTATGAACCCTTCCATTCATCCTACCAGGATCCACACCGGTTCTCCCCCACACGCTCCGATACGGATGCATTGGAGGACTACATGGATGACCAAGTCCCCTACCATGTAGACACAGACCCTGATGACCAGCAGGACCCTGATCAAACTTGGGGCGACCCTGCAGACCCCAGTGCACCTCTCGATGCACAGGACCAACAACTCTATGGGGCAAAAACATCTCCTACGGAGGATACTGCGGCGTTCAACGCTCTTATTGAACGTGCTGCAAATAACCATGGGGTACAGCTTCACTCTGATACCATCGAAGATGACTTTCTAATGGACACCTTTGCATCCTCGGAAAGACATGTAAAGACTCTGCCAATGTTAAAGGGGGTCCTCAAACCAGCCAAGGACATTTTCAAGGAACCCACCAGGGCACGAGTGATAAACCCCAGGATTGATAAAAAATACAGATCAGCACCTGGGGATCCTACTTACATCGGAGGCCAATTACCACTCGACTCCATCGTCGTAGCGAATGCACGCAAGAGGGCACACTCGCAAACGACAGGTGACGCTCCTCCCCCGGACAAAGAGTCCAAGGTGTTAGAGACCTCTGGCAAGCGAGTTGCCGCCCAAGCTGCCAACATATGGCGCATAGCCAACACTCAAGCGCTCCTTGCTCGCTATGATAGAGCGCACTATGACACACTGGAGCAAATATTCCAACATCTCCCTGACCAGTTCAAGGAAGGCGCAGAAATGCTCATCAGAGAAGGACAGCTACTCACGAACGCTTCCATCAAATGTGCACTAGATGCTGCAGACACGGCTGCCAGAGCCATAAACACAAGCGTCATGCTGCGACGACATGCCTGGCTACGGATCTCAGGATTCAAGCCTGAGGTACAAAACAATATACTGAACCAGCCCGTCAACCCCGACTATTTATTCGGGCCAGAGGTTGACACCACCCTCGAAAAGATAAAAAAGGACACGGACACTGCAAAGTCCATGGGCGCCCTACAAACTCAGTCCTTTCGGAGCGGCTCCTTTCGTCGCCCCGGAAACAAGGGAGCAGGTAGAGGACAGGGGTCACAACAAACATATAACAAAGGCAATACACAGACCACCTACGATAAAAACACCCGAGGTGGATATCGTGGCTCCAGTACAAAGGGCAGAGGACGTGGCTACGGCAACACCAGGTCCTCCCCCAAGAACAAGCAGTGACGCCCTCTCCCTTCCTCCCGACCACATAACACCTGTCGGGGGAAGGCTACAAAGGTTCCTGTCCACGTGGAACTCCATCACCACGGACAGGTGGGTCAAAGATATTGTAAAATACGGTTACTGTCTGGAGTTAACCTCCACGCCACCCACAATACCACCAAGAAGCCGTCCTATGTCCTCAGAGCACTTAACGCTCTTACAGCAAGAAGTGCAAAGTATGCTTCTAAAAGGCGCTATAGAGGTCGTACCCATCCACGAGCAGGGTACGGGAGTGTACTCCCTCTACTTCTTAATTCCAAAAAAGGACGGGTCGCTCAGACCTATATTAGACCTGAGACCCCTGAACCAGTACATTCTTTCAGAGCACTTTCACATGCTCACTCTACAGCAAGTCCTTCCGCTTCTCAAGCAGGGAGACTTCCTAGCCACACTGGACCTCAAGGATGCGTACTTTCACATACCCATCCACCCCTCACACAAAAAATACCTCAGGTTCACTGTTCAGGGGCAGCACTATCAGTTCAAAGTCCTTCCCTTCGGCGTGACAACAGCGCCCAGGGTTTTCACGAAGTGCCTAGCTACGGTGGCAGCACATCTACGGAGGCAGCATATACACGTCTACCCCTACCTAGACGACTGGCTCGTTCAAGCGAAGTCAGCCCAGCAATGTGCAAGCCACATGTCCCGCACCATTCACCTTCTTCACAGTCTGGGATTCTCACTAAATTATTCAAAGTCCCATCTCCAGCCCGCACACGTACAACAGTACCTAGGTGCGACTATAGACACTCTGGCGGCCATAGCTCAGCCAAATTTAGTGAGGATCAACAGCATACAACTGCTGATCTCCAAGTTCAAACCCAATCACTCACTTCCAGCGCGAGTGTTTATGGAGTTGATAGGCATGATGGCCTCCTGCATCTTCATAGTCCCGCACGCGAGATTACATATGCGCCCACTTCAGGAGTGCCTAGCACGTCAGTGGAATCAGGCTCAAGGACAGTTAAAGGACCTAGTGTTGGTGAGCGGTCGGGCATACAACTCTCTGCATTGGTGGAATCCACAAAACCTTTGCAAGGGCCGACCATTCCAAGAGCCTGTCCCACAGATAGTACTGACAGCGGACGCGTCTCTCCAGGGATGGGGAGCTCATGTACTCCACTACACAGTGCAGGGACTATGGACAACACAACAAAAGAAGTTGCACAACAACCTTCTGGAACTGATGGCAATCTTCCTAGCCATGAAGGCATTCAAAGTACATCTATGCAACAAGGTTGTGTTGATCCGGACGGACAACATGACCGCAATGTACTACATACAGAAACAGGGAGGAACACACTCTCCACAGTTGTCTCATCTGGCTCAGAGCATGTGGAAGTGGGCCATTCAAAGGAACATGTTCCTCATGGCGGAACACCTCCCTGGCAAGGACAACCGGATGGCGGATCTGCTCAGCAGACACAGCCACCAGATGCACGAGTGGGAGTTACACCCATCAGTACTCCAACCGTACTTCCAGCAGTGGGGTCATCCGGAGATAGACCTATTCGCGACAAGCGAAAACGCAAAATGCCAAAGCTTCGCCGCCAGATTCCCACATCCGCAGTCGCAGGGCAATGCGATATGGATGAACTGGTCCGGCAGATTTGCGTACGCTTTTCCCCCAGCGCCATTGATACCGCTAGTGGCCCGCAAACTCCGACAACACTCCCTGACACTCGTCCTAGTTGCTCCCACGTGGGCACGCCAGCCGTGGTACACCACCTTCCTCGAACTTTCCGTGGTGCCGCATCAAAGGCTGCGGATCAAACCCGCGCATTTGACGCAGAACCATGGAGAGGTTCAGCACCCAGATCCGCAACAGCTGAACCTGGCGATCTGGCTCCTGAAGTCCTAGAGTTTGGCTATCTCAACCTGCCACCTGACTGTATGGACATCATCAAGGAGGCCAGGAGACCCACTACCAGAGCTTGCTATGCAGCCAAATGGAAAAGGTTCGTCATTTATTGCGGTAATAATGACATCAACCCGCTGGACGCATCCATCCAAAACATCATCTGTTACCTCTTACACCTATATCGATGCAATCTGGCGTACACCTCTATACGTGTCCATTTGACCGCAATCTCAGCCTATCTGCAAACCAGGCAGCACCTCTCTCTATTCAGAGTGCCTGCCATCAAAGCATTCTTGGAAGGACTCAAACGAGTCATTCCACCAAGCCACCCACCGGCTCCAATGTGGAACCTCAACTTGGTCCTCACACGCCTGATGGGTCCACCCTTTGAACCTCTACACTCATGCGAGATTCAATTCCTTACCTGGAAAGTGGCCTTCCTTGTAGCGATCACTTCCCTAAGAAGAGTTAGTGAACTCCAGGCACTAACCGTTCAAGAGCCATTTATACAGGTTCACACCAACAGGGTCGTACTACGTACCAACCCCAAATTCATGCCCAAAGTAATATCGCAGTTCCACATGAATCAGACTATTGAACTGCCAGTTTTCTTCCAAAACCCACAAACTGTTGCAGAAAGGGCACTACATACTCTAGATGTACGGAGGGCCCTCATGTACTACATCGATAGGACTAAACCCTTCAGGAAGACAAAACAACTGTTCGTTGCCTTTGCCCCACACCACAAAGGTAACGCCATCTCCAAAGCAGGGATAGCCAGATGGATAGTTAAGTGTATTCAAATCTGTTATCAAAAAGCAAAACGCACATTAACTATTCCACCACGAGCCCACTCAACACGTAAGTTGGGGGCTTCCATGGCCTTCCTAGGAAATATTCCCCTGCATGATATATGCAGAGCAGCCACATGGTCCACTACACACACATTTACAAAACACTATTGCGTAGATGTGCAGTCAAAACAGCAGGCAGCTGTAGGACAGGCTGTTCTCAAAACACTTTTTCAGACCGCTGCAGCTGGCACGGGTAGCCGCCGCCAATAGAGGGCACTGCTATGTATTCTATGCACAGATATGAATTCAGCAGCCCACATGCCTCGAACTGAATATGCTACTTACCAGTATGCATCTGTTCTTGGCATGTAGGGCTGCTGACATTCATATCGCCCTCCCTCCTCCCCGGCGCCTGTCGCAGCTGCAGCTCTCAGAATTACTGCAAGCATGGTCATCACTTTCTGTATCTACTCCATCACTGCCACAATGGCGAAAAACAATCTGAGGATGGAGAGGATGCCCATGCGCACTGTAGTCCAGGGGAGGAGTCACCTATCCAAGGATACTACGAAGACTCTTCCAGGACAACAACGTGCAAACATCCGGACCCAACACTAGGCGGCGATCTATGCACAGATATGAATGTCAGCAGCCCTACATGCCAAGAACAGATGCATACTGGTAAGTAGCATATTCAATACTTTCAATTGTAAACCTTTACACAGAAATGCAATTGAGGATTGATTTGCAATTGTTACCGGTTGGTATGGTTAAAAAAAGCAGGTTATATTACACAGTAATTCTTTTGATTACTTTCGGATTACATTGATTACCGGGGGTGGTATGCCTAGATACCACACCTAAGGATCTCACAAAACAAGGTAAGTAAGATTTTCTTTGCTTGAGTTATAGTTACTGTTTTCCCCATACACAACAACATTTTAGGCCCTAAATCTCATAATATGGGTTCCTATGGGAAAAAATGGTTATCAGTTTCACAGGTAAGTAAGCATCTTACAAGTGGGAGTTTTGGGGGTTTGGACCAAGGTTTCCCAAGGTCTAGGTAGGCACTCAAGTTGCACCGTCACTGGGGCGGCCAGGTGCAGTGTGCAGGGGCCCAATGTTATCCAACGGGGCCAAGGGCGCCTTCGGTTAGGGACTGCTTATGAGCAGGCCACTCAGGTGTGGGAGCCAAGCTCCTGAGGTTAAGGTCAGCCCTGCAGGGGCCAACCATCTGCATAGGAACTGCACCACCAGCGGCACTGGGGCGGCCGGTTGCAGGGTGCCAAGAAGACGTCGGGTACCCTGTGATTCTCAATGGGGACCTTCAGTTTGGCAAAATTGCAGCAGGCTTGGGTAAGGAGGCTTCCTTAAGGTGACCACCGGCTGGAGGGGTAGGTTGAGTTCATGGGGGATGCCTGGACACCGTTGGTTGGGCCACCCAATGGAGTGGGGCATCGGGTGCAGAGGTGTCTTGTGCCGTCTGGTTTCATTACCAACTCTGGTCGCAATTGTGGTGACCCTTCAGGTTGAGGCTGCAGGCATCATCTTGAAGCTTGAGGAAGGTCGGGGATCACCAAATCTCAGGTCAGGATCACTGTGGAGACCACCTGGTGGTGTTGGGCCACTCGAACTTGGGCCATGGGCATCGGGTGCAAAGTGGAGCAGAATCGCAGAGTCAACGGAATCCGGATTCTGGTCTTGGAATCTTTGTTGAGAAAATCCGGTGCTCACCGGAGACAGAGTTTGTAAGGTAAGTGCAGGGCAAGTCCTTCCGGCTCTGGGGGGCTGCTGAACACAACTGTTTTTTTGCTGTAGGCTGGTTGTAGTCGAGACAGGCCAGTAGGGCTGGGGACAAAGCAGTAGGTGTCCTCTTCTTCCTGAGTAAGCATGGCTCTTCGGTTCTTCTTCTTTCTTCCTCGAATCTAAGGAGGCAGGATCCAAGTTTCCCCTAAATACTAAACTTAGGGGCATTTAAAGGGGTGTGCAGGTCAGGACCAGTGTGTCCCTTCCTTGCAGTGTGAGGGGGCATGAACCTCTCCCTAATTGGCTGAGTCCCCTCATCTCCAAGATGGAGAAAACTGAGATGTGAGCTTCACCTCGCCTCCCCCACCTGAGGGGTGGGGTTGGCAAAGGTGTGCACACCTCTCTTCCTAGCTTGGTTTTCCCGCAGAGTCTCCCGCCCAAAGTGGGGGGCAGAACCGGTGGGAGCCAGTTGTTGGGGGCAGCAAAAGGCAGGGACGGCTCCCAAATGCAGCAGGACTTTGAAGCTCCCCCTTTATGGACCCAGCCCATCCTGGGAGGGGGGGGGGGGGGAGAGGCATGACACCTCTGCCAGCATTGGCTTTGTTTCTGGACCCAGAGAGCGGAGGCTCCCTACCCAGGGGTCCAGAAACCTGTCTGGTGGTGGCAAATGGTGGGCAGCCATTCAGGAACCACGCCAGGGCCGGTCGTTTTTCACGGGGCATCTCTAAGATGCCCTTTGAGTGCATTTTACATTAAATCTCACACTGGCATCTGTGGGGGTTTAATGTACTGAGAAGTGTGCTACCAAACTTCCCAGGTTTTAGTAAAGCTATTATGGAGCTGTGGAGTTCGTAATGACCAACTCCCAGACCATATACTCTTTTATGGCTTTACTACACTTACAATTCCACTGCCACTGTACCCTCACCTGAGGGCTAGTGCACCCTGCTAGAGGGGTTATTTATCTAGGCTTCAGGCAGTGGGTTACAGGCATGGCACACAGGAATGTGTGCCATGTCAACTCTTCACTTTTCGCAGCACCAAAACATGCAGCCTGCAATGGCAGTGTGTGAGGGTTAAGGTACAGGGCTTCTTAGGGTTGCACAATAGATGCTGCAGCCCTTAGAGGCCTTCCCTGGTCACAGTGCCCTTGGTACCCATTGTACCTTTTACAAGGGGCTTATCTGTGGCCAGAGATGTGCCAATTGTGGGTACAAAGCTACATTCTTTGGAAAGAACACAGGCCCTGGGAACCTCATTGGCAGGGATCCAGGACACATCAAGTCAGGTTGCATCAGATGCCAGGCAAAAAGTGGGGGATAACCATGCAAAAAGGGTCGCTTTCCTGCAGGCTGAAAGTATTGTTGCACTCCAGGCTGCTTAGATGTAAGAAGACACCAGGGCAAAAATATCGGAATCCATTTGGAGACATAATAACTAAGCAGCTTTGCTTTGTCTGACATTAAATCTGATACAAAGGGGCTGCAGATACTGCTAACTTGCTTTCAAGGACACAGTACAAAGAAGCATAAAAAACAGTAATGTTTCATCCCTAAACCTTGATTGCAGTTGTAGAATGTTGAGGCTGGGGCTTTTTTAAGCTGGTTCATAGTAAATGTTCTTACCGGTAATGTGCCAGACTAAAGCTTACGTAAAGTGGTCTTTTTAGGTCAGGATAAAGCTGATCCATATACTTCTTGAACTTACTGGAGGTTTTGTATTTCAATCAATTGCATCAGATCTCTTCCCTGCTTTACTTTCAAGTAGGACCAGTATTTATCCTTGATGTAGGTCCCACTTTCAGGTGTCATGATCTCTGGGTTAATTAATCAAAACTCTCAACCCAGGCAAAGAAGGTGCATGGTACGTGGTTATACTAGGACAACTTCTTTATGCTGCCAAGTTTCCAAATTGCACAAAGGGCTTTGAAGTATTCTGCCAGTTATGGGTTTGTCTAGATCTGTATCCAGTACAGGATGGGTTTGAGGGCTAGCGAGTTTCCAATTGACATAGTCAGTTTACTGTTGAGTATGACACCGAGACGCTTAACAGCGGGCTGTCAGATGGGAAGTGGGTCAAGGGTTTCAGGCTATAGAGTAGGAGTCCAGGCACCAGAGTCTTTGCACTCTGTAAGGATCTCCATGTGTGGCTGTAGATTCACATGCTGTGCATACTTGTGCCATCTAGTGTTGGGCTCAGGTGTGTGCAAGTTGTTTGTATTTGAAGAAATCTTCAGAGTCACAAGGCACTGTGACTCCTCCTCTTGTTGGTAATGCTCATGATAATCGACTTCATTGTTAGTTTGTTTTCTTTCTGCCGTCGGGTTCGGACGTGTGCTCCGGTTCGACACCGTCACAGTGTTCTTTCAGTCCACACAGGTTCCTTCCCTTTTTTGGTATTATAATCTTTATCATCTCCTTTTCTTTCTCCATCTCGGGTCAACATTCATGACTTTGCTTGAGCAGTGTTCGGGTCGATCGCAGCGCCCTTAGGGCCTACTCCCGTCTCTCGGTCGCATCTCTCCACCATGCCTTGACTGATGGAACGGGTGCCCTTCTGCTATTGTTCTTGCTGCCGCAGAAAGTATTCTTACACCAATCTACATCAGCACTACAATTTGTGTCTTTCGGCCGAGCACAAGGCTGCTTGGGACGCGTGTTACTCTTTCTGCTCCAAACAGAGCCTTAGTGACATTTGGGCTCAGCGTCTCGAGATGTCACGTAGCAGCGGAGTCAACACCCCACCCCAGACCTGTTCGTGCCAGAGGACTTCGAGGGGGAGTACCATCCACAGCTCTTTTCCAGCCCCGGGGAAGTTGTTTTCCCCCCGATGACAGCTCTCACTCCAATTTCAGATCAAGGACCTTCCAACAACTCAGCAGGCAATGAATACAGTTTCCCCTCCCCCTCGCCACCGCTTACAAACAACAGGTAGAAAACAAGGGGGGATGTGGAGGAATCGATAAGAAGCTTTCCGTAGGTACTACATAAATTAGTTTCTACTCACAGGAAAAAAATCCCAAATATTAATGAAGCTAAGTATTAAGGTACATACCACCTCCAAATCCAGAAGAAAGCGGTTTCAATCTCTTTTTAGGAATGCTTTAATTCATTATCCATTTAGACAACATGTAAGACATAAAGTCACAAAACAACAACATCAGTAGTTGAACAAATCGTTTCTCATTTCTTCCTACCTATTCTTCAAACAAAGGATTGCTGCATATGTTTGAGCAATTTAACCATAAAGTAGTCCCATACACACAAGAGGGCAAAAGTCAACCCTCTAATAAGTCAGAAGTGTGTGTAGCAAATTTCTTTATTGGTGTTCAAATTCTGTCGGACTCCTCACATCTGTTGGGTCGACTCGTTTTGGCCCAGGCATTCAGACCTCATCAGGACATGGGAGCAAGGCCAACACCACCTACAGAAAGAGTAGGTTGAAAACTAATCTCACAAACAAAGCAGCCCTCTGCCAAGGGGCATCCAGTCACTCTGGAACTCCAGCATGAAGCCACTGGGCAACCACTACCTCCGGGCCATGGTTGGCACAACAATCATCTTCGGATGTACTACCCAGTTTCGGCTCGGTGATGAAGAAATCAGTGAGACAGGCCAGCTCAGCGCCGACCACACTGGCACCTTTGAAGCTGAAACTCTCGGTGTTGACCAGCAAGTCCAACCTCGGCTCTGGCACTCTGGAACGGATCCCCCACAAATTTCAAAAGGAGATCAATGTTTGTCAAAGACGCTTGCTCCTCCATCCCTACATGTGCAGGATACTCGCCCACCCTTCAGGGTTTGCAGCTGCTCAACCCTCCAAATGTCAGCTGTCCTTCGAGTAGGCCCTGGACATTGCAACTCCTCCAAAGCAGTGCAAGAAGGCGGAAAAGGCTACTAGCCCCTTACCTTTTACACACACATCACCCCACCCTTTTCCTCAACCTTCACCTCTCCCACCTGCTTCTTTAGGGGACCCTCTTGACATAACACTTCTGGGGTCACCTTGTTCTGACACACTTGGTCATGGGGGCGGTGGAGGACACATTTGACAGTCCTTGGCAGGCGACCCATGGAACTCTTACGGTTCATAACTACCAGGGGACACAGGCCTGACTTATACACTGCCTGCTTCTCCGCGCCGCTTGCTTCCACGTCCTTTCAGGAGCTTATTGGGTGGGCCGACTCCTTCTATAAGGTGGATCTTCACAAAGAGCCTTCTGAAGAGGATTTCCTCCAATACTTTCCCATGCTCAAAGGCATGCTCTGCCACAACACTAACATATTTCAAGACCCTGTTTACATTTGTTGGCAGCTCCCACCTGACTCCTGTAAGATGGCCAACTCTCCAGCTACTGGTGAAGCCACTTCAACACTCAGAGAGTAAGAGTTTAAACGCTGCAAGGAAGAGGGTTGCTGCGCACTCACCCTAGAATTGGTGCATTGCTAATTACATCAGAATACTCTCCAGGTATGTCAGGGTCGAAATGGAGGAGCTCCTCCAGCATCTTCCAGAGGAGCACAGGAAAAGAGGTTATGAGTTGTCTCTGAGGTGAAACAGATCTCCAACACCACTATCCACTGTGAATTAGATGCCGCGGACACTGCCGGTAGAGGAGTGAACTCCATTCTCCTCCAGCGCAGGCTCCGTATTTCTTCACATGCCGTTTGAAGGTCAGTGTCTATTTAGTCCACAGGAAGACTAAACATTAAAGAAAAAGAAAAGATACAGAAATGGCAAAGGCTATGGGCGCACGTCAAACTTATTTTAATTAAGTAAAATACTTCTTCCTGCTCAATTTTGAATTTGATGACATGGTACACTGAGAATGTTATTAAAAGGATGATAACTGTAATCTTGTTTATGTTTAAGGTCATATTTAGCGCTTGGCCATATTTCAAATGCTCTAGGCTATAATGCACTTGTAATATGGTAGACTGAACAGCCACCATCATTGTGACGGAGTATCCTATCCTCCAAACTCTAAACAAGACCATCAGTTTCTTGAAGTTAACTCAGTTTTAAGTGCTTCACCCTTGCAATACAAATTGCTCATGTTAACTTTTTTAACAGATGCTAGAAAGGATGCTCCATCTTTGCTGCTAGTGCTGAAATGGGGTGGGGAATTAACTCCAGCTGGACGGGTACAGGCAGAAGAGCTGGGCCGAGCATTTCGCTGTATGTACCCTGGTGGACAAGGTACGTCTTTCAGATTACTACAGTTTTTCAGTACCCTATGTTTTTGTTTTTATCCACTTTGCTGTATTTTTTGTTGTAAGTTGCTGTTTGTACTTTCGGTTTCTTCTCTTTTAAATTTTGTTTGTGTTTTCATCCTCTATTTCATTGACTGTAGCATTTTTTTCCCTCTATTTTTGAATTGTCTTAAAATCCTCTTTTTGTTGTTTATCTTTTCTTTAACTTTATTTTTTCAATTCTAGTTTGTTTTTAATTTTTCTATGTCCTTACATCTTTCTTCTTAAATTTCTCTTTAATTTTCACACATTTCTTTCATTTATTCCCCATGTACTCCAAAAGTAAAAAGAATACCAAGTCATATTGTCCATTGTGGATGCTTTAAAGACCGATCCCCCTACTTATTTTGTAGCCTTGTTTTAGCAGTGCCACATGCTGATTCAATTGTTTGTTACCATTACTCACAGCTATGTAGTTTGAAGTGAGTGTGTGTATGCACTCCTGTCACATAAATTACAAGAACTGACACATACCCAGTATCACTTTTTATATGCTGTCTTTGTGGCATTTCTGCCATTTTTAATTTAAAAAAAACATTGTTAATCCAAATCTATAATTTATTGTCTCAAAGGGATTAGCAGGCTAGTTTATTTGGAAATAGGTTTCACAAGTTTTCTGCCTCTGTCTAAACAATCCATTTGTAGTCTAAATCAGGAGTACATGAAAATGATCACTGCTTAACTGGCATGTGGTTGTAAAGGTGACCGATGTTTTTTCTAATCAAAATTAGTGTTGCGCTTATCAATATTCGGCAGTCCAAATGGAGTGACCTTTAAGTTAGTCAGATGACTTAATACCACTTTGTTTTTCAGCTGCAATCCGACCAGAGCTCTCTTGATTTACCTTAGCGTAGCTTTGTTCAAAGATTATTCACATGCTGCTGTTGTTTTACATATTTTGTGCTTTCATAAATGAACTATTACCAGTGCTGTCACACTAACTTTTTTGAAGGTCAATAAATTCAAACTAACATGTCAGTGAAAAATATTTCTTTGGGGTATACATGATGTGCAGACCCACATTGACACACCACCACTTCGTTGTTTATCTTAGATTGTACGCTTGATTTTATTTGTGTTTTATTACCTGTTTTTACATTTTCTCTGTCTTCTGCACTAATTTACAATGTACCATTTATTTTTCCTCCTGTAATGCGTCTTCTATTCATTTATCTGTTTTTGTACACATATTCCTATTTTATCTGTTCAGCTGTGGCTCTTCCTTTTAAATTCTTTTACTCTTCTATGAAATGTTCTGCCTCTGAACACATTTCGCTCTTACTCAAAAGTTTACTCTATCATTCTCAGGGCTGCATTCATTGACTTCAAGTAGATTTTAAACCTATTTTAATGTCATTTTCCTTCTTCCCCTTAGCCTTGGATACTGGCAAACATTGTATGTTTTCTTCTACCTTATCTTCAAGAATTTTAGTCCTAGTTAAATGTTTCTGATTTCACATTGATGAATAATAATGTCCAGAAAAGAAAATGTAAAAACCATAACCACATTAGTTCTGAGACCTCCATAATTCACTAAACTGGCCAAGTTCAAAGTTTTAAGTATCTACCTCTTCCCTAAGCCATATTCCTAAGTTAGTTAATGAAAGGGCTATATACAAAGCATGGCTTTAATCCACTAAACCCTTCCAACGGTTACAGCGCAGTCATTCATGCAAAAATGTCTTACAGATATTTTGGGATAGAGATTCAGATCAAGGAAGGAGGTGTCAATTACGTATGGCAGTAAACAGGATTAGCACAGTCTTAGCAAACCACCTCTATTTATGATGAACCTGCTTACCTTTATTCAAGGTGGATCCCTTGAGACCAAAGTAGACAAAGTGTTGGAGATCAACTTTATAAAATATATTTTGGGCAGAATATTCTAGAAATGTTTTTCAGTATCAATTACTGATGTTGTGAAGTAAAATAAAGTTATCAACCTCCAATATCTTTATTAAGGCCAGCAAGCCATTATTTATTGCTTGAACGTGGTGTTAAATCTGCAGTCATCTTAATTTCACCTGATGTTACCGTTATGCAGATTGTCAGCTTCCTAATTCACAGCATGCCAGGCCTTACAGTCCCTCCAATTTGTGTTTAGCATTACTGGAGTGGACCTACATTCCAGTTCTTTGAAAGTTCCTACTAATATAGATAACAGTTTTTGTAGATCAATGTCAAAATAATTTCCAATCTTGTGTGACTTTCCACAAGGCATTGCCTGTCATTTTGAAGACATTTCTACTTCAAGTTAGGGTATATGTAGTGCAGCTAGTGCTTGAAGTTAATGAGATAGGTGTAGTGCAGGAGGATTAGTAATATAAGTCCAGTGAAAATGTATTCAGTTGAAGTACTTGCACTTGCCTAACTTGAAGCTCGTTTTCAGTGCCTGCAAATCAAATGTTGAGTGATAAGATGTTAAGCGCTAGTGTGTATGGCTTTAATAAGCAAGTTGCCTACACATGTGAACTCCACTTACACAATACTGTGTCATTCACTGAAGACCGAAAACATCACCCCTAAAAATGAAAGGATGGTGTAGTGAGGAGTTGCAAAAAGGTTCATTCCCTTGGGGCAGTGGACTTCTCTTTTGTTGTTCTGGTAGTCCTGGGTGCCACTTCAGGTATCACTTTATTTGAAACTTCTGATTGATTTATTGTACATGGATGAAACACTGTTAAGGATGAAATTACACTTATAATTGTGGGTCAGACTCTGGGATGCAGTACTCCTTTCCTTCCCTCTGACATCCGCACTCTTTCTTACTCCTCACCAAACTACCTTCCAAAGCATGTGAATCATTCAGCGTTTCAACTAGAGAAAAAGAAGGCAAAATACATCTAACAAGCAGTGACTAATGGAAGACTTCTTTCTACATGTTCAAAGGATTTTGAATAGCTCAATGTGTGACCCCAAACCCCTGCATTAAGGATACAGGAAGGGCAGAGTGAATTGGTAAAAGTTAGTGGCACCGTCCCAGCTACAGTTTACCATGCTATAACTTAACCAAATACCCTCTAAGCAAGCATCCCATCTTCAAAAGCACATGCCAGAACTGATAAACCATTCTTCAGTCAGCATCATCTTTACTAGTCCACCAGTCCTAGCTCTCATAATTCACACAACCTTTCACGCCATGGGCTCCACCCCAAAAACACGATTTCAGACTCCTTCTGAATTCATTACTTGCCCCATTCCTCTTGCTCATTGCAAATTTTCTTTTTTTTTACCTTGTGATTCTGCTGATTCTGCTGTGCTACTTTTTTCCAGACTTCTTTGCTTGTAACTTTCATTGTGAAGCACAGTGTGTCAGGCTTGCTGTTTGTGTAATGAACGCACAGCCTGCAGCGCAGCTCCAAGCTTAATTGTTCACAGGTCACCAACCTTTCTGCTGTAGCTCTTTGCTGAATGTGTGTGCTATGCCACGCTGACCGGGGAATGACCTGGCATGTAATTGTCTGCTGTATGTTCACTGCAAAGATTCTTGTGCCTAAGGTTTCTGCCAAATCCAAGCACAACTCAATTATCAGAGTCACTTGACAACACATGTTTGACACTTGCAGGGCATATGATCCACCGCCCACAGACTAAAATCCACTTTCCTTAACTACTTAACCATATACTGTCATATACTGCTGTAAGTTTGTTGCATTATTCATACAACGCAACAAAGAACATCTATTCAGCAGAGTAACCACCTCTGGAAATTGAGAATAATAAAATGGATTGTGCCAGAGTAAAATCTTCTATAATCTACTTTCATGTAAGGAGCAGATGTTAGTGCACAGGATAGACATTGTTTTAGGTGAACCTGTCTTAACAATAATCAGTAGGGACTATGTTAAAGTGATTCAAGCATGATGCCTCATATAGTTGCTCTTGCATCACACCAGGCAATGGTATAAGAGTCCAAGATAACCACAAAATAACATGAGATATATGCAACAACAAAAAAACAATTATTAATTCAGCTGGTGTTCACATATTTAACCACACAGGAATAAGGACAAGCTCAAGCCAATCTATGAAGAATGTTAAAGGTAACAACAAACAGTAGTAAGCATTAATTACTTTATAATCATGAAAATCAGCACTGATAATATTAAATTATAATGACCTATTTAAAAGCATCGCTTTGGACTCTAAGTGGTGATTGATAAAGATCAGTAAAACAATATTCAAATCGTGAGATTCTTTATATTAATAATTAATGGGTCTAATGGCATTGAATGGTGTGATTGGGTTTTATTACTTCTTAAATACAACTGACGCTTATTAGATAAATCCTTATCAGAATGTTATAGTAGGGAATATCCAACACACCCCTGTGAGGGCTAATCATTGAGCAGTCCTCAGTTCCTTGATTCCTACTTGTACTCTAGGGTATTGTATTATTTTGGATTGCATTCTGTTATTTGGTCATGCAGCGCATTTCTTACAGAGTATGTTATTAAACCGTGTACAAAATGTCTGAAGAGTTCAATGCAAAACTTACAACACATCAATAATGCATATTACTCATCATAAACTCAGGAAACACTGATGCCCATTTCATGAGGGAATGGTAACTCTTTGCTGAAGCTATTCTTGGTCATTACTAAACCTTTTAAGGCCTTGTTGGACAGAGGCAGGATGTATCGAGGAAAGTCCTAAGAATGTGCAGACTGCTGAGCCATTATGCTATTATTTTGCTTTATTTGATCTTCTTTGTGGTTTTTCCTCTGTGTCACTAGCAAGCTGTGAGTCTAATGAGGGTGCTTCTGTTGCATTTTTTACATTGTCCAACGAAAATCGAGGTTTAGCTAGCCAGGAGCCAAACTCAAAGTGTGCCCACACCTGTAAAAGATGTGATCTGAAAGAGACCATTAGTTATAGATTCCTTACCTCAGAATTACCTCCAGGCGTCAGACTGGATCTGGAGAAAGATTTTCATAGCAGTCCCCTGCGCGTCGATGGGTGGCATTCGTGGTCGGCTTCGTGGTCACCGGGATGACGTAATCTTGTCTACTTAGATGCCGCCCCTGCGTGCTGACGTCAGTTCTTTATTTTTCTGCGCCAGCCAGTGCCGAGCCGGAGAGAGCGTGCCCCTTAGCCACTTTTTGAATACACTTTATCGACTTTTTCTCAACGCTTTTGAAGTCTTACGACTCCTGGTGCATGAGGGTTGCCCAGCCGTCGGCCCAGTTTCGGGCCTTGCGACTCCTGTCACAAATTGATGTCGGTCACCGATCCGCACCTCGTGTCTCTTTGGTGCCTGGAGTGTGACCACGACCTGAAGTCGTTGTCCGACAGCCGGACCCTGAACCCAAAGTCATTGCGGGAGCGGTTCCGAAAGCTTTTGGAGGCCTGCCAGTGTGCTCCACGCCGCTTGAGGTCCCGGTCTAGGGAAAGGTCACGGAACCGGTCGCGGGCCATCACCACTCGTCATCAAAGTCTTTGCACTCCTCCGGTAAATTGAAGCACAAAAAGAAGGCAAAGAAGGATCGTCATTTTTTGCCTTCTCTCCGTCCGTCGGCCGACCCAACGCAGGACCCAAAGCATCATCGCTGTCTGTCTCCTTCCACGGTGCCCGCTGGGATGGCTCCGTGCTTCCCTCCCTTTCCTGGAGCCAGAGCATCCCCTGCCCAGCTTTGAGTTTCTTATGAAGCACTTCACAGCATCTTTGGACAGCCCAACTCCACCGGTGCGCCTTTGGGCCCCGTGGACTCGGTTGGGGGCCCTGGGCCTGCTGATGTCGGCGGCACCAGGTCGGCGCTGCAGGGCCCCCATGGATCCAGGCCTGGGTCCAGATTGGTGCCGGTCGACCTCTCTGTACCTTCCCTGGCACCGATCCCGGTGACGACAGCCCCGAAGCCGGTTGTGCCCCCAACCGGCTTCGACCCCAGCCTCACCCACGGTGTGGACACGGCGCTAAACCGACGTCTGCCGGAGGGTACTTTTGTCCTGTTAATTCCTGGCATTCTCTACCTCCCTGAGTGGCAGCCAGAGGAGGGTGAGGAGGAATAGGAGGGGTCTGTTGACCCTCTAGCAGATCAACTCAAGGAACAGGACTGGAGAGAGGAGTTGGGTGATGCCAGTGGTCTGGACACCTCCCCAGACCTTGATATGCTTTCCCACCCTACCGTGGCTACAGAGGAGGGAGCTTCCTACGATGTGGTGTTTCGTAGGGCGGCTGAGGCCTTGGGCCTCGAGCTTCCTACAGTGGCTGTCAGGACTAACCTCCTGACTGAGGTGCTTCAGCCAGCAGCCGCCTCTTCGGAGCCCCTGCTGCCTTTTAATAAAGCCCTCACTGACATCCGTCTGGGCACTTGGTCCAAGTCCAGCACAGGGGCTCCTGTGGACAGGATGATTGCCAGACGCCACCTCCCTTCCCTGGGTGACCCACTTTTCCTCTCCCAACACCCTACCCCTGAGAGCTTGGTAGTCCAAGCCTCATCCTCAAAAGGCGCAATCCCTACTGCTCCCCCAGATAGAGAATCCAAGAAGCTGGGCCTTCTTGGGAAGATGTTTTCTTCTGCCAACTTAGGACTGCGGTCTGTGAACACCGCATGTCTCTTGGGCCGTTTGTGAGAATGTGCCCTCTTTCTACATGGTTGCCCCCACTTTTTGCTGAATTGCTGATGTACTTTGACTGAGTGTGCCCTGGGCTCCTGCTAATCAGGTACCCAGGGCCTATGTTCCGTCCCTAAAACTGCATTGACACACAAACCCAATTGGCATCTCTGGCCACAGGTCAGCACCTGGTAAATGGTACCACAGGTACCCAGGGCATTGTGACCAGGTAAGGCCTCTAAGGGCTGCAGCACTTATTGTGCCACCCTTAGAGGTCCTGTACCTTTACACTCACATACTGCCTTTGCAGGCTCTGTGTCTTGGTGCAGAACAAAGTGAAGAGTCAACATAGCACACATCCCTTTGTGCCATGCCTTTAACCCACTGCCCTGGCATAGATCAGTCCCTCCTCTAGCTGGGTGCACTCTACCAGTGGGAGGGTACAGGTGTATGAGCCCTGTACCCCTACAGTGTCTAAGTTTTTTCTTAGACATTGTAAGTGCAGTGTTGCCATTAAAAGTATATGTTTCTGGGAGATTGTCATTACGAACTCCACAACACCATAATAGCTACACTGAAAACTGAGAAGTTAGGTATCAAACTTCTAAGCACATTAAGCCCACACTGATGCCAGTGTGGGATTTAATGAAAAATGCACACAGAGGGCATTTTAGAGATGCCCCCTGAAAAACGACCTACCACTAGTGTCCAGGCTGAGTGTCTGCTTTCAGCTGCCACCACCAGACATGTTTCTGGCCCCCTGGGTCGAGAGCCTGCTGCTCTCGGAGGGCCTGAAACAATGCACATCCTGGTACGACGTGCTAAGCCTCTTCCCCGAGTATGGGCAGGGTCCACGAAAGGGAAGCTTCAAAGGCTTGCCGCCTTTTGAGCTTCCCCAGGCCACTTGCTGCTTTCAGCAACTGGTTCCCACTGGGTCTGACCCCCACTTTGGGCGGGAGAACCGGCAGGAAAAAGAAGTGAGGAAGAGAGGTGTGCCCAACTCTGCCAATTCCCTCAGGTGGAGATGGAGGGACCCAGCAAATCAGGGAGAGGCATATGCCCCTCCCACTGGAGGGTGGCTTAATAGGGGGTTTACCAACCCCAGGGAAGGGACCCATTGGTCCCAACCTTTTACCTACCTGTAACACCCTTAAATTTTGTATTTAGGGGCACCACTGAACCTTGCTTCATCAGACAAGATACCAGAAGAAGAAAAGAAGAAGGACCGAACAGCTGTGCCGAAGCTAATAATAGGAGGACGCCCACTGACTTGGCCCAAGTCCTACCGGCATGTCCCCACCTCGAACCTGCTCCAGCGAAGTCCTGGTATGTCCAACAGCCAGCAACCTCGAGAAGCCCGGAGGACATGCCTGCCTTCCATCCCAAAGACTCTGTCTCCAGTGAATACCGGATTTATTCACTACCAGACTCCAGCTCTGCAAGGATCCACGAGTCTGCACCACTCTGCACCTAACGCCCACGGCCCGAGTTCGAGTGGCCCAACACCAAGAGGAGGTCTCCCCGGCGATCCTGACTCGAGATCCGGTGACCCCTGAGACTGTAGCATCAAACCGGAAGGTCCCCCCAGCTGCGACCAGGAGCTGGTAAGACGATCCGAACCTAAAAAGCACCCCTGCACCAGATGCCCCACGGCCTTGGGTGGCCCAACCGACGGTGCCTAACCAACCCCCAGCGTCCCAACTTACCTCTCTTAAGTGGTGGTCGCACCCAGAAGACCTTCGTCCCTGAGCCTGCAGTGTGTTTGCAAACCAGAGACTCCCATCGAATGCTAGAGTGCGCCCAATGACAAAACAGCACTCTTTACCCGGCCGCCCCAGTGCCGCTGAGGGTGCACCTTTTGTGCTGGCTTGAACCCCCATTTGCCCTGAGCTTAAGTTCAGGAGCTTTGCTCCCACAACCCAGTGGCCAACTCATCAGCAGCCACCAACCGAAGGCCACCTGTCCTCCTTTGGATGACATTGGGCCTCAGCACTCTGCACCCGGCTGCCCTAGTGCCGCTGAAGGTGTAACAAGAGTGCCTCCTTGACCCTGGGGGACCCCCTGAGTCTAACCTCAGAATATCAACTCACACAAACAAAGTACTTACCTCTTAACCGATAACATTTTCCTCCATAGGATAACATTGACTGTTTTTCTATGAAACGTTTCTAAGTGTGGAGTTGGAAAATCTAAGAAATCCTTTTAAAATTGTACTAAATAACAAAAATGCTTTAACTCGCCTGTTTACAGGAAATGTCCCAGTGCAGTATCCAGGTACACTGCACTGTGTAAGAAAAGTAATTTGCAAAGTAATTTACTGGTCATTTTACTAAAAAGCCTATACAAAGTATTTGTACTGTATTTCCAAAGCATTGCATTCTCAGTAACAGTACTGTAATCAAAACAAAGTGCATATACAATTGCAATCCAAACTGCGTTACTACTGAATTACTACTGTAAAGTATATATATATATATATATTTTTTTTTTTAAAACCTTTATTTTCAAAAGTCAGGACACAGCTATTCAGCCGACAACCCGGAGGTTCGGCAGCATCGATATATAGAAACAGAGATGCGTCCCCAGTACCATGAAAGGAGAAGTGCAAAGGTTCAATTTTAATTAAACACAAAAACCCACAACAAACCCCAGCAAGGCAAGAACACTGAAAGCCCATGATGAGCCCCCCAGGGGAGGCCGGACCCCACTCATCTAACAGTTACAGTACAAAGTAAAGAGGAAGAAGAGGGACTGTAGAGGCCAAAAAGTCCATAAACCATACTGGGCTGGAAAGAAGGTTAGGAGGAAAGCTGTTCCTCGGGAGGATCCAGATCCGGGGCAAGACATATTCCCCCCCTGTATTGATTCCACCGCCCCCATATGGCGTGCCACTTCCGGGGGCGGCCTCTAGCGCAATAGACCGTCTTTTCCCTTAACATACTCCAGTCCATATTTTCTTTCCACGCGGTCAATGTGGGGGGCCCCGCAGAGCCCCACAATCGCGCGATATCTCTCTTAGCAACCATGTTGCCCAGAGTCACCCATTGGGTCTGCGCCGCATTATGATCAGTGGGCCCCCAGACATTCAGTAGACAACACCGCGCTTCCGGCTGCATAGCAATGCCCGTCACCTCCCCCATCACTGCATGGACTCTCCTCCAAAATTCCGTGATGACACCACATTCCCAAATGATATGCAGGAAAGTACCCTCCATACCACAACCCCTCCTGCATAGGCCGTCCTCCGAGAATCCCATGTGAACCAGCCTTGGCCCCGTCACATACACTCGATGCAGTATTTTAAGCTGCACCAGCCTCAGACGCGACGGGATCGCAACCTCCTTAGGAGATGAAACAGCAGACTGCCAATCCTCGTCATCCAACTCGAGGCCATCCCTAGCCCACTGGTCCCTCAACCCCAGAAGCATATCCGCCCGGACGTTGATCAGTTTCTTATAGATGAGTGAGATCGTGCTCTCGGGCATATGGCCATCAAGGACCCGGTCCTCCAAAGGAGAGGACTCAGGCACCTTCTCACCCTCTATGAGGACTGATCGGAGGGCGTGACGCACCTGAATATAGCGGAAAAACTCAGATGGCCCCAGCTCATACTCCTTCTGCAACTCTTCAAAGGACTTCACCCTCCCCTTAATCAGGACATCTCCGACCCTGGAGATGCCGATCAAGTCCCATTTGTCGAAGCCTTTTGTGTGCCAAAGCCTACCCATTCTCTCAGATTCAAATAGCGGGGTAGCGAGGGTGAGCCTATCCTTCCAGCCCAGCGAGTCAGTTGCCATCTTCCACACTCGCACCGCCACAGCAGTGGGCCCCGTGAGGGACGAGTCCAAGGACCGCGAATACAACGCCCTGTAATAGTTACCACCACGCAGCAACCACCTGTCCATGGCATACCCAGGGCTGAGGGCAGGGCCATAAAACCCATGGTTAATCGCACTCAGCTGGGTGGCCCAATAGTACCGTCGGATGTCTGGGAGCGCAATGCCCCCGTCGTACCATGGAAGCGTCAACTTTGCAATAGCTATTCGCGGCCGCCCATCCCAAAGCAACGTTCGTTGGAGGCCTTCGACCTCCCGAAAGTATTTGGCCGGAACCCAGTCCAAAGTATTCTGCAGTGCGTAGAGGAAGCGGGAAAGCGACATCATTTTGAACAGGGCCGCACGCCCGACGAGGGAGAGCGGCAGCCTCCGCCAGCCTTCAACATCCCGCCTCAGGCGTGCCAGGGGGGGGGAGCAGGTTCTTCTCATATCGCACCGCAGAGTCCATGGAGATAAAGATCCCCAAATACACGAAGCCCTGCTGAGCGACCTGTATCGAACATGTTCTAGGGATCGGGGGAACCTCGCCACTAAGAACATACAAATATGATTTACTCCAGTTGATAACAAGACCCGAGTTCCTACCAAAAGATGTGAGTACGTCACAGACCACTATAAGTGATTTCTTGGGTGAGGCAAGATACAGCAGGATATCATCGGCATAGAGCGAAATACGGTCCTCGTGCTCAGGCGACCATCTAAGGCCCCGTATATCCGGGTGCCAACGTATCCACGCAGCCAGCGGCTCAAGGGCGAGGGCGAACAACAAAGGCGACAGGGGACAACCCTGCCTGGTACCCCTCCCAAGCTGAAACGGAGTCGACGCCCGACCATTCACCACCACACTCGCAAGTGGCCCCTCATACAGCAACCTCACCCAACTCACAAAACCGTGGCCAAAGCCGAACTTGGTCAGTACGGCCCACAAATATGCCCATTCCACCGTGTCGAATGCCATCGTGGCGTCAAGAGACGCCACAATAGCTGGTTCACGCAGTGTGTCCGCCCTGGCGATTACACCATGAAGGCGCCGAAGATTTAACGCTGTGTTTCGGTGCGGGATGAAGCCGGATTGATCCGGGTGGACCAAGTCACCGAGTACCCTAATTAATCGGATCGCCAGGATTTTAGCCAGAATTTTCGGCTCTGCGTTAAGAAGTGAGATAGGCCTGTATGAGGCGCACTTATCTCGGGGTTTGCCCTCTTTGTGTATAACCACGATCGTCGCCAGTCGCTGGTCCATCGGGAGGGTCCCACTCCCCCGCGCCTCCATAAACATGGCGCGCAGGTGAGGGGCGACCCTATCCGGAAACAGCTTGTACAAATCGACCGGCAAACCGTTCGGTCCCGAGGCCTTACCCGAGTTTAACGCGCGGATAGCCCCCGCCACCTCTTCAACCGTTATGTCACCATCTAGATCTTCCCTAGCTATGTCGGAGAGACAGGGCAACTCGATATCACGGAGGAGGTCAGACGAGTCCTCGGGCGGCCTATCCGACACCGAGGCATAAACCCTACAGAAATATTCCGAGAAACACTGTACAATCCTCTCAGGTTCCACAATCGCCTCTCCCCTCTCTCCCGTCAACTCTGGCACAACTCTATTGTACCCGTTCTTTTTTGTCCAGCCAAGCCAGGAGTTTCCCTGCCTTGTCACCAACATCATACAATCGGCCCTGCTGCTCCCTACTGAGGGTCTTAGCGGCGTTCGTCACCAGGTCCTTATACTCAGCTTGCTTCAAGCAAAGCTCATGCAGTGAGGACTCTGTAACCTCCCCCTCCAGCGCTCCCTCCAGAGCCGCGATCTCCTCCTCAACCTGCAGAACCTCGCCATCTCTCCGCCGCTTGGCAGCTACTACTAGGGAGAGGGCTTCCCCTCGGAGCACGGTCTTAAATGCTTCCCACAGCGACACTGCCGAGTCCACGGACCCCTGATTATCCTTGAAAAAATTATCTACTTTCTTTACCAGCGCGCTGCGCATCTTGGGGTCTCGGAAGTACCACGGGTTGATAGGGGCCACCCTTCCGCCTCCCTCCCGACCCAGATCCAACCGGATCCAAACTGGCGAGTGGTCAGATATACCACGCGCCATGTGCCTCGCCTCGGAGACCAATGAGGCATGCGCAGCCAGAGTGAGTAGGTAATCGATCCTGGAGAGACTACCATGTGCCCCGGAGTGGAACGTATATTGGCTCTGTGTTGGGTGCCGGAGCCTCCAGCAGTCTATCAGGCCAAGCGTGTTTAGGAAGTCTGGGAGCCACCTCTGAGCCCCCCCTGTGTCTCTGGGCGGGTATCTATCCAGCAGGCCGGAGCCAACAGCGTTGAAATCACCTCCCACCACAAGCATACCCCCCGGGAGATCCAGCAGGGCCCTACCCAGATCTGTGAACGTGGAGGCCTGCAGGGCCGGCGGGACATAAACCGAAACTAAAACCAAAGTTCTTCCTTCCCACCGCCCCGCCACCGCCACAAACCTCCCCCTATCATCAACAATGGTGGAGTCCACCTCAAATGGTAGCGTGGCTCTGACTAGGATACCCACACCCCTGGACCCAGAGGAGAATCCCGAATGTGCTATGAATTTATACCCCTTCCTGTTCAGAGCATAGCACGTATTACCAATAAGGTGCGTCTCCTGCAGCAAGGCAACATCCGGCATTGACCGTTTCAAGAATTGCAAAACAATCCCACGCTTAATGCGATCCCCCAAACCATTAACATTCCAGCTTATTACACTTAAACCCCTACCCCCCATCCTCAAACGTAAAGAGGCCCACCCCACTCCCGAAGAGCCACCATGGAACAGTCCTGGAAAGAATCATCATGCCTTGCAGAAATAAACCCCCCAACAACAAACCCAAAATCCCAGAAACCCCCCCCACCCTGCACCCCTGCGGCAGCTTACAAAGCCCCCCCAACTTGCAGTGTGCCTGTCACCCTACAAAAACCCCCAAAAATCTACAAAAAGTACCCTAAGGGAGGAAAAGAGCACCCCTCGTCCACCCGCCGCCCTCCGCATTGACTGCACTCTATTCAAGTCTTCAAATATAGCCAAATCGAATCAGACCGGCTCCGAAAAATCAGCCCTGCCCATCCCGGCCACTGTCCCCATCCTCGACAATGTCCTCCCCCGTCCGTCGTCGGGGCAAAGCGTCCAGCCATTCATCGGCCATAACAGGAGAGTCAAAGAAAAATGTCCGATCTTCGTGCACCACACGTAGTCTGGCAGGGAAGAGCATGGCATACCTCAGATCCCTCTCCCGAAGCCGCCTCTTCACCCCCAGAAAGCCCTGTCTCTGCCTCTGCACCTGCTGGGTGAAGTCCGGGTAGAAATTCACCGACGCGTTCTGGAAGGGGACCGGGCCCGTCACCCTCGATGCTTGCAGGATAGCGTCCCGATCTCGAAAGTGAAAGAGCCGGGCGACAATCGGCCTCGGTGGGGCTCCCACCTTGGGCCTACCACCCGGCACCCTATGTGCCCTCTCAACTGCGAAAAACTTTCCAAGACCCTTAGGCTGCAGATGATTAAGCACCAAGTCCTCCACTAGCAGGTCTACAGAAGTCTCGTCCGAGGACTCCGGGACCCCTATAACGCGCACGTTGTTGCGCCTGGCCCGGCTCTCAAAGTCCTCCATCCGGCGGGCGGCGAGATCACTCTCGGTCCTCAGCTTACGAACCTCGATCTGCAGTTCCGTGACATCATCGGTGAGGCCCGTGGTCTTGAGGTCCAGGGTCCTAACCCGTTCATTCGTTTTGCCCAAGTCCGCACGGATCAGGTTAACATCCACCAAGATGGCATCCACCTTATGCGCCAGGGCATCAAACTGTCTCCCAATCGAGGTCTGCATCCCTTCGAGCGCGCCCATGACATCCTGTAGTGAGAGCTCCGGGGCCAAAGGCGAGGCCTCCTTCTGGGTATCCGGCGACTGGCTCGACCCACTCGGTGATCCCTTCTGCAGAGCCTAGCGGTCCATACTATTGACTTGGGTATAGGCTCCCCGCCTGGTAGACTTAGGCTTCAGCCAATCCACCTCTGCTTTGCCCGACATGGTTGGTACCAATCAGGTCGGTTCAGATAAGACGGGTCCCTCTCAATGGAAGGAATCAGGGGTGATCAGTTCTGCAGTGGGCCACCAGAGTAGCCTGCAGAGCGTACATAGGGTAATAAAGCCACCAAGAGCTCTCCAGGGGCAGGGCTGACAAAGGGAGAGAAAGCGAAAGTGAAAGGACGGGGACCTCCGTCCGACAGTTCACACCTCGCCTGGCCGTTGTTGTTCAACTAGAAGTCGGGCATCCTGCCAACTCTAGCCCCCGGCATCCCTCGGAGGTAGGCCGCAATCTTCCGCCAGGCATAAGTCCGGTTCCCGGTGGGCGATCCGACCGCGGATAGCATCAATCGCCTCCCTGACAGGTCATCCACACGATGCCATGCATACCGACAGGATTAGAGACAGGATAGTCGACGGAGGGCGCGAGCGTCTCGGGAGCTCAGAGCTCACGCGGCCATCTTGGTCAAGCGCTAGGCTCCTCCCCGTCTGTAAAGTATATATTGCTTACCTGTGCCAGGCTTGCTTGGTTCTAGAAAATAAAATAACTAAAAGAATATTTGTATACAAAAGCAATTGGTCTGAAGTCCAGTCTTTGAGTGTCTGAAATCATTTCCTTACTTGAGTGTGTACAGCAAATGCCTAACACTGCCCTCTGATACAGCCTTACTGCTCGACCACACTACCACAAATAGTGTGTAAGGTGCCATCTACTTTTACCTCTACCTACCTTTGGTGTTCCACTGGACTCTGTGCACACTATACCTCACTTTGATATAGTATATACAGAGCCAGCTTCTTACACCGTTATACCCACACGGTGGGGAATACGGTCGCACACGTTCAGCCACAGTGCCCTTAGGAGGCCCGGGCCGTGCTCACCTGCGCTGTTGCTGAGGGTCGAGACACAGAAAAGTTCACCATCCGGTGTGAGCTGGATACCGCCAACTCGCTGGGTAGACCGGTTTCCACATCGGTAGCCCTGAGGTGCTACATCTGTCTATCAGAGCATCTGGCTTCTCTGAGTATGTCCAATCTACCCTTTTGGACATGCCCATTGATGGTCGTCACCAGTTTGGTGACAAGGCGAACAATGAGCGTTTCAAGGAATCTGGGGCTACGGCCAGCTCCTTGGGCCTCACTTATACTTCTCGCCCTATGCAGTCTGCCTTTCGCCCCCTTCGTGGCTGGAAGGGGTGCCCCACCACGTTCCACCCAGAGTCACAGGGCCACACAAGCTACCCAGTCTCTGCGTGGTCAGGGACGTGGGACCCAGCGGCGCGGGTCTGGCGGCCAGCGGGCGGGCCAGTCCTCCAATGCCCCTTCTGCAGCAGCCTCCAAGCCTTCCTAGTGCGACCTTTCAGGGCCACCTGTTGCCAGTGGGCAGCAGGATCTGTCATCACCTCCCCCACTGGCACAACATCACGTCGGACAGGTGGGTTTTGCAGATATTCCGAAGGGGCTACTCCCTCCCCTTCGAGACTACCCTTCCCTCCATGCCACCAACACTCCATCGTATGTCAGGAAGTTGCGGCTCACTTGGCCAAGGGAGCTATTTAACGCATCCATGTGCCAGAAGTAGGTCGTGGTTGCTACTCCCACTACTTCTTGGTACCCAAGAAGGGAAAAGGCCTGCGTCCTATCTTAGACCTCGGGGGCATCAACCGCTTCCTCCGGAAGGAGAAGTTCAAGATGTTAACCTGCCCTCGACCCTGGAGACTGGATGGTACCGTTGGACTTGCAGGACGCTTACTTTCACATTCCCATCTTGCCTGCCCACCGGCATTAACTACGGTTCACGGTAAACCACAAGCATTTTCAGCTTTCTGTGCTCTCCTTTGGCCTTACCAGCACCCTTCGGGTGTTCAGGAAAGTAATGGCGGATGTCGGAGCTCATCTGCGCAGATCAGGGGTTCCAGTCTTCCTCTATATCGACGACTGGCTGTTGAAGGTGGGCTCGCCAAAGGCTGTCATCTCCCACCTCCAGACTATGGCCGACCTCCTGCATTTGCTGGGGTTCACCATCAACGTACCCAAGTCACACCTGCTTCCCTCTCAGAAGCTCCTTTTCATAGGAGCAGTTCCGGACACAGCGCAGTTTTGGGTCTGTCCTCCCCAGCAGCACATCTGGGTTATTCTGGCTATGATACAGATGTTTCAGCCTCTATCCTGGATTTCGGTGAGAATTACCCTGAGGCTGCTGGGCCTCATGGCCTCCAGCATCCTGCTGGTGGACCATGCTGAATGGCATATGCGGGCTCTGCAGTTTGACCTGAAGTTGCAGTGGGCACTGCATCAGGGAAATCTTTCCGATGTTGCCAAGATCTCGGAGGGGACTGGCAAGTCTGTTGCAATGGTGGCTCAAGGACCAGGATTGGGTCAGTGGCAGATCTTTCTCCCTTCCCAGACCAGAGTTTATAGTAGTGACGGATGCGTCACTTCTGAGATGGGGCGGCCACATGGGGAGGCGGAGACCAGAGGCCTCTGGTCTCCGGCGGAGTCCGGGCTCCACATCAACCTCCTGGAGCTCTGGGCGATTCATCTTGCATTGAACGGCATTCCTTCCCTCTGTCAAAGAAAGAGTAGTACAGGTATTCACTGAGAACTCCACCGCCATGTGGTACTGCAACAAACAGGGCAGAGTGGGGTTGTGGACCCTATGTCAAGAGGCTCGTCACCTTTGGACGTGGTTGCAACATCAGGGCATATCCCTGGTGGTTCAACACCTGGCAGGTTCCCTGAATGCCGTGGCAGACAAACTCAGCTGGCGGTGCATGATTGATCACGAATGGCGTCTTCACTCGTAGGTGGTGCAAGGTCTCTTTTAACAGTGGGGAGAGCCTTGGTTAGATCTGTTCGCCACCTAAGAGACCATGCAATGTCTGCAGTTCTGCGCGTAAGCGTTTCCAAGGCGGCATTCGGTCAGCGACGCCTTTCGTCACGAGTGGAATTGCGGCCTCCTGTACTGATATCCGCCTGTACCACTTCTAACCAGAGTGCTGAAGAAGATCAAGCACAACCGTGCCCAAGTAATTCTTGTGGCTTCGGACTGGGCACGAAGAGTCTGGTACCCCGAGCTCTTGAGCATCGCCATCGATCCTCCGATGAGACTGCCTCTTCAGGAGGATCTTCTGTTGCAGCAGCAGGGGACGGTCCTCCACCCAAAACTGTCCAGTTTCCACCTCCTTGCATGGAGATTGTGTGACGACAGTTGACAGCATTCGACCTTCCTCCCGAAGTCTGTAATGTCATCTTGGCAGCCAGGCGTCCCTCCACTAAAACGGTATACGCTTGTAGATGGAACACATTGGTTGCATGGTGCACAGAAAAGGCTGTGGATCCCTTTTCTGCCCCTCTTTCAGAGGTTCTCCTCTTCATTCTTTCTTTGGCCCAGCAGGGCTCTGCTCTGGGCACTCTTAAAGGCTATCTTTCAGCCATTTTGGCCTTTCTTTGCCTTCCTGATCAGCCTTATCTTTTCAAGTCCCCTATTTTTAACAGATTTCTGAAGGGCATTACTCATCTCTTTCCTCCTTCAAATTTCGAAAGGCCCCAGTAGGACTTGAATCTTGTCCTCACTTGTCTTATGTGTGCTCCCTTCGATCCACTAACTAATTGCCCTCTTTGTCTCCTTACTCTGAAGACTGCTTTCTTGCTTGCCATCACCTCTGCTCGCTGGGTGAGTGAGCTTCAGGCCTTATCTTCCAGACCTCCCTTTCTTGCTGTCCATTCGGACAAAGTAGTCCTCCGTACTAGGCCCTCATTTCTGCCCAAAGGGGTTACCTCTTTCCACATAGGTCAGACCATCACATTGCCCACCTTCTTCCCGTCTCCGCACCCTTCCAAAGAGAAGGAGAGACTCCACCGTCTGGACCCAAAACGTGCGCTCTCTTTCTACCTTGACCACACTAAAGACTTCTGGTTGGACAATCAACTCTTCATGGGTTATGTGGGTGCCAAGAAAGGTCGGGCAGTGCACAAATGTTCCATCTCTCAATGGGTCATCCTATGAATTAAAACGGCACACCCACTCTACCAGGGCGACGACAGCTACTACTGCTTTGGGATGTGGAGTTCCGTTGGTTGACTTCTGCCAGGCAGCCACGTGGGCATCCCTGCACACGTTCATAAAGCATTACTGCCTGGACAGCCAAGTCTGGAGAGGTGGCTCTTTCGGCCGTTCTGTTCTCCAGGACTTCCTGGTGGGAACTTAGTTTGCAGACCCACCTCCGGGGGTTGGTATTGCTGGGGTATCTATTCTAAGGTAAGGAATCTACCACTAATGTTCTCTTTCAGATGAACAAGTTTCTTACCTTTGGTAACGATGTATCTGTCAGAGACATACATTATTTATAGATTCCTTATTGCCCCACTCATCCTCCCAGTTCTGCAAACTAACTTTCTCCGGATCCAGTCTGACGCCTGAGGGTAATTCTAAGATAAGGAATCTATAACTAATGTATGTCTCTTAAAGATACATCGTTACCAAAGGTAAAAAAATTGTTTGTTTCTTTCCCTCACCTTAGGAGGACTGACAGTTGGTAGCATTATATTGAGAGGCTTAGACATTTTTGCCTGTACCCTAAAGAGAGAACTCTTACTGACTCTTCATTCAGCCACCCATAATTGTAGGCCTTCAATCCCCTGAGTTTATGTAGTTGTGATGTAGTCAGCTTATATGTCATTGTTTGGTCTCACCTGCACATAGAGACCAGGTCCAGTATGGCTGCTGTCCTCAGCCAGATCTTACTGTATGCACCACAGAATGGTGGCTCCATTGAACAAGATGGAACAGCCCCTGTGGCTGCACCTCAGAGTTCCACTAGCAATTTGTACCCTTTGCTGTTATCTGGTGTCAGTACTTTTGCCAAGGACTTGATGGAAATTCCAGATACCCCACTAGGAGTCTCCCATGTCACCCTGGCAATCTACATGTTTGCAAAAAGTGTTATTGTGGATCACATGGTGTGTCCTATCCAGCCATCTAGTGTTGGTTTTTGAATATTACATGTTTAAGATTCAAGTTTCAGTTTCAAGAATGACTTGTGGTCATGTAGGTAAAATCCAAAATTAATTAGCATGCAGACTCCACTTTGGATTATTTATTTTTTCAGCCATTATGTTCGGATATGAAGTTGAGGGCTCTTCAAAAACTGTTTTTGGTGCATAACAGCAAAGAAAAGATGTTATCGAACATCATAGAGGACTTCCAAAGCATATCTGAGGCAAAAATACTCTTAATGAATGCATCAATGACTTTTGAATAATGCATATTTAACTCTAAGCTTGAATGAGAATGATACTTTGGCTATGGGGGATGGAAAATGTGCCATATAGATTCTGTTCTCAATGTCATACCAAGTTGGTACAATATGATTTGCATCAGGTTTGAAATCTATACTTTCCTCAAGATCACATTGAAGAAAGCTGTCTGATGTGTCAGCATTTCAATTGTCAGTGAACTATGGATAATAGTTGTTATAGTTAACCGTCTTACTCTGCCATCATGGAGTTGAAAGAGTCAAACAGCCATGATTCAGAGGCATATGAGGGCAGTGAGCCTGACAAGTATTAGTGTTGTGCCATGCTGCAAGAGGTAAATTTAAAATAGTAAATGTAATCATTTAATTGGAGTCTTACACATAGATGTAAATCTACACTTGTGTAATTCACCATTTACATGTGTAGATTTACATCTAAGTGGAGACTTGCATGTCTCCACCCCCTGAAACTGTGGGAAGGAGACATGTAAGACTACTAAATTTACAAGTGTAAAGTTATCGCTAGTAACTTGTCACTCAGAGGTGTAGACATCCATCACTGTGGCAGAGATCTTCCTTTGGTAAAGTATATGGAAATATAAAGGTTATTAATTCTTAAAATATTGTAATGTCTAATAAAAACGTATATAGTTGTTAACCTAGAATTAAATATTACATCACATTAGCTCATCACATTGAATGTTCACTAACTATAATAAAGTATATTAATTTAATGGATACTTATTGTTTTTTAAAATCCCACCCTGAGTAGCATTTTGATATTAAGTTCATATTTATTACATTGAAGTAAACATTGTCTTTAGTTAATTTAAACTAATTTACATTTATATTAAAGGTCTGAAAGATTTTTTGCAACAAATAAGTTTATTATTTTTTTAAATTTGAAAAAAAATATTTAAGTGTAGTATAACCTTTTAATCTTAAAACAGTTCTATATTTTTTTTAAATTACAATATTTGAATTTTTTAAACACCCTTTTCTAAGGGTTGTTATTTTCAGTCCCTGACGTATTATCATCTATTGGAATCTGTTACAATACCTGTGAGTGTCCGTTCGTGGTGCTAAACGTACTCCAAGAGGGGGCTTGAAAACATTTGTGTCTGTTTTGTGGCCTTTTTGATTGTAGTAACTTTATTTGTATGGTTTGTGAGTAGCAATTAATTTACTCTTTTGTGGGTGGGTGTTTGAATTAGGATGTCTCTACCTGAACCTCTCCTTAACCCCAAAAGCCCTCCTATATTATAGTCAGTCTTCCCCATTTTCTAGCCACTCCCCTCACTCTCCCCTCATTTTCTACTAAGTAATAAACTTACATGTGTGGTGCTCTCACAGTAGGAAAGATAGGAGATATGGAGGTGAAGATTTGTCACCCATAGGTTTGTAACTTGCATTTTAGTAGTAAGTAGTATTACTACTGTATTATGTACTGCAAAATGTAATTTTTGAATCTTATGCATGGTCTTTTAAGTGTAATGAACCTGAAGAAGGAAGCACAATTTTCTGATGAGGAGGGGTCTGAGCAAAGAAATGATATTGTTTTAGAAACAAAAACCACAGAGATACCACAGTTCTCTGCAGGCTAGAAAACCAGTGTCCCTGAATTGAGTGATGCTTAAAACGCAACACAAAGACAAAAGGGACCGGGCCAACTACAAGTCTCAAGTCCACCTCTCTGTGTATATCTGAAAGTCTGCTTCAAAACAAGCTGCAGTTCGGACATGAAAGATTCCTTCAATTTCAAATGAAGGTAGGTTTTGGCAAGCCATTACCCAATGCACACTCTTATGAGGTGATGAGGTGCTGCTTTGGAACAGACATAGCTTGACACCAACGACATCCTCTATATCTAAAAGAGTCCCAGGGCACAATTGAGGATGTCTCCACATTAACTCTAGAAGATATAGTTGATAGAATTCAAGACAATTGTTTTTATATTGAACCCCAACACAGGTCATATAGTGGCAAAAACTCAGAAAGATTTGTTCCGCCCCACAAACCTAGCCGATACAAACCTCCCTTGTTCACAATCTACAACATTCAAATTACACCCAAGGCATTTTCACCAACTTTTCACTTTTATTACTTTGTTACACCTTCTTAGGATGCATGGGGCAAATGCATTCTAGAGGCAGATATTGGAGAACCTCTAGTGCAGTACCCAATTAAAGCATCACCTCCAGATGAAGCTTCAGGGGATTCTGCTGTATTACAATGTGCTGCATTCCAGCATGCTACAGGTATGGGCATGCTGCAAGAAGTAAATAACTCCCTTATTGAAACATTGTTCAGAAAAGAGAGAACAGTCCACTATTTACCAGTGTTGCACACGGTCCTAAAGAACCTAGCACAACATTTTTAAAACCCTTTAAAGAATGAATGCACATTGTCAAAGTAGAATGTAAATGCAAATCTACTTCTCATTATTAGCTCTCATTCTAGAGTCGTGCACACTGCTTGGAAAAAGTTACGCCTTGATGTGACAGAAATTATGTGGCATATTGCAGACACAAAACAAATCCTCAGCTGGCATGACAGTTTTCAGTAGGAAGAGGTTGAAGAGCACCTTCAACATCTTCTTGAAAAATGTTGGAAAAGATAACAGAAAATTGTCACTAATGATAAAATAATTTCCCAACACTGGCATACGCTGCTCTTTAGATGGTGTGGATACAGCATGCCTCTAGGTTGGCCATTTCAGCTAAGCGAAGACAAAATCGGTTTAAATACTTCCGCCGGGTGTATTATGACCCGATCAAACTGTGGTACATGGGTAGACAGAAGGACCATCACAATTCAAGATGTCAGGCAACACAGGCCAATTTCTTTCATATGATATGGGACTGCCCAGTCAATGCCAGATACTGGTCTGAGCAAAATAGTGGGTTTCACACTAAAGCCATGCCCCAAGAAAGCCAGAGGCGGCTTATACTGTAGGGCACTGCTGACCAGTGTTCAGTGGGTTACTGGTGGTGAAACACCATCTTGCCTACCCCTCATGCTATTGACAATTGGACCTCGGGTATGGACTTACGTGCAGCAGCTAAAAAACTGTTTATTAAGCATATGGCTGTCTGCACAGGTTCCATAAAATATGGTACGTTTGGTGGTATCATTAGGTCCAGACTGCATTGAATTAAGAGGGCGGAAGAGAGTGTTATAATGGAGTGATCCAAAATATATACTTACTTGCACTTATCTATCTGCAACATGTGATGAAACATGTTTTTGTTGTATAAAATCAAATAAAAAGAATTTTAAAAAAACATATCTCCAACAGTTGCAGGTTCAAATGTAGCTGCGTGGAACAAAGAATACCCATTTGGCTGAGGCATTTTCAGCAGCAGAGAGAGTGTTTAAGCATTTTAGAGACTGATTTCAATTCTCCAGACGTCACAATCTCTGACAGTTGGAATGGTTATGAAAATGTTGGGCATGATGGTTTTATGCATAGTGTTGTCATCCCAAATCAGACAGAAACTGCTATGTTGAAGCAGGCTCAATCTAATGATGGGGCAGCGCTTTGCCACTCATACCTATTACAATGGACACCTCAGTTCAGGGTTGTGGAGTCTATTTGTCCCATCTAACAATTTAAGAAAAGTGGAACATAAAAGAACAGCAACTTCACATCAATGTGTTAGAATTGAAAGCAGTGTTTCTAGTGTATACTTCTACCACAGATTCTCCACTTTTTGAATTCGTTGATGTGCCTGACTTGATCCAAGCACTTTTTGTGCAACAGCTTAGCTTCTGCCCGCTGGTAGGTGGTGCTATCAGACTCCACAGTGGCTTGACCCACTTGCAGAAGTGATGACACAGAGCTGTATATAGCACCAACTCTGTGTGCTGACAGCGGTTCCTTTATTTCTGCTCTTTTGTTGTGCATCTGTTGCTACTCCTAAATTTGTCAACTTCTGAAAAACCTACTAAATATCAGTATGCATAGGGAAAATGCCCCTTTTAAAGATGACCGGATTCAAATAGTGCCACGTGAAAACAGATGTAGTTCATGGATCCACACGACGTCTGCCTTTAGCTTAGGTTCCAAGCAAAACTCGAAGTCCTGCAACTTATGCTGCCTGATGCACCTCGAGGCTATTAAGAACTGTGAAGTCAATCAATATGTCACAAAACACAAGAAGCAAGGTCAATCACACTTAAAGTTCTGGGCCTGCTCCCGATTCAGGCCTAAGTACTTGGCCAGGTTACTGTTCTCTGTTAAGGCCAAAATTAAGTTGAAAGACTGGTCTCAATGCAAGCACAATACAAAATCTAACAGGGGATCACTCCTCTCCCGTTTGCTTCCTCTTCAGAAAGTGGTCTTGTAGTCAGCGTTGTAAGGTCTCAATTCTGCCACCATTGTCTGACTTTGATATAATTCCTCAAAATTCCCCATATTTCCCAGACCTTTAATGACTCTGCAACAGATAGAAGCCTTAAATGAAGCAATGCTGTAGCTTTCTTTTGCATGTTTCCAGGTCTCCATGTAGCACCTGCAGGCCCAAAGGATCTGCCAGTGACTCCAGTTGTACTTCGACTAGCCGGAACTTCCCTTTCATCGTCTGACCCTGTTAGACCTCCATCCGACCTCTCACCAGTAAAAGGCTGTGCCTCATTGATGAGGGCTATGTCGCTTCCAGATACTTGGACATGTTTCTTCATCAGAGCTCGACACCAATTTTGGATGATGAGCCAAGTTCAGGTAGATTTCGACCAATGTAATACTTTTCAATCAACAAAACCCAGAAATGAGACTGCCATATGAGGCCCTTGGCTCTAGGATTACAGGGGCACTGCTTAATACTGTAAGGGGGATGTTAAGTTTGAGATTTCCCCAACAAGAGGCACAGTGTGTGCCCAACTAAAAAGGATATGTGATGGGTTGGGGCATGGTTTGGAGTGGGTGGTGTTTAGAAAGTTAGGGCCCGATTAGGATAGCGGTCGGTTGGACGGCCCGCCAACCACTATCGCGGAGGTCAGGAGACTGCCCGACAAGCAGTCAGCAGCCCGTCCGCTGCATTTCGAAGCTACCGCCGGGATGGCGGTCAGAAAGCGCTCATTTACACGGAATGTGGTGCATAACACACAGTGCATGGAGGTGCATGGGGGCACTACATGTTCCCCCTACCCTGTTTGTGGCCCATGAAGTCCATTTCCGGCAGCCGTTTCATGGCAGTCTATCCGATATAAAAGGGCTGTCAGAAAGGGGTATCGTAATCCCTACAGCGGTGCCTGCCTCTGCAACTCCACCATTCAAGGGATACAATTCCGACCACTGCCCTGACGGGCTCTCAGATCCTGTCGGAGGCGGCGGTCTTTCACCCGCCCGCTGAGGGTCCGACTGACTGCATCATAATTCGGCGATCGGACCTAAGGGCTGTCTGTCGTGGTCCAACCGACATCATAATCAGGCTCTTAGTTTGGAGCTTGAAAACCAAGGAATATCCTTTGTAGCATTAATATATAGTTAGAACCATCTGCAGGTAACAACAACAGCTTCTTGTACCCCTGTGCGATATTGTGCTACAAAGCCCATTTGACTAATAAACAAATGCTAGGCAATACAAAAAGCCAAGCACAGGACACAGTATTGCATTACAAAGTGGCACAATGCAGTGCTGTGCCACAGTCACATAGCATGCATCAGTACGTTTGCCCTTGTGTTTGTTGTGTGTCTCTCTATTTGGTAATCACAAAATGCAATGCAACAAAGCATACAGCAAATAGCAATTCTTTAATTGCGATTCCTTAAGAATCGCAAACACAATTAGAGAAACACTATTTGCAATTGTGACTCCATTCTTTCCTGCGGGCCTATGCCCATAGATGAGAATGGTTTGGCATTACCTAAATTGCGATTCCCTATTGGTAATCGCAAATTAGGTAATGCAAAGGCAAGGGTGCCTAGGGGCCTAATGACCCCTGAGGCGCCCCTAACAAAAAAAGGTGCACATGTAAGGCATACACATGCCCTAGGGGCATATGTGCCCCACATGGCATTTTGAAAAATGCAGTTTTGTTCATTTTTCAAAGTTTACACATGGTTAACATCTACTTAATGTTAATTAGCGTTTCCTAAATGCACAGTTCGCATTTAGGAAAGGCTTCTTGCATGTGCAATAGGTAATTGCAAATTGCGATTCCCTATTTTCATTCGCAATTTAGGGAATTGCAAAAAATTGCGATTACCTAAATTGCGAAACAAAAAACCTTTCATGCATTGGAAAAGGCCATTTTGCGATCGCAAATGCCCAATCTTTGCGAATTGCACTGTTTGCGAACGCAAAATAGCTTGATGCATGTGCCCCCAAGTTCTTTAAAGCCAGTTCTAGACGAAAACATATCAAATACAAGATCACAGGCCAGACAACTATATAGGGAATTTGGGATCTAGCTTTGTACTGAATTAAACCTAAAGAAACACAGCAAATAGTACCTTCTGGCTCAACATCCTATGATTCTGGGAAATCAGTTCTTTTCCGCATGCCTACAAAAATGTGTAACATAATCTGGTATCTTATAAAGCACCTTAATGACTTTGGGCCACTTTTGTTTTGTATAAAACTGGGGAAAACCCCTCAGATGATATAAGATCCTAATTCTCTACCAACTAATGTTCAAGTCACAAACACATGGGTATGTGTTTGTCCAGTATAGAGGGTTGAAGACTTTGACATGTTGTTAAAGGTTTGCTTGGTATTTGCAGCTTGTCCTGCTATCTCACAGTTCTCACCAATTTGTAACTGTTATTTCTCATTTAGCCTCTAAAAGGTCTTCCTCCATCCCCATCTAGACTGATACCACTGCTTGGCCTGATCTCCTGGAGTCCTCTATCTGATAGAGACACTAAGCCACAGATTCCTTACCTTTGAACTTCGAGGCGTCAGGCTGGATCCGAAAGATTTTTCTTAGCAGTACCCCTATGCGACGGTAGGTGGCGGCAATTGACTCCACGTGATGGCGGTGTCAATTCATCATTACGTTTGCGTCATCAATATAACCGCCACTTTAGCTTGCTGATGTCAGTTCTTTACTTTCCGCGCCATTAGCTCCGATCCATTGAAGAGAGCTACCCCCAGTCATTTTTTTAATGACTATTTCCAACTTTTTGTCGACTTAGTTGGTGTGTAAGTGTCATTTTGAGTGTGAAGACTTCTGGGGGTCAAGTGGTTCAGCGCCTGTCACTGTGCCGTGTCAGTCAGTGACCTCCATATGGTTTGTCTCTGGTGCCTTGAGCTCGACCACGACTCAAAGTCGTGCTCCGACTGCCAGGCCATGGCGCTGAAGGCTTTGAGGGATCCGTCCCGAAAGCTTCTCGCGTCCCGGCGTCCTGCACCTCAGCGATCACCATGTCGGTCTCGATCCTGGTCCAGGTCTCGGTCGAGAGAAAGGTCCGAGCACTGCTCTGGTGGGTCGAAGTCCTCTTCGTCAAAATCATTGAAGTCAGGTAAGAGGCACCCCAAGAAGCACAAGAAGTTGAAGCATGTTTCAACTTCGCCCTGCCAGTCTCGCGACGCGGCGGAGGAGCCTCGTCGCTCGAGGCCCCGCTCCATGGAACGGGCGCCTGGGCCCAACTCCATGTTTCCCTGCCATTCTGGGACCAGAAGCTACCCCCGCCCAGCTAAAAGAATTTTATGACGCCATGGGTGCCATATTTGGGCAGCCTGGCCCTGCTTGCGCGTCTTCGGGCCTGCAGGCTCGGATATGGAGGGGCCCCCGTGGTTCCTGTTCTGGCGGCTCCCACCCCGACACCACAGCTTCTGAGTGGACCTGTTCCTGGGTCCGAACGGACGCCGGTCGCACCTCCTAAGCAACCTTCCCCGGCTTTGCGTCCTTTGCCGAGGCCCTCGGTGTCGCCGGTTCCCTTCTCATTCCTGACGACACGGAGCCGGTCGGGCGTCCCCCGACACCGGCGCTGACAGAGCCGTATGGCTCCATGCCGTTTACCCAGCCTTATTCTGAAGGTTTAGGGTTCTAAAAAGAGGATTGAGAGGGGGAGCAGAATCCCTTCGAAATCCCGCATCACCAGGATGCAGACTGGTATGAGGAACTGGGTGATGCCAGTGGGTTGGACCCCTTCCCAGGTACTGGAATGCTTTCTCCTCCTACCCTAGCTATGGAGGAGTGGGCAACTTTTGCTATAGTGGTACATAGGGCTGCGTAGGTCCTTGACCTGCAGCTTCCTACAGTGGTGCTCAAGATTAACGTCTTATTTTATTTATTTATTTATTTATTTAAGCAATTTATAAAGCACGCAAATACCCTGTGGCGTCTCGGCGCTGCGAACTGGTAGAGGATGGAGCCAGAGATGAGGTGCCTATTGATTAGAAAGCCAAGTCTTGATTAGTTTCCTAAAGGCGAGTAAGGTTGGGCATGATTTAATATGCTGGAGAAGGGAGTTCCAAAGTTTAGCGGTAGCAACTGTAAATCTTCTGTCACCCCAGGCTACTTTCCTTGTGCGGGGGATGTGCAGGAGGTTGGCAGTTGAGGACCGGAGGGTTCTATTAGGGGTGTACCCATGCAGAGCTTTCTTTAAAAAGTCCGGTCCGCTTTTGTGAATGGCCTTGAAGGGAAGGCAGAGGGCCTTGAACTTAATACGGCTTGTGATAGGAAGCCAGAGAAGGTTTTGTACTACTGATGAGATTGGCTGATACTTAGGGGTACCTGTTATCAGTCTAGCGGCTGTGTTCTGTGCCATCTGTAGTCTATTGGTGACCTTTTTGTGAGCATTAATTAGGAGGCCATTGCAATAGTCGATTTTCGACATAACTAGCGTGTTAATGAGGGTTTTACCAGCGTTAAGTGGAAGGAAAGGTAATAGTTTTTTAATCATCCTTAGAGTGTAAAAGGATGAGGAGACAATAGCGTTAGCGTTTGAGGTGAAAGTAAGTTTATCGTCAAATAGAACTCCTAGGTTTCTGACTTTTGAAGCCGGGGGGGTGGTGGGCCCAGGTCTGTGGGCCACCAGATGGACGTCCAGATAGGGTGGAGCTTGCCAAATATCAGTACCTCAGTTTAATCGGAATTTAGTTTTAGGCAGTTTGTGGCCATCCAGGTGCTGATTGCGATCATGCCAGATTGGAATTTTGCGGCAATTGTTTCTCCATCATTATGAATTGCTAGCACCAATTGTGTGTCATCGGCGTAGGAGGTAATACCCATCCCGTGGGCTTTGATGACCTTGGCCAGGTCCAACACATAGATATTAAAGAGTGTCAGACTCAAGAATGAGCCTTGTGGCACACCACACGGGAGGGTAAATGAGGCCGATTTGTAGTTGCCAAATTTGACTAGTTGTGTACGATTCGAGAGGAATGAAGTCAGTAGTTTTTTGGCCTTCTGTTTGATGCCAATATTCGAGACACGGTCGATCAGAGTGGAATGATCGACCGTGTCAAAGGCTGCTGACAAATCCAGCAATACAAGCACTGCTGTGCCACCTTGATCTAGGATGGATCTAATTTAATCTGCTGCTTTAATGAGGGCTGTTTCCGTGCCATGGCCTATCCTGAAACCGAATTGAGTTTCGTCCAGGAGGTTGTTATCTTCGATGTTTTGGGCCAGTTGTGTGTTCATTAGTTTCGCAAATATTTTGGCAGGGAAAAGGAGACTTGACAGAGGTCCTGCAGCCTGGGGTCTCAAGTTATGAACCCCTACTGCCCTTTAACGAGGCCTTAACAGACGTCCTCATGGGTACTTGGTCCAAACCCAGCACAGGGAATAGGAAGATCACCTGCTGCCATCTCCCAGCACCGGGCGACCCAACTTCCCTCATTACCTACCCCACCCCCCAAAGCTTGGTGGCCCAGGCTTCCACTTCCCATGGCGCGTTCCTTTCCGCACCCCCGGACAGGGAATCCAAAAGACTGGAGAGCTTTGGGAAGAAAATGTTTACTTCTGCCAGTGTAGCCTTGCGGTCGGTGAACACTGCCTGCCTTTTGGGACGTTACACCCTTTCGATATGGGATACGGTTGCGAAGTGCTGCCTAGGGTCTCGGAGTAGGACCGGGCCCTACTCTCTCAAGCCATCTCAGACGGGAGAGACGCAGCTAAGTTTGTAAGTTTGCCATCAGTTGTGGCTTGGGCACGACGGACTCACTAGTAGAGCGATTTCCATGGCGGTGGCCGTTTGTCGCCATGCCTGGTTGAGGACATCTGGTTTTTCAGGGGATGTCCAGGCCAACCTCATGGACCTGCCCTTTGATGGCTCCCCTCTCTTTAGAGACAAGGGGGATGCTGCCCTTGAGCACTTTAAGGACTCGCGGGCCACGGCCAAGTCTTTGGGCCTCACTGCTACCCCTAGGGCTTCATCCACCTTTTGCTCCTTTCATGGTTACGGAAGGGGCTACCAGCCGCAGCAACCCTATTCCGGCCAGAGACCCCCCCCCCACAAGTTCAGCAACCTCTGCAGGGTCGCAGACACGGTTCCCCCCGTTCTCGTGGGTGGGGGAACCAGAAGTCGGGCCAAGCCACTGCCCCCTCCTCTACCCCAAAGCCTTCCTAGTCCTATTCTCCAGGATCACTGTCATCCAGTCGGTGGTAGGAAACGCCATCACCTCCACCGCTGGTGAAACATAACATCGGACAGGTGGGTGTTGCGAATAGTCCGAAGGGGCTACTCCCTCCCCTTCAAGACTACCCCTCCACCTATGCCTCCAGTACACGATCAGCTGATAGATGATCACCTTGCCTTTCTCCGCATGGAAGTCAAAGGTCTCTTGGCCAAGGGAGCTATAGAGAGGGTTCCTGGAACAGAAGTAGGCACTGGTTGCTTTTCCCGCTACTTTCTGTTCCCAAGAAGAACAGAGGCCTTCGTCCTATTCAGATTCCTCAACTACTTCCTGAAAAAGGAGAAATAAAAAATGCTCACCCTGGCTCAGGTCCTGTCTGCCTTGGACCCAGTAGACTGGATGGTCGCTCTGGACTTGCAGGACACGTATTTTCATATCCCCATCCTGCCTACCCATCGTCGCTACCTGCGGTTTATGGTGGGCCACGAGCACTTTGTTTACTGTGCTCCCTTCCGGCTTCACCTGTGCCCCTCGGGTGTTCACGAAGGTGATGGCGGTGGTCGCAGCCCATATGCGGAGAGCAGGGTTTCCAGTCTTCCCGTACCTTGACGACTGGTTGTTGAAGGCGGGCTCACCCCAAACAGTCATCTTCCACCTCCAGACTACGGTGAACCTCCTGCATTCGCTGAAGTTTACTATCAATGTCCCGAAGTTACTCCTGACTCCCTCCCAGATGCTCCTTTTCTTTGGAGCAATTCTGGACACTGTAATTTTGGTCCTATCCTCCCGAGCGATTAATCCAGGAAATTCAGGCTATGATACCAATGTTTTAGCCTCTATCCTGGATTTCAGTGAGAATTACTCTGATGCTGTTGGGCCTCAGGGCCTCCTACAGCCTGCTTGTGACCCACGCACAGTGGCGCATGCGGTCTCTGCAGTGGGACCTGAAGTTCCAATTGGCACAGCATCGAGGAAATCTCTCCGACCTGGTTCAGATATCAGAGGGCACTGCGAACGACCTGCAGTGGTGGCTAACGAACCGCAATTGATTCCAGGGCAGACCACTCTCCCTTCCCCACCCAGACCTTACAGTAGTGACGGACGCTTCCCTTCTGGGATGGGGCGGCAATCTGGGAGAGGTGGAGCTCAGACGACTCTGGTCTCCGGCGGAAGCCAAGCTCCATATCAATCTGTTAGAGCTGCGGGCGATTCAGCTGGCACTAAAAGCCTTTTTACCGTTGTTCTGCTTGGGTTGTCGGATCAGATAGAACCCGCTCAACAGAGCCTCTCTAACCCAGCCAGAACGTTATCCCCTCCCTAGGGCCTATTCACAATAAGTAACCGCATATATATATATACCACCTAAGGACAGGGAATTCCTACTATATATATATATACCAAGACCTCTTATAATACAGGTGGCGGCCTCGCGATCCCAGACGGACCCAGGACTTCCTACCCAGACGGCAGCCTCAGCCTCGCGGTCCCAAACGGACCCAGGACTTCCTACCCAGATGGCAGCCTCAGCCTCGCGGTCCCAAACGGACCCAGGACTTCCTACCCAGACGGCAGCCTCAGCCTCGCGGTCCCAAACGGACCCAGGACTTCCTACCCAGACGGCAGCCTCAGCCTCGTGGTCCCAAACGGACCCAGGACTTCCTACCCAGACGGCAGCCTTAGCCTCACGGTCCCAAACGGACCCAGGACTTCCTACCCAGACGGCAGCCTCAGCCTCGCGGTCCCAAACGGACCCAGGACTTCCTACCCAGACGGCAGCCTCAGCCTCGCGGTCCCAAACGGACCCAGGACTTCCTACCCAGATGGCAGCCTCAGCCTCGCGGTCCCAAACGGACCCAGGACTTCCTACCCAGACGGTAGCCTCAGCCTCGCGGTCCTAACTGGACCCAGGACTTCCTACCCAGACGGCAGCCTCAGCACAAGTTCATCCTATGATCACCATAACATATCACACAAGAACCGCCAGTTTGAGCACAACCTGTTCTCTGGTTCGAGGGGCTCCTCTCTCCCTTATTCAGTTACCACTTACCGGATCAGGGTTAACATCTGTTCATGTCAAGTTACAGCTGACTAGAAGAATAGGCTACCCTCTTATACAAGAACACGCAGCACATGTTGATTTACTACAAACTGACTTTATTATATATCATATACGCAAGCACATAATATTACTGTGTAACACATAACCTGTAAAGAAAAGTGAAAGATTAGGTTGTACACTCTAATAAGAAAGGGGTCGACATCACCTTAGTCGTGTGTAGCCTGCACTCAATGGTCATCTAGGTCCCCTTCTCGTCTGTGCCTCGGCTCGCCTGGAGATCACACCTCCGTAGCTCCCTTCTCCGAGTCACTGGGACCTCTTCCTCATCGGCTACTCTCTCCTCTCTGGCAATTCTGCTAGAAGAGTATCTGTCTCTTGGTCTTTCTCCGCCCTCAAGTTTGTCATCTGTCTTCCCCGGAATAAGTAGTAGCTTTTCTGCTAACGGCTAGGTGCCGCCTATGGATTGAAAGAATAAGTGCCAGTATCTGCCTCAGGCTTTCACTAATATAGAGGTGCATTTTCTCATGGAAAATTCCAGCCCGTAACCTGCCGCCCACCAAATTCTTGTACCTCCCCGTGCCAAGGACACTTTCCCAGCCGGCCGGCCTGATGTAGCGTCTTCGGCATGAAGAAAAATACAATCCTTCGATAAGGGCTGGTCTGAACCGGTTCTCTCCAAGCGAATAACACCTCATAACTAAAACATCCCCTGTAACCTAGAAGCATCTCAAGCTGCTGGAGCAGAAAGAAAGATGGAGTCTCCCCCGTTTGAGGCCTACCAGGCCTGAATTCAACACGGCTCCATGAAATACCCTCACTACAGGGCAGGTTATCCCTAAGACTAACGAATCTATCCCCTAGGATATGTGTGCAAGCCCTAATCTATGGGGAAGAACACAGGATCATGTCGAAGTGCCTAGAAAATAGACTTCATTCACTACTCTAACCCTTAGGCTTGAATGATAGAGAGACTGAAGTCACCCTAATCACCCATCAACACAATAGGGCCGGGAAAATCGAGCAGTACATTTCACCCTTGACTTCAGTCTATTATACATTCATTAAACCGAACTAACATCTGTAGAGGAATAATATGAAACAAAACTAACTGACCTATGTCTAGTACCAAGCGTGCAGAATTGAAGTAGTGAAGGGATACACTGAATAAAGCAACAAATAGAAATCAAAACAGCGATGGTAATTAGAATACCTCCTAATATTCGACGTAACAGATACAGGTCAGGTAACCAATTAAAGAGCCAGTCAAACCAGCCCTGGTCAATGTGTTTTCTCACTTCCTCCGTCAAATCATGTAACCTGTCAATGTGGGCGCGAATAGATTGTGTATGATCAGACAAGTTAAAACAACAAAGACCCTCAAAGTCAGAGCAGTCATGTCCATGTTTAAGCAAAAGATAATCAATGGCCGCTCTATTTTGCAAGATGGCTCTACGTTCACCCTGGGCGTCTAACAGCATGTCAGATAGGACTGTAGAAGTATGATTAATAGATTTTACCATCCAGCAGGCCATTTTCTCAATAGATTTAGCATTATAAACCGCCAAAGCAGGAACACCAATAATTGAAATAGCCAAGCTAAGGTATTCAGACTTGGAATATAAATGCAAAGATGAGTCACAATCCTCCTGTAACATCACTGTATCTCGAATCACACGAGAATTGGCATTCGGATGTGACGAGAACATTAGTAAACTGAGTCTTGTAATAGCACAGGGGCCACCGGAAATATTCGCGGGGACATATGGCCAAGAAGTATTACCACATGAGAAAAGCCATCCGGCAGGTAGCAACATCGTGCGATAATGACTAGGGGTAACTACCAAACTCTTGCAAGTCATATTGTTCACGACCGAAGCACATGTTTTCGGTGTCCTTTGAAAGCACAAAGTTCGCTCATGAAAGGTGAAGGAAGTAGCACCTTTCAATTTCAGATGTAGACATTCAGAAATTGCACTAGGATTACATGTAAGAAAAAAGCATATATCACCTTGTGTGATATTATAGGTAACTATTTGGGATTGGACGGGGGGTATCCTGTCCGGTAGTTCAGTACATAAGGGGCAATACGTATGGGTGGCAAAATCGCCCAGAAGAACATTGGGGCGAGCCTTCGAAATGTTGAAAATATTAGTTAGGGTTTCCAGTGAAGCAGGGACAGCAACCAGACAGGTCGCTAGGATGTCATGTACAGATCTCATCGGCGTCAAACAAAAGTGAGGGGCATCGGTCACCCTTTTCGCCAGTAGTGTCCAAAAGTTCGATGACGAATCCCACGCAGCGAAGGAACGCGACACTCGGGCGCGTAGCTCATCCGGGGTTGACGGGAGTCCTCCTCCCTCGTCGAACCAACCCAAAAATAGTCCTGCGACGACACATCCTGCAGCGACAGTCCAAAGAATGATCTGAAAGAGAATCAAATACAGGCATTAATCATTCTCGTAAGTAACATTTGTCAGCCGGGACTGCTTCCCAGCTATCTTTCCCTGGTCTCATAACTAAAATGGTATTATCATGACCGGTGGCGATGACCTCTGCCTGTTCAGGGGGAGTCTTAGGCGACTGCACCCAAACCCTGGCCCCAGGGTTATCTGTGGAGCCAAAACCTTTCTGGCCTCGTACAGTTAGCAAAGTTGGGGCAGTGCCTTTTACCATCCCACCACTGAAGACAGGCATTATCAGTAATTGAGCCACTCGGTCAGTTCGATGGATCAGCAAATCAGCCTCACTGCTATTTAGCAGGAGCACCTTAATCTCTCCCTGATAATCGCTGTCAATGACCCCTCCAAGTACCTGAATGCCTTTTACGGCCAGCCCCGATCTAGGGGCGATTAATCCAAAATTCCCGGGTGGTATATGAACACCAACACCGGTCGCGATGATGACCCGATCTTTACCTTTTAGAACGGTGTCATCCATGGCATGCAAGTCTAAACCTGCCGACCCTGGGGTCGCTCTACATGGAGCCAAAGCTCCGGGAGTAATCTCCCAGTACATCACAGTCTCTCTGATTTCATTTGGCTGAGCATTAACATTCGGAGGGAACAAACGCATAAGTGGAGATTCAGCATTTAGAAAAGGACGATTATTCAAAATTAATAGTGCTTGGGACAAAAAGTCTCGCCAATTCTTATATTTGTCATCAGTTAGTTTACGCAGCTGCCCCTTCAGCAGACCATTCATTCTCTCCACAAGACCTGAGGCCTGTGGATAGTACGGGACATGGAACACCCAGTCAATATTGTTTTCCACACAGAATTCCTGTACCAATCTTCCACGAAAATGGGATGCATTATCAGATTGAATTTGGAATGGCACACCATAATACATGATAACCAATTCCAACGTTTTAATGGTATTCAATTGGGTAGCTTGCTTACAGGGAAGGGCTACCAACAAGCCACTGTATGTATCAACAATAGTGCAAACATATTGACAATTCCTGCTCATGGGAAGTGGACCAATGTAATCAATTTGCCAAATTTGAGCGGGCAGTTTCCCGCGATGTAAATGACCTTTAACAATTTGGGGCACTTTGCGCTGTCTGATATGCTGACAAATGGGACAATGTAAAATAACATTTTTGATCAAATCTAAGGGAATATAAATTCCTCGATCAGCAGCCCACCTGCTAGTGGCTTTCTCTCCAAAATGTCCTGCCTTCTGGTGGGCCCATTTCGCCAATCCCGCCATATCAGAATCTTGCCTGTCCACCACTGCCTCAGCAATTTTAGATTTCTCATCTGCAATGTTATGAAAAAATTTGTCAAGAGAATCTATAGGGGTGTGAGCATCCACATGGAAGATTGTAACAGTACTCTGTGGGAGCATCTCCCAAATCTCTTGCCATAACTCTCTTCCCCACAACTGTTTTGAATGCAATTCCCAATTATGGGAATGCCAAGTCGGCAACCAAACTGCCAGTCCATTGGCAGTCGACCAAGAGTCGGTAAAAATATGACATGTGCCGGGTAATTCTTGTTTCAGGACTTGATAAACAGCATACAATTCAGCAAATTGGCTGCTCTTACCTTCACCAGTTGTGCTCAGCAGTTTCTGCGTGACCGGATTATAGGACACCGCTTTCCAGTGCCGTTTCGGCCCTATGAACCTTGCTGAACCATCCGTAAACCAGACATGGTTCCTGTCCTCTGCGGACAAATCATCAAAGGGTCTACCCCACTTGACAGGAGACTCCTGTACTAAAGGTACGGAACATACACTCTCAGTCTCAGTCGATGGCGCTCGCGCCACCTGCTCATGTAAAGATGCAACTCCTTTCTGTCCCACACGTGCCCTGTCTTGTATATACCATTTCCATTTAATCACACTCGCCTCCTGAGCGTGTCCAATGCGGTGAGTTTTTGGCGAACTCATAACCCACTGCATAATAGGAATCTCAGGTCGCAAAACTATATCATGTCCCAAAGTCAATTGCTCGGTATCCACCAGAGCCCAATAACATGCAAGTAACTGTTTCTCAAAGGGTGTATAACGCTCACTAGCATCAGGTAACTTTTTGGTCCAGAAACCTAACGGCACTCTACTCCTGCCTTGCTTCTGCCACAAGCTCCAATTCGCATAAAGGCCCTGTACAGACACATTTAAATCTACCTCCCCATCACGTACGGGCCATAAATCCAAAGCATGTTGAATTGCCTCTTTTGCTAGGTCGAACGCATCTTGCTGTGGTGTATCCCAATCAAACGCATTCTTTTTACGGGTGACACGGTACAAGGGGGCCAATATTTGACTCAAATGAGGAATATGCTGACGCCAAAAACCAAATAAACCAATGAAGCTTTGGGCTTCTTTCCTATTCCTTGGAACTGCAAAATCAAGAATTTTCTGTTTAACCTGAGGGATCACTTCACGGTGCCCTTCATGCCAATTAATACCCAAAAATTTCACAGCCTGGGACGGGCCTTGTAGTTTATCCGGATTGATTTCCCAACCTTTCTCACTCAGGCACTCAATGACTCTGTCCAATTGGGTCTGAACTTCCTCTTGTGTTTCGCCTTGGATCAAAACATCATCAATATAATGACACATCTGAACCTGTGGATGAACTGGTACCTCAGCCAAATGCTCTGCCACCAGCCGGTGACATATAGTAGGGCTATGCACATAGCCCTGAGGAAGACTCCTAAACGTCATTTGACGCCCATTCCACGTAAAACTGAACTGTTCCTGACACTCAGGGGCAATCGGAATCGAAAAGAAAGCATTAGCAATATCAATTGACGCATACCATGTACCCGGATGTTTTTGGATTCTTTCAATTAGGGTAATAACATCCGGTACTGCAACAGTCAAAGAGGGTGTGTGTTTGTTCAATTCTCGATAATCAACAGTCATACGCCAAGAATTATCACTCTTACGTACAGGCCAAACAGGATTATTCCAAGCAGAAGTAACTGGGGCTATAACACCTGCATCCACCAACTCCTGAATAGTGGTACTAATCTCCTCATGACCACCCGGAATACGATACTGCTTCTGACAAACCACTTTTGTCGCCTGAGGAACTGTTATGGGGGGCATTCGTAAACGACCAACCCGTATAGGCCTGGACGATATATAATGCGTAGTTCCAAATTGGTAACATCCATCATCTAAATGCAAAGTCATTCCTTTCAAAATATCTATTCCAATTATGAATTCCAAGAGAGGCACCACTAGTACAGAGTATTCTTTTCTAGGGATTCTACCTATTCTCATTTCAAGTAATGTTTGAATTGCGGGAGTTTCCTTTCCACCTAATCCGGTAATTGTAAAAGGCTGACCTTTAAACTTCTTTGATTTACCATGAATAAGAGTGGCCTCCGCTCCTGTATCTACCAATGCTCGGGCCCTTTGGATATTACGATGTCTCCAATAAATTTCAATATCTACATAGGGTCTATTATCTCTGTGAGCCCATCTGTGTACTGGAGCTTGACCTATTTCCTAGTCATGTTTACTGCATTCTGTGTACCAGGATAAATCAGGATAAAGACTCTCACGTTTCTTAGGTATCGGTGCCTCCTGTTCATATCCATTCCCAGTACGAAATGGATTCGTGTCATCAGCAGTACAGTGCTGGTTTCGATCGGCCAGATTATGACGATCCTCTCTCCTCCTCAACTCAGGGGATTGATCCCTATCATCTCTACGTCTGCTGTAAATATAATCATTTTTTCCCCTCTCTCTTTCCTCTTCTCTCTCTCTGTCTCTCTCTCGACGGGGGGACATATCACGTACATAACGTCGGTCATCACGACGAACAGAGCGCCCACGGCGGTCGTCATCACCGCTACCGTCAGAACCACCGCGATCACACTCAGACATCCGAACACGCCGGGAACCCTCCTTCCGATCCAAGCCACGTTTGCGAAACAACTCCCACAAACGAGCAGTTGTCTCACCGTCAATGTCCTCCCTCCGCACACCATCGGCCAAAAGACCAGAAAAGATATCACGTCTGGTAAGTTTATTGTCACCAGGAGTACGAGTGTCAGGCCGGGACTGACGTTCAGGGTTAAACCACTCGCCTAACTCACCGAGTTGGCGTACCGATTCCAGTACTGTAGATAACACGTTACCAGTTTGATTAATCAATAAAGTCAACAGGGGAAGAACGAATAATACGATTCCGCACAGAAGATGTCAATGAACCATCAAGCAACCTGTCAGCAGTACCTAGAAAAATCGCCGTTTTCATCACCTCTTCTTTGAGACGTTGTGCAGCGTCGCGCAAAGTATACCACTGTTTGTCATTCACAGGCCAATCAGACTCAGTAGGGTACTTTATATTACAACCCTCAGTCGCCAATTGAAGTAAAGAAATTTGACCACCACCATTATAGTTACGAAAATGATCCTGTACAGTAGAATCCGAGCTCAAGGAACAAAACTTCAAACAATCACCATTATCCAACATAATGCCAGCAGCGCCCAATTCATAAAGGCGCACCATCCATGTGAGTAATGTCTCACCAGCTCGCTGCCGAAATCGCTGCAAAATATCACTAATTTCCTGTTGGGTAAAGTCCTCTAAAGAGTCTAAAGAAATACCCTGCGGAGCAGTAGGAGACTGCTGCAATTTCCGACGAAAGACTGGATGCACCGAGACCGCGGGGTGAGCATCACAAGGAGCTCGACCAGTACACGTAGAGGAACAATCAGTGGAAGAAGCATCAACCCCACTCGAAGGACGAGCGCAATTACGGGATGCACCATCTGGGGTGCGAGAAGCAGGCTTACAATCATGGCGGGAGCGGGAGGACTCGCATTTAACAGATTCCTCACCCGAGGAACAAGAATCGCTCGAGTTCCAGATATTACCATCCCATTCATCAGGATTCCAATCCAGTCCGGCATTCGCCACGACCAGACGCACCTTTCGCGTCGAAACCCGGCCGCGCCGATGTTTGTATTTATAACGGGCAATTCGCACAGCCGCCCTCTCGGCAATAGTCTGATAAGTCTCAAGTTTGTCAGTAAGCAACTTATTTTGACACCGCAACAAAGTATGAGAATTCTGAATCTCAACAAAGTGCGCTTCCACATCCTTAAGAGAGATCTGTAGCTTCAACAACCTCTCATGCAGAATTCTGTACGCAGACAGAACAATCCAACCTCTGCGCCCTAAAATGGGAATCTCCTCACCCTTCGAGATGGGTGCCTTCTGTAAACAAGTAATCACATTAGCCGGCTCCGCCAGCTCCAAAGAAGAATTCCAATCCTCACTCAAACCAGTAGAATCAGCCCACTCACGGGCTAAGGCTTCATAAGGCGTTGAATCCCATCCGGGAATATCAATGGGCAACTTAAAAGTAGATTTTGACTTTCTAGAAAACATTGTGAAAAAGAAAGAAGAAAAGAAAGAAAAGAAAGAAGAAGAAAAACTATACACACAATTATACCACAAATAATATACAAAGAAAACCACGCACACGCCGAAAGCAAACACGAGACAACACAACGCACACAGGTTTCGAAAACGGTTCGTTACGCCAAATGTTCTGCTTGGGTTGTCGGATCAGATAGAACCCGCTCAACAGAGCCTCTCTAACCCAGCCAGAACGTTATCCCCTCCCTAGGGCCTATTCACAATAAGTAACCGCATATATATATATACCACCTAAGGACAGGGAATTCCTACTATATATATATATATACCAAGACCTCTTATAATACAGGTGGCGGCCTCGCGATCCCAGACGGACCCAGGACTTCCTACCCAGACGGCAGCCTCAGCCTCGCGGTCCCAAACGGACCCAGGACTTCCTACCCAGACGGCAGCCTCAGCCTCGCGGTCCCAAACGGACCCAGGACTTCCTACCCAGACGGCAGCCTCAGCCTCGTGGTCCCAAACGGACCCAGGACTTCCTACCCAGACGGCAGCCTTAGCCTCACGGTCCCAAACGGACCCAGGACTTCCTACCCAGACGGCAGCCTCAGCCTCGCGGTCCCAAACGGACCCAGGACTTCCTACCCAGACGGCAGCCTCAGCCTCGCGGTCCCAAACGGACCCAGGACTTCCTACCCAGACGGCAGCCTCAGCCTCGCGGTCCCAAACGGACCCAGGACTTCCTACCCAGACGGTAGCCTCAGCCTCGCGGTCCTAACTGGACCCAGGACTTCCTACCCAGACGGCAGCCTCAGCACAAGTTCATCCTATGATCACCATAACATATCACACAAGAACCGCCAGTTTGAGCACAACCTGTTCTCTGGTTCGAGGGGCTCCTCTCTCCCTTATTCAGTTACCACTTACCGGATCAGGGTTAACATCTGTTCATGTCAAGTTACAGCTGACTAGAAGAATAGGCTACCCTCTTATACAAGAACACGCAGCACATGTTGATTTACTACAAACTGACTTTATTATATATCATATACGCAAGCACATAATATTACTGTGTAACACATAACCTGTAAAGAAAAGTGAAAGATTAGGTTGTACACTCTAATAAGAAAGGGGTCGACATCACCTTAGTCGTGTGTAGCCTGCACTCAATGGTCATCTAGGTCCCCTTCTCGTCTGTGCCTCGGCTCGCCTGGAGATCACACCTCCGTAGCTCCCTTCTCCGAGTCACTGGGACCTCTTCCTCATCGGCTACTCTCTCCTCTCTGGCAATTCTGCTAGAAGAGTATCTGTCTCTTGGTCTTTCTCCGCCCTCAAGTTTGTCATCTGTCTTCCCTGGAATAAGTAGTAGCTTTTCTGCTAACGGCTAGGTGCCGCCTATGGATTGAAAGAATAAGTGCCAGTATCTGCCTCAGGCTTTCACTAATATAGAGGTGCATTTTCTCATGGAAAATTCCAGCCCGTAACCTGCCGCCCACCAAATTCTTGTACCTCCCCGTGCCAAGGACACTTTCCCAGCCGGCCGGCCTGATGTAGCGTCTTCGGCATGAAGAAAAATACAATCCTTCGATAAGGGCCGGTCTGAACCGGTTCTCTCCAAGCGAATAACACCTCATAACTAAAACATCCCCTGTAACCTAGAAGCATCTCAAGCTGCTGGAGCAGAAAGAAAGATGGAGTCTCCCCCGTTTGAGGCCTACCAGGCCTGAATTCAACACGGCTCCATGAAATACCCTCACTACAGGGCAGGTTATCCCTAAGACTAACGAATCTATCCCCTAGGATATGTGTGCAAGCCCTAATCTATGGGGAAGAACACAGGATCATGTCGAAGTGCCTAGAAAATAGACTTCATTCACTACTCTAACCCTTAGGCTTGAATGATAGAGAGACTGAAGTCACCCTAATCACCCATCAACACAATAGGGCCGGGAAAATCGAGCAGTACAACCGTCCATAAAGGGAAGGCTTGTTCAAGGCTTGTTCAGGTGTTCACAGACAACACTATCGCCATGTGGTTCTGCAACTAACAGGTCAGAGTGGGGTTGTGGACCCTCTGTCAATAGGCCCTGTGCCTCTGGAATTGGCTGGAACAGGGCATTTCCCTCGTGGTTCAACACCTGGCCGGTTCCCTGAATGCCGGTGCAGAGTAGCTCAGCCGAAGGTGCCTTGCCGATCACAAATGGCGTCTTCATCCAGAGGTGGTACAAGGTCTCTTTCAGCAGTGGGGAGAGTCTTGGTTAAATATGTTTGCCTACAAAGAGAACGCGCAATGTCAGCAGTTTTGCACGCTGGAGTTTCCAAGGTGGCACTCACTCGGCGATGTTTTTCTTCTCCAGTGGAGTTCAGGCTTCCCTTATGCCTTCCTGCCAAAGTGCTCAAGAAGATCAGGAGCGACTGGGCACAAGATATTCTTGTGGCCCCGGACTGGGCAAGGAGAGGTTGGTATCCAGAGCTTCTAGACATGAGCTTCGATTCTCCGGTCAGACTGCCTCCTAGGTAGGATCTTCTGTCGCAGCAGCAGGGGAGAGTTCTCCACCGAACCTGTCCACTCTCCACCTCCTTGCGTGGAGTTCGAGCAGTGAAAGTTGACATCTTTTGACCTACCTCCTGAAGTCTATTAGGTTATCTTGGCAGCCAGGCATCCCTCCACAAAATCAGTATACGCCTGCCGATGGAACACATTTTGTAAATACTGTACAGACAGATCAAGCGACCCCTTATTTGCTCCCTTATCTCAAGTCCTTCTGTTTATACTTTCATTGGTCCAACAGGGCTCTGCTCTGGGCACTCTGAAGGGTTACCATTCTGCCCCTTCTTCTTTTCTCCAGCTGCCTGATCAGCTATCCTTATTCAAATCTCCTAAACTGCAGAGGTTTTTGAAGGAGATAACCCATTTGTTTCCCCCTTCACCTTTCATCATGCCACAGTGGGACCTTAATTTGGTGCTCACCTTTTTGATGTGTGCACCGTTTGACCTGCTGTATTCTGTCCTCTGCGGTTGCTCACCATCAAGACAGCTTTTTTGGTGACGAAAACCTTTGCCAGGAGAGTCAGTGAACTACAGGCACCATCCTCAAAGCCTCCTTACCCGACGACCTTTCCAGACAAGGTGGTACTCCTGACTAGGGCATCTTTCCTTCCTAAGGGGGTAACACCCTTTCATCTGGGACAGTCGGTTACCTTGCCGACCTTCTATGCACCTCCGCATCCTTCCAAAGAGGAGGAACATCTCCAACTTCTGGATCCAAAAAGAGCTTTATCTTTCTACCTTGGTCGAACCAAAGAGTTCCGAGTGGATGACCAACTCTTTATAGGGTACGTGGGTGCAAAAAGAGGCTGTGCTGTCTAGAAGAGGACTATTTCCTGATGGGTTATCCTCTGTAAAAAAATGGGCTACGCCTTAGTGAAGAAGGATCCCTCTGAAGGGCTTGGGGCCCTCTCCACCAGGGCAAAAGTGGCCATCACGGCTCTCCAACGTGTTCCCATTTCCGATATCTGCCAAGCTGCCACGTGGGCATCTTCGCACTGCCTGGACTACCAGGTTCGCAGAGAAGGCCTGTTTGCTTGATCTGTTATGCAGGATTTTCTGGTCTAAACCGTTCTGCAGTCCCTCCTCCGGGGATCAATCAATCAATCAGAACATTTGTAAAGCGCACTACTTACCCGTGAGGGTCTTAGGGCGCTGGGGGCGGGGGGGGGGCGGGGGGGAGTGCTGCTACAGCTCGAATAGCCAGGTCTTGAGGAGTCTTCTGAAGTTTAGCAGTTACTGGGTCTGCTGTAGGGGGATGGGGAGGGTGTTCCAGGTCTTGGCGGCGAGGTGGGAGAACGATCTGCTGCCGGAGGTCGCTCTTCAGATGCGGGGGACTGTGGCGAGGTCGGCAGAGCGGAGCTGGCGGTTGGGGGGTGTACAAGCTGAGTCGTCTGTTGAGGTATGCTGGTCCAGTGTTGTGGAGTGATTTGTCTGCTTGGATTAGGAGCTTGAAGGTGATCCGCTTGTTGACGGGGAGCCAGTGCAGTTCTCTCAGGTGGGGTGTGATGTGGCTGCGGCAAGGGATGTCGAGGATCAGGCGTACAGAGGCATTCTGGATGCGTTGAAGTCGTTTCAGGAGTTTGGTCGAGGCTCCTGCATAGAGGGCGTTTCGTAGTCCATTCTGCTGCGGACGAGGGCCTGGGTGACTGTTCTTCTTGTTTCGGTGGGTATCCACCTTTCGATCTTGCGGAGGATACGGAGGGTGTTGAAGCAGGAGGACAAGACGGCATTGACCTGCTTTGTCATGGAGAGGATAGAGTCGAGGATGAACCCTAGGTTGCGTGCGTGGTCGGTGGGTGTTGGAGCTGTTCCCAGTGCGGTCGGCCACCAGGAGTCATCCCAGGCTGAGGGGGTGGATCCGCGGATGAGGACTTGTCTTGTCCGAGTTTAGCTTCAGTCGGCTGGTCGTCATCAACTCGGCGACGGCTTTCATTCCTTCGTGGAGGTTGTTTTTGGCGGTGTGGGGGTCCTTGGTGAGGGAGAGGATCAGCTGGGTGTCATCGGCTTAGGAGATTATGTTGAGCTCGGGCAACGTGGGCAAGCGGTGCCATGTAGATGTTGAACAGTGTTGGGCTGAGGGATGAGCCCTGGGGTACGCCGCAGATGATCTTGGTGGCTTCGGAGCGGAAAGGGGGAGGCGGACGCTCTGGGTTCTGCCGGAGAGAAAGGAGGTGGTCCAGTCCAGGGCCTTCTCTTGGATCCCAGCGTCATGTAGGCGTGTGCGTAGGGTGCGGTGGCAGACCGTGTCGAAGACGGCTGACAGGTCCAGAAGGATGAGGGCCGCGGTTTCTCTGTTGTCTAGCAGGGCACTGATGTCATCGGTGGCGGCGATGAGGGCAGTTTCGGTGCTGTGGTTGCTGCGGAACCCGGACTGGCACGGGTCCAGGATGCTGTTTTTCTCGATGTAGCGGGTCAGTTGTCTGTTGACGGACTTCTCGATGACCTTAGCCGGGAACGGGAGGAGGGAGATGGGCCGCAAGTTCTTGAGGTCCTTGGGCTCAGCCTTGGTTTTTTTTGAGTAAGGCGTTGATCTCGGCATGTTTCCAGCTCTCCGGGAAGGTTGCTGTCTCGTAGGAGATATTTATGGCTTTCCGGAGATGGGGTGCGACGGTGGTGCTGGCTTTGTTGAAGATGTGGTGTGGGCAAGGGTCTGATGGAGATCCGGAGTGCATGGTGTTCATGATTTTGATGGTGTCGACGTCGTTTATGTTGGTCCAGGAGACAAGGGGGTCGTTGCGGATGGTGGCCGTGTGGGCGGAGGTCTCAGTGGTTGTTGGGTCGGTCGGGGCGTTGAAGCTGTCGTGGATGTCTGCGATCTTGTGATGGAAGAAGGTGGCAAGGGAGTCGCACAGGTCTTGTGAGGGTGGGATGTCGTTGGTGTTGGAGCAAGGGTTGGAGAGTTCCTTCACAATGTTGAAGAGTTCTTTGCTGTTGTGTGCGTTGTTGTCTAGGCGGTCTTTGAATGAGGCCCTTTTGGGGGATCTGATGAGGTGATGGTGTCTGCGGGTGGCCTTCTTGTGGGCTGCGTAGCTGTCCGGTGTCCGTTCACTGTGCCAATTCTTATCAAGTTTTTGGCAGGTTTGCTTGGAGGCCTGGAGGTCTTCAGTGAACCAGCTGGCTTTCTTGCTGGTGTGACTGTTGGAGGGTTTCTTGATCGGGCGAGTGTGTTGGCGCAGTCATCGATCCACTGTCTGAGGTTGCGGGCGGCGGTGTCGGGGTCGGCGGGTGGGCTCCAGGCGCGGGTGGTGGTTAGCTGGTCTTCGGTGACTTTGCTCCAGCAGCTGCTGGGAATCTGTTGGATGCGGTGGTGCGTTTTGGGTTTCCGGAAGGTGAAGTGGATGCAGCAATAGTCGGTCCAGTGGAGTTCGGTGGTTTGGTTGAAGGAGATGTGGGAGCTTGCGGAGAAGATGGGGATCAAGCGTGTAACTGGCGGAGTGGGTCGGTGTTGTGACGAGTTGTCTGAGTCCGAGGTTGGCGATCAGGGTGGTGGAGTTGGTGTCATTGTTGTTCTCGAGGTGGAAGTCAGGTCCCTGAGGAGGATGTAGTCTGTGGAGGCGAGGGCGTGTGTACTGACGAAGTCGGCGATGGAGTCGCTGAACTGTGGTCCGGGTCCGGGGGGTCTGTAGACGAGGGTTCCTCTGATGGTGGTGTTGGGATCGGTGTGGATCTGGAAGTGCAGATGTTCGGCGGTGCTGAGGGTGTCGTTGGTGTTGGTCGAGACTCTGAGAGTGTTCCTGTGGACGATGGCGATTCCTACTCCGTTGGTGCGGTCCCTGCGGGAGATCTTGTAGCCGTCCGGGATGGCTATGGTGATGTCGGGTGCCGAGGAGGGGTTCAGCCAGGTCTCCGTCAGGAAGGCGACGTCTGGGGAGGTTGAGTTGAGTAGGTCCCAGAGTTCAACGGTGTGTTTGTGGGCGGAGCGGGTGTTGAGAAGAATGCATCTGAGGTGGTTGGGTTGGTGAAGCTGCAGTTCCGGCAGGAGAAGGGTCCTTGGGTGCGCTTCGGAGCGGCCAGGCAGCAGGTGCGTGATCGTCCGGCGTTGAGTGCTTGGAGAGTGCTGGAATCGTAGCAGAGGCGGGCGTCGTGGCTTTCGCGGGGGACCAGGGGTTCTGGTGCTGGGCGGGGTCCAGGCGCGGACGGATGTAGACGGGCTTGCCTTAAGAATGGGAGGTGGGAGGGAGGAGGCAGCTGGGAGGAGGGAGTGGACGAATTAGCGAGTGGGGGCGGGGCCGCAGGGGATGCAACGGCGGGAAAACGGGTTCAGGAATGGCGAAGGAAACAGATGGCAGAAGGCACAGGGCACAGAATTAAATGGGGAACAAGGAGGAGGAAACAGTAAACAAATAAGGCAATGCAATTACGAAGGGAACAGAAGGCAAAAGGGAACAGGGGATGGTATTGCTTGGGTATCTGTTCAAAGGTAAGGAATCTGCGGCTAGATGTCTCTATCAGATGGACAAGTTACTTACCTTTGGTAACACCTTACCTGGTAGAGACATGATCTAGCCGCAGATTCCTCACTGATCTGCTGCTTGCCCGGGCTGCTCTTATATCTGCTCTTGCTGTCCACCCCATCCCTCCCTTGCTCTCCCAGTCTACAACTTCTACACTAGAAATTGTGCCAGGGCTGTTCTTCTTGTTGTTCCTACTACACTGGTGTGTTGAGAAACATGACTCAAGGGGATAACATCATCCACCATTGCCCACTACCTTTCACTATCTCACGATTTCCTTTCCCAGCAGACTTTTCTACCATCAAACTCTGATCTAGAATGTGGACTAACCATAACTAGCTTTAGTTCCAGAAAGAGAACAGTCCACTGTCTACCCTCGAGATATCACTGTGTTGCATATGAGGTAGAGCTCAATGTCTGGTTCAGTACCTGGCTGCTTTACCAGTGGTGGTGGTAGTAGCGTGAGGACAACAGAGATAAGGTACAATGTGTACTTGTTGTCAATTCTTTAAGTTTCAATCAATACACAGCTAGATCCCAATAATTCCCTGCATAGTTTTTTGACCTGTGACCATGCACAGCGCATTTTTTTAAACTAGCACCGGCTTTAAAGAACCCAGTTGGATCCCAAGTGAGCCTAATGCTTCTGTATTGATTGGATTAAGTAGCACCAGATGGATGACCAACTTTCTGTTTGATTGGCTAGTTCGAAGAAAGGAAGGCCAGTCCAGATAAACCCAGTTCCACAATGGATCATCCTGTGTATCAGGACCCTGCTGAAGGTCTTTGGGCTAATTTCTTCAGAGCCAACACTGCCTCTGCTGGTTTAGTTGGGTGTATAATGATGCTTTACACCTGCCAGGCTGCTATTTCACTTCCCAAGTCCGCAATTGGGTCTGTTTTGCCCGCTCAGCCCTGTAGGACATCTTGGTGTAAAGTTCACTGCTCAGACACGCCACCTTTGGGATGGTAATTGGGTTCATTTTTATTAAAAAGGTGAGGAATCTGCAGTTAGAAGTATCCATTAGAAGAACAAATTACTTACCTTTGGCAACCCACTTTCTGGTGAATACTATCTAACCACAGATTCTGCCCTTCCTTTTCCCCTACCTGTGAAGTGTACTTTTGATAGGTCAAACGGTCCTAGTGTGGTTATCGGGTCACTGTCCAGCTACAAATTGCCATTTGCTTTGCATCTGAGGGTGCAGAAGTTGCCTTGGTAAACTGACGTCTGTGTGCTGTGGTGGAGCCATTGTGCCTCCTTGTCATTTCTTCCAGAGGTGGAGCAAAGTCTCACAAGAATCCAATTGCACCACCTTCCAGTGCATGGAAGGTGTTGCAGGAAAAGTCTTGAGGTCCAGTCTGGCTCTTTGGATACTTTAAAAGATGAGGAATCTGCAGTTAGATAATGTATTAACTAGACACAACATTTGCCAAAGGTTAGTTACTTGCTATTTTGCCGTCTATAGTATTCCAGACACAATTATGAGAGAAAATTGTACTAATAAACTCCGATAACATGAATGACACATAGTATATTCTGAAACTTCTATCACAGACTGCATAATAGATGTGACATTGGGCTCTCATCTAACAGAACATAAATGTACGGTGACTATTATCAAACATTAAAGTTCCGTGTACTGAGTGCTCCAAAAGTATTGGCTCTGACACATATATAGACTGGGCAAAACTTAAACCTTAGATTACTGTCTGTGGAAAGTTACCCTTAATGTAAGAGGAAACCTCACATACTTTTTTGTGTCATGCTTTATCATAGAGATCCTATGATGACTAGGACAGTACCACCAAGGTGGACTCAACCTCCTCGAAGGCTGACTAGATAGGAGGGAGTTCTTACATAAATCTTATTGGACAACACCACAAGACAATGGATCCAGATGAATATGTAAAAATACCTTTATTCAGTGGAACACTAGGTATGGTTAAAAAGAAATATACAAGAGAAACAAAACAAGATACAAGGATTACTAAGGTGACCTGATGGTACAGTAGGAAAAAATCTGGACATCAGATTACTGACGACCTCTAAGGTCCTGCTCATTAAAAACCCTCTTCAAAATATGAAGAGTCCTTTGTGAACTACAGTGCTATGGCTAATAGCCTGTGTTAATTTATTTTCTTAGTTATTAGCGTTGTGGACATTACATGACATTTCTTGTGTATGTCTCTTACACTAGATTTTAGGGGATACCGGCATCATAGTCACAGAGGAGGTAGGGTCCTTTGTAGTCACACACTAGCAGAGAGAGAACCACAACAAAAAGACAAATATAGAAATAAAGGTAATGGAGGGGATGATCATCTGTTTCACTCATACATTTGTAATTTATGTTCTGCTTCCGACTTGTCTAGTCAACATCGCAGACATTTGTAAATGATTCCTGTAAGCAGATGGATTACAAATAGTGTTCAACTGCTATCAAAACAAACTGTATTATCATGAATCCACTCTTTCTAGAGGATATTGCTTGCAAGATAGTCCTTCGCTTATTAATTCATAGTAGACCCTTAGTAGATCACATCTCGTGAAAGTAGCAAACCTTTTTCCAAAAGTATTGAACATATAACAATACATACAGTAATGGCGTCCACCCTATTGATAAAAAAATGTCAGTAAGAAACACCGAGGATGTTAGTCGGTCCTCTGGTCATGACAGAACGGCATTGGTATGTGTATTAGTGAACCCGTATACCATTTTTGTTTGAAAGTAAATGTAATGGTTGTTTAAGTATTTAGATAGGCTCCCAAGTTCTCTCTGGTCGTTCCTTTCGCGGGTAAAGCGTTTAATATAAGAGAAATTTCCCCACTAAATATCTCAACCCCACTTACTTCATCAAAAGGAACGTCAATCCATATTACCTACTCCGGTCCCCACTCTGCGCTGATGGTACGACTAGATGCATGCACTGTGTTTTTTTTTATACGTTGGGCTCTCAAGCATCACTTAAATATCCAGTGCACCTTCTAGGAGCAGACAATGACTTTGCAGACCTATTCAGCTGACACAATAAGGATACATGTTGCAGGAGCTTAATCCCAAGACTCTCAACTTGCACTTTACAAAGTTAGGCACAAAACACTGAGATCTGTTCGCCACTGCCAAAAACAAATCTTGCCCATTCTCAGTGGGCAGGTTCCTTCACCCACAATCTAGAGAGAATGTTCCATGGATAAACTGGTCTTTGATATTTGTATACATTCCCACACCTTTCCCACTGATTGCTGCAGTGGTATGGAAAATGCGGGCCTAATTTAGGCTTTCGCGAACAAGGTACCATGTCTGCCAAACCCACGGCTGCCTGCTCATTTCTAAGTTTGTTGGACTGCTAGTTTTCTGACGGCAGTGCCCCCACTTGCACTGCTGCCTGAAAACTTACTCCATTAACCTGATAGAACAGTGTCTGTCTGAGTAGACCCATCTGATCCAATCCCATATTTAGAGTGGTTGGCATGGTGGCTTTTCTTCTGTCCATCATGTCAAGAAAAACCCTGCAGTCAAGGACATAAAAAACAAACAATAACCTCCGCATCCAGGGGTAAAACTTCCTGGGTGTGGGGATCATTAGTTATTTGTCTTTTATAAACAAACTCTCACTTTGGGAGTTTGTTGTTGAAAAACAAAATGTTTGGTGAGCAACCACTAAAACTGGCAGTGGCCATCCACACAACTTTTTCTACCTTGAGATGAGGTGGCATGGCAGTGGTTCCTCTGAAGATACGATGATCACCAATGGGCCGGCAGCGATCTCTAATTTTGACAAGCAGTAGTCCGTCAGGGTGGCAGACATAATGTCTCCCACCCTGACTAATGGACTACCTCCTGCCAAACTCTAAATCAGTCCCTTTGATTGTAATTTCTTTAACACAAAGCAATCAAGTATGGTACCCCCAATGTGATTGAAAATGTCTCTTTAGTAACACTGCAATCTCAAGAGTATGCCCAGACTTGTTGATAATGTGTGGCTGTAGGAGGCTGGCTTAGTATGTGATGTATATTCTAAGGAGTGATGCACCTTGCACTAATCCAATCTTTTGGTGATTTTAGTGATCTTTGATAACCATAGAATGCTCTCAAAGTTCTAGCTGTGGACAGCAGCATTCAGGCTTATTTTGAAGGAGTGTAAAGCAGCTTGTTTTACCACTTTTAATCAACAATATAGATTAGATTAAAAAGAACCACAGAGTGTTTATAAAAATAATTATATGTATTCCACAACACCAGCACCAACACATTGGTATTTCTCCTATCTGGAGATATCAAAAATACCTACAAGATCTTCAAAATAATCAGGTACGTAGCACAAATATACACTGGTCTTCAGGGGGAGACCAAACCATATACTAAGAAAGTAGAATATGAACTGCAAGGAAGTATGGGGCTTGGACTAGAAGACTCAGAGGAGCTAGGATCCACCCAAGGTAAGTACCCAGGAACCCCACGGAGGCTGTGCGCAGAGTGGAAACCCAGCCGCGTGCCCAATGGAAGACAATGAAGAAGTCGCGGTTGCAGTTTTAAAGAAGGACCCTTCCCAGAGAACCCCAAAGAAAGCCTTTGGAAGATGGATGATTCGAGAGCCACCCACCCATGGATGCCCGAAGAACCAGGTTACCTGCACCAGGGTGGATTCTTGAAGAGGAGAACCTGTAAGCAGCAGAGGGGACAGGTCGAAGCCACTCGGAGGTGACCAGGAGACAGGGAAACACAATGCCCACCGATGTTGGGAGGTTCAGAAGTGAAGACATTGACCTAGTCGCTGCAGCTGTGATGAGCAGGCGATGCTGAGGAAGACCAGGAGCAACACGGGCTGTCCCACGTCAGATGTCGGTATCTAGGTGATCGGTGTTTTGCAGGAGCATTAACATGTCCTGGTAGCTGCAAATGTAATGGAAAGCGAAAAGAGGCACAAGTAAAGACCAGCAAGGTACAAGGGACTCACGAAGTGCAAGAGAGTCAGAGTGGGCCCAGAGCAAGCAGAGGAGCCCACTGAAGCAAAAGAAGACCCTCAAAAGGGCCCACAGGGCGGGGACACAGGAGTCGCAAGAGGACCTCTGGCAACTCACCAAAGATGGAGGCCGACAGTGCAAGGGATGCAGTGAGGACACTGATCTTCAAGGGATGAGGCGCTGGAGCTTCTTGTAGCCCGAAGATATCTGGAGTGCAGAGCCAAGAAGCCTTGGCAACAGCAAGTCAACGTGGTGCACAGGGGTTGGGTCCCAGCGACTCTGACGAGGATACTGTCCTCAAAATTGCAGAGAAGATAGGTGAGGCCTCTAGAGAGCTGCGGAACCACCACATGTGTTGCTGGGCCTCGGGAAGTCCATAGGACAATAGGAGGAGCACACAGGTCAGCTTTGTTGGGGTGCCTGCAGATGCAGGGGAGTGCCTCCTTAACCCCAAGGGAGATTACTTTGAATGTCCTTGATGCCCACAGGTCATCTGGAACCCCTGGATAAATCACAGACACATATGAGGCAGCAGACTTGAAGAACAACAAGACAAAGAGCAGTAGGAGTCTTTCTTGAGGCAGTCTGAGTTCCAGTCAAAGTGCAAGTGTCCAGATGGTCGAAACGTGTTGTGGTTTCCGAGGTGAGTCTTGTTTCACGACAAGGCTGAGTACCCATCCACAAGGGAGCCCTAAGTACCCTAGGAAAAGAATTGGAACGGCAGGCGTCCCAGAGGAGGAGCTTGACACAGGGGAGGATACTCTCCTGTTCTTTGTCCAGTTTTGCGCCAGAGCGGAACCAAGGGTTCCTTAATTGGCTCAAACCGGAGTATGCAAGCAGGGCATCAAATGTGCCCTTCAATGTAGGCTGGTGGCACTGCAAAGCGTCCCCACCCCAGCCCAATACACTAAGTCCTGTCTGGGAGGTGGTCACACCTCGCTCTGACAGGAAACCCATTGTTCTACCTTCCCCTGCTTGAGCTGAGCTCAGCAGCAGGAGGGCAGAATTGTGTCTGTGGTCGGCAGTAGCAGCAGCTTGCTGGCAGACCCTGAAAGGCTGTTCCAGGGAGTACAGGTGGGTCCCTTAAGGAGCCCCCATGTACATGGGATCATACTTCCAGCACCGGAATCGGTGTTGGGGTATGATTCCAACATCTTTGATACCAAACATGACCAGGTTCGTTGTAGCCATTATTTAGTTAGCCATCTTGTATTGACTGATGTTCACTATATACCATAAAATGGCTAACCACACAAAGTCTGGGGCATCGACTCTGGAGTTTAAAGGGGGTCCTGCTCATGCCGGGGCACCCTCATACGTGTAACCAAGCACCCTACCATCAGGACTGAACGGCCTACCATAGGAGTGACTTATAGGTTTTAAGTGCAGTGACCTCAGATATAAGGAAACATCTGTCCTGAGAGGTGCAAGCACCAACTCACACAGGCTGCAATGGCAGACCTGTAGTCAGAGTTTAAGTGGACTCCCATGGGTGGCACAATACATGCTGCAGCCCATTGGGGACCCCTGGTGTATCTATTCCCTGGGAACCTCAGTACCACATACTGGGGACTTATAAGGGTATACCAGTAGCCAGTGGTGGATGTACCAAAGTACCTACCAGAGCTATTTCAAGAGCGGGAGCACAGATGCTGGGGTCCTGATTAGCAGGATCTCAACAACCTACAGTCAAAAAACACTGATGCTAGGCAAAAAGAGGGGGTAATCTAATGAATGTATGTGGGGTATGCAGTTCCTAAAGAAGAATGAGTGTCTATGTGGGTCAACCACTATTCTTTAGGGTACGCAATGGATGTGACCCTGCAAGAATCAAAGGCCCTCACACACCTGGATAGGTGTTGTGCTTCATCATGGGACGTTTGTTCCTCGTCGGGCCAGCGCTGCAATGCTCGACGGGCACCCTCAATGGGGGCTCTTTGCCAGAGATTTCCATGTCCACCGTTTGGTGTAGTGCAGATGTGGGGGCTTAAGGAGTAGATTGGTGTAAGGTGTTAAGGTGTGAGGTTAGGAATAGGAAAAGAGAAACTTCTCAGGAAAAACATTAATAAACAAGGTATCTTACATATATTAATAATGTTTGGTGCTATCTATTAGACTTTAGTCATCTTAGATAGCTATGAGTCCCCCTTGTAAACATTACTGTGTTGACATGCATGCTAGAAAGACCTCAAGAGGATGAACCAGTGTTAAGGACTATATTACAGCTACCCCTACTTTATGTCCACCTCAGTATCAGGGGCACAGGGTATTTGTTTTAAGTCAGTGCATAACATGTAATCTATAACTATACAAGCTGAAAACTGAAAATGTTACTTAGTCATGACTGTTTGCAAGCTTTCGTTGAGTCACATGCAGCACCCCTCTCCCCACCCCCTCAGATAATGGAAATTAGAGGGTTTGCTGATATAGCTTCATGAAGTATTTCATTTTTAAATTCACATGCACAAACAGATACACCTGTTCAAATGTGGTATAAAGGTGATGGTCTATGGTGGAGTCTGCTTGCTGGTGCATTGTGGGTTTTGTCTACGTGACGAGGAGCCATTCTTGCTACCTAAATCTGAATCTAGATGTGAACCACTGGTAACATTCTGAATCTAGCACCAGATAGTAGCTAGCATGTAAGTTACATGTCACAAGTTTCAGGTATGTAAAGGTCTCCTTCCTGCTACTCATTCCCATCTCTGTTTTTGGTGCAAAACCAGGATCAAGCCAGTATGTTGTAAATGTTTTAGCCTCTGGAGAAGCTTTGCTTCACATTATAGAGAAATACGAACACTGCCTGTACCCGGCCTTCGGTTTAATAAATAAAAAAGCAACTTTCAGCAGACAGAAAGGCAATTTCTAATTGCCTTGCCTCAGTTTGCTGCTCCATCATCACAGCTCTGAGTGGCCATGTAAACTGAAATGGCAAATGGCGAGCAATAAAGCCTGCTGTCAGTTGACTGATAGTATATATTCTCTCATTATTTGTTTGCAGCGGCAGGAGGTCCTATGCCCGTTCCGGGCACCTCATCATGTGGGAAGGGAAATAATGTATTTGTGAACAGAAAAACTCTGTCAGTTCAGCAATGTTGGGCAGGGGCATAGCTTCCATTGGTGCAGTGGCACTGAGGGCCCCCTTGAGCCCTTGTTATTGCTGTATTTTATCATCCAAACTGCATTCCAGGGGGGCTATTTGCTTCCTTGCCCCGAGGTCCATGACACACTAGCTATGATATTGACCTTGGGTCTGATACAGAGATGCGATAATGGAAATCAATGTAATTGTTTTGTTTTTATGGTTTTGCCTACCACACTCAGAAGCGGGACTGTGGCCGAATGGAAAGAGCAAAATGTGAATCTGAATCTTTCTCAAATGGCACTTTTCTCCTTTGATTCCTGGCATTATGTTTTTTAAAGCCTTATCGTTAGTGTGTTCAGTTTCTGGACTGCACCTTCCAAAATCTTAGGTGGCATACTCACTTTTATAATGTGTAGGACACAGGATTTTAGATTCACTTGATTTAGGCCAGGCTCTTAATTGCATAGGCAATGCCCTTGGTGAGGACTTCTGGTCGCGCCTCTCTGGCTATGCCACATTTAGAGTCCCTCACTTTTTTTTTTATCCCACTTAAAACCCTGGTAGGTGGAAGCTGCCTGTCACTGTTCAGGTGGTGGATGAAAACTGTTTGTGTGATTCTGAAAGATGTTGAGGAAATTAGAGATCCAGATGTCTCTTGAGTGGGTGCATCTGAATCCATGTCAGAGAATTTTAAAGGGCACAGGTATAGAGGTGAAGGGACAGTCCATTAACACTACTCTCGTAAGTATTTTTGGAAGAAAGGGAAAGATGATAACTGGTTGGAAATCCATCCAGTTGGAAGCTCCCACAGACCCATGCCTGCACCACATCTTCAATCTCGGAAACCAAAGGATTGTCCTGGAACTCACCACCCTACTCAGCACCTCTATCTCCACCGCAACATTTCCCAACGCCTGGAAACACGCCGAAGTCAGACCACTACTCAAAAGACCCTCTGCAAACCCCATCAAACTCAAAAACTACTGGATAATCTCCCTGCTCATATTCCCAGCAAAGGTACTGGAAATAATCATCAACAATCTACTCAGGACACACCTGAAGCAGAACCAGCTACTCGACGCCTCCCAAACCAGCTTCTGCAGCTATCACAGCACCGAAACCGCCCTGATCACAGCCACCGACGACATTCAAACCCTCCTCGACTGAGCAGCGTTGATTCTCCTTGACCTCTCGGCAGCCTTCAACTCTGTATCCTACCACACACTGATCGAAAGACTCCTCCACATCAGCATCCAAGAACACGCTCAGCTGGATCATCTCCATCCTCGCCAGAAGAACCCAGAGGATCCACCTCCCACCTTTCACCTCTGAACCCAAGGAGATCACCTGCAGTGTCCCCAGGGCTCATCCCTCAGCCCCATGCTCTTCAATGAATGTATGACCCCTCTGGTCAACTTCTTCAAATCCCATGGTCTCAACATAATTTCCTAAGCAGACGACACCCAGCTCATCCTCTCACTCACCGACCACCCCACCACCACCAGAACCAGCTTCCACAAATGCATGACAAATGTTGCTGACTGGATGAAGAACAACTGCCTGCAGCTGAACACAGACAAGATGGAAGTGCTGATCTTTGGCAACTACACATGGAATGATTGCTGGTGGCCATAAGACCTAGGACCAGCACCCACTGCCTTCAACCACGCCAGAAACCTCAGAATCATCATTGACAACAAGCTCACCATGAAATCACAGATCAGCGTTGTCTCCTCTGCCTGCTTCCTCACTCTGCGCATGCTATTCAATCTTCTTCAAGTCGCTACCGCTACACACGAGACACACCATGACACAAGACCGCATCACCATGCGGCTGGACTATGGCAATGCCCTGTACGTAGGAATCTCTGCAGACCTTCTACAGAGATTCCAGAACATACAGAATGACGCAGCCAGACACATCCTCGGCTTTCCCCAACGAACCCACATCACACCCCACCTCCGGAATCTTCACTGGCTCCCCATACAGAAGAGATGCCATTTCCCGCTGCTCTACACTACCAAGGACCAGCCTACATTAGGCACCAACTGAACTTTTACTAACCATCAAAAAGACTACACTCCACCTCCCTTCCACTTGCCCATACTTCCCACATCTACCGAAGCAGAAGTGGAGGACGTTCCTTCTCCCACTTCGCAGCAAAGACCTGGCACAGCCTTCCCACGCACCTCCGGACCATCACTGTACTTCTGGAATTCCAAATGGCCCTCACGACATGACTGTTCAAATAAGCCTCTGGGGCCTGTAAGTGCCTGGATACCCTATGGGGTGATTTACAGCGCTTTATGAATTCTGATTGATTGTTTGATTGATTGATGCTTGTTCAGCTTGTTACATTGGCTTGTGACACAGTTAACAAGCATTGGCATAGCCAATAGGTCTCGCCTTTGGGACCTTATAAGTATTTAATTATGCAGCACAATATCCTTGGTGCAACATCAACTGTTGCATTGCTAAACACTTCTAATGTCCCAAAGGCGAGACCTATTGGATATGCCAATGCTTTTTTTCTTTTGCTGACCTCCCTCTCCCTTTCTCCCTCTCCCTTTTGTTTAAGGCACAGTCCCGCCCTTATCGTCCTTCCTCCAGACACATGGAGGAGAAACAACAAATTAAACCAGGAATGTACCTTAAAAAAATCCGGATAAACAAATATAGGCCTTGACCAAACACTGGGTCACATTTTTCCAATGTGATTCATGCAATCGCAAACGGGTGGACAGCAAACAGTACAACTTGTGCAGTAAGTGCAGCTACACGCAGGCTGCAAAGAATGCACCAGTTGTACCACAACTTTAGTGTAGCTAGACACAAGGATTGCTGACACTTTACTCTTTGTGCCATGTTCTAGGTACAAGCAAATTGGACTGCTATGAATGATGACTTTGTTCTATTGGGCTAGGGTGTCTTCCCATTCCCATACCATTAGGTTTTCGAGCGCTCCAACACTCCTTTTAGCCAGACTTAACAAACTTCTGTTACACCCAAAATAGCGGGTTGTAAGGAGGCCCCGGGCTTCAGAACGAAATGTGAGAGGACAGTCTGGCCATTGTAAGGCATGTGGGGGTTTCAAGGGATTGGCTACTTTATGGTGTCTAGCAGCATTCATCCTTCCAGCTTTTAGTCACCAGTCACTTTTTTGCCTAAATTCTCAAGGCAACCGGAAGTAGGGAAGTAAATCAGGCAGGAGTGCCATTTTCTAAAGATCACAGAAAGGAGGAAGGCACTGATAGGCCCATTTACATTGCACCATATTTCAGGGACCATTGTTGGCAACTGCAACTTTCCATCTAAATTGCACCCTTGTTCTACCTACCTAGTCTATTCTTAGATGAACTTCATTATCTTCTTTGATTTAAATTCGCAAATTGCTCACAGTCTTGCAGATACTTTTCAGCAACCTTGGCTTGCATGACTTGCAGATCGGTACACATTTCACGTGTCCGGTTATTTCTGCTTACCATGTGTAATGTTATGTTGGGATCATTTGCGTAGCACATTTCTACCTTTATATGGCCCGCCTATCATGGCCCGTCTTTGTCACAGACTGCAGTTAGCGTAAACTGTGGGCATTGTGTGTGGTTGTTTAGTAATGAAGCCCATTGGATAGTAGCGGGCGGACATGGATTGTTGATCTAAGGGGCGAGAGGCCACAGGCTCAATGTAAGCAGGAACTGGGGCACCCAAAAATCCAGCCCCTAAAAGGTAAACTGGTTTCTGTGAGTGATCCCTTGCTTGCTCTTGGTAGCAAAGTGCATCAATGATTTAAACAGCAAAATGTACCATAGGGCAGATATAGTTTCAAGAAAAATTTGGCTACCAAAAGCAGGGGCGTAACAAGCGGCAGGTGCAGTAGCACCAGTGCCCATGGGTGAGAGTGGTCTACAGCACCCCAATTATTATTATTTTTTTTTTAAATGATCAAACAAGGTGATTGGAGGGTTGGGTGCTATTTCCCTTCCTTACCTTATGGCCCATGGCAGCGTTGCTACGGCACTAACCATAAGATTATAATATGTCCAGAGCTGCAGCCTTGTCACATTTCCCTTAAGCTCATAGCTTTATATGGTTGAGTCAGCTGGAGAACACAGTCAGATCGCCTCTAAGCCACGCCTCCTTTCTTGCGGGAGAGAGATGGCTTGGAAACTCCTGTCTGATCCCCTCCGGTGTAGCCAGGGCACCATGTGATCAGATTCAGCGCTCATGCCATTTACTGTATCCTAATTTCACATCAGTTGAAAGAACCAACAAGGCTGCAGCTCTTTTCCACCTCATGCGATTAGCGCTTCTCTGTGTAATTAGTTTTTTCTGATTCATCTGATTACAATGCTAAGAACTTTAATCTGAAAACTGATTAACTGGGAAAATAGCAACACAATGTAGAAGAAGACAGGCATCCTGCAATACAGTGATAATGCGTGGATAATAAAAACTTTGTTAAATGAGGATTTTCATTAATTATATTTGTATACATTGTCAAACCTTGGTGATTCCTTCCTCGTTACGTTCAACTAAAATGTGTGCAACAAGATCATTTTGTAAAACATGAGGCAGCAGCCGCAGCACCTCACCTGCGTTTAATGAAGCAAGGCTCATTTGGGGAAAGGGGGTGGGGGTTGGGGCGGTCCACCATGAAGGACATTTAAGGCAAACTAATTGTAGACTATTTGGGGCAGTCCAGTTGCTGGATTAGGGGTGTAGACATACATTTTACAAGGCAACACTTTTTCAGCTGGTGTCTGCTGTGTGCAATAGCCAGTAGTTCTTCTTAAATTTTGGAAAACGAAACGTTGGGAGATGGATAGATAGAAAGAGAGACAGAGACAGATAGCTAGACAGAGACAGATAGCTAGACAGAGACAGATAGCTAGACAGAGACAGATAGCTAGACAGAGACAGATAGCTAGACAGAGTCGGATAGATGGACAGAGTCGGATAGATGGACAGAGTCGGATAGATGGACAGAGTCGGATAGATGGACAGAGTCGGATAGATGGACAGAGTCGGATAGATGGACAGAGTCGGATAGATGGACAGAGTCGGATAGATGGACAGAGTCGGATAGATGGACAGAGTCGGATAGATGGACAGAGTCGGATAGATGGACAGAGTCGGATAGATGGACAGAGTCGGATAGATGGACAGAGTCGGATAGATGGACAGAGTCGGATAGATGGACAGAGTCGGATAGATGGACAGAGTCAGATAGATGGACAGAGTCAGATAGATGGACAGAGTCAGATAGATGGACAGAGTCAGATAGATGGACAGAGGCAGGGACAGATGGACAGAGGCAGGGACAGATGGACAGAGGCAGGGACAGATGGACAGAGGCAGGGACAGATGGACAGAGGCAGGGACAGATAGAGACAGATAGATAGAGACAGACAGATAGACAGATAGATAGAGACAGACAGACAGATAGACAGATAGATAGAGACAGATAGAAAGGCAGAGATAGATAGATAGATAGATAGATAGATAGATAGATAGATAGATAGATAGATAGATAGATAGATAGAGACACAGAGACAGATAGATAGAGACAGATAGATAGAGACAGATAGATAGAGACAGATAGATAGAGACAGATAGATAGAGACAGATAGATAGAGACAGATAGATAGAGACAGATAGATAGAGACAGATAGATAGATAGGTAGAGACCGATACAGAGACAGATCGATAGACAGAGACCGAGACAGATAGAGAGATATGTGCTTTTACTAGCTTGCCACTTGCGGGAGCAGCGGTGCGCAGCCATGCTAATAGATGGTTGGCGCGCTGCTGCTCGCTCCCGCAACGTGGATGCCACCACAAGCACTTGTGTGCTTGAAAGGAGATGACTGATTTCTAAAGGTCATCTCTTAGGTCAGCGCATGCGCACTGCCTAAGCGAGACCTAAAAATGTATTCTAGATGTTTTGGTGGCACTGATGGATGTTGACGTATAATGAAGGAGTTCTGTGTCAAATTGTATGACCCTGAATCCTGGGATCTGCTGTACCTGTTGAGCTATGTTGTGTTTTCATCTTAATGAAAAATGTAAACCTAAGCCTGATTCTGGTTAGTGATAACCTGGTTTTGGAAGATAACGTTTACATTATTTTCTTATTGAATTGTATCTGCCTGCGCTCTTTAGCAAATTTAGGAGCAAAAGAACTCCTACCCTTAAATTTTGTTCTAAACAAGGCAATGCAGGCTCCCCCAGAGAGATTGAGTGGAGAGTATGCCTTCTAAAATACTAATGATACCTGTGCCTAATACTTTCTCATCTGTGATTGAGGAAGTTCTGAATAATATGGTACCTACTAAAAAAGTGTTGTGCAGAGTAGTCAAATGCAAAAATGTACGGTTCTCTAGTAATGTCTGACATTAATTTAAAAACAAAGCAATTGGAACGTGCCTAGTGGAAACACTATCTGGAAGCTGATATACTGAAGTATAAAAACAAATTTAAGATCAGTAGGAAGGAGCCTATGCAGATTTAGACTAACATCTGTGTGATAAAATCATAGAAGGTGACACCACAAGTGAAAACAACAAAAAAGTCATCACAAACAGCGGGGGTAGTCCCCGCAAAAAACTTAGAAGCAGGGAACTCTAGTAACACTGAACTATCGAGTCCAACAACCGCCGCAAGCATCTCTGGCGGCAGCACGGACCAAGGGCTCAGCGTCATTATTCAATTAAACAAAACTTCAGATGATCTGTTGGAGGAACCCCAAAAAACTGAGTTGGCCCCAAATCAAATAGGGCGCACTAGTTTTGAAGATGAAAGCCACTGTAGAAAGATGTCCGAGCAAATAAACAGCTATGAACCAAGTAATCCGAGATCCCATTGGGCTGCACTCAAAGATAAGAACAAAAATCAAAAAAAGGTTCCCGCTATTCGTGTCACACTACCAAGCACCAATGCAACCTCAGGGAAAAGTGTCACCATATCGTCTGACCTTCAAACCCTGAGAAAAAGTGACCAAAACACTCATAGGCAAATAAGAACAAAGGCAGATAGACATATGGATGATTAACTGCAACTCACGATATACACTGGCATCAATGGCATGCAAGCAACAAAAGAGAATGCAAATGTGGAAAGGACAGGACCACCCCCAGGACCAGTGATTACAACTAGTGGGTACCACCGTGAACAGGCAGGACCCAAGAGAATAGGCCGGGAGGTAAAAGCCACGACAAACATCCCACTAGCACCAGCTCCGAATGATGCGTATAATCAAATAGCGCAATATCTCCACCTTAAGGCAAAGGGTCATGATGATCAGAAATTTGCAAATAACGAAAAGGCTCAGATCAGTAGCAAAACACCCTCTGACATGCAAATAGCTACGGCAGGGAAGATACTTTTTATTCCCAACTATGAGCCTCAAGGCACTCAAGACTACCTAAATCGAGGGAACATCCTCCACCTCACATCAACCATCCCAAGCCTAAGCCATTTAACATCCGCGGACCTACTATCAATTGAATTCGTCGCATTAGGAGATAATGTGCCCAGGGAAGGCACACTTGCCACCTGGAGGAACTTAAAAGTGGCAAAAAGCATTCTCACAGAAGTGAATAAATTTGAAGAGTGGGGAATTTCTCTGAAAGAACAAACAAAAAAGGGTTACCCGTCACCCCTGCTAAGAAGATGTAGGAAAAGAGAAGATCATACAACCCCGACCACTCGCTCAATATTACACGGCGCCAGGGGGGCCAAAACCACAATTAATAATCACCAGAGACAGTTATTGGGCATTAATGGTAATTGAACCTATTGCGAGGCAGGTAAAATTGAAGAAAACTTTATAAAACTGCTCTCCTGGAACATCGCAGGAGCAAAAAAAATCCTAAATCCCAGTAGAAAGACAGCTGCCTGGGACCAATATGACATCATAGAGCTGCAAGAAACGTGGTCAATGGAGCCAATCGATATACCAGGAATATTATGTTTCCATGAAAGCACGACGCGCTCCCGGCGCTATGGCCGCGCGAGGGGGGGGTTTATCTATCTACGTATCCACTGCACTAAAGATAAACGTCTCGCATATGCCTACATCAGCAGCAGACATGCAAATTATTAAGCTGGAGAGTATAATAAAATGCGTGGTAAAAACAATGGTCTTAATTAACATAAACGCCCACCCGAAAAAACAGTATAAAAAAGAACTGTTCAAACGTGTTGTTAATGTTGTAACTTCCATCCGCCTTGATCACCCAAGTTGGGAGATTATAGCTACGGGTGACTTTAACTCCAATCTTCTACATCAATCGGAGGAAGAGGACAACATCTCAGTGGCAAACGAAATGTGGAATGTCGAATCTCAGGAGGTCACATCGGCCTTGAAGAGAGACAAAGTGGGCAAGCAATTGGTGTGGGACCTGGAACGACTCGGTTTACGGGTAATAAATGGAAGATCCATGCACGACAAACCCCCTGCTGCCACATACATAGATCAAACAATAGGGCAACCCATTCAACCCCAAGGTATTGGGTATAATATGTAAACACAAAAATAAACCTTGAGGATTTATTCTACTCTTGCTAATTATTTAAACAGTCACCGTAGTGAACTCAATTTACCATAACACTCAGACATAGGCAGTACAATATGCAAAAGACATAGTTCATTATTTTGTAAAAAGTTTTTATGAGAAATTCTATTTTGAAATCTTTCATTGGTTTCCAAAGACCATTTGAACACTGGCAACTCAGGACTACTGTTACAATGTAGAACCGTGACAGTAGTTATTGACACTTTTTGTATGGATATGTACCACTATTAATTGGTCATCAGACACAAACCACTGGTTCAAATAGTTATGACATATATGAACATCAAATGGCATTTCATTGCATCAAAACAGTGTCATAGGCGTCGACGTTTCGGTCTCCTTATCCGAAAAATTAATCCCCGAGACCATCATCAGGACAGAAGTTGCGCCAATGTACCTAATGTAAAAATATATATATGTGAATACATCAACATTATAATTCAAAATTTTTGATTTTTTAATTTTTATCTTAAAAACATCTGAGTACAGCTTAAAGTATTATCAATACACTGAAGGAGGACAGGTCAAAAAGGTGTATCCTAATTATACCACCCACAAGTGCGAAAGTCCCCAGTCCCCAATTGTTGTGACCATAAAGACCCGAAACCACGGAGCCAAACGTGAAACATTATTAGTACCACACATCTACCATCAAGAACACCCGAAAAGTGCATCAAACACTTATATTTACACAGTATATCTACGAGTACTCACTCTAATAGTCTAATCCTTACTCTTGTAAATCTGTCTCATGTATCACAGGAACACTAAAAATCAATGAAACAACATCCAATAAAATGAAATGAAATGAAGGAGCAGAAAGTCCCCAAACCGATCACCTAAAACAGAACAGCCATATAACGCCATCAAGCCAAGTCGTTGTAAACTTACTGAAAAGCAGCTGCTTGCATCTGCGCTTCTCTATTCTGAAAGCAAGCAGTACAACATAATTTATTCAAATCATCGCTGTGTAAATATAAGTGTTTGATGCACTTTACGGGTGTTCTTGATGGTAATGTGTGGTACTAATAATGTTTCACGTTTGGCTCCGTGGTTTCGGGTCTTTATGGTCACAACAATTGGGGACTGGGGACTTTCGCACTTGTGGGTGGTATAATTAGGATACACCTTTTTGACCTGTCCTCCTTCAGTGTATTGATAATACTTTAAGCTGTACTCAGATGTTTTTAAGATAAAAATTAAAAAATCTAAAATTTTGAATTATAATGTTGATGTAGTCACATATATATATTTTTACATTAGATACATTGGCGCAACTTCCGTCCTGATGATGGTCTCGGGGATTAATTTTTCGGATCAGGAGACCGAAACGTCGACGCCTATGACACTGTTTTGATGCAATGAAATGCCATTTGATGTTCATATATGTCATAACTATTTGAACCAGTGGTTTGTGTCTGATGACCAATTAATAGTGGTACATATCCATACAAAAAGTGTCAATAGCCACATACATAGGTCACAATACAAATTCCATCTTGGATTACACATTAGTAACTTTGCCCTTGTTGAGATTAGTTAAAAAATTCCAAATAATCAGCTCTCTGGACAGCGATCACTCAATACAACACATTGAGATGAAACTAAGCTCTCCCAGGTATGTAAACGCTCCAGCCATACCAGGTCAACTCTCAACAATCAATCTGAAGCGGTTACAGTGGACAAGCATCACATTACCTCAAATAGCGTTGGACGCTAAGAACTTATTGCAAACAATCACGGCAGAGAAGGTTCCATGCTCAAAAACTTGGGCTAATTTCCTGGAAATATTACCAAGATCCAGCAGTAAGGCTAAGAAGCAGAGCGGTCCAACAACCAAAACCAAATTCTCAGTAACTACACTAGCTATGAAGAAACAACTTCAAAAGCTTACAAGACGGATACAAGGTTCAAGGACAAACCAAAGCATCTGGCAAGAAGTTCAGTCGATAAGGAAACAATATAAAAAGCTAGTATGGATGGAAAAAAGGAATAAAAACAATGACTTTTGGGCCAAATTGATGTATAACACAAAAAAAGCAGACTCCAGGGCGTTCTGGGTGCAAGTCAACTCCATCAATAGAGCAGCACAACCCATAAGCATGACATGCATCCCTGAAAATGTTTGGGCTCAGCACATAGTCGATACATTCTCGGTAAAGCCAGTGGAGCATCAGGTCACGATGGCTACAACGGTATCCGAATCTCCAAGAAATATGGTACAGGAAAGCAAGCCTGTTCTCAGCCTCAATGGCACGTCCAACTGCCAGGAGAGCCTGGATCGATCAATGTGGTCAGTTGACGATCAACGAATATTAACTATAATTAAGAAAGGCAAGCAAGAGAGTGCACCAGGGCCAAATGGCATCCCACAGGCGATCTATAAAGAGGACCCCACATTCTGGGCATGCAAATTCAACCTCCTGTTCCGGGCAATCAGCAACTCAGGTCGGGTCCCAGAAAGTTGGAGGGGTGCCATTATTAATCCCATCTATAAAGGCGGAGACCGCAAAAATCCAACAAACTACCGCTTAATTGCACTGATCGATGCAGAGGCAAAACACTATGCATCTTTGGTGTTAGCCGATTTAGCACAATGGTCGGAAATGAACAGCAAGATCCCGTTAAATCAGACAGGGTTTTGTCGTGGAACAGGTACAATGGCGCTGTGCTTGATTGGCGAAAACAGTCTACATAACCATCGGGAACTATATACCTGTTTCGTCGACTTCAAGGCGGCCTTCGACCGTGTCAATAGGAATTTACTATGGGCCAAATTGAAGCAGCAGGGTCTACCGGAGTCAATCCTAATGCCGATTATCGACCTGTATAGTAACACCTGGATGCAGGTAAAAATCAACAATGGGCAAAGGCTAACTAGGAAGATCCACACCTTTGACAGATTAAAGCAAGGCTGTGTATTGGCTCCCCATCTTTTTAACTTATTCATGGCCGATCTAACAGCAAGCCTTGACCTGATCAACGCACATCCGCCCCGGCTGGGCATGCTTCGTGTAACACATCTATCCTATGCCGACGATGTGGTCCTGTTAAGCCAGACAAGAATAGGCCTGCAACGCCGTTTACAGGAGCTAACCCGTTACACAAAGCAGAACATGCTAGAAATAAATAGCATGAAAACAAAAACCATGGTCATAACCCGACGCCATAAAACACCACCAACCTTCTTAATAGATAACGTCAAACTGGAAGCGGTTGGAAGTTATAAGTATCTCGGGATACTGCTGGACAAGCGTCTTAATTTCCAGGCACAATACACCAGCCTGGAAAAGAAGGGCATGGCCCTAATGCACGCCTTCACGAACTTAGCAACTGAACTCAAAGGTCCTTTGGTTTCGCCTCTGCTAACAATAATGAAAGCTAAACTAATCCCAACGATAGCTTACGGGAGCATACTGCATCATGGCAAGAGTGCACAACTTTTGGATAAAGTGCAAATGAAAATCTATAAGCATGTCTTTGCCCTACCAAGTAACACATCACCGGCCCAAGTAAGACTGGAACTCGGCCTGAAATCTCAAGTGCTGCTGAGAAAGTATGAGATCATAAAATTCTGGTACAACGTCTGGATGAACCAAGAGATCATGCTCTATCGAGCCATGTGGGAAACTATCATCAAAAACCCAAACTCAAATCACGCCAAGTATCTCAAAATGTCAATAGAGTCAACAAACCTGGCTGGCCTCTGGGAATTCAAACTCCCAGTATTTTCATTCAAACAGTTGGCCAGGAAGGCAGCCATTAGACACTCATTGCTGGACGACAAAATAGCTTTTAGCCGCCGGTCACATGCCTGGATGACAATCCATTCTTACAAAAAACTAGTGTTGGCGCTCTTTTTGGACCTTGCATTTTCACCTTTTATTAAACGCTATTACCTTAACATAAGGCTGGGTAATCTACCAACTAATGCCGAGCATCCAAAATGGAAGCCCCAAGAAAGTGAAGAGTGCAGGTTATGTGGCGCTGCAAGAGAAGATTTCATCCACCTGATTTGTATTTGCCCAGCTCTTACACAGGAACGTCGGAATTGGTTGAAAACCAAGTTCAAGGAGTATGGAATACGAACATGTCGGTCCGCTGTCACCCAACCTTATGTACAGTAGACCCACAATTTATTTGCAGGACAATCAAATTCATTGAATACTTTGAGAAAAAGCAAAAATCATTAGCAAATTGTTGAATTTGGAACTTGTTACTTCTTGCAGTAGAAAGACATCTGTTTTTACCTTTAATATTGTTTTTATAGTAGTGTAAATTCTTGGTGTTTTAGCATATTGTATTTATATTTTGTAATGGTTTTTATTAACTATACAATAAAGCATCTACACTAGAAGGTGACAGTACTTCATATCACCTTATGAATACTTTTTAAAACCCACCTTGCCTTTTAGGTATGCAATCATGCATTCAACTATTCTGTGACACATTCTCCGACTTCTTCACTTTTAAATTCAAAGGTGTTAACAACAGTATTAGAAGGGCCATCTAGTGAAAACAAAAAGCACAGTTCTCCTTAGCCAGTCGTGCATCGCTGACAATCACCACCAGTAAGCATTGTAGACGTCTGCTTGGGCCTTTGAGATCTATTGTGACATCATTCACTGGGTAGTCCCTTCAAAAACTGGTAGTCTCCTGACCACATCCTCTTTATCCACAATCTGTGGGGTGGTTAAGACCATACTGGAGTTATTTTTCTCTCACTACATAGAAAAAGAAACTGGGATTGCTACTCCTAAATCTGCATAGTGTGAATATTTGTGTCTGATTGCTGTTTAATGCCTGAAAACTTTAGGCAGTATGCCAGCTGCTAAATAAGTCATCATGACCCTGTTGACACTAAGAATTAACAGCATATTACCCATCTTCTCTTTCTTGGAAAGGGGTTGGTGAGGCTGGATGCTAAACAACCATGTAGCATCCTTGAAAAAGCCAGTATTTTAGATGCCTGGCAAAGCAGCTTCTCTCCTGTGTTTTTCTGTGCAGTTCATCCTTGTCCCTATACTGTTTAACATCTGTGTTTGTCCTCTGTTTACCCTGATTAGATCTTTCAGCTGTTAGGCCAATGAGCAATGGATGTGCCACAGCAATCAGAATCTCAATGTGGGCAAAATCAAGCTTTTGCTACTAGGTAACCACATTGAGTATTGGTAATTGTTTATGTTGCTCTTTATTGGGGAATGCACAATCTGCTGTCTCAAATGTTACATTGCTGCAAGCAAATTTAGAGAAGGATGTATCATAAAAAAATGCAGGTCTGCTATATTGCCCGTTCATGTTTCTATAACCTTTCTATGCTAAGAAAGTCGACCTTTTCTTTTAAAGGACATCCATACTTCTGTAGTTCCTTCATACATCTTATACTGCTATAAAACCTAAAACTTAGGCCTGGCTGTCTGGTTCTTGTCTATCATTCAACAGGCTCAGAGCTTTGTATTTAAGTGTTCATGAACCTCCACAATTTTGAATATAAGCCAGTGGTCCAAAGGGCTTTTCACTGGTTGACAGTTCAGCAGAGGATACAATTTATGTTCCTCTGCATGGCCCAAAGTCTTTTATATCACAGAAAAATCATACTTTGCAAAGATGCATAACCCTTACACTACAGCGTGTTCTCTTGCATCAGAAAATAGCTTATAGGTGGTTCCTACTTTTGATATCTGCTTCCTACGTTTTCTGCATAATTTGCCTTCAAAACTAAGAGTTATAAATGAATATTTGAGTTTCTGTAACGCATTGGAACCTTTTTTTATTGTTAATTGCTTGGTGGGTTTCTTAATCAGTTGATGCAATAATCTCTCCAGTGGCATAAAGCCTCAGATTTCCTGTACGGTACAAGTAAATATATTGAATCAAAGAAGGAGCTGTCTTTGTGCTCTGTAGGCTGTGGCTAGTGTCACAACCACTGTTGGAGCAAACTGTGTGCTAAAGTGTCTAAAAACTTTGGGACAGTTGCTGGGCCCTGGTGGGAGGTGTGGCTTGTCTGTGTTGGTTTCTGCAGCTCAGCGGGTGGGGGTGTCAGGCCTCATGCAGGTGAGGGCCTGTGTTTCACTCACTGTGGCTGACCTCAGAACCGAGTTTGAATAACGGAGATCGCTGGTGTGTCAATGCTTTCTCCAGAGGGCCCTTTCCTGATGAGATCTATGCTGCAGCCCATTGGACCTGGCTCTGGGTTGAGACCTATGGCAGGCATAAAGCTAACGATGCGTGAAGTCCTGAACTCTGTGTCTGTGCTAATAAGCTAAGCTAAGCTTTTCCATGTAAATTAACGTAAGATAAAAGCAACTATTTACATTGAAGCAAGTCTTCTAGCCATCCCATCACACAGCAGAGTGCCCAGGCGACTTAATCCCCATGCAAGTGTGCTGTGTGAGGAATAGTCTGGTGTCAGTTTGTGTATGCAGGGCGGCCCATGAATTGTGTTGTATCATACCCAGTAAATATACGACTCAAGAAGACCTGCAATTTCAAATTTGGTCTGAACTGCCCTTGCTGCTCCTGCTACCACAGTGAGTTAAGCCTCAACCCAAGCAAGAGAAGCTCAACTTTGAAAGGGGTAGGAGGGATAACAGAAGCCAGATCTAGGACCCCTTCACCCAGCGAAGAGTTTTTTATTTATTTTTTGTTGCATATTTATATAGCGCGAACTCGACCCGAAGGTATTGGCGCGCCTTACATGAGCACCGTATTTACATAACACATTCAGGCACGGGGAGATTAAGTTATTTACCCAGAATCACAGGATGTGGACGCGACTCCGAGGCTCGAACCCTGGTTTCCAGCACCAAAGTTGGCAGTCTCGCCAACGGACCACATCCCCTCCCCAATGCTGGAGGCACAGATGGAGAAACCAATGTAAAAATTAAAATTATTGTCATGGAATTGAAATCCAGCCTCTGTGCTATTTACTGTGAGATTGACCACCAAACCCCTCAAATGAATTGCAGGAGAAGCAGGGAGACTGTATAACGGAAGCCGAGTGCAGAATATCTGACATTGAAGATGAAACCCTGACTATGAAGAAAGTTATAATGTAAATAGAGGGGTCCCTTGCAAATGGCTAACAGTTCCTCTAGGCAGGGACAAATTAGAATGCAAACACCTAGGGCTACTCAGTTATTTTCAAAACCAACATTATAAAACTATACTTACACATATGGGGACCACAATGCCTTATTACATCCAAGTACACATTTTATTCAAGTAATGCATAAAAATATAAATTTATAGAAAAGCCATACACCTTCATATCTTCATTCATTCTTTTAGCATACTATACAAAACAAGATATACAGACAAAAGAAGAAAGATAGTTATGATAAACTGATACTATCTTGTATTTGCTGATGTAGAAAAAAAGATTTTATCTAACTCAAAAGACACTAATTTGGAACAAAAAGGGGGGATGATGAAATGACAATAGGTGGCTGAAACACAGATTCCTTTCTATGCGCTTTTCCGCACAGGAAGTTCCTTTGTCAGGAAAAATCCACAAAATACACTTGCGTATTACCTCAATGTGGGCTCCAAGAAGGTCTATAGATGGATGATCTGAATATGGTCTTTGAAATATACCTGGGTACACAATATAGCATGGATCTAATACTGACTGTATTAGCCAAAGTAAGAGGATCTTAAACATGATGTTTGCGAGTACCTAATAAAACTGTGCTATATCAAATCCTTTTTGCTGAAAGTTTTTTGTAAAGTGTAAAGTAGAACAGTGAAAAATGGAAAACGGTCCCGACGGCATCCGGCTGCTGAACATGCCATACTTAAATACAATTTGTACTTGGTTGTAATAAGGCATTGTGGTCCACATATGTGGGTGTATAGTCAAATAATGTTGGTATTGAATATAGAGTTTGAAGAAGGTTATACCATGAATGGAAGTAGAACTCACAAAAATTAGCATCAAGAATAGAGACTCGCTCATGCGGACACAATGTAAGCATAGTTGGTCTTCTAGTGTCTACAAATATTAGCAAGCCTGAAGTAGTTGTGGAAGCACTTCTTGCAGACTTTTTGGGCAGGAGACATTTTTCAGACCTCCTAATCATCGAGGGAGTGCACAGGGTGCTGGCCCTTAACCCACTTCCAAGACTAACAATAATGAATGGAAGGACTAAAGGTAATCAACCAGCAAGACATACATTTGATAACGGAAGAGTCTCCTCTCTTATTGACTATGCAGCAGTCTCTTCTGTAGATATGTGACATGGAGATTGATCACCTAAGCGGAAGTGACCATAGGTACCTTCATTTAACTTTATTTAAAACATTGTAAAAGAGGGATAAAAGGGATGAAAGGAATACCAGCCACCAAATACGATATAAGAATAACTGTAGAATCATTTGAAAAGCGTAACTTTTCAAATGTCCGATCACGTGCCAAGAACACCTTCACCAACTCAGAAGGGGACTCCCAATCACATATAAAGACACCCTCAAACGCACTAACTCCTCTGACCCAGACACCCGCTTCATGGAACACATGCACTTCAACCTACAAACCAGCAACTCCACCCTGAAGGGGACTCTAGTATACACACCTCCCGGATCATGAAGCAGTTTCAGCAACCTCATCGCTGACTTCATAGCCCTCCTCAGCATCAACTCGAACTTCCTATTTCTCATCGATTTCAACTTCCACCTGGAAGACCACTCTGACCACTACTCCACCGACCTCCTCCAAAGCCTGCACAACTCAGGACCTTCCCAGCTTGTCACAGATTCACCACATGGACAGATCACTCCATCATCCTCTTCAAAATCACCATGCCACCCGCCAAAGCTCCCATCAGCATTAGCCTACCCAGTCGAAACTGGTACAGAATAATGAAAGTCATCCTGTGCACCACACTCAAAACAAATGAACCCATCACCACCAAGAGCATAGTTAAAGATATAAAAAATTTCAACTAGTGGATCTCTACCTGCGCAGACGCACTTGCACCCATCAAGACTCATAAACACAGCAGAACCAACAAACAGGCCTCCTGGTACACAGGAGAACTCCAGGACTCCAAAAGACACTGCAAACAGCTAGAAAGGAAATGGAGAGCCAACCACAATGCCAGATCAACCTTCAAGGCCCCACTAGGGCACTATTACCACCTTCTGAGAGACACCAAGACAACATCCCTAACTTTTCAGATCAAAGCTAGTTTCAACAAAGGCAAAGCGATCTTTGCTGTCATCAAAGAGTTCACTACCCCGAATACTCAGCCAACTCCATTACCCCTCCCAGGAACTATGCGACAATCTCTTCAACTCTCCAACAGCAAGACTGAAAAGACAACCTAACCCCAAGGACATCATCAGCAGCGTACCCACCTCCCAGGGCGGGCACACACCAAGCCAACTGGAGAACATTTACTGAGGGAGACATCACCTCTGTCATGAAAACCGTTCACTCCGTAGCCCCATCAGACCCCTGTCCACACCACATCTACAACTTAGGAGGACATCTGGTCAGCAAATTCCTACCTCACATCATCAACTCCTCCTTTTGTTTCCACTACCTTCCCAGAGGATTAGAACCATGCTGCAGTCACAGCCCTCCTCAACAAACCTTCAGTAGACCCCAGCCAGATAATCAACTTCCACCCATTCTCCCTCCTACCTTATCCTGCAAAAGTAATAGAGAAGGCAGTCAACCATCACTGACCAACCACCTGGAACTTCTTGACCACACCCAATCCGGTGTTCAAAGCAGCCACACCAGGAAGACAGTGCTCATCACTGCCACAAATGAGGTCCGCTCCATACTCGACTGAGGAGAAACAGCCACACTCATACTGCTGGATCTCTCTATTGCATTCAACACAATATCACACTCCAGCCTCATTGAAAGACTACACGCTAAAGACATCCAAGGTCTAGCCCATGAATGGATGTGCTCCCTCCTCACAGGAAGAACACAAAGTCAGACTCCCGGCCTACACATCAGAACCCAAAGATGTGATCTGGGAAGTCCCTCAAGGATCATCTCTCAGCATCCCCCCGTTCAACATTTACATGTCGCCACTCGCCAACACCATCAGATCCCACAGGATCTCCATCATTTCCTATGCCAATGATACCCAGCTCATCCTCTCAAAGTCCGATAAGTCCTCCACAATCAGATCCAACTTCAACAAATGCATGATCTGCTTAGACGAATGGATGAAAATCAACTGCCTGAAACTCAAATCAGACAAGACACAAGTGCTAATTTTTGGGAATAAGAACTCACCGTGGGATTCCACTTGGTGGCCATCAGAACTTGGCCCAACACCTGTAGCCATGAACCACGCAAGAAACGTTGGAATCATCTAAGATGACAAACTCTACATGGCTGTCACAGTGAGGTTAAACACTAACCTTAAGCCGGCTGCAGCAGGAGCGATGATGGACGAGAGGAACCTCTTCCCCTATCTGTGTGTTCCCCCCAGAGAGAAACGTTATTCACCTCGTCTGGGGAAGCCACAAGGAAGGGGGAAAGGGAAAAAAGGGACAAATGAAATAAGAACGTAGGGGTTTCAGCTCTCTCTGGAAGACTTCAGGGAGTTGCAACAGTCACTCGCTATCGTCTGTTTTCCCTGCAGAGAAGACATATAACAACACTATGAGTGTGAATCAATCCCTCCCCCTCTGATTCACACAGGTCTGTAAGTAATGTACGTACCTTGTAGATTCTACCCCAAGCGTACAGGAATGAAAGAAGATAGAATACTTCCAAAGAAGACGGCCATCGTTCCTGAAAGGTAGCCTTCTACTAGCGAGGAGTGCTCCCCCGTTGTGTCAAGGATGGGAATCCGAGCCTGGCAGTGGCTCTCTGCTGCTTAGGAGAGAAGCACTCCGAGGCGCACGTGTGTTGCCAACCGCCACGTAACGGTATTTGATGAGGAGTCAAGGTTGTATTACTAAAGCAAGTACGACGCGCTCCTGCGCGTATGCATGTGAGCTCTCCCTAGCTCAACCTGGAAATGTCATCAACTTAGATATAAAGTGCGTCCTGCGCGTAGAACTGTGAGCCTTCAGCAGCTCACTCTGGCAATGGTTATAAACTGAAATATAAAGCGCTCCTGCGCGTAGAACTGTGAGCCTTCAGCAGCTCACTCTGGCAATGGTTAGGAACTGAAATATAAAGCGCTCCTGCGCGGGTTAGAATGAGCCTTCAACAGCTCTCTCTCTGTTATCTGCTAAACGTTAGTAAGCGCTACGGCGCTGTGAAGTCTCGCTCCGCGTTGCTCAATAATGGAGGCCACTTGGAAAGTGCCCCAGGGGTACTGGCACTGGCGTACTAGGCGTGGTTGCGGGAAAGGGACTCTATCCCCTTAAGCCGCACCGAAGGTCCGCAAAAGGAAATGAAGCCAGCGGGAAGGTTTGGCGGCGGAAATCAAGGAGACGCGGGAGCACAGCGTAACGCTGTCCTGGACTCTTTTTTTTTTTTTGAAACCTTTATTACAGAATGCAATAGATATACAAGTATGGGCCTACAACCTTCAGGCCGGCCGCTAGCAAGCAGTGGGACCATAAAACACAGTTATAAAACACAAGCGGCAAGTGGTAAAGGTCCCAGAAGTCGAAGGAAGCGTTCGCGGCCACACCGTCCAGACCCCCCAAATGGCGGTTCCATTTTTTAATGAAAAACTACAAACAAACCCACAAGGCAGCAGAAGTCGAAGCAGCATTATGTGCTCCCCTCGGGAGGACCCCACCGATCCACAGGAATAGGGGGGGGGACGGGCCGTGACAGAAACAAAGTGAGCATGACGATACAGAATCAAGGTAACAAGCAGACTAGGGAGACTGGGCCGCTGCCAAGTCAGGCGTCAGTGGCGGGGTACAAATCCCGCCACGATAGGAGTTCCAGGGGCCCCACACCTTCACCCATTTCCCAGGCTTACCTCTCGCCACATACACTACCTTCTCCCGAAACATACACCAATCCATGTTGTCCTTCCATACCGAAACCGTTGGTGACCTCTGGGAGCCCCACAATTGTGCTATGTCACGCTTGGCCACCATGTATCCCAGTGTCACCCACCACGTTTGCGGCACCGTGTAATCAGTTGGTTCCCACACATTCAACAGACATCTCCTAGCCTCGGGAAACAGCGTCACATGCGTGACCGCTTGCAACACCGCATGCACACCACGCCAGAACCGCGCCACCTCCGGGCATTCCCACAAAGTATGGAAGAAGGTCCCTAACAAACCACACCCACGCTTACACATCCCATCCACGGCATATCCCATACGCATCAGACCCGGCCCCGTAACGTATACCCTGTGGAGTATTTTGAGCTGGACGAAACGAAGGCGGGCCGGTATGGCCACCTCTTTCGGGGAGGCCACCACAGATACCCAGTCCTCGTCATCCAGCTCCAATCCATCGGCAACCCATGCCTCACGAAGGCCAGTCAGCAGTCCCGAGCGATCGTTGATGAGCTTTTTATAAATCAACGAGATAGAGTGCTAGACGGGCATGTACCGGATGTCACTCTATCTTCCAGAGGGGAGCACTCCGGGATGGACGCCACATCCGGGAATACAGAACACAGCGCGTGACGAACCTGTATATACCGGAAGTACTCCCTGTCCTGCAACTGGAATTCCGTCTGCAGCACATCAAACGTTTTAAATCCCCCCCCTCGTCCAGAGATCGCCCACCCTGCTGATGCCAATCGTGTCCCACTTATCAAAGCCTTTTGTGGTCCACAAGCAGCCCAATCGCTCAGATGCATACAATGGCGTCGCCCGGGTCAACCGATCCTTCCACCCCATCGCCAAGTTTGCCGCGTGCCACACCCGTACCGCGACCCGTGTAGGACCCGTCAAACGTGCGTCGAGTGATCTAGAGTAGAGCGCACGATTGTAGTCGCCACCCGGCAACAACAATTTGTCCATTTCAAAAGCTGGGTTAAGGGCGGGCCCATAAAGCCCGTGGTTTATCGCAGCCAGCTGGGAGGCCCAGTAATACCGTTTGATGTCTGGGAGGGCGACCCCCCCGTCATACCACGGGAGCGTCAGCTTCGCGAGGGCGATACGCGGCCTCCCATCCCAAAACAGTTGGCGCTGCAGACCCTCCACCTCCCGAAAGTAGCGAGCCGGGACGACGTCCATCGTGTTTTGTAAAGCGTATAAAAAACGTGGCAACGACATCGTCTTAAACAGCGCCGCACGGCCGAGCGGCGAGAGCGGCAAGCGCCTCCAACGCGCCACATCCTCCTTCAGGCGCTGGAGGGGGGGAGTAGGTTCTGTTTATATCGGGCCGCAGAGTCCAGGGTAATAAAGATACCCAGATACTTAAATCCCTGCGGAGCAACCTGGATAGGACAACCCCGCGGAAGGAGAGGAGCCTCCCCTGAGAGGACATATACACAGGATTTAGCCCAGTTGATGACTAGGCCGGAGTTGCGGCCAAATGAACACAATACATCCACTAACACAATCAACGATTCACGCGGGGAAGCAAGGTACAAAAGAATATCGTCCGCGTAAAGGGAGACGCGATCCTCATACTCAGGAGTTCATCGGAGACCACGAATCGAAGGGTACCACCGCAGCCACTCCGCCAGGGGCTCCAAGGCGAGCGCAAAGAGGAGCGGCGACAGCGGGCAGCCCTGCCGCGTGCCCCTGCCTAATTCAAAAGGAGCCGATACTCTACCATTCACCACCACCCGCGCCAGCGGTCCGGAATACAACAATTTCACCCAGCCAATGAATCCCGGGCCAAACCCAAACTTCGCCAGCGTCGCCCAGATATAAAGCCACTCGAGCGTGTCGAACGCCATAGTGGCGTCCAAGGACGCCAAAATGGCTGGCTCACGTATGAACGGGACCCTCGCGAGCACCCCATGCAGACGCCACAGGTTAAGCGCGGTGTTGCGATGAGGGATAAAGCCGGACTGGTCCTGATGGATCAGATCGCACACCACGCTGACCAGCCGATTAGCCAGCACCTTGGCCAGAATTTTCGGCTCCGCATTCAACAACGAAATGGGCCTGTAAGACGTGACCCGATCCCGCGGCCTCCCCTCCTTGTGAATAACCACAATAGTGGCAAGACGCTGGTCCAGCGGGAGGGTACCCGCCGAACGGGCCGCGAGGAACATATCACGGAGATGCGGAGCCAGTGTATCCGGCCGCAATTTGTACAATTCGATGGGAAGGCCATTAGGACCCATGGCCTTGCCAGAGGCGACCGTACGTATAGCGAGGGCAATCTCCTCAGATGTCGGAGCCGCGTCCATCAACAATTTATCCTCCTCCGAAAGGGAAGGCAGCGCAATATCTTTAAGCAGGGCGTGGGAATCCTCTTCCGAGCGGGAAGATTCCGGGGAATACACCCCGCGAAAATACTCAGCGAAGCAATCAACAATTTCCTCCGGTTCAGTGACACACACACCATCCAGTCTCTCAACCGACGGGACAACTCGACTCGCTCTCTCCTTTTTATCCAGCCACGCAATCAGTTTACCAGCCTTATCACCCACATCATACAGTCGCCCCTGTTGCTCTCTACTCAGGCCCCTGGCCGCCTCCGTGACTAGGGCCTTGTAGTCCGCCTGTTTGAGTCTGAGAGCATGCAGTTTGTTGTCTGTGACACCACAATCCAGATCACCCTCCAACTCAGTTATCTCAGATTCGATACGGGTCCCCTCCTCCCGCTCGCGCCTCCTGGAATGGGAAATGAGGGATAGGGCCTCCCCCCGGATTACCGTCTTGAACGCCTCCCACAGAGAAACAGCAGACGACACAGATCCCACATTATCTCCAAAATATTGCTCAAGGGATTTAACCAAATCTGCGTGGATTGTGGGGTTACGCAGGTACCAGGGGTTGATCGGGACCACCCTCCCTTCCCCCCTCGGGACAATATCGAAGTGCAACAAGAGCGGGGAGTGGTCGGAAATACCCCGAGCTAGATGCCGCACCTCCCCAACCCTCCCCGCCTGTGCTGCTGGCATCAGAACATAGTCAAGCCTCGAAAGACTGCCATGAGCCCCGGAATGAAAGGTGTATTGTACCTGCGTAGGGTGTTTCAGCCGCCAACAATCCACCAGTCCCAGGGTATCCAAGAGGCCAGACAACCAAGCTTGGGCGCGGGGGAGATCCCTGGGTGGGTGACGATCCTCAGTTCCGGAAATTACAGCGTTAAAATCCCCCCCAACCACTAGAGTCCCCTCCGGCAGTCCAAGAAGAAGGCGCCCCAAATCAGCGAAAGTAGTCGTCTGCAACCCCGGCGGGACATAAACAGAAACCAAAACAATCACTTTACCCTCCAATCTGCCCACTAGAGCCGTATACCGTCCCCTATCATCATGGAGCACCTCATCAACCTCCAACGGGAGCGAGGTTTTAACCATAATGCCCACACCCCTCGAACCAGAGGTGAAGCCCGAATGGGCTACAAGGCGATAGCCCCGCCTGTTCATGACACGAAAGGAATTGCCAATAAGGTGTGTTTCCTGCAGAAATACAATATCAGGTGAAATCCGTTTTAAGAACTGCAGGACCACCCCCCGTTTTATCCTGTCCCCCAATCCATTAACATTCCAGGACAGAAGTCTCAGTCCCCTACCCCCCATCACAGCCAAAACCGATCAGTCTCCCCCCAGAGAGCACTTTAGATATAGCACAACAATACTTCTGCCTTGTGGTACAAACAAACAATACCCAACCCCAACCCAACATCCCAAACAAAACTCCCCCCTCCCTGCACCCCTGCATGAGCCCAGACAGCCCCCCCCAACTTGCAGTGTGCCTGTCGCCCCTGTGTGAACTAAACTACAAAGACCCCCTAGAGGAGGAAAGAGAACCCCCTCGAGACACCGCACAACCTCCAATGGAGGGGGAACGAGACACAACAGTCAAGGAACCCTGAGCTTGGCCGAAAAGTGGCATCATCAGGAATGAGCCCCAGTGTCAATACCTCATACCCGGTCCGGTGGGCACTCTCCTCCCGCTGCCCCCATCCCATCCCGATCATGTCCCCCAGACAAAGTGTCCAACCAGTCCCCGGCCGTCTCAGGACGGTCAAAAAAGTGAGTGCGACCATCAGACTCCACACGCAGCCTGGCCGGGAAAAGCATTGCGTATTTTAAGTTCATATCTCGAAGCCGCCGCTTGACGCCCATGAAACTCAGTCTCTGCTTCTGGACCGCCTGCGTGAAATCAGGATAAAGGTTCACCTCCATGTTCTCCAGCTTAAGCGGCCCCCGCAGTCTGGAAGCTTGTAGAATCGCATCCCTGTCCCGAAAGTTGAAGATACGGGCAATGAGAGGCCGCGGGGGAGCTCCGACCTTCGGCTTGCCGCCAGGAACTCTATGGGCCCTTTCCACCGCAAAGAATTTACTCAGTCCTCGGGGCTGGAGATGAGTAGAAATCAGATCCTCCACAAAGAGATCAGCCGCCGAATCCTCCAGTCCCTCAGGCACTCCGATAATGCGAACGTTATTCCTCCGGGCCCTGCTCTCGGAGTCCTCCAGTCGCCGATCCGTGAGCGCACTGGCCTGCCGGAGCCGGCGCACCTCCGTCTGGAGGGCCGCCACCTCAGTCGTGAGGCCCGACGCGGTATGGGCCAAAGAGTCAACCCGGTCATTTGTCTTGGATAGATCTGCTCTAATAAGGTTGACATCGATGAGGACCGCGTCGAGTTTGTGCGCCAGGGTGTCGAATTGTTGACCCACCGAGGTCTTCATCTCAGCTATGGCGCCCATGACGTCCTGCAAAGTCAGATCCGTCGGCAAATCCGGGGCATCCGGAGGACACTCGGAAGACTTATGCGACCCGCCGGGAGAACCTTTTGGTAGGGTGTAGCGATCCATGATGTTGACTTGCAGTGCGGCGCCACGCCGGGTCGATTTGGCCTTCAGCCGATCTCCATCCTGCTTCGTGGCCATCGTCTTGTATCTCGCACCCCCACGAGTCATGCAGCGGAGAACGAGCAATCGAGGCCGAGGACCCCGGAGGTCACCTCGGGAAGGCGGAGCAGGTCCCCGCAGGCAGGCAGGATCCCCCAGCGAGGCAACCACCACAGAAAGATGCGCCGTGATCCCACTCGCGAGGACGGCAAGGGGACTCAAAAGCGAAAGTGAAAGTGTGGGGTACGCGGCTCGCCAGGCTCGTCCCGCCGTTGTTATTCACTTCTCCACTGGATCACCCCCAAACTCAAGTCCGGGGTCAGGAGAGGAGCAGGCCGCAAACTTCAGTCGATGCTCATCAAGGCACCCGGGGTCCGATTCAAAAACGGAAAACGGGTACCACCTCGGCTCAGGTTCACCGACACAGTCCCCTCAACCGATTCAGGATGAAGACAGGATAAACGTAGGAGGTTGCGGAGGTCCTCGGGAGCCTCGCACCTACGCGGCCATCTTGGTTGCGCGCTAGGCTCCTCCCCTCCTGTCCTGGACTCTTACTTGGATCACGGGACCCTCCGGGTTTCAGAGGCACGGTCTCTCAGGAGGCACACGTACCGTACAGGAATGGAGGTCGCGTTGTTTGAAGCAGGAGACGATGCACACAACACAGGCTTGTCGGGACTTCACGGAGGTCATCAGG